>NC_064281.1:50646982-51297294 GCF_003254725.2 Canis lupus dingo
GGGGGTTAGGTTAGCCTGTCTCAATGGAGTATGGGAGTTGGAGCCTTTTTCTAACAAGAGTTTTATGGATAGACGTCCATCACTTATTCATCAGACCTTGGGCTACCTCTTACTTTTGTTTTTTTGCCCCATGCTCCATTTACCTCTTGTACTCAGAAAATACCCTGACCCAATTTCTAGCTGAATCTTTGATACATTTTTCTACTCTCAGAGAATACTTACCACCAATCAATTGGCCCCCTAAGTTTGTGGAGATTTTGTTTTATTCTTTTCCCTCACTGCAGTCCCAACAGAGCTAAAAATGGCCCTCAAAAATGTGTGTGTTTTGTGTAGAAAGAGAGGAGTGAAGAAGTGCGTGCGTGTGTGTGTGTGTGTGTGTGTGTGTGTGTGTGTCTATGTGTAGAGAGAGAGAGAGAGAGAGAGAGATTGAATCTGGTTAAATAGGGGGAGGGAAAGCAAGAGCAAGCCATTAACACCTCATACCCCTTGCACTCTCACAGGCCCTTACTTCAGAACTGGCCAATGCCCGTGATGAGTCCAAGAAGACTGCCAATGATATGATCCATGCTGAGAACATGCGACTTGGCCGAGACAAATACAAGACCCTGCGTCAGATCCGGCAGGGCAATACCAAGCAGCGTATTGATGAGTTTGAGTCCATGTAATGCTCACCCAGCCTCTAGGGACTCCCCTCCCTTCTCCCTTGCCCCCACACTCCTGTACTCTTGCTAGCTCACACTGTGCTGAAGCCACTAACTAGAGCAGCCCTGGAGTCATGCTAAGCATTCAGTGCCACTATGGGACCAAACCTAGCCCCTCAGCCCTCACTCACTTCCTTGGGCAAATAAATGGCCTACTATGGTGCCAATTGGGCCCTCTCTTCCCTCTCTGTCACATTTTAATCTAGCTTACTTAGAAAAGACCACTTCCCTTGCTCAGAGGCACTTCCCACTTGATTGGGGAAATACCCCCACATTTACTGTTCTCTAGAACCAAAACATGGTGTAGATTGAAAACTAGCCCTCATCCCTGCCTTGTAACTGCCTTTCTTTTCAGGGTCCTGTGATTTGCACAATTGGAATAGCACAAGGTTTAGGGAAGGAGGCAGGGCCCTAGGTATATACTCTAGGATGTCAATTGACCTAGGATTAGACCTTCCAATGTCCATTTCTTCTAGAGTTATGTAGGGTTTGTAATGATTGGAAGCTAAAGAGATGTTCAGTCATTCTTCCCTATACCTCCCAGTTTGGACCTGTTACAAACTCAATTCTTAGAAGTCTTGTCCCTGAGTTCAGGAATTCAGCTTCTCCCCACAGTGAGATGGGAGGAGACAGTACCTTCAAGAGACTTCACCAACATCTTAGAAACTTATTGGCCATTCTATTCAGGCAAGACTGGTTAGAAGATCCTCCCCCATGCCTTATGGGAACCTAGGCTTGTTTCAAGTGAACTCTATGAGCAAAGGTATCCCTTACTATTACTCCGGGTTCTTCCCTTCTTGGGATCTGCCCCTCTGCATTCTAGTTCCCAATTACCTCCAGCTAGAATGGTAGGGATGGTTACCCAAAAACCTAGCCAGCCCTATCCAGGAGTCTTGCCAAAGAGGGGAAATGTTCACATTGGGCTTCAGAGAGCTATTGGAGACTTTGACCTGATCCCTTCTACACTCTAACCTCTTTCTCTCAACACAAGAGTAACCTCCTCCTCTTTATTTCATGTGTGCTCTTTTATTCTCTACCAGAATTATATATTCTAGTGGCATCTAATTCAATAATGATTTCTGTGTTTCTTGCTAACATACTCTTAGAAGATAATAGTTTTGAGGCGGGATCATTTTGGCCTCATTTCCTTACCACCCCATACCTGGGAAGCATATACTATATTTTAAAAGACTATTTTGCCAGAAACATTATTGTAATAAACTTTCAGTATTAGTGATGTCACCTGTCACCATAGGTCATATAGTCCATTCTTAAAGTACTTAGTATTTGGTTTTGTTGTTCTTTTTATTTTCTCTTCTCCCCAGAGTTCAGTCCCTAAAGTTCATACTGTCCCTCCATGCAGTGCCCCTAGCCCAGAGCCCTTGACTTCGATTCCTCCATGACTCCATCCCGCCTGACCTTGGGGAGTCTTATGTGCATTGCTGTGAATTATATTGATGCTATCTTGGTGATATGCCCTATACTGGCTAAATTCAAACCTGGAATTGTGGGGCAATCTAGCTGCCTTAAGGACAATAAACACATCCACAGGGAGGCTGGGGATAAAGGTTAGATTTTGTATTCAGGGTTTTTTTTGTGTGTGTGTATCTTTGGGGTTTAAAAAAATTGTTTTTTGGAGAGGTTTATGCTCAACCCATGTTCTATTTCAGTGCCAATAAAATTTAGGAAGACTTCTCTGTGACTTGATTTTTTTTGTGTGCGTGGTATCAGTGGGTGGCTATAATATACTTCACTGTAATTTCCATTCTGTAGACCACCTTCCAATCCTTGGTCTCATTTCATCCTCATTTCAGCCCTATGGAGAATGCATATAACTATCCTCATTTTAAAAAGGGGACAATGGACTTGAAAAAGAAGAATAACTACCCGAGGGCACAGAACTGTCTTAATCACTTATGCCCTTTCCACAACTCCAGGCCAACTGTTGTAGTGTAGGTGGGCCTTGCGTTGACCATGTGATGCTCTGTGGCTCGCTTGCACTTGGGACTTTAGAGTTGTTTGTGAGGGATGGTTTGTTCTCTAGACTCCTCCTGGGATAGTTAGGCTCTGTCCTGTCTTCTTGTCAGGAAGTCCTCCAGGCTTGCCAACTTCCTACTACTGTTACTTATTGCAGTACCAGTGAAGGTCAGAAAGAAAGATTACCTTGAGCCCTGTTGTAAAAGGGGAGTGGAGTGTGAAGTGAGGATGGAGTGTGTGTGTGTGTGTATGTGTGTGTGTGTGTGTGAGAGAGAGAGAGATTGTGTGTGTATATATATATATATATATATAATATATATATTACATATAAATATTATATATATGTAAAAAAGCTGTTGGGAAGTTCCTTATGGCTTACAAAACACATTAGTTTTGAAACCTAAATGGGGTTATGCCAGTTTTACAGATGAGGAAACTGAGACCCGGATAATTACTAGGCTGTCTTGAACCTGGCACATTATCTTACTTACCAGTCTCCTTCTTGGTGAATCAACACTTGGAGGAAAAAGCAAACTATGTATTCTGTGAGCTTTAAATCCTTCACAACAAACCTTTGAGCCAGAACACCTGAACTTGTCTGCACAGTGGAATTTTATTTGATTTTTTATAATAAAGTTTTCTTATTTTTAAAGATTTTATTTACATATTCATGAGAAACACACAGAGAGAGAGAGAGAGAGAGAGAGAGAGAGAGAGAGAGGCAGAGACACAGGCAGAGGGAGAAGCAGGCTCCATGGAGGGAGTTCGACATGGAGCTTGATCCCGGGATCACACCCTGAGCCAAAGGCAGATGCTCAACCGCTGAGCCACCCAGATGTCCCTGCACATTGTAATATTAAAGATTGAAAAGCCTAGACCACATGCTCAGATCAAATTGCAATCTGTAGTAGTGGGATATAGGCATCAGTACATTTGATGATTCCAATGTGTAGACAGACTTGGGAACCACTACTCTGAAGACATACTATTTTTTAACACTTTTTAAAAATTTTTAAATTTTATTTTGACTGCAGTATAGTTAACATATAGTGTTATATTAGTTTCAGGTATACAATACAATGATTCAACAATTGCATACATCTCCCAGTGCTCATTGCCCATTTCACCCATCTCCCCCATCCACCTCCTCTCTGGTAACCATCAATATATTCTCTATAGCTAAGAGTCTGTTTCTTGGTTGGCCCCTCTCTCCTTTTTTTTCCTTTGCTTATTTTATTAAATTCCACACAAGTGAAATCACATGGCATTTGTCTTTCTCTGACTGACCTACTTAGCATTATATTCCCTAGCTCTATCCATGTCATTGCAAATGGCAAGATTCCATTTTTTGTTCTGGCTGAATAATATTCCTGTGTGTGTGTGTGTGTGTGTGTGTATCACATCACTTCTTTATCCATTCATCTGTCAATGGACACTTGGGCTACTTCCATAATTTGACTATTGCAAATAATGCTGCTATAAACATAGGGGTGCAAGTATCCCTTTGTATCAGTGTCCTTGCATTTTTGGGGGGATAGATACCCAGTAGTGCCATTGCTGGATCATAGGGTGGTTCTATTTTTAACTTTTTAGGAACCTCCATAATGTTTTCCGCAGTGGCTTCACCAGTTCACATTCTCACCAACAGTGCAAGAGGGTTCCATCTTCTCTACATCTTTGCCAATATTTGTTGTTTCTTGAGTTTTTTATTTTAGCGATTCTGACAAATGTGAGGTGATATCTCATTGTAGTTTTGATTTCCATTTCCCTCATGATGAATGATGTTAAGCATCATTTCATATGTCTGTTGGTGATCTGGTTATCTTCTTTGGAGAAATGTCTGTTAATTTCTTGTGCTCAATTTTTAATTGGATTATTTGTTTTTTGGGTATTGATTTATATAAGTCCTTTATATATTTTGGGTACTAATCCTTTATCAGATATGTCATTTGCAAATATCTTCTCCCATACAGTAGGTTGCCTTTAGTTTTGTGGATTGTTTCCTTCACTGTGCAGAAGCTTTTTATTTTGATATAGCTCCAAGAGTTAATTTTTGCTTTTATTTCCCTAACCTCAGAAGACATATCTAGAAAAAAATTGCTATGGCCAGTGTCAGAGACATTACTGCCTGTCCTTTCTTCTGGAATGTTTATGGTTTCAGTTCTCAGATTTAGGTCTTTAGTCCACTTTGAATTTATTTTTGTGTATGGTGTAAGAAAGTGGTCCAGTTTCATTCTTTTGCATGTAGCTGACAAGTTTTCCCAGCAACATTTCTTGAAGAGACTGTCTTTTGCCCACTGGATATTCTTTTCTGCTTTCTCAAAGATTGATTGGCCATATAGTTGTGGGTTCTTTTCTGGGTTTTCTTTCTGGTTCCATTGATATATGTGTCTATGTTTGTGCCGATACCATACTATTTTGATTACTACAGCTGTGTAATATATCTTGAAATCTGGAATTATGATACATCCAGCTTTGCTTTTCTTCTTACAAATTGCTTTTGCAACCCAGGATCTTTTGTTGTTCCATACATATGTTAGGATTGTTTGTACTAACTCTGTGAAAAATGCTATTAGTATTTTGATAGGGATTGCATTACATGTATAGATCACTTTGGGTAGTATGGACATTTTAACAATACTTATACTTCCAATCCATGAGCATGGAATGTTTTTCATTTCTTTATGTCATCTTCAATTTCTTTCATCAGTGTTTTATAGTTTTCAGAGTACAGTTCTTTCACCTCTTTGGTTAGGTTTATTCCTAGGTGTCTTATTTATTTGGTGCGATTGTAAATGGAATTGTTCTCTTAATTTCTGTTTTTGCTGCCTCATTATGAGTATATAGAAATGCAGCAGATTTCTGCACATTGGGGGATCCCTGGGTGGCTCAGCAGTTTAGCGGTTTAGCGCCTGCCTTTGGCCCAGGGCGAGATCCTGGAGTCCCGGGATAGAGTCCCACATTGGGCTCCCTGCATGGAACCTGCTTCTACCTCTGCCTGTGTCTCTGCCTCTCTCTCTCTCTCTCTGTGTTTCTCATGAATAAATTAATAAAAATCTCTTTAAAAAAGATTTCTGCACATCGATTTTGTGTGGTGTGACTTTACTGAGTGTGTTTATCAGTACTAGCATTTTTTTTGGTGGAGTCTTTTGGGTTTTCTACATAGCGTTGTGTCATCTGAAAATAGTGATTTTTACTTTGTCCTTAGTGGTTTGGATGCCTTTTATTTCTTTTTGTTGTCTAATTGTTGTGGTTAAGACTTCCAGTACTGTGTTACCTAAAGGTGGTGATAAAGGACATCCTTGTTTTATTCCTGACCTTAGGGTGAAAGCTCTCAGGTTCTCCCCATTGAGTATGATTTAGCTGTGGGTTCTTAATATAACAATCTTTATTATATTGAGGTATATTCCCTTTAAACCTACTTTGTTGAGAGTTTTTATCATGAATGGATGTTGTACTTTGTCAAATGCTTTTACTGTATCTATTCAAAAAATCATATGGTTTTTATCCTTTCTCTTATTTATGTGCTATATAATGTCGATTGATTAACGAATATTGAACCACCCTTACATAGCAGGAATAAATCCCACTTGATCATGGTGATTGATTTTTTTTGTGTGTGTGTGACTGATTTTTAAATGTATTGTTGAATTTGGTTTGGTAGTATTCTGCAAAATATACACTAGACAATTCCAAAGAGGTCAGAAACTAGAGAATAAAAGAAAAAAGACAAAGGAAAGGGGAGAAAGAGAGAGAGAGAGGGAGAGAGAGAGAAGAGAGAAATTTTAAATGGGGGGGCAAAATGGGGGAGTGAAAAGAATATAATCTCACAGAATGTACAAAGCAAGGTGATCCACTTGTTCCTGAGGATATTTTGGTCTCTGTTAAAAGATTCTAAATTCCAAAATTATAAATAAAGCAAACATATATACAAAAATAAAATTGAATACACTGATAGGAAGCCAAAAATGAAGACTATATCTATAACATGTAATTGTAACATATGAAAGTTTAAAAAGACTTAGACACTTGACGGATGAGCACTGGGTGTTATTCTGTATGTTGACAAATTGAACACCAATAAAAAATAAATTTATTTAAAAAAATAAATAAATAAAAAATAAAAAGACTTAGAAACAAAGAGTTAATAAAATAAGATACTAGTTGAAATGAGAAGAAAGAAAACTTTGAAATTTTTAAACTGAAAGATAAACCATTAAAAAAAACCCCTTCAAGTTCTATATACTATTTTCCCCTAACCCTGGATTTTTCCAGTCCTGTTTGGTCAGCAAACTTGTTGTTCACCTGTTCTTCCAGCTAGTCTTCTGGGGGAGAGGCCTGTTGCACTGATTCTCAGGTGTCTGTTCCTGGGTGGAGGTGCCAGCTCAATGTAAGCTGTCTGCTGTGTGAGGCCTTTGTTCCCTGGAGGCTTTCCCTGCTTCTTTAGAGGGTGAGCATAAAAATGGCTGCACCCCAATCTCCAGCCCCGGAACTGAGAGATCCTGTTGTGTGCCAAACTCTGTGCCAAACTCCATGGTGCCCAACCACTCAAATCCTCCCCAGGGACAGGCAGAGACACGGATTTGTGCGATCTGTAGGGCTAAGGCAGATAAAGCCTTTGCCCACTCCTTCATGCATCCACTCTACTCCTCCCAGAGGTAGTGGAGGGTCACTCCATTTCTGTGCATTACAGAGCCCTGGCATGGAGAGTGTTTACACAGTTGAGTGCACACCTACTCCATCTCTCCCAGAGGAAGGTGGAGGGTTGCTTTATTCCAGTCCTTTTCAGGGACCCCACACAATGAGCAGTCACCTGATTTGGATGTAGTTTGCCCTTTATGGCAAAACAAGCTGAGCCTCCTTCTGGGCTCACTGACCTAAACCCATTTCCCTGCTCCAATTCTTGGGCTCTTCTGGCTCAGGCATCCCTGTTCTTTCTGTGCCTCCAGGAATATTGACATCCCACTGCCCCACCTGCAATTCTGTCCCACTTCACTGCTGAGTACCTTTCAGGTAGGGAAGTCTCTCACAGGAGCAGCTTTCTATAGGTTCCAATTTTGAGCTTCAGAGTTCTATCACTTTCCTGGAGCCAATTTACAAAGGCTCCCTCCCCTTGCTGTTTATTTTCTGATATATCCCCTAGGTTTCTCTTCTCTGTGCTCCTACCTTGAGAAAAATGGTCACTTTTGCATTTGTAGAGTTGCAGGCATTCTTTCCATACATCTCAGTTTGAATTGATAGTGTTCTTGGATGGTTTGATAGTTATCTAGCTAAATTAAGGGGACCAGATGAAAGGAGGACCCCTACTCTTTGCTACCTTGCACTTTGCTAGTTACCCTTTAAACCACTATTTTTCCACTGTGATTCAGTGCAAGTAAGTCTGCACAGGCCTCTCAGAGATCTTTCTCCCTATGTACTGCAGGTCAGTGCACTGTGGTGAAGTTCCTGTCATTACCATGTCTCCATCTCGCCTACTCTTCTCTTTGTGGTCCCTCTATCATTTGTTCTTCAGAAGCTGTTCAATCAGCCTTCAGTTCTTCATGAGGAATTGATATAAATGTATATTGATTGTGTCCATGGGAAGAGGTGAGTTCAGGATCTTTTTATGCCACCATCTTGGACTCTATCTTTCCTTTTTATAACTCTTCTTTTTTGCTCCTCTGTCTGTGTGGGTTCCATTGCTTTGTCTTTCAGCTTCCTGATCTGTTCTGCTTCATCCTATCTGCTGTTGAACCCCTCTAGTGTATTTTTCTAGTGTCTAGTGTATTTAATTATTGTATTCTTCAGCTCTGTGACTTCTGTTTGATAATTGCTTATATTTTCTATCTCTGGTGAAGTTCTCATTGTGTCCATCTGTTCTTCTCTTAAGTTTGGAGTGCACTTCATGACCACTACCCTGAACTCTTTTAAATTACTTATTTCCATTTTATTAAGGTCTTTTTCTGAGTTTTTTTCTCATTCTTTCAATTCAGACACATTCCTCTTTCTCATTTTGCCTATTTGTCTATATTTTTCCATGTATTAGGTGAAATAGCTACCTCTGTTAGTCCTACATAAATGATTTTGCGTAGGAGATGATCTGTGAGTCCCAAAGGTGCATTTTCCTTTGGCTGCTAGACTTAGCCACTCAAGGGGCATTCCTTGTGTTGGCTGCACACACTTACTGGCTGTGGTAGGGCTATGTCTGTGGTGCAGGGGAATGTGGAGCACACTTAGTTGGCTGTGGCATGGCTGCAGTTTTGGGGCTATGGGATGCTTGCCTCACTAGCAGTAGTGTGACTGCAGCATGGTGGGGATGTGAGACATTCACTTGGTGACTGTGGCACAGCTGTGGCATGGGTGGAAGGCGCTTGCTCAGTGGCACTAGCATGTTAGAGTGAGATTGGCAAAACGGGGCCTCCCAGCCCCAGAATTGGCCAAGTAGAATGAGATCTCAAAAATGGCAACAACCAACACTTCTTTTTCTGGAGAGAGCCCAAACAGGTTCCTGCCCATGTTAAGATTAATAAGTGGGTCTTCACATACATACATGGTGCTTTTCAAACTACTGCTTTTGTCCTGGGGTCTGGGATGAGTGAGCCTGCATGTAAACACTAAGAGCAGGTTCTTCATTCCCTACAGTACTATGGTTCTCCTGGACATATTCCTATTGGTTTTCAGAGGCAAATATTTTTGGGGATTGTCTTTCTAGTGCAGAATCCAAGAGTGGTGGTACCTGATGTGAGGGACAAACTCCTTGCTCCTCGGGGAGAAGGTCCATGCTTTTAAGATTGCTCCCAATTATAGGTTGCCACACTTCAGATGGGGTTTTTGGAAAGAGTGTGTCTCTGCCCCTCCTACCTGTCTTGATGCAGCCTTTTAATCTATTGTTGTGGAAGTGATGTTTATCTAGTTTCCAGGAATTTTTTAGAGGAAATTTTTTTCATACCCATAGATTTTTTTTTTGTCCTTGGGAGGAGGTGAATTAAAGATCTTCCTATATTACCATCTTGTATCCGTTTATTCATAGGGTTTTGAGGCTACTAAGCTCTGCTATAGGTTTTATGATACCAGTCTAGTAATGTACATTGTAGACTTAGAGTTCTGTAGCCACCCTCAGCATTTTCACTCTGGGACATTCCCCTCCTTGGCTGGGATACTGCCTTTCATCACGAAGTCCCACTTTGAGGTAATGAAACTGTGACAGAATTAAGACTAGGATCCAGGTCTTTCCTTCAGAGGTTTCTTATGAGTTGAGAGACAAACTTTGTTATTAGCCTGTTTCTCTTTAACTTGGATATCTATAATGAATGCAGAGATGCCCATCTACAACTCCAATTTTTTGCAATGATTTCCAGTCCAACACTGTGCCTGGAACAATGCTCAGCTAAGTCTACAAAATAATACCAAGCTGCATTTGGGACAGGGCAGCAAGGTAATAGGGTATGTGTTCATGGTAGATGAAGGCAGGTCCTGGACCCTCTTCCACATGGGTTGATCTTTTGGGAACAGTTGGGGAAATGAAAGTGTGTTTGTTGTTTGGCTTAGAAAGTGATCCTTAGAGCGATGGAAAAGAGTATCATTGAAGGTGCGTGCAGCTAAGGAAATGTCAATAGAAACACTTTAAGGGTATGCAGACAGGCATAGAGACCAACAAATTATCTCCTTAATAGGGCCTTATGGAATCTGAGGAAGGGAGGCACTTTTCAAGATTTCACATGGTGAAAGTAAGACTTTTATTTTAAAGCTTAAAATATAAACAGAGCAGAGACTTTTGTGTTTTGTTCACTGCCATATCCCCATCATCTAGAACAATATCTGACACATACTAGGTGCTCAGTAAACATTTGTTGAATAAATGAATGAATTTTAAATGTGGAAACTGAAGGACAGATTTACCCAAAATCAGACAGTGAAAGAACTGGTAAGCTGGTGATTATGAGGCCTCCGCTGTACTAACCTACAGGTCCCTTCAAGTCCCCTTTGCTAACCTGACACAATTGTCCCACCCCCATTTTTAAGAAAAAATCGATTTGGTTTTTTTTGTTGTTGTTTTTGTTTGATATAAAGATGATCATGCTTATTTTGAAAAATATTGTTTAAAAAGAAACTAAAGTACCAATGTTGCTGAATTCCCTTTTAGGATTTTCTTTTCTAGGGATCCCTGGGTGGCGCAGCGGTTTAGCGCCTGCCTTTGGCCCAGGGCGTGATCCTGGAGACCCGGGATCGAATCCCATATCAGGCTCCCGGTGCATGGAGCCTGCTTCTCCCTCTGCCTGTGTCTCTGCCTCTCTCTCTCTCTCTCTGTGACTATCATACATAAATAAATAAATATTAAAAAAAATTTAAAAAAAAAAAAAAGGATTTTCTTTTCTATATATATGTGTGTGTTGTAGGTCAAACTTATCTTTCACTATTCCAAAAAATCCCATGCTCCAATCAAACTGCAACACTAGTTTCTCTAATGTGCCTGGTATTTTCCCATTTCTGCTCTTTTGTCCATGAGATTCCTTCAATTTGGTGCACTTCCACCTGTGTTTATCCTACCTATCGTCAAGATTTTTATTAAATGCCAAATTTTTATGACACTTGATTTTTATGATATTAATTACATTTTACTTCTTACTCTGTAATGAACCCATTCACCTCATTCCCTACCTTACCAAGCATGGGAAATTTAAAGATTTTTTTAAAAAGATTTTATGTATTTTTCATGAGAGACACAGAGAGAAAGAGGCAGAGACATAGGCAGAGTGAGAAGCAGGCTTCTCACAGAGAGCCTGATGTGTGACTCTATCCCAGGACCCCAGAATCATACCCTGAGCCGAAGGGATACTCAACCTCTGAGCCACCCAGGCGTCCCACAATTTAAAGATTAGTCTCACACCTGACTCCATTTTTTTTTCCCACAACAGCATAGGTTATCACTGTACCCGGCATATATTAAGTGATCTGAAAAGGCTAGATTGGCTCAGTAATAGTTATAAAAAATTGTCAGGCACAGGGGCACCTGCATGGCTCAGTCACTTGAGCATCCAACTCTTTTTTTCAACTCATGTCATGATCTTAGGCTGGTGGGATCATGCGCTGCATTGGGCTCCACACCGGGGATGAAGCCTGATGGGATTCTCTCTCATCCCCTAAAAAATTATCAGGCACATATTATGTACCAGGTACTGTTTTAAGCACTTTACATGCACTAACTCATTAATTTCTTACAATAATATTGTGTGGTGACCAGTATTATTAGTTCTGTTTTTTTAGATGAGAAAACAAAATGAGAGAGGTCAAGTAATTCTTCCAAGGTCAGAGTCATGGTGGGAGTCATACCAAGTTATTTGATATTAAGATCTATACTTTTAACTGTTATGCTCTGCTGCCCCTGAAACAATTGTCAAATTAGGATATAGCTATATTGATCAATCAGTTGATATAGATAGAGGTACAGATACATATAGATGCAAATATATAAATTCTTATGGGATGGAAGCAAGGAAAAGGGTCAGATGCTAATGGATACATGAAGTGGCAGAATAAACACAAAAAAACATCATGCAAGAAGTTTTACTTATAGATTAGGAGAAGGGAAAATAAACTTAAAATAACATGGCTATATCAAAGGAAACAAAATTTGTATTAATATTTAGTACACAGCCTAAATTTTCAGAGATATTTTGACTTGTACGTAGATGTTTTGGGTTGCATCTTCAGGAGTTCCCTGGAAGGACAGAATATTTCCCTCAGCCTTTTGGAGTATTTGAGAAAGACTGTGTAGGAGGGCCATAGCAAGAGGGATGGTGGATGTTAATGGCAAAGGGTGTGGGCAAAGTAATGGTGGGGATCACAGTGGATTGGAATGGTGGTAATTAAGGTGACACCTCAGGTAGAAGCAATGTCCTAATAGTGGTGATGATGCCAGCAGTCATTATGATGGTAAGAAGTGAAATGAAAACAGTGAAGATGAACAGCACTGATCAGAGTAGTTATGACAATTACTTGTGTTCCAGCTTTTTGTCAAACTCTGGATCAGCTCCAGAATCAAATTGAATTAGGTATGGTTATTTGCTCTTCCCTATTCAAATTATGGAACACCATTTAGGAAGTCTTAGCCATTTTGCAATCTCCTGCCATTTATCCTGAAACATTGCTCATGACTTTATGAAATTCCCTCTATCTGGACTGCCTGCCCCCTTTACATCCAATCGTTCCACCTTATCTCTATGTGAAGCTCTTTTCAAGACTCAGTTTTATTTTTTATTATTTTTTTTAAGGTTTTATTTATTTATTCATGAGAGACAAACAGGCAGAAACATAGGCAAAGGGAGAAGCAGGCTTCCTGCAGGAACCCGATGCAGGACTCGATCCCAGAACTCCAGGATCACCCCCTGAGTCGAATGGCACCCAGGAGTCCCAAGATTCAGTTTTAGAATCTGCTTCCACAGTCCCTCCCAGCCAGGTGGACTCAAGTACTTCTGCCTTTGTGCTACCATAAAACCCTCTATTTGATACTTTGATTAAGTGTCATCTTCTACTTTAGACTTCCAATTATTACTGCAATTTGCCTTCTATCAGCCTTGGGATGTGGAAGAGAATGTCGGTTTATCAATAGATTACTCTTCCCATTGTAAGATTGCAATTTGGTCCCAAATTATTGAACAAACAGGTAGTTACACTGAAGACTCAGAATCCTATGGGATGGCTTAGAGGTTGATAGGTAGGTTAATAGATTTGGAGATTGTAGGAATGACTTCAGCCCGAGTTTATAGCAGTCATGCATACCAAGGGATGGTCATTCATTCATTCAACATGTATTTATTGAGCTTTCAGTAATCCTAAGGAGGTGCTGACTGGCTCATAAAAATACAGAATGAGATAATCTACTCCTCCCTAACACCTGCCTATGTCAATGTCCATACATTAACTGAATGTATCAGTTGGTATCAAGGCATTAACTTTTTCTATATGGTACTAAACAGGTAGAATTTCAAGCTGCAGGGAAGCAGTTATCAGTTTAACACAAGGGAATACTTTCTAACAGTCAGAGCTGGTTATGATCAGGATAAACTGCCTCAAGAGGAAAACAATTATTCATCACTGGAGGCAGGCAAACAGGAGCTGGGGCCTAAAAGTAAATATCCAAGGTTCATTTGAGCTCTGCTATTCTGTCCTTACAAAGAGCTTTGAGTCTCTCCTGCTTATACCCTCACTGCCCCTTTCAAATACCTATTGGCCCCAGATAGTCATCTGGCCCTAGGTTTTTCTTTTATTTATTGTTTTCATATTCTTTTATTTATAGTTTCTAATTTCTCTTTCTCTCCATTTCCCTCCCATTCTCCAATCTCAAATTATGGGTGAGAATGGGTGGGGAAATTTCCTTTATGTGACTGCATGGCAGAGTGGTCTAATTATCTCTACCATTTAGTATGGAGCTTTATGATTTTCAAAGCACTACCACATATATGAATCTGTTCAAGAAAGACTTATTGAGCCCTCCTCTGTGTTGGGCACATGGCCTTGTGGCATCCTCACAATGCTGTCATATAGATTGAGGGAGCCCAAGGCCCAGCTGGGGACACTGGACTCAGATCACTTGGTTCATGAGCAGTGTTAGAGAGGATTGGGCCTGCATCTCCTGGATCTCTCCAGTCTCATCAGTTGGCTCCCAGGTCTATCCCTAAGGAAGATTCAATGTTTCTACCAAAGGGGATGGGGAAAAAAAGAGAGACACTTAGAGGAAAATGGTTCACAATCACCCACCCAGTTGTTTTTCGGTCCCTAGAAAGAATTCTGCGTCTCTTTTGCTCATACCTCCACCCCACCCAAATGCCTATTGGCTCCTGGGGAGTCACCTGACACTGGATCCTTCTTACTAGAGGTAGGATGGCTTCTACCAAAACAGAGAGCAGCCAGACTGTGTAAACTTCCAGTGGCCTGGACAAAGACGGCGATTTTGGAGTCTTTTGTCCATGGGCACAGAGTTGGAAGTCAGGACAGTTCCAAGATAGCAAAGTTGCAGGCCCTCAAACCATTTACACCAAAAAAAAAATCTCCTAATAAATGTAAGGGGCAGGGTCCTTACACTGGGGTTGGATAAAGGGAACTGCCCACTGTCAGGGCCTTGCCCTAACTGCCCCCATCTCCTACCCCACTTCCTCTGAATCTCCATATGTCTCATGTTGAAATCACCTTAAAAGAAAGAAAAACAAAATTTAAAATAAAAATATTCAGAAAAGAACAAGTAGCTACATTTCAGGTGGTGATCAAACTAAGGGGGAGAAAGTTAGACATCTACTGATGTCCATACCTTCATCCCTCTGTTCCATCTACCCTTTGTAATTCTTAGTGGCAATATAAATGTACTTGTGCTAAATTTCTTTTTTTTAATAAATTTATTTTTTATTGGTGTTCAATTTACCAACATACTGAATAACACCCAGGGTTCATCCCGTCAAGTGTCCCCCTCAGTGCCTGTCACCCATTCCCCCCACCCCCCGCCCTCCTCCCCTTCTACCACCCCTAGTTCATTTCCCAGAGTTAGAGGCTTTATGTTCTGTCTCCCTTTCTGATATTTCCCACACATTTCTTCTCCCTTCCCTTATATTCCCTTTCACTATTGTTTATATTCCCCAAATGAATGAGAACATACACTGTCCTTCTCCGATTGACTTACTTCACTCAGCATAATACCCTCCAGTTCCATCCACGTTGAAGCAAATGGTGGGGATTTGTCAATTCTGATGGCTGCATAATATTCCATTGTATACATAAACCACATCTTCTTTATCCATTCGTCTTTCGATGGACACCGAGGCTCCTTCCACAGTGTGGCTATTGTGGACATTGCTGCTATAAACATCGGGGTGCAGGTGTCCCAGCGTTTCATTGCATCTGTATCTTTGGGGTAAATCCCCAACAGTGCAATTGCTGGGTCGTAGGGCAGGTCTATTTTTAACTCTTTGAGGAACCTCCACACAGTTTTCCAGAGTAGCTGCACCAATTCACATTCCCACCAACAGGGCAAGACAGTTCCCATTTCTCCACATCCTCTCCAACATTTGTGGTTTCCTGCCTTGTTAATTTTCCCCATTCTCACGGGTGTAAAGTGGTAATTATTGTGGTTTTGATTTGTATTTCCCTGATGGCAAGTGATGCAGAGCATTTTCTCATGTGCATGTTGGCCATGTCTATGTCTTCCTCTGTGAGATTTCTCTTCATGTCTTTTGCCCATTTCATGATTGGATTATTTGTTTCTTTGGTGTTGAGTTTAGTAAGTTCTTTATAGATCTTGGAAACTAGCCCTTTATCTGATACGTCATTTGCAAATATTTTCTCCCATTCTGTTGGTTGTCTTTTAGTTTTGTTGACTGTATCCTTTGCTGTGCAAAAGCTTCTTATCTTGATCAAGTCCCAATAGTTCATTTTTCCTTTTGCTTCTTTTGCCTTCGTGGATGTATCTTGGAAGAAGTTACTGTGGCCGAATTCAAAAAGGGTGTTGCTTGTGTTCTCTAGGATTTTGATGGAATCTTGCCTCACATTTAGATCTTTCATCCATTTTGAGTTTATCTTTGTGTATGATGAAAGAGAGTGGTCTAGTTTCATTCTTCTGCATGTGGATGTCCAATTTTCCCAGCACCATTTATTGAAGAGACTGTCTTTCTTCCAATGGATAGTCTTTCCTCCTTTATCGAATATTAGTTGACCATGAAGTTCAGGGTCCACTTCTGGGTTCTCTATTCTGTTCCATTGATCTATGTGTCTGTTTTTGTGCCAGTACCACACTGTCTTGATGACCACAGCTTTGTAGTGCAACCTGAAATCTGGCACTGTGATGCTCCCAGATATGGTTTTCTTTTTTAAAATTCCCCTGGCTATTCGGGGTCTTTTCTGATTCCACACAAATCTTAAAATAATTTGTTCTAACTCTCTGAAGAAAGTCCATGGTATTTTGATAGGGATTGCATTAAACGTGTAAATTGCACTGGGTAACATTGACATTTTCACAATATTAATTCTGCCAATCCATGAGCATGGAATATTTTTCCATCTCTTTGTGTCTTCCTCAATTTCTTTCAGAAGGGTTCTATAGTTTTTAGGGTATAGATCCTTTACCTCTTTGGTTACGTTTATTCTTAGATATCTTATGCTTTAGGGTGCAATTGTAAATGGGATTGACTCCTTCATTTCTCTTTCTTCAGTCTCATTGTTAGTGTATAGAAATGCCGTTGATTTCTGGGCATTGATTTTGTATCCTGCCACACTACCAAATTGCTGTATGAGTTCTAGCAATCTTGTGGTGGAGGCTTTTGGGTTTTCTATGTAGAGTATCATGTCATCGGCGAAGAGGGAGAGTTTGACTTCTTCTTTGTCAATTCGAATATCTTTAATGTCTTTTTGTTGTCTGATTGCTGACGCTAGGACTTCCAGTACTATGTTGAATAGCAGTGGTGAGAGTGGACATCCCTGTCTTGTTCCTGATCTTAGGGGAAAGACTCCCAGTGCTTCCCCATTGAGAATGATATTTGCTGTGGGCTTTTCTTAGATGACTTTTAAGATGTCGAGGAATGCTCCCTCTATCCCTACACTCTGAAGAGTTTTGATCAGGAATGGATGCTGTATTTTGTCAAATGCTTTCTCTGCATCTAATGAGAGGATCATATGGTTCTTGGTTTTTCTCTTGCTGATATGATGAATCACATTGATTGTTTCACGAGTGTTGAACCAGCCTTCTGTCCCGGGGATAAATCCTACTTGGTCATGGTGAATAATTTTCTTAATGTACTGTTGGATCCCATTGGCTAGTATCTTGTTGAGAATTTTTGCATCCATGTTCATCAGGGATATTGGTCTGTAATTCTCCTTTTTGGTGGGGTCTTTGTCTGGTTTTGGAATTAAGGTGATGCTGGCCTCATAGAACGAATTTGGAAGTACTCCATCTCTTTCTATCTTTCCAAACAGCTTTGGTAGAATAGGTATGATTTCTTCTTTAAACGTTTGATAGAATTCCCCAGGAAAGCCATCTGGCCCTGGACTCTTGTGTCTTGGGAGGTTTTTGATGACTGCTTCAATTTCCTCCCTGGTTATTGGCCTGTTCAGGTTTTCTCTTTCTTCCTGTTCCAGTTTTGGTAGTTTTGGCTTTCCAGGAATGGGTCCATTTCTTCTAGATTGCCTAATTTATTGGCGTATAGCTGTTCATAATATGTTTTTAAAATCGTTTGTATTTCCTTGGTGTTGGTAGTGATCTCTCGTTTCTCATTCATGATTTTGTTAATTTGAGTCTTCTCTCTCTTCTTTTTAATAAGGCTGGCTAATGTTTTATCTATCTTATTAGTTCTTTCAAAGAACCAACTCCTGGTTTTGTTGATCTGTTCCACAGTTGTTCTGGTCTCGATTTGGTTGAGTTCTGCTCAAATTTTAATTAACTCTCTTCTTCTGCTGGGTGTGGGATCTATCTGCTGTTTTTTCTCCAGCTCCTTTATGTTTAAGGTTAGCTTTTGTATTTGAGTTCTTTCCAGTTTTTGAATGGTTGCTTGTATTGGGATGTATTTCCCCCTTAGGACTGCTTTTGCTGCATCCCAAAGATTTTGAATGGTTGTATCTTCATTCTCATTAGTTTCCATGAATCTTTTTAATTCTTCCTTAATTTCCTGGTTGACCCTTTCATCTTTTAGCAGGATGGTCCTTAACCTCCACGTGTTTGAGGTCCTTCCAAACTTCTTGTTGTGATTTAGTTCTAATTTCAAGGCATTATGGTCTGAGAATATGCAGGGGACGATCCCAATCTTTTGGTTTCGGTTCAGACCCGATTTGTGACCCAGTATGTGGTCTATACTGGAGAAAGTTCCATGTGCACTTGAGAAGAATGTGTATTCAGTTGAGTTTGGATGTAAAGTTCTGTAGATATCTGTGAAATCCATCTGGTCCAGTGTATCCTTTAAAGCTCTTATTTCTTTGATGATGTTGTGCTTAGAAGACCTGTCGATTGTAGAAAGCACTACATTCAAGTCGCCAAGTGTACGTGTATTATTATCTAAGTATGTCTTAACTTCGGTTATGAATTGACGATATATTTGGCAGCTCCCACATTCAGGGCATAAATATTGATGATTGTTAAGTCCTTTTGTTGGATAGATCCTTTAACTCTGATATAGTGTCCCTCTTCGTCTCTCACTACAGTCTTCGGGAGAAACTTTAGTTTATCTGATATAAGGATGGCTACTCCTCCTTTCTTTTGATGACCATGTGAATGGTACATTGTTCTCCAACCTTTTATTTCCTGGATGGAGATGTCCTCATGTCTAAAATTAGTCTCTTGTAGACAGCAAATAGATGGGTCTTGTTTTTTCATCCAGTCTGAAACCCTGCGCCTTTTGATGGGGTCATTAAGTCCATTCACGTTCAGAGTTTCTTTTGAAAGATATGAATGTAGTGTCATCATGATACCTATTCAGTCCCTGTGGATTGTTCCCTTGGACTTCCTCTTTCTTTTACAGAGTCCTCCTTAGTATTTCTTGCAGACCTGACTTGGTGGTCACCTATTCTTTCAGTTTCTGCCTATCTTGGAAGCTCTTTATCTCTCCTTGTATTCTATATGAGAGCCTTGCTGGATCAAATATTCTTGGCTCCATGTTCTTCCCATTTAGGACCCTGAATATATCCTGCAGCCTTTTCTGGACTGCCAGGTTTCTGTGGAGAGGTCTTCTGTTAATCTAATATTTCTCCCCATAAAAGTTAGAGATTTCTTGTCTCTTGCTGCTTTAAGGATTTTCTCTTTACCTTTGGAATTTGCAAGTTTCATTATTAAATGTCGAGGTGTTGAGTGGTTTTTATTGATTTTAGGGAGGGGATCTTTCTATTTCCTAGATCTGAATGCCTGCTTCCCTCCCCAAATTAGGGAAGTTCTCAGCTATGATTTGTCAAATACAGTTTCTGGACCTCTGTCCCTTTCGACGCCTCAAGAACCCCAAATAAATGTAGATTTTTCCTTCTGAGGCTGTCCTTTATTCCCTTAACCTATACTTATGATCTTTTAATTGTTTTTCTCTTTTTTTCTACAGTTTCTCTCCTTGCCATCAACTTGTCTTCTATGTCACTCGCTCCCTCTTCTACCTAGTTAGCCCTCGTCATTAGGACCTCTAATTTGGATTGCATCTCATTTAATTTATTTTTAATTTCTGCCTGATTAGATCTAAATTCTATAGTCATAAAGTTTCTTGAATCCTTTTTATTTTTTCTATAGCCACCAGTAGCTTTATAATAGTGCTTCTGCATTGGCTTTCTGACAATGAATTGTAATCCAAATTTTGTAGCTCTGTGGGAGAGAGGACTGATTCTGATTCTTTCTTTTGTGGTGAGTTTTTCCTTCTACTCATTTTGCTCAGTGCAGAGTGGCCAAAAACAGGTTGTACTGGGAAAAGGAGAAAAAAAGAGAAAAGAAAAAAAGGGGGGAGCAAAAAAAAAGGGGGAGTATCCTCTGATTCTATGTACTGTAAATCCCTCGGTTTACCCTGGAGCTTTCCAGGGCTGCTTGGTCAATTTCTGGGGAAGGGGCCTGCTGTGCTGATTCTCAGGTGTGGGCACCTGGGGGAGCTGCTCAGGCTCCTGCCTGGTGCAGGGCTCTGTGGGAGTTGTTTATCCTGAGGCCACTGTGAGGCTCAGTGTGGGTTGTTTTTCCTGTGAGGCCCCAGGAGGAACAACAACAGTGGCATCTGCCAGCTCTTCAGCCCTGGAGTCACCCTCCGCAGTAACTACCCCAGCTCCCAGTCCGCAGGGGCCTGGATGCTCCAGGGGTGGGGGCGTTGATTTGCACAGCTTGGGGCCGCCCAGTGGTAGGAGTGTCCTTGCTGTCCTGTGCCCTCCCACCCTCTGCCTGTCCCGGGGAAGCCCCAGATCCTGGGCTGTGTCCCTTGGCGCCCTGGGCTCCAGGGCCTGCACTGCTGCTGAATCGCGCTCCCGGGGCTGCTCAGCTCCCTCCATGCGGAGCCGCCTCTCAGCTGCTCCCGGGCCCAGCTTGGTGCATGCTGTAGCCCTTTAGGGTGCTTGGCTGTGGTGTGTGGCATGCTCTTCCCCGGGCGCAGGTCCTCTGTTAGTGCCCCTGGGAGCCAGAGGGCATCCCCGCCCCTCCTGGGATCCTGCTCCAAATCCCTGGGAGCACCTTTCCGTCTGGGAAGATTGGTGAAGCTCCTGCTTCTCCAGGACGGGGCTTTTCTGTCCTGGGGGCACTCACTGCGCAGCCTTCGCCCGGCTCATCGTGGGGCCCCTCCCCCTTGGATGCTTTTTATTTCTTTTTTTTTCTCCATCTTCCTACCTTGATAGAAGCGCAAACTCTTCTCACTGTAGCATTCCAGCTGTTCTCTCTTTAAATCTCAGGCCAAATTCGTAGGTTTTCAGGATGATTTGAAAGTTATCTAGGTAAGTTGGTGGGGACAGGTGACTTGGGGACCCTACTTTTCTGCCATCTTGTTCCCTCATTTGCCTCCTTTTGAATACTTTCCCCCTTCAGATAAAAATTATTTCCCTGAAGTTTGCATTTCAAAGAGATAGATAGCTCAGGGTTCTTTTTTTTTATATATAGGAGTTTTTTTTTAGGACGTACTGTTAACATCTTTTTTTTAAGATTTTATTTATTCATTCATGAGAGACAGAGAGAGAGAGAGGCAGAGACATAGGCAGAAGGAGAAACAGGCTCCATGCAAGGAGCCCAATGTGAGACTCGATCCCGGGAATCCAGGATCACCCGGAGGCAAAGGCAGGCGTTCAACCGCTGTGGCTCAGGGTTCTTAAAGAAGACAGGGTAGAACACCTCAAAGGCACAGAAAAATGATATATTTTTTTCTCCAAGAAGGAGTTTTGTTTTCTATGTCCAGACGTTTTACAAAATCTGCAAGCATTTTGAAATAAATAGGGGAGGTTTGGGGATTGGTTAAAAGGATTGGAGGGCTTTGATTACCTTCTAGAGCTGCATTTCTGTTTTTGTAAATACTCGATTTGTAGGACAAAGATAGTTTTTTTTCCCATTTATCAAAGAATTGGGTTGCAATCTGAATTGTAGTCAAGAGACTGACCCACCAATCCAATTATCCATCTTTCATTTCCTACTTTATATCAAGGAAAATAATTTTCAACCAAGATGGAAATCAAAAGATTCTTATGTTCTAGATTGAGAGCTGTGTGTTTTTGGAATGTTTTAGTAAATTATTTCGCAGTGGATTTGGGATATTCTCTTTCCCTCTGGGTACATAGTTCCTTTTAGTTGAGGGGAGAAGGCCCCCCAAAAGTTCCTTGTATTCTTGTATTCTCTGATTATCAGCTCCCTATTTGATCATAAAGCTCATTGAAAAATACTTTCAAGTATCTTATCATCATATTTTATCCAGGACAAATGTAAATATTCCTGACAATATTGAACTTTTAAATATATATATTATTTATAATTCAGGTAGTAATGTCTCTGACATTGACCATAGCAAAATTTTTCTAGATATGTCTCCTGAGACAGGCAGATAAAAACAAAAATAAACTGTTGGGACTTCATTAAAATAAAAAGCTTCTGCACAGAGAAGGAAACAATCACAAAACTAAAAAGCAACCTATGGAATAGGAGAGTATATTTGTAAACGACATATCTGATAATAAGTTACTATTTAAGATATATAAAGAACATGTACAACTGAACACTCAAAAAAAACAATCCAATTTAAAAATAGGCAGAAGACATGAAAAGACATTTCTCCAAAGAAGACATACAGATGGCCAACAGACATGAAAAGATGCTCAAATCACTTACCATTAGGGAAATGCAAATCAAAACTACAGTGATATATCACCTCACATCTGTGAGAATGGCAAAAATCAACGACACAAGAAACAACAAGTGTTGGTAAGGATGTGGAGAAAAATAAACCCCTTTTACACTACTCATAGGATTGCAGCCATTGTGGAAAACATTATGAAGATTCCTCAAAAAGTTAAAATTAGGAATATCCTATGATCCAGTAATTGCACTGCTGGATATTTATCCAAAATATGCAAGGACAAAAAATATGCAAGGACATTGATTCAAAGGGTTACATGTACCCCTATATTTATTGACATTATTAACAATAGCCAAATTATGTTAAAAGCCCAAATGTCCATCAACTGATGAATGGATAAATGTGATATATATTCACATTTTTTTGGCAAACATAGAAGGAACTAGAGAGTATAATGTGGTTTTTTAAGATTTAATTTATTTATTCATGAGAGAGAGAGAGAGAGAGAGAGAGAGACAGGCAGAGGGAGAAGCAGGCTCCACGCAGGGAGCCTGATGTGGGACTCGATCCCAGGACTCCAGGATCACGTCCTGGGCCAAAGGCAGGCGCTAAACCACTGGGCCACCCAGGCTGCCCAAGAGTATAATGTTAAGTGAAATACACCAGTCAGAGGAAGACAAATCCAGTATGATTTCATTCATATGTGGAATTTAAGGAACAAAACAAAGAGGGAGAGGAAAAGGCAGACTCCCCACTGATCTGGGAGCCTGCTGTGGGACTTGATCCCAGAACTCTGGGATCATGACCTGAGCTGAAGGCAAATGCTTAACCCACTGAGCCACTCAGAGAGCCTCCATTTTTTATTGCATCTTGTTAATAGCCTTTTTTTATTTCAACTTGATTAGATTTTAGTTCTTTTATTTCTCCAGAAAGTGATTCTCTAGTGTCTTCTATGCTTTTTAAAAGCCCCACAAGTGGGACACCTGGGTGGCTCAGTGGTTGAGCCTCTGTCTTTGGCTCAGCTCGTGATCTGGGATCCAGGATCGAGTCCCATGTTGGGCTCTCGGCCAGAAGCCTACTGCTCCCTCTGCCTTTGTCTCTGCCTCTCTGTATCTCTCATGAATAAAGAAATAAAATCTTTTAAAAATTAAATAAAAGCCCCATTAGTATCTTTATAATCATTATTCAGAACTCTAATTCTGACTTCTTACTTATATCCATATTGATTATGTCCCTGGCAGTCACTACAGCGTCTTGTTCTCTTTTTTGGGGTGAGTTTTTCTGTCTCGTCATTCTATCCAAAGAAGAATAGATGGATGAGGGAGCGAAATACTAAAATGGCAAGAACCCCAGAGACATATACACTAAACAAATCAGAAGATACTCGAATCTGAAAAAAAGTAAAAAACAATATAATTTGGCAGGTGAACATAATAGAGCAATATACTGGATCCTGTATATATTTTGGTACTTTTGTTAGAAAACTAGGTTCCAAAATTGTAATGAAAGAAAAACTTATATGTACAAAAAACTACAATAAAAGGATAGAATATAAGTGTAACAATGAAAATTAAAATACAAAAAAAAAAGGATTGTAAACAGACAGGTGAACAGAATGGAGCAATACACTATATCCTGAGTGTATTTTGGCTGGTTTGTTAAAGAAACTACATCTCGAAATTGTAAATATACACATATATAGCCAAAATTAAATACATTGAAAGGATAGAATGTAAATGTAAAGATGAAAATTTAAAAAGACTTTAACAAAACAGAAAAAACCCAAAAGAACAAAAAAAGAAAAGAAAAAAGTGAATATGATCAGACAGGTGAAGAGAATAGAGCCATACACTAGATTCTGGGTGTATTTTCGTCTGTTAGAAGAAACTGTATCCAAAAATTTTAAAGAAAAAAATATATGAGATAAAATTAAATACAATGAAAGGGTATAATATAACAGTAAAAATGAAAATTAAGAAAGATTTTTAAAAAACATTGATAAAATAAGAAATTGGTTGAAAACGGAAAGAAAAAAAATAAATTGAGACTAAAGAATTGTGGGGGGGAAACCCCCATGAATTCTATATGCTATATATTCCTCTAAGTGCTGGAGTTTTGCATTTCTCAGTGTTCAGTAAACTTGGTCCTGGCTGGATGTTCGTGCTGATCTTCTGGGGGAGGGGACTGCTGCATTGATTCTCAAGCATCTTTTTCTCTGGAAATTGTACCACACTTGCCAGGGGACCAGCCTAAGTAATCTTCTCTGGATTGCTTATGTGGCTCCTGTTCCCTGAAGTCTTTCCATTCACACAAATTTAGAGGATGAAAGTGAAAATGGTGGCCTCCCAAATCTCCAGCCCCAGTGCCAAAAGCTTAGGGAAAAGCAGTAAGTAACTCCTGTTTCCCTGGTCTTTGTCTACACTTCATAGTCACCTAGCCTTTAACTGAATGTTTCTGTCTCAGGCATGCAACCCTGTTTTGAGTTCTCAAACCCTACAGATCCCTGAGGTGTGCTCCCATGCCACTCCTCCCTGGGGGAAAAAGGGATAGCTTACCTGTTCTGCCATTTGCTGGGCCCCTACTTGGAGAGCAGTCCATTAACTGTGCCATGGTTCGTGGTTTATGTCAACTCTGAGGTGAGAGCCCACTCCTGGGCTCGCTGATTCAGTTGGTTGCCCCAAATCTGATGCCTGGGAACACTGCTGTACTCAGGGTCCCGGGTGCTCCTGTGATCCTGAAGATCCCGAGACCAAGGATTCTTCCCCCACTTCACAGCCTGAGCACTTTTCAGGCAGGGGCGTCGTCACCAGAATAGACTTCCGGAAGTTCTTATTTTGCGCTCTGCTGCTACTTCACTTTCTAGTAGCCAGTTGATGGAGGCTCCCTATCCCTGTGGTTTATCTTCCCACATATCTCCTCAAATTCACTTCTCTGCACCTCATACCTTGCAGAAAGTGGTCGCTTTTCTATTTGTAGAGTTACAGCTTTTTCTTTTCTTTCTTTCTTCTTTTTCTTTCTTTCTTTCTTTCTTTCTTTCTTTCTTTCTTTCTTTCTTTCTTTCTCTTTCTTTCTTTCTTTCTTCTTTTTTTCTTTCTTCTTTCTTCTTTTTTTTTAGAGCTGGTTGAGTTCACAGGTATTCAGAATGCTTTAATACCTATCTAGCTAAAATCCTGGCACCAGAAGAAATTAAAGTCTCTTACCCCTTGCCATCTTGGACTCTCCCCAGAATCTTTTTATCATGATGAAATCCCAATAGTTCATTTTTGCTTTTATTTCCCTTGCCTCAGGAGACATATCTAGTAAGAAGTTGGCACAACTGCTGTCAAAGAGGTTATTGCCTGTGTTCTCCTCTAGGATTTTGATGGTTTCCTGTCCTTTCTCACATTTAGATCTCTCATCCTTTTGATTGATTGATTATGTATTTTTTTATTGGAGTTCGATTTGCCAACATATAGAATTTATTTTTGTGTCTGGTGTAAGAAAGTGGTCTAGTTTCATTCTTTTGCATGTTGCTGTCCAGTTTTTCTAACACAATTTGTTGAGGAGACTTTTTTCCCACTGGATATTCTTTGCTGCTTTGTCAAAGATTAATTGGCCACAGAGTTGTGGGTCCATTTCTGGGTTTTCTATTCTGTTCCATTGATCTATCTGTCTGTTTTTGTGTTAATACCATACTGTTTTGATCACTACAGCTTTGTAATATAACTTGAAGTCCAGAATTGTCATGCCTCCAGCTTTGGTTTTCTTTTTCAACATTCCTTTGTCTATTCAGGGTCTTTTGTGGTTCTATAGAAGTTTTAATATGGTTTATTCTAATTCTGTGAAATGTATTTTGATAGGATTGTGTTAAATGTGTAAATTACTTTGGGTAGTATGTGCATTTTAACAATATTTGTTCTAAAAATCCATGAGCATAGAATGCCTTTCCATTTTTTTGTGTCCTCTTCAAATTCTTTCATCAGAATTTTATAGCTTCAGAGTACAGAACTTTTGCCTCTTTGGTTAAGTTTATTCCTAGATATCTTATGGGTTTTGGTGCAATTGTAAATGGGATTAATTCTTTATTTCTATTTTTACTACTTCATTACTGGTGTATACAAATTCAACAGATTTCTGTACATTGATTTTGTATTCCTCAAATGTATTTAATTCTTATCAGTTCTAGAAATTTTTTGGTGGAGTCTTTTGGGTTTTTTATAGAGTGTATCATATTACCTGAAAATAGTGAACATTCTACTTCTTCCTTGCCTTTTTGGGAAGGGCGTTTTTTCTTTCTTTCTTTCTTTCTTCTTTCTTTCTTTCTTTCTTTCTTCTTTCTTTCTTTCATTTTTTCTGATTGCTGAAGCTAGGACTTTCAGTAACTATGTTGAACAACAATGATAAGAGTGGACATCCCTGTCATGTTCCTGACTTTAGGGGGAAAGCTCTCAGTTTTTCCTCATTGAAGATTATATTAGCCATACGTTTTTCATCTATGGCATTTATTATATTGAGATATGTTCCTTCTGCCATTACTTCGTTGAAGGTTTTTATCAAGAATGGATGTTGTACTTTGCCAAATGCTTTTTCTGCATCTATTGAGAGGATCACATGGTTTTAATTATTTCTTTTCTTAATGTGGTGTATCCCATTGATTGACTTGTGAATATTGAACCACCCCTGAAGACCAGGAGTTACTCCCACTTGATCATGGTGAATGATTCTTTTAATGTAGTTTTGTATTGAGATTGTGAATTTTTGCATCCATATTCATTGGGGGTGTTGCCTATGTTGTCTTTTTTAGTGGAGTCTGTCTGGTTTTGGAATCAGGTGAATTCTGCCCTCATAGAATGAGTTTGGAAGTTCTCCTTCCATTTCTATTTTTTTAAAATAGTTTGAGAAGAATAGGTATTAACTCTTTAAATGTTTTGTAGAGTTCCCCTGTGAAGTCATCTGGCCCTGGGCTTTTGTTTGTTGGGAGATATTTTTATGATTGATTCAATTTCTTTGCTGGTTATTAGTCTGTTCAAGTTTTCTATTTCTTCCTGTTTCAGTTTGGTACTTTTACATGTTTCTAGAAATTTGACCATTTCCTCCAGATTGTTCAATTTGTTGTCATGTAATTTATAATTGTTTGCATTTCTGTGGTGTTGGTTGTCATTTCTCCTCTCTCATTGTGATTTTATCTCAGTTTTTCCCTTTTTCTTTTTGAGAAGTCTGACTAGGGGTTTATCAATTTTGTCAAAGAACCAGCTCCTGGTTTCATTGATCTATTCTACTGGGTGTTTGTTTGTTTGTTTCAATGTCATTTATTTCTGCTCTAATCTTTATTTTTTTTTATTTTTTATTTATTTATTTATTTATTTATTTATTTATTATTTATTTATTTTTTAGCCTTTTTTTTTTATTGGTGTTCAATTTACTAACATACAGAATAATACCCAGTGCCCGTCACCCATTCACTCCCACCCCCCGCCCTCCTCCCCTTCTACCACCCCTAGTTCGTTTCCCAGAGTTATATTTCTGCTCTAATCTTTATTATTTATTTTCCTCTACTGGCTTTGGGCTTCATTGTTCTTTTTCTAATTCCTTTAGGTATAAGTTTAGGTTGTTTATTGGAGTTTTATTTATTTTTTGAGGTAGGCCTCTATTGCTATATACTTCCCTCTTATGACCACTTTTGCTGCATCCCACTGGTTTTGAACCATTTTGTTTTCATTTTCATTTATTTTCAATGTACTTTAAAAAATCTTATTTAATTTCCTGATTGACCCATTCACTCATTAGCAGGCTATTCTTTAACCTCCATATACTTGTGGTCTTTCCAAATTTTTTCTTGTAGTTGACTTCAGATTTCATAGCATTGTGGTCAGAAAATATGTATGGTATGATCTCAATCTTTTTGTAGTTGCTGAGGCCTGATTTGTGACCCAGTATGTCATATAGAGAATGTTCTGTGTGCACTTGAAAAGAATGTGTATTCTGCTGCTTCAGGATGAAATGTTCTGAATATATGTGTTAAGTCCATCTAGTCCAGTGTGTTATTCAAATCCATTGTTTTCTTGTTGATTTTCTGTTTAGATAATCTGCCCATTGCTGTGAGTGGGGTTTTAAAGTCCTCTACTGTTATTGTAGTATTGTCAATGAGTTCTTTATATTTGTTATTAATTGTTTTATTTATTTGGGTGCTCCCAAATTATGAGCATAAATATTTACTGTTGTTAGGTTTTCTTGTTATATAGTCCCCTTTATTATGACATAGTGCCCTTCTTTATCTTTTCTTTCAGTTTTTGGTTTAAAATCTAATTTGTTTGATAGAATTATTGCTACACAGGCTTTGTTTTGACATCCATTTTCATGGTAAATATTTCTCCATTCCTTCCCTTTCAGTCTGCAGGTGTCTTTAGGTCTAAAATGAGTCTCTTGTGGATGGATCTTGTTGTTGTTGTTTTAATCCATTCTGACAGCCTATGTCTTTTGATTGTAGTGTTTAGTTCATTTACATTCAGAATGCTTCTTGATAGATATGTTTTTAGTGCCATTTTATTACTTGATTTGTTGTTTCTGGAGAGACTCTCTGTTCCTTTTTAGTCTTTGTTGTTTTTGACTTTTCCTTCCTACTCAAAGAGTCTCTCTTTCCCTACTATACTGAGTAGAGCTGAAGGGAAGAGACACTACTTAATAGTACACTGTGGTAGGAAAAATGTAGCTTTTGGTGTTGGCTGGGCCTAGAGATGGATCCTATCTTTGCCACTCTTATGTAACCTTTCAGAATCCTTGTCTATAAAAGCAAGATAGTAATAATACCTCCTTCAGAGAATTGCTGGGTGAGTAAATTTATAAATAATAGTAATTAGCATAATACTTAGAATAAATGACCCATATTTGATTTTTCTCCTCCTCTCTTTTTCTTGTGCCTCTCTGATGCATTGCTTAAACTGACCCAGACCTGGGCACCCAGTAGGCACTCCAACAACACTGGCTTATTCACAATTTAATTTGAAGTCTGAAACTACTGTCAGGACTAAGAAGGAACCTAAACTGTTTTAAAATGGTAAGTTGGTATATGAGTGGTTCAGAGTGTAAGTGTTCTTCCAGTACCAATACATTAATTTATCAAATTAATCAATTCATTGTGTAAACAAAGCATCTGCTGCTCATGGTTTAGAAGGGACTGGGAGTCCTTGTTGATGGGGGAGGCATACTATCATAAAAACAATTAATTGAAATTCATTGAATCTGGAACTGAAAATATGATCCTTTCTTTCTTTTTTTTTGTTTTTTTAAATAAATTTATTTATTGGTGTTCAATTTGACAACATATAGAATAATACCCAGTGCTCATCCCGTCAAGTGCCCACCTCAGTGCCCGTCATCCAGTCACCCCCACTCCCCGCCCATCTCCCCTTCCACCACTCCTAACTCCCAGAGTTAGGAGTCTTTCATGTTCTGTTTCCCTTTCTGATATTTCCCACTCATTTTTTCTCCTTTCCCCTTTATTCTCTTTCACTATTTTTTTATATTCCCCAAATGAATGAGACCATAAAATGTTTGTCCTTCTTCAATTGACTTATTTCACTCATCATAATACCCCCCAGTTCCATTCATGTCGAAGCAAATGGTGGGTATTTGTCGTTTCTAATGGCCGAGTAATATTCCATTGTATACATAAACCACATCTTCTTTATCCATTCATCTTTCGATGGACACCGAGGCTCCTTCCATAGTTTAGCTATTGTGGCCATTGCTGCTATAAACATCGGGGTGCAGGTGTCCCGGCGTTTCATTGCATCTGTATCTTTGGGGTAAATGCCCAGCAGTGCAATTGCTGGGTCGTAGGGCAGATCTATTTTCTTCAATGATAGTAATCATTTCACACAATCAACATCACATTGAGAAGGAGGTCTCACCCCATGGCCATGTTTAGCTCCCTGAACTGCAACATTAACAAGAAAGTTGTGCTGAAAGAACAAATACCAGGCAATAATTCTTCTCTTTGAATGTAAATAGCTGGACGGCTGAATTCATATGGCAGGCTGAAGAACTTGAGACATGGTGAGGTGAAGTGAATGGTGAGAGAGAATCCTGTGTAACAGAGATACTTATACTCACCCACATATATGCTTAATCCCATTCTCTACCCTAGCAGAGCTATAGAACATGTCCAACCAACATCCCCAACATGTTCCTTTGGTGTTTCTTCTATTCAATAGAAATATTGACAGTTATGTGTACAAATCTATGTGTATTAGGGAAAAAGTACTTGCAGATCAGAACAATAATTTCATGGATAGTTATTCCTTAAGATATAGCAGAAATTGTGAAAGTGGTATAAAAATGGCTGATGCTTAAAAATTTTGGTATGAAAGATCTTGGAGCCAGCAAGACCTGGGTTTGAATCCTGACTTGATGCTTTCTACTATCTTGGGGCCTTGGTCAAATTACCTTCCCTCCCTAAATTTCTGGTTCCTTATCTCTATGATAAGGATAGTGATAGTTACCTCCAAAGTAATTGTGAGCATTGACAATAAGCATGTATAAATATCTACTAAATCTAAAAATATGTGTGCCCTATGATCTAGGGATTCTCATCCTGGGGATGAACTCAGTAGAAATGAGTCTTTATAGCTTATTGTAATATGTTTCCAACATCCTTCAAGAAACTGAGACCTTCATTCCAGCAGCCTGCAAGTAACCAAATGCTGCCAATAACCATGTGTTTGGAAGTAAATATCTCCCCAATCAATCCCAGTTGTGACTATAAGCCCTAGCCAAATCTTGATTTCAGCTTTGAGATCTTGAATCAGAGGACCCAGTTAAGCCATACACAGACTCTTGGCCCATAGAAATTATGAGATAATAAATGTGTGTTATTTTAATTTGCTAACTGTAAGGTAATATAGTTACAGAGAAATATATGACTAATACAATTGGACAATATAAAATAATTTCAAAAACACGCTTAGTGAAAGAAGCCAGACACAAAAGTGTACATACTATGTGATTATATTTACAAAAAGTTCAGGCATTATATGTTTATATGTTATACAAACAATAGGCAAGATTAATCTATGGTGCTAGAACTCCGAATAAGATTTGCCCCTAGGGAGTTATATTGAATAGAAGAATTTAGACAAAGCTGGAGATAGGCAGACACAGGAAGCATGAAAAGTGATGTGGGAAAGAAACAAAGGCATAAGGGAATGTAGATAAAATTAAATGTCCTTATAACCTGCAACCTATTGACAAATACTTGAGGCAGGCAGAGTATAATCTTCCTCTAGAAAGCTTCCAAGTGTCTTAATGTTAATGCCTTGTTCTAGGGAAAAATAACCTTGGTCTGACAATATCCTGTCCTAGTATCCTGTGAGTCTTTTTTAGCATATGAAAATCCTTTTGGAACTTCCCTTATCTTTTCTTCCCCCCCACCACAAAGTATATAATCAGTTGCCTCTCACAATCCTGGGGCAGCAGGGACCAGCAGGTAACAGCAGCTCTTTCTGACAATGAGTCCTGTCCCTGTGCTTTTTTCCTTTAAAGATTTTATTTATTTATTCATGACACACACACAGAGAGAAGCAGAGACACAGGCAGAGGGAGAAGCAGACTCCATGCAGGGAGCCCGACGTGGGCCTCGATCCCGGGACTCCAGGATCATGCCCAGGGCAAACAAAGGCGCTAAACCGCTGAGCCCCCCGGGCTGCCCCTGTCCCTGTGCTTTTAATAAAACTACCATTTTGCACCTAAGACATCTCAAGAATTCCTTCTTGGTCATCAGCTCTGGACCCCACCAAACCTCACCTATCTTCTAAAACTACATCAAAAAGAACTTGGAAGATCCCAGTTTTCTAGAGAAAGACAGGACTGAGAAAGGAAGGAGGGGTCAGACTGCCACCATCATTAAGAAGAGATGGGTTATATCTGAATGGGAACTTATGATGGGTTAGAATAATAGAGTGGCATTGTACATCCTGCTAGAACTGAAGTAAACTTCAGGCCAGAAAATTTCAGAAAGGCTGAGATTGTGTGTGTGTGTGTGTGTGTGTGTGTGTGTGTGTGTGTGTAATTGAGGTGTTGGAACAGAAGGCTGGTCCTATTACTGAGACCTACACTGAGACTCAGATGAAAACTACCACTGTTTGGAAAGAATTATATACATTTCTCCCCCCTTTTTTTTCCCTTTAGCAGTAGTAGGGAAGGAGGAGAAAGGCCAAGCAGAGGGAGTGAGGAAAATTTTCTCTAGGTAGTTACAAATTGCTTAGAGATCTCAGAGAAACTTATTATTATGCTTGTTGCTTAAAGAACATGTTCCATGATATGGAAGATTATTGTAAAAGAATACATATTTGAGATTAAAACTAAATGATGAATTATGGCAATTAGTGATCTGTTTATTCTCTAAAGCAAGCATAATTACTTGTTACCTGATGCAAGGCATGATACCTTGATTATAGGGAATGTATTCAATTCCACTTGACAGATATCTCAAGAGTTATGGCTCCAGATCTGTTAATCCAGTTACTTCTCCTCTTTAGGTCTCAGTCTCCCCATGTATACTATGAGATCCAGATCTTAGTTACCATTCCCTCTGAAATAAACATGCTGGAGATATATGTCAGAACTTTGCAGCCAGGGGTCTGAGCCACACTGAGGACTGTTGAAGGCTTTGAAATATGAGATGTAGAGTAGTTACAGGAGCACTGAATTTTGAGTTCTCAGTCTTAAATTTTACAGTAACAAGTTGGATGATTCTGAGCAAATCATTTGTTAGAGTTTCCTTTTCCTCATTTGTGGAACAAGGACTAGATAATACCTAAGGTATCTTCCAACTTAGGAACCTTACACATGCCTAAGCTTTCAATCACAAAGTCCTTACTTCAGGTGCTATGGGGGAATAATTAGATAAGGCAATTTCTTGCTCCCAATCAACTCTTATCTAGGAGAAAAAAATGGAGATTTTTGTAATTATCCCTTACCTCAGCTACAATCCTTGGCCCAATTCACAAATCCCTCTCTCCAATTAAAAAATCTCTTCAAATGACCCATTTTATACTGGACTGAGTGATTCACCAAACATGAATTGACATGATAAGTATATGAATAGCATTTATCCAAAGATGTACGCTCTGCCTTCATATTTATCTGGCATTCCAGCTGGCTCTAACCTAGTTTTCTCAGCCCTTTTCAGTCCTTTTGTGTATTTGTGTACCTCTATTATCATACAATACATACACAACCAATACGGTGTGATATATGCCATTCTCCAGATGCACACAGCTCTCGGAGGGCCACAACTAAGTGTTGTTCATTTCTGTGCTCTTTACATGGTACCTGGCATATAAGAAATGCTCAGTCAATATATGCTAAACTAAAGAATAAATGAGTAAGTGAATGAATGACACAAATCTAATCTAAGTGAAAAACATATAAATCCCAGAGAAGTCTCTGGCTTCTGGCAGTTTTTGTGACTAGTAGAATAAGGGGAGGCTCTATGGGAAAAATTGTTATGCAACAGTGTCATTAAAGACTATTAGAGTTTCATCTTATGGAAGATTCCAATACAGTGAGCCAAGTTAAGCCAATAGAACTATGCAAGGAGCAGATATGTTCAGAGACTGGACAGCAGTCCAGCTTGGTTGTTCCATGGAAGTTGATAAAAAGGTGAGGAGGGAGGCAGACAAAGGTTCTTCAGAAGCAGGTTATAGTAAACCATGAGTACCAGACTAAAAGGTTTTAACTTTGTTCTGTAGGCAAGGAAGAGCTACTGGTAGCTTCTGAGCAGGTAAGTACTGTAATTCAAGGTGTGATTAATGGAAATGATAGTGGGAATGGGGCCAAGGAAGGACTAAGTGTTTGGTCAGTGAAGTGAGACAGCCCCAGAGACAGGAAGACAGACCTTGTACCCTGCTGTGAGATGGCAGAAGAGTAGCATTTTAGCATGTTCGTGAGAACTCAAACACATTAAATTTGGTGATACATACCAACAATCTCAACAAATGAATAGTGATTCATTCTTTCCAGCTATGAACACCAGTAAGCTGTGGCCCATTTATGTAGTTTCAATCACCTGGTATGTGACATATCAAACTTAAGAGGGAACTCTAAGTTCTGACTGAGCCTCCAGCAGTCTGTGTTCCTATATGACTTCGTCCATTTTGCTGGACCTTTTCCGCATGCTACTAGGGAAATTTTCCCTGCCATAATATTGCCCTCTAGTGGTCTTTGTTCTTCCAACAACCAGCGTTACCTTTAACTCTGACCTTAAACTGTTTCTCTTCCTCACAAATTGCAGTTTTCCTTTATATCTCTCTCTGTTTCCTCTTTCATCTTTACCTTCTCTTTCTTTTCCCTCACTTATTCCATGTTGGAGTAAACTGAGTGAAGCAGAAAGGACTAGAGAGTATTAACTCAATATAAGAGATAAACTGAAGCTTAGAAAGGTGAAGTAATTTGTTCTACATCATTCAGTTACAAGTTGGCTGGATTGGAATTCAAACCTAACCAGGTGATTTTGAATTCTGGGTTCTTTCCTGGCAGCTTTCCTCCTCCCCTCCCCACCCTCTTTTCTTCCCTGTTCTTTTCTTCCACAAATGCCAAGTGACTACTGTGTGTGAGGGACAATGTTAAGACCTGGGGATGAATAGATTCTGTTTTAGAGAAAGCTCCTAGTGTCTCTCTAAGTAAAGACAGACAAATGATGATAAAACCCAGTGTGATTAGAGTAATAATAGAGTCATGTTGGATGTGCTGGATCACCAAGGATGTAGGGTAATTTACCTATCAGTGAAGGAGGAAAAGGGGAGATGATTTCAGGCCAAGAGACAAGCAAGCATTAAAGTTCAGATTTGTGTGAGGTGGTATCTCATTGTGGTTTTGATTTGTATTTCCCTGATGGCCAGTGATGCAGAGCATTTTCTCATGTGCTTGTTGGCCATGTCTATGTCTTCTTCTGTGAGATTTCTCTTCATGTCTTTTGCCCATTTCATGATTGGATTGTTTGTTTCTTTGCTGTTGAGTTTAATAAGTTCTTTATACATCTTGGATACTAGCCCTTTATCTGATACATCATTCGCACATATCCTCTCCCATTCTGTAGGTTGTCTTTTAGTTTTGCTGACTGTATCCTTTGCTGTGCAAAAGCTTCTTATCTTGATGAAGTCCCAATAGTTCATTTTTTGCTTTTGTTTCTTTTGCCTTCGTGGATGTATCTTGCAAGAAGTTACTGTGGCCGAGTTCAAAAAGGGTGTTGCCTGTGTTCTCCTCTAGGATTTTGATGGAATTTTGTCTCACATTTAGATCTTTCATCCATTTTGAGTTTATCTTTGTGTATGGTGCAAGAGAGTGGTCTAGTTTCATTCTTCTGCATGTAGATGTCCAATTTTCCCAGCACCATTTATTGAAGAGACTGTCTAAAAGATATCGCATTTTCAGAGAAAATGGTAAGGGATAGAAGAGACACTGGGACCTTGTGCCAGATTGTAAAAGCTTTTATATGCCAGGCAGAGTACTTTTCTCGATTTATGTAATTCCTGAAACTTCTAAGCAACTACACTTTCTAGTCTATTATTATTACCACCACCACCACCACCCCCCCACACACACCAAGCTGTGTAGTTAATTTGTCAGGCAGGACAGAAGAATAACAAATTATTTTTAAGTTTGCTCAGAGATACAATGTAAGTCCAGGGATGATGGGGCCCAAACTCTGGTCTCCTGCCTTCTAGGTCTTCTGATATTGATCAAAATGGAGGATAGGAGGCAGATATGGAGAGAGTAATTCAAAAATAATAGGCAGATTCCAGACATCTGGACAAGCTTCAGGTAAATCAATATGCAGACTATGTCCTATTTACTCTGGCTTTTACATTGCTTTAATGCCTAGGAATTGAATGGGAAGCAAATATTAGTTTGCCAAAGTATATTATATACCAAAGTATGTTATCCATTGACCTCCAGAATATTTTCAAGAATGGTTGCAATTCCATTGAAAACATGCAGGCCACACACATTAGCCTCAAACTACACAAGAATCCTCATGTAGTACTCCCTCTGTTTTCATGTTTTATCTGAGTGCACGTATTGATAATTATTAGCCTACTAATTTCACTTCTTCACATTTATGAAACTTCTTATGAATAAAGTCCTCTCACAACCAATGTAATCTTCAACAATTTCAGGAGAGATTTTAAGAGGTGAATTCAGCTCCTTATTTTGCAGAAGAAAAACTAAAGTTTCAGAGATGGAGTTGACCACACTAAGGGAAGGAGGCAGAGAAAAACTCCAAGTTCAGTACTGTTGTTACTCATCCAGTTCCTGTCAGGAAATGTAATCAAAGGAACACTAAAGCCTGAATCTATTTGAATACACTTTAATAATACTTTCATTAAAAATACCTCACAGTTAATTTTTATTTGCTGCACATTTTCTTCAGACTCAGGGTCCTAAAACCCAGAGGAGACACACTGAGCTTTTCATCTGACCAATGTGATGCATTGATGCATTTACATTAAGAGCCAAAAACATCAATTAAGGTCCGTATTACCTTTCAAAATAGGGCTCTTCAAGGGGAGAAAGGTCCCTAAGGAGAGCATGACCACTTGAGCAGCATTTATGCTTATCACTCCAAGAATTAGAAATGTACCAGAGAATTGACTTATTTTTTTCCCACCAGATAAAATAGCCCTGGAAAGCCTGAGTTGTTCAATGACATTAAAGCATTTTTACCTTTAGCTGCTTTTCTTTGATAACTGACTTTCTCTTCCTTTGCACATCCTGACCTCAGGGGATGGGACTCAAGGGATCTTTCTCTAAACATTGTCTTTCTCTAAACATTCTTTCTCTCTGTGTCTTGTATCTTTATCACTCTGTGTGTGTGCTTCTAAGAGACCTCATCTCTTCTGTGCTGAGACTCTCACATGTCTTTATGTGGTACTAAGCCATATATAATATAATAACAAAGGTTAAGATATTTGTCCAAAGTCAACCAGTTTAAAAGTGCAAGATTTAAACCCAAGTAGTATGGTTCTAAAGCCTGTATATTAAAGTATCATCCATTTTGTCTTTTTTTCAATAAATTTATTTTTATTAGTGTTCAATTTGTCAACATACAGAATAACATCCAGTGCTCATCCCGTCAAGTGCCCACCTCAGTGCCTGCCACCCAGTCACCCCCATCCCCCTCCCACCTCCCCTTCCACCACCCCTAGTTTGTTTCCCAGAGTTAGAAGTCTTTCATGTTCTGTCTCCCTTTCTGATATTTCCCACTTATTTTTTCTCCTTTCCCCTTTATTCCTTTTCATTATTTTTTATATTCCCCAAATGAATGAAACCATATAATGTTTGTCCTTCTCCGATTGACTTATTTCACTCAGCATAATACCCTCCAGTTCCATCCACATCGAACCAAATGGTGGGTATTTGTCATTTCTAATGGCTGAGTAATATTCCATTGTATACATAGACCACATCTTCTTTATCCATTCATCTTTCGATGGACACCGAGGCTCCTTCCACAGTTTGGCTATTGTGGACATTGCTGCTATAAACATCGGGTGCAGGTGTCCCAGCGTTTCATTGCATCCTTATCTGGGGTAAATCCCCAGCAGTGCAATTGCTGAGTCGTAGGGCAGATCTATTTTTAACTCTTTGAGTGTCTTGATTTTAATTTCAGTATTCAGGGCCTCACATCCTTTGCCTCTTGTCCCAGTTGTATTAGGTTTATTCCAAACCTTATATCTTTTTTTTTTAAGATTTATTTGAGAGACAGAGCGAGAATGAGAGGGGGAAGGGAGAAAGGGAAAGGAAAAGGGAAAGGGAGAAAAAGAAAGAGAGACAGATAAAGAGAGAAGAGAGAGAATCTCCAGCAGACTCCCCACTGAACACAGAGTCCAACTTGGGCCTGAATTCCACAACCATGAGATTATAACCTGAGTTGAAATCAAGAGTAAGATGCTTAGCCCGCTGAGCCCCCCAGGTGCTCCTTCAAACCTTTTATCTTGAGTTTAAGCTGTTCTCCTGCCTCCCATTCTCTTTCCCTTTCTCTGTACCTGTTACAGGCATTTGGAGGCTTAATTTGAAGCCTCCTTTCTCTACAAAAAGAATCCTTTCCTAAATATGCCATTGTTAGGATATCTATCAATTTGATTGTAATTAGCATGGTATCTCAGAATCATCTCAGAATTTTTTCATTGATTTCAAGGATAAATATTCAAGGATAAATATCTTTTCAATTTTATTTTAACTTTTTTAAAGAGCAGAGACACTTCTTTGCTTGTACACACATAGCTTTAGCACAATACCTATGTACATACTTCTACTGAACCCATTTTCCAAACCTAAATAAATACTGATTTGACAAGAATTCAAATTACTCAAATCTAGAATGAATTATTCCAATCCAGTGAAACCATGTTAAATAATCAATTACCTTATCAATTAATCACTTCATGCTCAGAATGTTATCAGACTAAGCTGAAATATTGAGAGCCAAGCCCTGCACTGGGTAATAATCATTTACTCTTTTCCATAACTCTCACAGTAGTCCTGAGAATGACTTCCCACTTACTAAATGAGCAAATCATTATGACTTGCATGAAAAATATTCTTATATGTCAGGGTACTTTTCATGAAGGAGATTCTCACCAAAATTGATCTTTGATGATAGCAATTCAAAGCAGGGCAGAGTTGAATTCTCTCAGTGTAGAAGTGTAAGAGTTTTGTGTCCATCTCTTCTCAAAGGCTACAGACTAAGCCAGTGCTTTATTATAAATTAGAATAAAGATAACAAAAGTTCCTTAGGATAATTCCTTTAATATGAAACCAGCAAAAGGGCTTAAGATTTTTTTAAGTGTTTTGTAGCAAGGTAACTATCTGTATAGTTGTATATAAGAATATATGCTATCTCTCTGTCTACCTATTTGAATAAGAATCCTTAAATAAGTCCACATCCTTTGACTCAACATTTCCATTTACTTCTAGAAATCTATTCTAAGGAAATAAAGATTCTGACAAAGACTTCTGCACAAAGGTATCCAGGACTTCAGAGGTTACATTTTTGTCATTATAGCAGGCTGGACACTGGAAAAAGAAATTAACTAGAGGGACGCCTGGGTGGCTCAGTGGTTGAGAGTCAGCCTTCACCTCTGGCAGTGATCCCAGAGTCCTGGGATCAAGTCCTACATCAGGCTCCCCAAGAGGAGCCTCCCTCACCCTCTGCCTATGTCTCTGCTTCTCTCTCTCTCTTTCTCTCTCTCTGTGTGTCTCTCATGAATAAATAAAATCTTTTTAAAAAGAGAAATTAAATTGAGTTATAAAACAAAAAATTATTTTGACTACACATGCATGTTTATAGATTTACTGAGATTTACACCTGATATATATATATATATACTATATATAGTATATAGTATATATATATACTAATTCTGGGAAACGAACTAGGGGTGGTGGAAGGGGAGGTGGGTGGGGGGTGGGGGTGACTGGGTGGCGGGCACTGAGGTGGGCACTTGACGGGATGAGCACTGGGTGTTTTTCTGTATGTTGACAAATTGAACACCAAAAAACTATAAATAACCCAGAAATAAATTTTGTTAAGATACCTTTAAAATATATATATATATATAACATAAAAAAAAGAAATGGAGCCAGAGCAAAGAAAAAGATATATATACATATACATACACATTCACGTATACATATAGATTTATGGTGGACTGCATTAAATGTTCCAGGGAATAGCTAAATAAATGTGGTATAACTGTAAGAGATAATATAGAACCATTTCAAAGAATATTTACCAACAGGAGGAAATGTCAGTTTTATGACATTAAGTGAGTAAAAGAGGACACAACAGAGTATAATGTCAAGGAAAACAAGTAATACACACACACATACACACATTCAGAAAAAGGACTGGAAAGAAATGAACCAACAAAGTTAACTATAGTTACCTCTTGATTGTAGAATGGCATTCTTGTTCCATTACGTGTATTTTGTTCTCTCTACATTTTTTTATTTTCCTCATTGATCACTATTTTTTATTAATTTATTTCATTTGAGTTTAGTTGGCACACAATGTTATATTAGCTTCAGGTGTACAACATAGTGATTCAACAAGTTTATACATTATGCTTTACTCACCATGAGCATAGCTACTATCTGTCACCATATAATACTATTGCAATGCTGTCAACTACATTCTTTATTGGTAAAGAAGTTAAACTGTCATTATTTGCAACCGACATGATACTATACATAGAAAACCCTAAATACTGCACCAAAAATCTTCTAGAAGTAACAAATGAAATCAGTAAAGCTGTAGAATACAAAATTATTATCCTATACACTATTAATGAAGTGGCAGAAGGATAAATTAAGAAAACAATTCCATTTATAATTGCACCAAAAAAGGGATCCCTGGGTGGCTCAGCGGTTTAGCACCTGCCTTTGGCCCAGGGCGTGATCCTGGAGTCCTGGGATCGAGTCCCATGTCGGGTTCCCTGCATGGAACCTGCTTCTCCCTCTGCCTGTGTCTCTGTCTCTCTGTCTCTGTCTCTTTCTCATGAATGGATAAAATCTTAAAAAAAATAATTGCACCAAAAATAATAAAATACCTCGGGATAAATTTAACCAAGGAGATTAAAGATCTGTACCCTGAAAACTATAAGACACTGATGAAAGAAATTGAACATGACACAAACAAATGGAAAGATATTTAATTCTCATGGGTTGGAAGAATTAACATTGTGAAAACCTCCATATTACCCATAACAATCAACAGATTCAAAGCAATCCCTATACTACACTTTGTATGAAACTGCTAAAGACCCTGAATAGCCAAAACAATCTTGAAAAAAACAAAGCAAGAGGTATTACAATCCCATATTTCAAGACATACTACAAAGCTCTAGTAATCAAAACAGTGTAGTGTTGGCATGAAAATAGACACATAGATCAATGAAACAGAATAGAGTGCAGAAACAAACCCACATTTATATGGTTAATTAATGTATGACAGAGGGGACAAAAAATACAGTGGGGGGAAGGCTATCTTTTCAGTAACTGGTGTAGGGAAAAGTGGATAACTATAATAAAAGAATGAAACTGAATCACTTTCTAACATCATACACAAAAACAAACTGAAAATAAATTAAAAACCTAAATGTGAGGCCTCATACCATAAAAATTCTAGAAGAGAACACAGGCAGCAATTTCTCTGATGTTGGCTATAGCAACATTTTTCTAGGTATGTCTCCTGAGGCAAGGAAAACAAAGCAAAGGTGAACTATTGGCATTACATCAAAATAAAGAGCTTTTGTATAGTGAAGGAAACCATCAACAAAGCAAAAAGGCAAACCTACTGAATGGGAGAAATATTTGCAAATGATATATCCAATAAGGGGTTATAACCCAAAATATATAAAAACAAACTTATACAACTCAACACCAAAAACAAACAACCTGTTCTCTGTACACTTAAAGTTTTCTATTTTTAGCATCTTTACTTCTATAATAGCAAGAAAAAAGAAAAAAATACATAAAGGAAGGTGTGTGTGCGTGTGTGTGTGTGTGTGTGTGTGTGTGTGTTTGTGTGTGTGTATGTTTGCTTGGGAATATGGGTGGAAAAACACCAATGAGATAAGGATATTATATGAGGATAATAAAATGGTTCTTAACATTAAGGGACTGGAAGAGAAGGAGTGCAACCAAGGTTAGAGCAGCTTATGGAAAGCTGAAGGTAGCTATTTAAAAGAATTGGAGGGCTTGGTTGCTTTTCAGAATGAATTTGGAACCTGAAATGAATATATTGAAAGTAAATTTTCTATGTTTGTATTCTCTGTAATGGTAGGGGTTGGAAAAGAGAGGGTTGGTGTCTGGACAAGGTGGTAGCAGTGGTAAGTATAGTGACAGAGCCTCAAGGTCAAGTTCAGCCTTAGGATAAAAATTTGGTTTTCATCCTACCACTCCCTCCATCCCACCACCTCACCCTCCATACTCTAAACAGGGCCTGACAGAATAAACTGCTCAGTGTTTCAGTGTTTGTTGATGGAAGATTCAGTGGCAAGGAGATAGAGGCCCTTCTACCTAGAGGTTTCCTTCTAGGTTTTTCCTCTCCTTCATTGGCTTTTTTTTCTTTTTAAAATGGAGGCTGTTTTCTTATATAAACTCAATAACTATTACATTTTTTTAGCTCGCTTTTTTCTAGATATATTACATACTTATAATAAAATGCAAAAATACAGGTTCACAAATACAACATAAACAAACAAAGAAATAAACAAAACTACCTGCAATTTCACCAACATTACTGCCTAAAGATAATCCTGTAAACATTTTGGTGTACATCCATTCAGACATCTTTATTTATTTTTGAAATATGATTATGTTGTTTTGCAACCTATTTCCTTTCACTTGGCAATTTAACATAAACATTTTTCCAGGTTATTAATTTTTAATTTTGGATCTTTTTGTTAAAGAAGGTACTTCTTTTTGTTAAGGTACTCAACATTTTTAATGTAAAAGTTAAAATACATAAAATGTACAGATAAGATCAATGCTGTCTTTAACCACCAGTCTTCCCTCTACACTAGTCCTGGTCCCTTTCCGCATCCCTTAGAAATAACACTATAATCATTAGTATGTATTCTTACAGGCGATTCTCTAAAGATTCCCATCTATAATCTACGTACCTATTTATCTATCATCTCTCTCTGTATCTCTCTGTGTGTGTGTATGTGTGTGTAATACACATGGCATTGTTTTGAATGGTCTGCATGGTATTTATTTTCTATAGAAATGGTATCTTGTTGAACATATTAGTCTACAATTTACTTTTCTCACTCAAAAGCATGACTTGGGTATCTTGATGCATTTCATTCTATTTAATTGATATGTGGTATTGTATGGTATATATGTACAATCATTTATCTGACTACATCATTACTGATGTAGGTTTAAATTATTTCTAATTTTTTACTATTTCCAACAGTACTGAGATAAATATCCTTGACATGCTTCCTTGTGCATATGTGTAGGAATATTTTTTTTAGGATAGATACCAGAAGAGAAATTAGTAGGTCATGGGATGCATAACACTTAGCTTCAACATTTATCAACACATGGCCAGCCTTGTTTCATCTATATTCCACCTCCATACATACAGAATTATTTAAAAGCAGGGCAGCCCTGGTGGCTCAGTGGTTTAGCACCGACATCAGCCCAGGACATGATCCTGGAGACCTGGGATCTGGTCCCACGTCAGGCTCTCTGCATGGAGCCTGCTTCTCCCTCTGCCTGTGTCTCTGCCTCTCTCTCTCTCTCTCTTTCTCTCTCTGTGTATCTCTCATGAATAAATAAATAAAATCTTTAAAAAATAATTATTTTAAAGCAATAATATCACATGGATACTTATTTTATTTTATTTTTTTATTTTTTTTTTTTAAATTTTTATTTATTTATGATAGTCACACACACAGAGAGAGAGAGAGAGAGAGGCAGAGACACAGGCAGAGGGAGAAGCAGACTCCATGCACCGGGAGCCCGACGTGGGATTCGATCCTGGGTCTCCAGGATCACGCCCTGGGCCAAAGGCAGGCGCCAAACCGCTGCGCCACCCAGGGATCCCTGGATACTTATTTTAACATTTAGTTTATGCTGAAAAATTGCCTCTAAGATGTCTATACCAATTCAAATTCCCATTATTAATGTTTGAGGTTACCTATTTTCAGTATCTTTGCCAAATTTGAAATGATCAAACATTAAAACTCTGCTAATGAGAGATATTTTATTATTTTTTAATTTGCAATTACCTGATTAGTAGTAAAATTGTGCATCTTTTTATATATTTAACAACTATTTGTTTTTCCTCTTCTGTGAAATTCCTGTTCAAATCCTTTGCTTATTTTTCCATTTTGGTTTGTCTTTTTATGAAACAAATTAGATGATTATGAATGATGACATAATAAATGTATACAATGTTAGCTTATGTTTAGCATTTTGAATCTTGAGAGACAAGTGGACTTTTCCTAGCATCCATTGATTCTTTTATTTATCTAATTGTTGGACACCTGCTATCTTCCACATTTTAGAAAATTCTTGCCCATGTGAAAATTGTGATCAGCTAAGTGGGAGAGATTGACATAAATAGGTGATGGGCACTGAGGTGGGCACTTGACGGGATGAGCACTGGGTGTTATACTATATGTTGGCAAATTGAACTCCAATAAAATATATACATATAAAAATAGCCATGCATATAAATATATAGTTACAAATAATTATAATTACAAATAATTATGTAAAATAAAAGTACCTTGACTGATAGGTTTGAGGTAGCCAGGCTGGTGGACCATTGGATAGGCTGGAATAGAGTAAGGGTGAGTAGAAGTTGCTCTCATTCAAATGGCCAGAAGCAATAGGAAAGGGTATCTAATCTCCTGAATACATTCACCCTCTAAGGCTGTTTCTCACTAGCTTTAGTGTCACAATCTGCTTGGAAGTAGGGCCTTATGAAATAGGTATTATGTGCAAGATATTAGCTGTATAAACACTGGTTAAATGTGTGATCTAGTGCTTCAGTGTTAATCTTTGGCCAAAAATGAATCAGAAACTATCCTCTGTATCCCCAGGACTGGTCTACTGCTAGAAGTGGACTGCTAGTCCTTGACTTGCCACTTTCTAGGGAAGCCAACAAAACATGTGATGAATAACCTACATACCTTCTGAAAAAACTGGGGAAACTGTGACTTGGGGAAATCCAGTAGGACTATGGACTACTGAATTTATAGCACTATTGTTACCAGCAGAAGCAACAATATTAGCAACATGGGAATTCAGAGCAAGGATGCCTGGGTGGCTCAATGATTGAGGGTCTGCCTCCAGCTCAGGGAGTGGTCCCAGAGTCCTGGGGTCAAGTCCTGCATCAGGCTCCCTGCAGGGAGCCTGCTTCTCCCTCTGCCTATGTCTCTGCCTCTCTCTCTGTGTCTGTCATAAATAAAATCTTTTAAAAAAGAAAGAAAATTCAGAGTAATAGGAATATTAATATCTTTAAGAACAAGAGCAACAACATCAACTAGAGCAAGAACATCAACCACATCAACAGGCAGTGTAAGGACAGAGGATGATAAGGGCACCTCAGACATTTTTCTATCTACTCTTTCAAGAGTAACACCATGCTCAAAAATGCTTGTAACTGCACCATACTCTGCAGTGAGAAACCACCTCCAGTCAAGAGCCATGAAATGCAGAGTGATCCATCAAACTTCCGCAATCCATTGGATAGACACCATCTATAATGAGGAAAACCACTAAGCAAGAACTGCTCCAAACTGTTTATATGTGTGCAAGTTCAAAGAACTTGGGGGAAGTGGTCCATTTCATTTGTTCTGTACCCCCCACATTTCTACTTTTTTCATGCTTGGCTGTGAGATATCTACATAGGCTTGGGATCTAAGAAAGTCTTCCTAAAGCAGAAAATAGTTTGGCCAATAATGGGTGGTAGTGGCCCGAATGGCTATTATTTATGATGCTTTATAACAAAATAGAATGGCTCTTACTTGAATTGACTCATGATTTTAAGCCCCTAATGCTTGAGAGGCAGAAAAATACAAGACCTCAAATTCTTCAGGACTCATGGCTTTCTGGCTGATGGGAGCTTCCTGATATGCTTTGAGGCTAGGCTGCAAGCAGGGCTGTGTTGTGGTGAGCTTGCAGGATAAGGTTGCTCTGGTGGAAGTAAGAACCCACAACCATATTTAGGGAAATGTGGGGCCTGAGGCTGTCCCATTTGTCAATGTTCCTCTCAGAGTATGGTGTCCATAAGGGAAAATATTCTGTGGTCTGACTAGTGTTAAGTAGAATAAGACTGTCACTTTCCTGGTTTTAGACAATACAGCTGCATTTTTGTCAATGCAAAGATAACGTTAACTTTTGGCGACCACATCTCACAACCAACACATATTGAGCTCACTATCTACCAAAATCCTTAAATTGGATTACACATGTTAATTTTAGGCCATATCTCCTCCATTTGTGTGTGTGTGTGTGTGTGTGTGTGTGTGTGTGTGTGTGTTTTAAGGAAGTTTGGGGAGGTGAGACAAAGAAGATGAAAGAATTAAGAACTGAGTAATAACTTCTGATCCAAAGAAGGCCCCTCCAATTAGCTATATGTTATTACAAAGAAATGACCCCTGGTAGAGAGTGGGACTCAGAAAGGGATCATCATAGGTTCAAGGTCTGGATTTAGCTTGGTGAGACCGGAAACCTCACCCACAGTTGATCAGACACAGAAGCACTAATTCCTATTATCCATAATCAAAGCTGAGTTACCCAGATCTGCCATTCATCCAAGATATGATCTAGGAGGAGTCCACTCATTAGAGTAGACTTGAGTGCAAAAGAGAGTTTGAAGAATAGAGGAATAAGGCAAAAGGGCTTAGACTTGCTTCTGGGATATTAACCCAGAGTCAGGGTGGCTGTATGAATTGGTCTCTCAAACTTTTGGGAGACTTCTGCTTCTGTGGCACAGGTTGAGCCACAGACTCAGTGGCCTCTCTCCTTAGATAGTGTCAGTGCCACACTGACACATTCTATTTTTGTTTCCTTTTCCTCTAACATCTATAGATACCCTTCCCCCACCAACCTCCCCTCTTATGAAAACACAACAGTAACTTCTGCTAAGTTACAACATAATTGAGTAGGTTACTGTTTTACTGTTTTCTTTATATATATATATATATATATATATATATATATATAATTTTACTGTTTTACTGTTTTCTTTATATATATATTATTGGAGTTTATATATATATATATTATTTTACTGTTTTACTGTTTTCTTTATATATATATGTATATATATTATTGGAGTTTGATTTGCCAACATATGGTATAACACCCAGTGCTCATCCCATCAAGTGCCCCTCTCAGTGCCCATCACCCAGTCAAATTGTCAAATTCCATTCCTGATTTTGTCTTCCTAAAGATTAGACTTAGGTACCTTGATGGAGACTTGGTTTACATTCAATTCCCATTAAATCAGTACAGATTCTTTTTTCAGGTTCAACTCTTTCTACAAAGAGTCCAGCTCATATGCTTCTTGTTGATTCTGTTTGGGACAGTTTCCAAACAAGATCAACTGTGGTCTAACTTGGCCTTTTCATGAACAAGTAGAAGAGCTAGGATTGGAATGTGTGCCCCTTGTGGGATTTGGCATGCCTTCATAGTGACTGTCCAAGTTCCAACTCCTCCAGAATTTATAATAATCAACTCTTACATTCATTTAGCCACTATAAGAGACCAGAGAGATACATATTATTACTAGTTTATTTATGAGAAAGCTAAGGTTTAGAGACACTAAGGGCTTACAGTTACACAACTAGTTAAGAGCACAGCTGAACACAGAAGGTTTCTTGATCCATATCCAGGGATTTTCTGCTTTTCCATTTGACTTTATCCAAAAGTTGGTGGGATGTATGTATGTTACTCCTAACAAATCTTTCCTGTCTCTGACCACTTCTGGGGACCTCACAGAGGGAACAAAATATTCCAATGACAAAATCACTTGGTACCTTGTCAAGATTTGATATAAAAGCTGCAAGAAACTGGACTTAGTGCCTGGGTTCTGTTGCTCATGAGGTACCCTAGTCATAATGGTTAAAGAGAAGGAGAGAGACCTTACCAGACTATTAATAAGGCCTCCCCTGACCCAGGGGCTCTTGATGCTTTGAGAGAGACATCAGTGGAAAGTAGACTAAAAAATGGTCCCTGCCTGCATTAGTTTTCTAAGGCGACCATAACAAAATATTACAGACTGAATTTCTTTAAAAAAACCAGAAATTTATTCTCTCATAGTTTTGGAAGCTAGAACTCCAAGATTAAGGTGTTGTCATGTTTGGTTTCTCCTGCAGCTTCTTTTCTGGCTTGTAGATGGCAACCTTCTCACTGTATCCTCACATGGTCTTTTCTCTGTATACACATATCTCAGGTGACTTTTTTGTGCCCAGATTTCCTCTTCTTAGAAGGACACTAGTCAGATTGGATTATGGCCCATCCTAATGGTCATATATTGAGTTAATCAACTCTTTAAAGGCCCTATCTCCTAATACAATTACATTCTGAGGTTCTGGAGACTTCAGTATAGGAATTTTGGTGGGAAGACACAATTCAGCCAATAACATTTTACTCTGTTCTTTAGAGGCTGGGCTTAAACTAGTCCACCTCACAGGTTTAAATAAATAGAGAATAGATGAATTAAAATGCATGAATAAGATATTGTGAGATAAAGGATATGGAGTGCGAAGGATCAAGGATATTTATTGCAATTACTAATTACAACTCTTCCCCTAGAATTTCAGGGTTGCCTGGCAACCACCCATTGTTCTCTTGCTAGCATAATCTTGTTTTTCTTTCCTGAGGAACATTCATTTTCCATTTTGGTCAGTACTTGATAACTTGAGAAACCTTTGGGCTCTTGACTTCCTTTCTAGGAATAAGCAAAATGAGAATTTGGTTTATATTTATAGATCTTTAAAGACTTTTATTTTTTATTTTATTTGTGAGAGTGAAAGAGAGAAAGAAGGACCAAGGGGGAAGAGCAGAAGAGAGGGAGAATCAGACTCCTTACTGAGCAGGGAGCCCATACAGGGCTTGATCCCAGGACCCTGAGATCATGACCTGAGCTGAAGGCATATGCCTTACTGATTGAGCTACCCAAGCTCCTCAGTATAAATCTTTAATTCAGAAATAGAAATGAACAGTTCTATCTTTAGGCAATATTAATCATAAATATTGTAGACATAGATTTCAGATTTCCCAGGATAACTTCAGGTCGAAAAATTTTATCCTATTGCTCCCATAACAACTTGCACATTTTTCAGACTGGTTGTTGAAATCTGGGTTCATAAGATATACTTTGGGGAGGTGCTGAATGGATTTTAGCATTCTCTTAAATTACTTTCCATTGTTTTGGAGATGAATTCTAAACTGAGCATGACATTCAAGGTCTTCAGCAATGTGGACCTATCCATCTATTCAGTTTTATCTCCTGTCACTCCTCAACATAAATCTTGCATTCAAATCATATAGAATTTTAGTCATCCAAATGTACCTGTTTTATATATCCACATATTTGCACATGCTGGCATAGGATACTCTTTTAGAGTGCATATTATGCCTTTTTTTTCAGCTGCTTTCTATCCTCTTATTTGTCTTTCACATCTCAGTTAAAATCTTCTTTGTGAAACTATTCCTACTCTCCTCAGTAAGTTAATAACTCCTGCTTTGCCACTGTAGCTTAAACATAACATATTACATATTACCCTTGAACATATCATAGTGATGAGTACATTGGGCTAGTTGGAAGTTTGTTTATTTGGCTATCTTCCCCATTAGACAGGGTCCTAGCTCAAAGTAAATACTCATATGTCTGTTAAATGAATAAATTAAAGAATTGGAAAAGGACTCGCTAAGTATGAGTGTCTTCCCCTTCCCATCCAAAATGATTCCTGTGATTAAGATGACAAGAGAGGAATGAGGTAAGCTAAGTACAACTCAGCCTAAACTTCTAGCCTGTTTTACCAGTTATGGGATTCTGAACTGATCTAAGCCACATTTCCAACATGGAGCCCTAAAAAGACCAATGCAGGTTGTCAAATTAACCTAACCCCCCCAAAATGTTAGTAGTTGAAGGGAGCATAGGATGGCCTCATAGACATGTTCCCAGATAGATCAGGTCTAATGTTGAGGAGTACAAAAAACCTCGTTCCTCTCACCCCCATAACCACTCTAGGGTTCCTGAGACTTTGGAAGATCAGAACATTGCCACAGTGGTGGGGAAATGCTAGGCTGTAAATTGCCACACAGGTTTTGGGGAGGTAGTATGGAGGGGGGTGGGGTTGGGGGCAGAATGGTACAGAGGGACTGATGCAAAAGCCAACTGTCATTCTTGAGCAACTGCAGAGGTATGTGCTACAAGTCCAGACTGTTGCTGCTGGGACTTCCCTTTTACAATGACTCTGCAATTTAAAGGCTGGGGATGTGGTTACATAAGCTACATTAGGCCAAGCCTGGGCTAGGGGTGGTGGCAGATAAGCCACCCACTCATGGGTTCCCTCCCCATCCTACTTTCTTCCTTCACATCTATTACATCAGATCTGACAATAGTTCGGTAATTTAGGCAGGTCAAAGATTATGACTTCTGGTTTACACTTGAGGATGTCAAGGCCTAGAGATATGGGCCATGAGCCATCTTCTTTCCTACTCTACTGATCAATTGCCCTTACCTAATCGTCCTTCCATGGCCAGAACCTGAGCTCTGCTGTTACTAGAGCTTGATGTCCATTCAACTTAACTGTTATTTGGCCTTTCCATGTCTTCAGATTCTGTTTCAGCATAATCATAAAATTGAAGCCAGTAACATCATCTCTTCTCATCCTGATTTATGTTGTATCAGGGCACTAGTCATTTACTCACTAAATTTATTTAATATCTCCTATCATGTGCCAGGTACTATGCTAGGCTAATATATCTATGAATGAAACACAGTACTTGTTTATCTTACAGAGCTCTCAATCACAAAATGTAGTGTCCAGAACTAGGGAGATGATCAGCAATAAGCACGTAAATTGACCAAAACATAAATTACTCTAAATGGTAGGAAGTATTAGGAAGGAAATCAGTAGGGTTCTAACTGTGTAAGGGAAAATAGGTAAGGAGAGATACTTTAGCTGGGATTGAAAGGGAAGCCATTCCACAAAGAGGATATTTTAAGCTAAGTTCTGAGTGATAAGAAGGGGTCAGTCATAAGTTGTAGGGAAGTTCACAGGCTTGGAGGTAGGGTGGGGGGATGGGTGAAATAGGTGATGTGGATTAAGGAGGGCACCTGTAGCGATGAGTACTGGGTGATGCATGGAATTGTTGAATCACTATGTTGTATACCTGAAGTTAATATAACACTGTATGTTAACTATGCTAGAATTTAAAACAAAATTCTTTTAAAAAGGCTTGGAGGTAAAAAAAATCAGAAGGAGTGTGAAGAGTTCAGTCATCTGGAGGGTTGATAGTCATCTAGAGGTAGTGTAGTATTGCAGGAAGGGCACTTGTTGCAACCTTAGAAATCTCCTGCTAAAAGTTCACTTTTTTTGTTATTTTCTTTTAATTCCAGTATACTTAACATACAGAATTATTAGTTTCAGGTGTACAACATGGTGATTCAACAATTCCATAATCACCCAGTGCTCATCACAAGTGCCCTCCTTAAAAACAAAAACAAAAACAAAAACAAGTGCCCTCCTTAATCCCCTCCACCTGTTTCCCCATCCCCTCACCCACTTCCCCTCTGATAACCATCAGTTTGTTTTCTATAGTTAAGAGTCTGTTTCTTGCCTTGTAATTCTATCTCTTTTTCTTTGCTTGTTTTGTTTCTTAAAGTCCACATGTGAATGGAATTATATATTTGTCGTTCTATGACTTTTCACTTAGCATTATACTCTGTAGCTTCATCCATGTTTTTGTAAATAAAATTTCTTATTTATCCTGAGTGATATTCATATATATATATGAATATATATATATGTGATATATATATATATATCACATACTCTTTACCTATTCATCAATCAATGGACACCACTGCTTCCCTATCTTGGCTAATGTAAATAATGCTGCTATAGATATACGGATGCATGTGTCCCTTTGAATTAATATTCTTGTATTCATTATTTACTTATTTATTTATTTACTTTTTTAATTTTCCTTTTTTTGGATTTATTTATTTATTTATTTATTTATTTATTTATTTATTTATTTTTATTGGTGTTCAATTTGCCCACATATAGAATAACACCCAGTGCTCATACCATCAAGTGCAGCCCTCAGTGCCCATCACCCAGTCACTCCCACCCCCGCCCACCTCCCTTTCTACAACCCCTTGTTCGGTTTCCAGGGTTAGGAGTCTCTCATGTTCTGTCTCCCTTTCTGATATTTCCCACTCATTTTTTCTCTTTTCCCCTTTATTCCGTTACACTATTGTTTATATTCCCCAAATGAATGAGACCATATAATGTTTGTCCTTCTTCGACTGACTTATTTCACTCAGCATAATTCCCTCCAGTGCCATCCACATCGAAGCAAATGGTGGGTATTTGTTGTTTCTAATGGCTGAGGAATATGCCATTGTATACATAAGCCACATCTTCTTTATCCATTCATCTTTTGATGGACACTGAGGCTCCTTCCAAACTTTGGCTATTGTGGACATTGCTGCTATGAACATCGGGGTGCAGGTGTCCCGGTGTTTCATTGCATCTGTATTTTTGGGGTAAATCCCCAGCAGTGCAATTGCTCGGACGTAGGGCAGGTCTATTTTTAACTCTTTGAGGAACCTCCACACAGTTTTCTACAGTGGCTGCACCAGTTCCCATTCCCACCAACAGTGAAAAGGTTTCCCCTTTCTCTGCATCCTTTCCAACATTTGTTGTTTCCTGCCTTGTTAATTTTCCCCATTCTCACTGGTGTGAGGTAGTATCTCATTGTGGTTTTAATTTGTATTTCCCTGTTAGCCAGTGATGTGGAGCATTTTCTCATGTGCTTGTTGGCCATGTCTATGTCTTCCTCTGTGAGATTTCTGTTCATGTCTTTTGCCCATTTCAGGATTGGACTGTTTGTTTCTTTGCTGTTGAGTTTAATAAGTTCTTTATAGATCTTGGATACTAGCCCTTTATCTGATAGGTCATTTGCAAATATCTTCTCCCATTCTGTAGGTTGTCCTTTAGTTTTGTTCACTGTTTCTTTTACTGTGCAGAAGCTTTTGTTTTTGATGAAGTCCCAATCATTCATTTTTGCTTTTGTTTCTCTTGCCTTCGTGGATGTATCTTGCAAGAAGTTACTGTGGCCGAGTTCAAAAAGGCTGTTGCCTGTGTTCTCCTCTAGGATTTTGATGGAATCTTGTCTCACATTTAGATCTTTCATCCATTTTGAGTTTATCTTTGTGTATGGTGAAAGAGAGTGGTCTAGTTTCATTCTTCTGCATGTGGATGTCCAACTTTCCTAGCACCATTTATTGAAGAGGCTGTCTTTCTTCCAGTGGATAGTCTTTCCTCCTTTATCGAGTATTAGTTGACCATAAAGTTGGGGGTCCACTCCTGGATTCTGTATTCTGTTCCATTGATCTATGTGTCTCTTTTTGTGCCAGCACCACACTGTCTTGATGACCACAGCTTTGTAGTACAACCTGAAGTCTGGCATTGTGATGCCCCCAGATATGGTTTTCTTTTTTAAAATTTCCCTGGCTATTCGGGGTCTTTTCTGATTCCACACAAATCTTAAAATAATTTGTTCTAACTCTCTGAAGAAAGTCCATGGTATTTGGATAGGGATTGCATTAAACGTGTAAATTGCCCTGGGTAACATTGACATTTTCACAATACTAATTCTGCCAATCCATGAGCATGGAATATTTCTCCTTCTCTTTGTGTCTTCCTCAATGTCTTTCAGAAGTGTTCTATAGTTTTGAGGGTATAAATCCTTGGACTCTTTGGTTAGGTTTATTCCTAGGTATCTTATGCTTCTGGATGCCATTGTAAATGGGATTGACTCCTTAATTTCTCTTTCTTCAGTCTCATTGTTAGTGTATAGAAATGCCACTGACTTCTGGGCATTGATTTTGTATCCTGCCACACTGCCAAATTGCTGTATGAGTTCTAGCAATCTTGCGGTGGAGTCTTTTGGGTTTTCTACGTAGAGTATCATGTCATCGGTGAAGACGGAGAGTTTGACTACTTCTTTGCCAATTCGAATGCCTTTAATGTCTTTTTGTTGTCTGATTGCTGAGGCTAGGACTTCCAGTACTATGTTGATTTTTTTTTTATTGGTGTTCAATTAACTAACATACAGTCGGAGAAGGACAAACATTATATGTTCTCATTCATTTGGGGAATATAAATAATAGTGAAAGGGAATATAAGGGAAGGGGGAAGAAATGTGTGGGAAATATCAGAAAGGGAGACAGAACGTAAAGACTGCTAACTCTGGGAAATGAACTAGGGGTGTTGGAAGGGGAGGAGGGCGGGGGATGGGAGTGAATGGGTGACGGGCACTGGCAGTACTATGTTGAATAGCAGTGGTGAGAGTGGATATCCCTGTCTTGTTCCTGATCTTAGGGGAAATGCTTCCAGTGCTTCCCCATTGAGAATGATATTTGCTGTGGGCTTTTCGTAGATGGCTTTTAAGATGTTGAGGAATGTTCCCTCTATCCCTACACTCTGAAGAGTTTTGATCAGGAATGGATGCTGTCTTTTGTCAAATGTTTTCTCTGCATCTAATGAGAGGATCATATGGTTCTTGGTTTTTCTCTTGCTGATATGATGAATCACATTGATTGTTTTACAAGTGCTGAACCAGCCTTGTGTCCCGGGGATAAATCCTACTTGGTCATGGTGAATAATTTTCTTAATGTATTGTTGGATCCTATTGGCTAGTGTCTTGTTGAGAATTTTTACATCTGACTTCATCAGGGATATTGGTCTGTAGTTCTCGTTTTTGGTGGAGACTTTGTCAGTGGTTGAGCATCTGTCTTTGGCCCAGGGTGTGATCCTGGAGTCCCGGGATTGAGTCCCACATTGGGCTCCCTGCATGGAGCCTGCTTTTCCCTCTGCCTATGTCTCTGCTTCTCTGTGTGTGTGTCTCATGAATAAATAAATAATTTTTTTAAAAAAATAAATACCATCTAGAGCAAAGAAGGGACTTTCCCGAGGTCATACAACAAGGCATGGCACAGTTGGACCTGAAACTCAGGTCTCCTGATACTCTTTGTTAGGTCTTTTTTCAATTAGTCTTTAATTCTAGTTAATTTCATTTTCCAGGTCATCAGGAACCAGGGTGAAAGGAGGACTATGGCATTCAGTATTTAGATGTCACCTCATTTTCTGGCCTGTGCAACAGGAGGAATTATATTTCATCAGTAAATTTTTATTCAGTACCTACTATAAACAAGGCATATTTCTAGTCATTAGGGATATTGCAAATAAATTAAAATCGCTGCCCTCAAAGAGCTTGGTAGAAGACACTGGCAATAAACAAAAATATAAAATTCTAGAAGCAAAGTCAAAAGGCAAATGATGAACTAGTGGAAATGTTTGCAATTCTTATAATATACAAAGGGAAATTGCACTGTTGGGGATTTACCCCAAAGATACAGATGCAATGAAACGCTGGGACACCTGCACCCCGATGTTCATAGCAGCAATGTTCACAATAGCCAAACTCTGGAAGGAGCCTCGGTGTCCATCAAAAGATGAATGGATAAAGAAGATGTGGTTTATGTATACAATGGAATATTACTCAGCCATTAGAAATGACAAATACCCACCATTTGCTTCAACGTGGATGGAACTGGAGGGTATTATGCTGAGTGAAATAAGTCAATCGGAGAAGGACAAACATTATATGGTCTCATTCATTTGGGGAATATAAATAGTGAAAGGGAATAGAGGGGAAGGGAGAAGAAATGGGTAGGAAATATCAGAAAGGGAGACAGAACATGGGAGACTCCTAACTCTGGGAAACGAACTAGTGGTGGTGGAAGGGGAGGAGGGCGGGAGGTGCGGGTGAATGGGTGACAGGCACTGAGGCGGGCATTTGATGGGATGAGCACTGGGTGTTATTCTGTGTGTTGGCAAATTGAACACCAACAAAAAATAAATTTATTATTAAAAAAATAAATAGAAAAATTCTCTAATATGTAAAGAACTCCCAAAATCAAGTTAGAAAAAAAATAGCAACTTAATAAAAAATTGGGCATAACAGACATTGTTGTTGCTCTCATAGAGCTTGTAATCTCATAGAATGACTCCTTTTTCTATAAGGCTGAAGGAGTGGCTGGCCTGCAAGTTTTTAAGGAGCCAAAGGAAATGTTGAGTTCTTGAGTAGCCCCTCTCATGCCTTTTTAGGGGTATAGCCAATAAAAGTCTGAATCTCAGTAAATATGGGACTTTGGGGGAAATTATTTAATGTCTTTGAATTTCTGTGCCCTAATTTTTGACATAGGAATGATTCCTATTCTGTAGGGTTATTGAGAAGAATAAGTGATATAATGGATATGAGAATATTTAGTATAATAAACACTAAAAAAACCCTTTTCACTTCCATTTTTTTACTTCTTATTCTTCCTAGAACTGAGAATAGAGGAGCAGTGTCCCTTATTGTGAAATCTGTAGTCTTTGGGGTTCTTACCTTGTATTATTTAGTTTTGACAAAAGTTCTCAGGTATATCCCTTTCCTAAAATCCCATGAGGTACCTATTTCTTGCCTCAATTTTGAAATAGGGAAATGGATAGTCAAAAATATTAGTAATTTACCCAAGCCCCTACAGCTGGAAAGTGGTAAATTGTAATTCAAAGTCAGGTCTTTGAACTGCAAGCTCAATCCTTTTGTCCAATATCCTGTCTCCAGGCCCAAGTATAGCACAAGGTCTCACAGGATGACCTGAAATACTTGTAACCAGGCAAGAGCCCATTTTGAGCATCTTTGATATTTTTATTTCCCACTTAACATAGTTGTGACCTTCTTTAACAGTAAGAGACATTTGACCATCTACATCATAACATCTGCTTTTCGGTTAGAGAAGTTCAGGTTATAAATTTGGGATTCTAAACTACTTATTGCCATACAAATTATGGTGGTTGACACTCTTTAGATGAGCCTATAGAAACAGATATATGCAAATATAGGACAAGAACATTAAGGAAAAGTGTCATGGTAACTAACCCTAGAGAGAAGTATGTAGGAATTAACTGCCTTCTAAATCAATGCTAAACCAAGTTCTAGCATTCTAGTTCTAGTTTCTATTTTCTTATCTTAGAGATGAAAGAACACTGCATCATCTGTACCTTATCTGGCTATCCATGACTCATTGGATACATTTCAGATCCTCAACGTAGTTTATAAGACGTTTCCCACTTTGGCCCCCTGCTTACCTCTCTACTACTGTTCTTTTGAGTTATTCTTTCCTTTGCTCACTTAATTCTAGGCCACTTGAGTCTCCTTGTATTCCTGGAATATAACACATTCTTTGCCATCACAGAGTCTTTACATATTCTGCTTCTTCTGCTTGGAATGATAGTTCACCAATTATTCACGTGGTTCACTTCTTCTCATTCTGCAGACAGCCATCAAAGATTACTTCTTTTGAGAGGTTTACTTGACCTATCCAAGCCTGGTGGATTATGTTTTTCTTGTCACGTGTTCTCCCAGCTCTCTGTGCTTCCCACTTTCTTGTCATATTTACCCACGACTGTTTGTTTAATAATTACTTTCCACTACATTGCAAATATCGAGAAAGCAAGCATTGTTATGTGCCTTGTTCATCTCTGTATCCTGAGTGCCTTGTGCCATGCCTTGATACTTAGAAAACATTCAACATATATTTGTTCAATGAAAAAAATCTAGTCCAGTCTCGTTGTAGAGATGGAAATATGGAGGCCCTTAGAAAGAGGGGGATTTACTCAACATAACACAAAGAACCAGTGACAGAGGAAAGACTGTAGCTCAGACTCTTAACTTCCGGTGAAGTTCTTTTTTCCATACGTGCACCTTCACTATAGTAGCTGTTACTTGTACATACTTATTTATTATTCTGGCTCCTAGACTAGGCTGTAAATTCCTTGAGGGAAGGGACCACATTTTATACATGTGCTGTCCAATTAGCTACTAGCTACATGTGGCAATTGGACTGGAAACATGGCTAGTCCAAATTGTGATGTACTGTAAGTATAAAATGCACATTACATTTCAAAGAATGTAAAATATCTCTTTAATAAATTTTTACATTGCTTATAGGTTAAGATAATATTTTGGATGCATTGGGTTAAATAAAATCTATTATCAAAATTACTTTCACCTATTTATTTTTCAAATTTTAATGTAGCTATTAGAAAATTTATAGGTCACATCATATTCTATTAGATGTATATTACTGGTCTTTTGTATATTTATTTTCCCCTTGGTGCCAAGCACAGAGCTTTGCAGCCAGTAAGTGCTCCACACATCCTTGTTGAATAAAGTTGAACTGTAGTTGGTAGGTCAATTGCTGTCACTTTTCTTGTCAATGTCACTGGACTTGTGGGGAACATCACAGTAAATATCCTGTCTCCAGGCCCAAGTATATATGAAGTTTTTCCATCCTGGCAGGTGGTTCCCTATAGATTGCATCAGCCTTTGATTTCTTTTCAGAGGAAGCTCCGGTGCAATCATATGTACAAGGAACCACCGGGGTTAAGGTGGAGTGTGTATATACTGGCCTCTTGCACAAGAAGTGGCTTCAGCTTTGCAATTGTTCTTGGAGCCTTTCTTGACAGGCTTCCAATAAGAGGTGGGATTAAATGAGCAGGGAAATAAACTTGAAGTTAAAGGGAGGCCTTCATGGAGATAAGGTAAGCTAAGGAATGTGGGTGACTTGGGCTATAAGGATTCCTTCTTTGCTAAATGCACTTACACATTCATTTATTCAACTTGCAGTTCTGGGGTAACTATCTCATGTCTGGCACTGTAAAGAAAGGAAGGGGTCAGACATGATTCCTACTTTTGGCAGCTTTGGTCTTCCGGGAGATATAAACACATAAGTATAGTACGAACAGGTTTTGACACTAGAGGCAAGCACTGCAGGGAGCAATTATTTTCACTGGGAGAAGGGTCATCAGAGAAAGCTTTTCAGAGACAATGAGCATAATTATTTTCTCTATCTTTTAAAATCTAGCTAAAATCCTACTTTTCCAAGAACTACCTCCTTGCCCCCTGCCCTGGAACAGTCACACTCTTTTGACACCACTTTGTACTTCTGTCAAATTACTTATCTCACACTGAAGAAAAACACAATTCCTTGGGTACGTGCCTGCCCAGGAATACCTAAATATGATGTGGTAACTGAGGTTCCAGAAGGCTGTGCATGATTTTTCAAAGACATATAATTAATAATTTATAGAGGTGGGTCTATAACTCACAGGCTAAAACCTACAGTCCAAGACACAATGACTCTGACTCAAAATTCTGTTGTTCTATTCCAGTACTGAGTGAATAAATGAATGTGTCTATAGTGTGGGACTCCAGCACTGACTAACAGCTCTCCTCACCCAACTCTCTTCTTCCTCTTCCCCCTTAATAGGTTTAGCTAAGTCAAAAAACATCCAAAATGAGAGAATTGTGTGTCTTTTGGTTGGACAACAGACTTAGAAGAAAGTTCCCTGTGTGCTATTGCTGTACAGTGGGCCCTTCCCAGCATGCTTTGTGCTTGTGAGGTGAAGAGTAATTTGGAGGATCCTAATGTTTTTACTCTAATTCAGGTCTTCTGCATAGATGGCATGATTTTCAGGTTCTCCTGGGTCCTAATGCTCTCTTTCATGGACATACTATATGGTTCAAAGCGACCACTATCAATTAGTACTTTAGGTAAAAACATCGTCTCCAGAAGGCTTCTGTTAAAAAGCCAGTAGATTACTCATAGGTGAGGGGAAGAAAAGAGTGGGCAGATGAATTTATTCAATCTCTGTGGAGTTAGTAGAAAGAAGGGAGTCCCTCCCTAGGAAAATGCCCACAGGGCAATCCTGGCTCCACCCCAAGCTTTAGTCAGAAACCAAATATAAAAAGGAACTGAATCTTTCTAGAAGCCATATCTGGGGAAACTGGTCTTAAGGACTAAGCCAGTAAATTATTCTGGTAGAAGGAAGTTTCTGCAGAGTAGTGTGACTGCAACTGAATCTCTATCTCAATCTGTCCCTACAGTCTCTGGACCCTGTGACCGCAAGGAAGCCCACAGTGAGGGAGAAGCAGGGATAGAGAGGTTTATAAAGAAGCCACCAGGGAATATTTAAGTTGGAGAGGCCACTAAGATCATCTAGTCCAGTTTCTGTTGATTAAAGGGAAAACCAAAGCTAAGGGAGGAAACAGAGCTAACGGATCTAGGACTGGAGCACAAGACTCCTGGCTCCTCGCACATAGTCTTTTCTCTTAAACTTGAATTTGTAAGACTGTATGTAGCTTGGATAGATTATTCACCAGGGCTTGAGCACTGCCCAGGATCTTACTTATGCTATGGACTGGAACTTGAAAACTGCAATCTTTGAAAACAATCACAAGTATATCCTAAAAGCATTGAAAAATTGCCACTCCTTTCTGCCATGTCATCAGGATTCATGATGTAGAACACTGCATAATGGTAATCCAATGTCTCCCAGGCTGCAAATGGGAACTTCCCAAGGATTGCAAACACATAAACACATGGTGCTAGGAAGTCACTCACTTTCTTCTCACACTTTTATTTTTTTTATTATTTTTAAATTTTTTATTTATTTATGATAGTCACAGAGAGAGAGAGAGAGAGGGGCAGAGACACAGGCAGAGGGAGAAGCAGGCTCCATGCACCGGGAGCCCGACGTGGGATTCGATCCCAGGTCTTCAGGATCACGCCCTGGGCCAAAGGCAGGCACCAAACCGCTGCGCCACCCAGGGATCCCTCTTCTCACACTTTTAATGAAGTCTGAAAGTCACAATTGCATTTAAGGGTCTGGCATCATATTTTACTTTCAAGGTCAACTACTTTCTTCTCTCCTTGTAGCCAGTATGGGAGGGTGGAAAATGCTTAACATTTGGAGTAAAAAAGAATTGAGTGCAAATTCTGTTTTCTCCATTTTTTTCTTAGTTTTGTGTTTATAGGCAAGTCATTTTACTTCTGTGAGCCTCAGTTTCTTCATCCTCTCATAGGGATGGGAATATGCCAGAGAGTTGATGATTAAATGAGATAACACATGTAAAGCATGTAATCTTATTAATAGATGTGACTTTCCTCCTTTCTTTCCTTTTGTAAGCTGCTGGATGCCAAAATATGATCTGTGGTCAGAGCTGTGCCAGTAGAGCCAGCTTTGTAGCCATGTGATCTATAAAATTTCCCAGGTCTCCATGCTTAGGAAGACCCCACACAGGATGTCTGGGTGGCTAGCAGTTGAGCATCTGCCTTCGGCCCACAGCATGATCCTGGAGTCCCAGGATAGAGTCTCACATCAGGCTTCCTGTGTGGAGACTGCTTCTCTCTCTGCCTATGTCTCTGCCTCTCTCTCTGTGTCTCTCATGAATAAATAAATAAAATCTTAAAAAAGACCCCACACAAGGAGGGGTTAACGTTCTGCTGTCACCATTCTTAAATTCTATATTTTTTAATAGGAGGCCCCTCACTTTCATTTTTCACTAGGCCCTGCAAATTATGTAGCTGTCCCAGGTGAGAAGATGTGTCAAGGGGGAAGTACAAAGGATATTTCAGGACCAGGGGGTATATACTGACAGTGAGAGAATCCACGCTTTGGAGTTGATAGAAGTGGATTTAAATTTCATCTATGCCACTAATTCACTTTTTGATATCAGCCTTTTTCTTTCATCTCTCAGAGGATCTGTTTCTCAATTTTGACAATGTGGCATTTCATTTGATAATGTCTCAACTGTGACATCTCCGGATTCCATCATTAACATCAGAGACATCTCCTAGCCCATAGGTAGAACCTGAGACAGCGAGAGGTTTTCTATTTCAACTCTTTGCAGCTTGGAGAACCAGAAGGTTAGCTACAAGTTGGCAGGGTTGGAGGGAACATGACCGTGAGGACTGTTGCTGCAGTAGTGGACCCTTTCACAACACTGTTTTGTCATTTTGTACCCAGATTTCCGTTGGCTAACCTCAGCCTTATCTTCCTCATTTCTGTTTCCTCTTGAAGACACTAAAAGCCCTTCAAAACACACAGCCTTTCTGTTCCAGGCAAAAAGCCCAGTCACCTCTGGCCTCTGCAGTTTGGCTTATCACCATGGAACCTTTGCCTCCTCTGAGACCAAGGCATCACTCCAGTAACAGGTATACTATCCATTTGTCCTCTCTATTTGGATTTCCAAACTTGGACAGTGTCTCTGGCTACCAAAGGTGGCTTGGACCTGCCTACCCCATTCTTCTTGTACTTTCCTCAGGGATCCTGGGTCAAGGGTGGGTGGGAAGAAGGTTCCCATTGGTTTTTTATCTCAATATTTCTAATAGTAAGCAGGGAGGATGACATGTCTTTCTCAAACAGGCTATTTAGGAGATAGTCACATGGAAGTGGCATGTGCTCTGGACTCAGGGGTCAGGAAGTTTGAGTAGCAGTCCTGATTTTGCCATTTACCTACTATGTATCTTTGAGCAAGTCATCTTTCCATACTAAGTCTCACTTTTTGGCCTCTTCTGCAAAGAAGAGGAGGGGAAATATTAGATGGATAGCATATAGAGACTCTTTTAGTTTTTATATCCCTTATTTTGATAGTTGTCACACACACCCCCCGTTGAGACAAGACATAAGAGTGATGCTGAGTAAATATCTCTGGGTGGGGATGAATGCAGGCATGAACCATGCCTACAAACAATTCCATACTTCCTCTTGTATGTATGAGGAGGCCCAACTGGATCAGATGCAGGGCAAGTCCTGCCGCTTGCTGTGTTAACCCTGCCAGGATAGATCAGGGGACAAATAATGTTTTGTGTAGTATGACAGACCAAGAGAAGAGCTTTCAGAATTCCTTAATATCTCTCTGTAGATATTTACATCTTCTTCCTATGGGGTCTGACCAGTCTTTTTCAGCTGAACCTATTTTTCTTATATACACTCTTTAAAGACACATGGACTAGAACATCAAGAGTGGAAATAAAACCTATCTGGTTTCAGCTCAGCCACTAACTTCCTTCTATTAATATTGAGGTGACACGGTCTATAAGGCTCTTCAAGTTTGAGTGTAATAAGAAGGAATCTTAAGCTACTTCATATTTTTCTCTCTTTTTAATTAAGTTAGAAAGGGCTTTCAGGAGGCTGCGGACATCTCCAGTTTATCCAGGTCTTCCCACTGGAGCTGGTAGCCAATGAAGATGATGAAATAAAAGGCATCAGTCCAGTTCTTTCTGTCTTGCCTTCCTGAACTCAAACTCTATTAATCAGCTTTCTTGGCTGGCCTCCACCCATAGCTCCAGGGACTGAGCCATATGGGAAGCTCTGGAGAGCTCACTGAACACTTGCCTAACAATTCTGCCAGGTAAGTCTTTTTTGTCCCCATTTCCAGAGAAGACAACTGAAGCTCAAAGAAAGGCTTACCCAAAGCTATGATTGGGTAGTTGGTACTCAAGGCATCATTAGAATCCAAGTTTGTCTGATTTTTCCCACTATACCATATATGGTGACTAAGATTGCTGCTTTGGCTAAAAGAACCACACTTCTAGTTGACTTGAGGTGGACTGAATAGGTAAGGGAAATGAGGGGATGGGAAAAACTGTTTACAACCTTATATTCAAAGTCACTCCTACATATCAAATTGGAGAAGCATGTCACTCCCTCATCAGCTAAAAGAGTTAAGTTTTTTAAATTCTTTTTTTTCCTAAAGACAAGTCTCTCTGCCTTGTCTTAGCTGAGACAGGGCATTCTGACCTCATGGGGTGGTTTTCTATTCCTGACAATCTTATAATGTTTGACACTTGTCATGCCAGAATTTAATATAGGTCACCTACTTTGTCACAGATCAGTTGCCACAGTAGGGAGGGTGAAGCATTTGCACAGATAACCTGGAATTTTTATCAGCAGGATATGGGTGTTACCAAGGGAACTCCTCTAGAAATTCAAGATGTAACCATGCTGCTGGCAGCTTCCTTATTTCCCTAATGGCTGTGGGTGGAAAGATCCCAGTGCCTCACTGTCAAGTCTACCATTTGTCTTTTTCCATCCTTATAGATGTGTCTCCCTTTTATCTGAGAGATATATAGGATAGAGAGGTAAAATAACCAATGAGGAAAGCTGAAAGGTACAATGGGGTGATATAGACCACAGCCCAAACTGTGAACAACTTGTATAACTGTTAGCAACTCTCTTCCTCAATATGAACCTTCATTTTCTCATTTATAATATGAGTGGGTAAGAATAGATGATAGTCATTTTATAGCTGTCATTCTTTAGTCCTGATAGTACAAGGGAGACCATGTTAGGCAGGGCTGAGGCCATGAAGTATTACTGTTTCATCAGTTCTGACTCTGTTAAATCAATTGTCAATGGCTCTTGCTTTCCTTTTTGTAGCACAACTTAAATTTTTTGAACATTTGTTATGTATCAAATACTGAACTAAAGGCTTTACATATATTACCTCATGCAATTTTCACAATAACTTATTAGGTAGGTACTCATACCCATTTTGTGGATGTGGAAAACTGGAGCTCAGAGACATGAAATAATTTACTGAGGTTTCCTAGCTACTTAATGGTAGAATCAAAGTCAAGTCCATGTTTAACCTCAAAGTCTATGTTTATAGCCACAAGACTGTGGGAGGGTTGGGAAGGGGGGCCATGGACACTGACTCTGGGGCCTGGTGCTTTCCTGAGGTCAGAGAGGCAGGACAATGACCAAATTCTCTCCCTACTGCATATAGGAACCCACTGAAGCTTGGAACCCCAAGAAATGCCACAGCTATCAGGCCTGAGGACCCCTGTCTGGGCACTGGGGCCTCATCTACAGTCCCAACTGGGCCTTCTTTTAGGATTCATCTTCTGGTTGGGAGCCTTATGCTTATTTTGCTCACTTCCCTATTATATTCAGGCTAGTCCCTTGCCTCTGCAGTTTCTCTGGGGCTCAAGGTGTGACTCCTTTTTCTTTCTTTCCCTCCAGGGCCACATCTCCCAGGAAGATCTTGCATTCCTACTGAAACCCCTGGCCTGGCCTCCTGCAGTGCCACACTCCGTGTATTTGACAAGCTGAGTTAGACACTCCATGTGGAAGAGTGTCAGTTTGTCAAATACCCCAAGTGCGGCACATGCCTAACAGCTCCAGGCCAGAAGAGTTGGGATACAACAAATAAACTGCCAGCTGGATAAAAGATCACTCGCCAAACATGAACTAAGCTCTCATAAGTTATTTTCAGTGACTTTGAGGGAACTGAAGTACCCTGATGTTGCCAGGGGAAAAGTAAGGCAACTCTTGAAGCTATAGCCCTGGACTGTTTCTACATTGTCAGAGCCTGAGGGGGATATAATGGTCTTGAAAAGGTATATAGGGCCCAGGGATGGAAGTACTCTTTGATATATATTTTCTTTATTCACATTCCTCCTACAGAGTCTCCCAATAAGAACACCAAAATTTTTACACAAGCTTCATGACAGAGCTTAGAAACCCACTTTTCTGAAACTCAGCCTGGGCTTTTTTTTTAATTTTAAAAAATTATTTATGACAGAGAGAGAGAGAGAGAGAGAGATTGACACAGAGACACAGGCAGAGGGAGAAGCAGGCTCCATGCAGGGAGCCCAACGTGGGACTCAATCCCGGGACTCCAGGATCATGCCCGGGCTGAACACAGGCGCTAAACCGCTGAGCCACCCAGGGATCCCCCTCAGCCTGGGCTTCTAAACACATTTTGAACTTATCTATCTTTTACCTTGTCCTCATGTCTTTTTTCCTTCTGGTAATACTTTCTCCATTGTTTTCTGCCTATTCAATTATTTCTCATTATTCTGGCCTAGCCAAAGTCCAGTCTCCCCAAGGACCTTTGAAAGTTAACCTATATTTTCTTCTTTTTCATTCAAACACTCCTTGCCTTGGTCCTTTTCTTTTCTTTTTTATTGGAGTTCAATTTGCCAACATATAACATAACACCCAGGGCTCATCCCATCAAGTGCCCCCCTCAGTGCCCATTACCCAGTCACCCCAACCCCCTTTCCACCACACCTTGTTCGTTTTCCAGAGTTAGGTGTCTCTCATGTTCTGTCACCCTCACTGATATTTCCCACTCATTTTCTCTCCTTTCCCCTTTATTCCATTTCACTATTTTTTATATTCCCAAATAAATGAGACCGACCATATAATGTTTGTCCTTCACTGATTTACTTGCTTCACTCAGCACAATACTTACCAGTTTCATCCATGTTGAAGCAAATGGTGGGTATTTGTCATTTCTAATGGCTGAGTAATATTCCATTGTATACATATACCACATCTTCCTTATCCATTCATCTTTTGATGGACACCGAGGCTCCTTCCACAGTTTGGCTATTGTGGACATCGGTGCTATAAACATTGGGGTGCAGGTGTCCTGGTGTTTCACTGCATCTGAATCTTTGGGGTAAATCCCCAGCTGTGCAATTGCTGGGTTGTAGGGCAGTTCTATTTTTAACTCTTTGAGGAACCTTCTCCTATTGCCCAATAGCACCTCTTGAAATATTAGCAGACTTTTCCAGGGGTTATTTTTGAAGTCCCCACTAAATTGTGAAGACAACACTATGTTTCCTTGATTGCTATCTTCCCTTTCATTCTCCACTCCAGCATGTAGCTCAATATTCTGGGTACAGAAAATAATAAATGTTTACTGATTGATTGACTTCATACTAGATCATTATTCTTGGTTTTGGGTCAAAATGCCGTCCAGGAATTTTGTGAATAAAATTAAACCGTAGTCATCATAATTCTGTAGGATATGTGAGGTAAGAATCAAGATTGAGGGGTTTCCTCCTGAGAAATAGGGTCAAGGGCTGGAGAAGAAGGGCAAAAAAAAGTAGACCCAGAGGGCAAATATGTTTTGGAATTATTTGATAACTCAAAGTAATACAGGTGCTTTATAGCAGGATTTTCAGAGCTTTTAATATTCTATGTTGTATTGGAAATATCCAATAGAGAGCTGTAGAAGGTAGCATTTCTCATGCCTATCTCATCATGGAATTTTTTTTTCCTATAGGCCATCTCTTTTTTATGGTCTTAATGTTTATTTTATTAGGTTTCATTTCAGTGCAAAGCAACTATGTTTTAAAAAATTAACAATTACAAGCATCTTGGAAAGGATTCTTCTTCCCCTATATCCTAGATTAAATTGTATCTTCCAAAAGAAAATACCTTATAGTTGTAGAACTCAGGACTTAAGAAAGTGACCTTATTTGGGAATGGGGTGCTAAGATGTAATTAGTAAAGATGAGATGATGACAGTGTGGGGTGGCCTCCTAATTCAATTGACTAGTGTGTTTGTAATAAGACAGTCAGATGGAGACATGGAGGGCTTCGTGAGAGGGTGGAGGCAGAGACGGTGGTTCTGCAGCTGCAACCAGGGAACCTCAAATTTGTCCTCAAATTTCTCACAGTTATGGAGAAGCAAGGATTCCTCTGCAGGCTCCAGACAGAACGTGGCAAGGCCCTAGAAATGTTGGAAATGTGTATGAACAGGAGAAATTCATTTCTATTGTTTTAAGCCACCTAATTTGTGGTGCTTTGTATGGCAGCCCTAGAAAAATAATATACACAAAAATAAATAAATAGATTCAGGAAATATATATTTCAGTATATATTCAGTATATATATATATATATATATATATATATATATTATTTGCATCAGCATTACAAATTTTTGAAACCAGTTCTACTGAAAATTATCTAGCTAATACACTCCAAGATAAATACACAGGTGCATCTAGTTAAGACATGTTACATAACAAATAATTGAAAGCAACATGAATATTTCTCTGTGGAAAAGTGGTGAAATCTCTTGGCCAATACTTGGGAAACTGCCACAGAGGGACATCATATCTTCTCTCTCTTTTGAGGATCTCCTATTCCAGCTTTCCCTCACTAGCCATCTGCTGAAGACAATTCTATGTTTTCCTCTCATGTTTGTTTAGCCAACACTGTAGCTTTGGGCTAGTCCTATACCTAGGACTCTCTTCCTGGCTTGTCTTATATGGAAAAGAATATTCGTTTTTGGTCAAAGATGATACCCAGAAGTTTTCTGCTGCAATGAATATGCTCCTAGGAGTTCACAGACCTGTTTTATGGTCTCTGTTCTACCACTGACTTGATGTGTGTGATGTTTGACTGTTACTGCTCCTTTCTAGGCTTTATTTCCTCAAGTGTAATATGGGAGAATTAAAATCAATAATCTCTAAGCCTTTGGAGACAAGAGAATCCATGGAGGTCCATAGGTTCTATGGGGTTGTCAAGAGAATATCCCTGGGATTGGGGCTCCTTTTACCAGTGGACATGTAATTAGGATTCTCTTTCTAACCCCAGTCATTCCTTTCTTTAAGGGTAGTGGGAAGAGATAATTTTTTCCCTGAGGGTGTGGGATCTGGACATGGCTGTTTCATGAAGGAAGCTGAAGTTTCCACTCGGTGGGTTCCTGTTTCAGAGGCTTGTAAGCATGATGGGTGGGGAAAAATAAGTTGCTCCTTTCACCAACAATGTGAATCTGGCATATGGGCATGAGGAAAACTTTGAGGTTTAGACCATGGACTTGGCAGGTTGGTGGTGTTGAATTAGAGGATTCCATCTTGTTCATTTCTTTGTACTATTTTGATTTCTGTAATCATACCAAAGGGGAGAAGTTCCTGGTGAAACTGAGCTGACATTGGGACCACACTGGAACCCAAAGTGGCAAAAACAGCTTCCGTGAAGAGCAAAGAGGTTGATTTGACGTGAATTATATGAGGGAAAGGAAGTGGTCATGAGCCACCCTAAATAAGGTCTTTATAGAAGAGACTGAAATAAAGCTGTATGCATGCATGCACACACACAGGTGGACACACACACACACACACACACACACCTACACTCCTATTTCCCATTTATGCTTGAGGAAAAAGACTTCCTTGCTTTGACCTCCTACTCAAAATTGTAATAAGAGGCCAGGGCATAGAGATAAATTATGATGAATACAAATACTGCAAAGATTTTACAATTCTAGGAGGTAGAAATTTTGAGGGTGATATATTCATACTTTGGAAGGAAAGGGAGCCCTTTATCTCTGCATCCACAGTCTCCAGAAACATAAGAATGGTTCCTTCATTTTCAGCTTCATAACTGATTTAAGAGAGTTATCCAGGTGTAGTTGGCTGGGTAACAAGGGAGGGAATGGAAGGCAGCTGGGTACTAATTTGCCAAACATTCATTATGTCCCAGATGGGCCCATCTCTGAAGTAACTTAAAGTGGCATGGGTGGGAAAGAAAAAGACCAAGAATGAAAAGGTTTTATTTATAATTCCAAACATCTCAACTAGTCTCACTTTAATCACTTAGTAGGTACTTGAGAGAAGACCAATACAATCAAGAATGATATGATTAGATATTTATTGAACACTAAAAGAATATCAGAGCACTAGACTAACAGTTCAGGAGCAAAACTGAACCCTGGCCTGTTACATAAAAATCTTAAAAGCTATCTGGCCCTGAAAAAAAAGGAAGTGATGTTGGACATAACTAGTCCCTTGAGCTGGCAAAGTTTTTTCCTTATGGTCTTCTGGTGGCAAGAGGCCAAAGTTTAGTGACATCTGGAGGCATGGTGACTATGTCTTAGTGCTATGGGAACTTCCTGCTGGTGTTTAAAGAGAAGCAGCAGAAGAAGAGATAGCAGAAGGGCCTAAGGCCTGACCCAGAAGTCTTGTTTAAAAGTGCATATGGTAACTTTTTAAGCAAAGCCAGTCACTCTTAGAAACCTCAGTGTTGGCAGGGAATACACGATAGGTTATCCAGGGAGAGACGTAGCAGAGAAGGCAGCTATGCAGAAGACAGGGACTGAATAGGCAATTATGGCAGCAGACCCTGGCTTAGCAGGGCATTTTTAGCAGACTCTCTCATCCTTGGTTGCCAAAAGCTCATAATCTGGAGAAACTGTGTGCAGCAGATGAGTGTAGTCACTGTTGATCTGGGTGATGATCTGGTACTCTTGGCCCAGGCAGGTATCGTCAGAGTAGTCATTCCCTGGAGTTTGGGAAGATGGCTCTTCGCTGGAGCAGCCACTTGTGAAAATGGCCACTCTCCAGTTTTCACCAGAATTTCTGGCCTGCCTGGTATGTATCCTGTGGTTCAAGATCCCACAACCCATAAAAAGAGACTTCAGGTTGGGACTTTAGTTTCCCACACTTCTGTCCCAATTCTTGCCAACTGACCCTTAGGCTCTTGTTATCAAGGGATTCTGGGAAAAGGAGGCTGATGGACATGCATTATCCTGTGTGATCAGGGAGCCAAGAAAGAATCTCAGAGGTGCTTCAGAGAGGGAAGAAAGCAGTGCCCCAGCCCTGAAGGCCTCTGGGCTTAGAAATGGGTTTGAACCACCCCTTCTTCCTCCGTGCCAGTGACAAACAGAATGAGGGCAGGGAAATGTTCAGAAAATGGAAGAGACAGACCATGAGAGACTCATAACTCTGGGAAACAAACAAGGTGTGGTGGAAGGGGAGGTGCGTGGGGCATTGGGGTGACTGGGTGACAGGCACTGAGGGGGACACTTGATGGGTTGAGCACTGGGTGTTATACTATATGTTGGCAAATCAAACTCCAATAAAAATACAAAAAATAATTAAAAACCTCAAAACAAAACAAAAAAGAAAATGGAAGAGCAGAGGGAGTCTTACCTGGCCACTTCATAGACATGCTCTAAAAAAGAAGGAGGAATCAAGTCAGAATTCTCCACGGGGAGTGGACAAGGGCCAAATGTGGACAAATGAGGAAATGGGAGACAGAGAAGAGGGCCACAATTGGGAGGTATTGGGAAGGTAAATTAAAGCACAGGAATACAGATTTCTCAGAGTGAAGAAGAGGAAGCACACTTGGTTACTACCCTCTCTGACATTCTTTGACTCAGAACATTGGGCTGAAACTGTTGCTTCATGTGGTAGGGTAAAGGACACTGGAACTGGACTCACTCTCCAACCAGGAGTCTCTTGCCAAAGGTTCTTCAGGAGATTTTGTGGAAACTTGGTGGCCAGGCCAGAGCACAGGCAGAATGGGCTGAGATAATCTGTCAGGGACCATGACCAAAGCCATTTCCAAATGCACTCATCCACCATGCGCCCAGGAAAGGTCCTGGAGTAGATCACCATTGCTCCCTAGTGTCTGTGAAGGAGAACTATCTACATTCCGTGAAGGTTTAAAGGCTCTATAACCTGGTACTAGATGGATATCTTTTGGTACTGCCCTCCAATAGTTTATAATTTTACACGAATACAACTGGTAATGTGTGCATTAAACCAGAACAAAGCAAACAGAGCATGCTACACATCCTCTACTTTATGATACTGCCCTGTGTTTCCATGTCTTACCTCCCCTATTGGCCTGGTAGCTCTTCATAATACAGGTGTTGTCTTTTTCATTTTTATATGCCCAATGCCTGGCACATAGTAAGCAATTAGTAACTACATGTTAAACTGAATTGATGGCTCAAGGCTATCTCTCTTATAGATAGGTAAATAATAGAAATACTGGAAAGGCAATCCAGAAGGGAAAAAGCATAAAGTCATGAGGTGTATAGCCTATTTGCCTGTTTGACTCCAGTAACTGAAAATGAAAGTAAGGAGTGGTGAGGGTCAAGAAGATAGGGTACATAAGAGAGGACCATTAATGGAATGCAACACTTTGACTTCTATAATCTGGGCCCAGAGCAGCCTTGGAAGGTTTTTGAGAGAGAAACAATCAAATATGGTTACAGTTTATACCTAGTCTCATTGAGACTATGAAGAAGGTTTTCCTTTAGTATTCATTGGATTTGTGGCTACTTGAGATATCTCTACTTTCAAGTTCAGCCTCATGGGTCATAGCCATGCTTACTGGCCAAAACCAGAGCTTATACTTAAGACCAAGGAGAAAGAAATATTCATGGCTCCCTTCTTGCCTTTGGCTGGAGAAAGCCAGGGTGTAAACCAGGTTATTTGGGAATAGGAGCTTCTGCAGAGAAAAAGACACTACTGTTAGGCAAAATGGCCAGTGCAGAAGGCATTGAGGTGTAGCTAGGTTTTACGTAGAAATCAACATCCAAACTCTTTTTCCTCCTCTGTTGGCTCACAGTTGTTAAATGGCCCTGACAACTGTACCTTCACAATGCCACTCATTTGCTTAAAAAAAACCAAACTGGTGACTTTTAGTTCTTTGCAATGCCTAGAGAAAATTTTCCAAGTTACTTAGCCTGTTATTTAAGACACTCTATAATCAGGAGTAAACTTTCCTTTTCCTCTGCATTTACCCATGAATTTTCTACATTGATGACCCCACTCACAGTCATCTTTTAAGCCTTTGCACTTTTACTCATGTAGTTCCTCCTTCCTGAGATTGCCTTCTAATTTGTTTTCATCCTCCAAGACCTGGTCTAACTCCCATCTCCTCATAAAAGCCCTTGTTAATCACTTCAGCCCAAAGCAACTCTCTTCTCTGGAAACCTTTGACATTGATTGTTTTCTCAAGGTTTTGAGTCTATAGAATTTATTATTATGTATGGATATTGATAAACTTCATGTTTCTACTTTGAATTTTCTAAATAAATTATAGGCAAATTGAGGCCAAGGATTGTGACTTTTGTTTCTCTTGCATCCTTGTTAGACAACCCATTACAGGGATGGTTTTGTACTGAGCTGGATACCAAAAATTTGTGAGTTAACTTCCATATTTGCAAATGGCATATCAGATAAAGGGCTAGTATGCAAGATCTATAAAGAACGTATTAAACTCAACAGCAAAGAAACAAACAATCCAATCATGAAATGGGAAAAGACATGAACAGAAATTTCACCCAAGAAGACATAGACATGGCCAACAAGCACATGAGAAAATGCTCTGCATCACTTGCCATCAGGGAAATACAAATCAAAACTATAATGAGATACCACCTCACACCAGTGAGAATGGGGAAAATTAACAAGTCAGGAAACAAATGTTGGAGAGGATGTGGAGAAAGGGGAACCCTCTTGCACTGTTGGTGGGAATGTGAACTGGTACAGCCACTCTGGAAAACTGTGTGGAGGTTCCTTAGAGAGTTAAAAATAGAGCTACCCTATGACCCAGCAATTGCACTGCTGGGGATTTACCCCAAAGATACAGATGCAGTGAAACAACAGGACACCTGCACCCCAATGTTTATAGCACCAACGTCTACAATAGCCAAACTGTGGAAGGAGCCCCAGTATCCACCACCAAAAGATGAATCGATAAAGAAGATGTGATATATATATATACATACACACACACAATGGAATATTACTCAGCCATTAGAAATGACGAATACCCACCATTTGCTTCGACGTGGATGGAACTGGAGGGTACTATGGTGAGTGAAGTAAATTAATCAGAGAAGGACAATCATTATATGGTTTCACTCATACAGGGAATATAAAACATAGTGAAAGGGATTACAAGGGGAAAGGAGAGAAAATGAGTGGGAAAAATCAGAGAGGGTGACAAAACATGAGAGACTCCTAACATGGGAAACAAAAAAGGGGTAGTGGAAGGAGAGGTGGGCTGGAGGAATGAGGTGACTGGGTGACAGGCACTGAGTGAGGCACTTGATGGGATGAGCCCTGGGTGTTATATGTTGGCAAATCGAACTCCAATAAAAAATATACAAAAAAAACTTCCATAAATCATATTGTCATTGTTGGCTTGCATGTCTGTCTCCATGCACACCTACCCTCAATCCCAAACTAGGCTGGAAGCCCTTTGAAATTATGCCTTACTATACTGTCAGAATGAATTAATAAAAAAAGCCACTCAATAGTACTCATCACTCACCTTGTTGAGATGTCTTCCGGCAGACCATGACATAAGCCATGATGAAGACCACAATACAGCATAGGGAAATGATGAGAACAATAGAAAACACAGGCAGGCCCTTTCCTAGGAGGTAAAACAAGACCAAGACGTATATGGCTGAAAATGAGTTCAGAAACAGAGATTCCAAGGACCAGCCCAGACCAGCCCATAACTCTTTCTTTTCTACTTTTAACTTTCTCCTACCTTTATTAGCTAACCAGAGAGACAAACGAGACCCTAAACCTATGAGAAAGACTTCCAGAGGCTACAGACTCCATGTATAAACATATTCTTCCAAACCCTCTAATTGATGGCTAATTGGCCTGGGCATTTGAACTAGTCCTCCATGCTTTCCTTGGGGTCATTAATAGAGCTTTTCACCTACTCTTAAGAGAAAGTAGTCCCTTGACTTCCCGCTTCACAAAAATGCTACCTTATTGATATTCTGGTCAATTGCTTCTAGGCAAAACATTTATTTCCCCTTGGGGAAGCATCTTACACTGGTGTTGAGAATGGAAACTGGTGCAACCACTCTGGAAAACATGGAGGTTCCTCAAAGGTTAAAGATAAAATACCCTTGACCCAGCAATTGCACTTCTAGGTATTTATCCAAAGGATACAAACATAGTGATTCAAAGGGGCACATTCTCCCTAATGTTCATAGTAGCAATGTCCACAATAGCCAAAATGTGGAAATATCTCAGATGTTCATTGACAGATGAATGGATATATATATCATAATATCTCATAATATTACTTAGTCATCCAAAAGAATGAAATATTACCATCTGCAATGACATGGATGGAACTAGAAGGTATTATGCTAGGCGAAATAAGTCAGAGAAAGAAATACCATATGATTTCACTCATGTGGAATTTAAGAAACAAAAAAGATGAGCATAGGGGAAGGGAAGGAAAAATAAGATAAAAACAGAGAGGGAGGCAAACCATAAGAGACTCTTGTTTTTTCTTTAAGATTTTATTTATTTATTCATGAGAGGAGAGAGAGAGAGAGAGAGAGAGAGAGAGAGAGAGAGAGAGAGAGGCAAAGACACAGGCAGAGGGAGAAGCAGGCTCCATGCAGGGAGCCCGATGTGGGACTCAATCCCATGTTGGAGTCCAGGGACTCTAGCATCATGCCCGGGCTGAACACAGGACCTAAACCACTGAGCCACCCAGGCTGCCCTCCCATAAGACTCTTAACTCTAGAAAACAAACTGAAGGTTGCTGAAGGGGAGGTGGGTGGGGAATTGCATAATTGGGTGGTGATCATTAAGGAGGACACTTGATGTAATGAGCACTGGGGGTTATATGCAACTGATGAATCACTAAACTCTACCCTGACACTAATAACACACTATATGCTAACTAAATTGAATTTAAAATTAACAATTAAAAAAAGAATTCTTTTCTTCACACTCTCTGGACAAGTGCTCAGTTTTCTTTTTCCTCAAAACATATTTCCACTGGGTCTCATGAGTTAACTATCCCAACTATGCCTGCAATCTGAAGGAAACCATTGGACTAGGCTTCCAGTCCTGGATCTGTTATTTACTTGTATTACTGTGGTAGGCAGAACAATGGTTATCCAAAGATGTTCACATCCAAATCCCCATAACCCATGAGTATTTTAGTTTAAATTATAAGGAGGAATTAAGGTTGCAGATATTCTTAAGGTTGCTAATTAGCTGACCATGAGATGGGGAGATTATCTTGATTACCTGAGCAGGCTCAATGTAATCACAAGGGTCATTTAAAAGTGGAAAAGGGAAACAAAGGAGATCAAAGTTAGACAGAGATTTGAGGATGTTACATTGCTAGTTTTGAAAATGATGGAAGGGGGCCAAGAACCAAGAAAGATGAGTAGCTTCTAGAAGCCAGAAAAAACAAAGAAACTGATTCTTCCCCCAAAGTCTCCAGCAAAAAACACTGCCCTGCTAATACCTTGATCTTAGCCCAGTGTGTCAGATGATCTCTAGGAGTATATGATAATACATTTGTGTTATTTTAAGGCACTAAGTTTAATGTACTAATTTTTATAGCCATCAGAGAAAAATAAATACAGTGGCTTTACTCAAATTATTGAGTAGGCCTTAGTTTTCTCACAAGTTCAATGAAAAGATTACATAATGTCACAGGGAACCTGGGAGGCTCAGTCAGTTTGGCATCTGCCTTGAGCTCAGGTCATGATCCCAGGGTCCTGGGATCAAACCCGTCAGGCACCCTTCTTAGCAGGGAGTCTGCTTCTCCCTCTCCCCTGCCCTCACTCATGCTCTTTCTCAAATAAAGAAATAAAATCTTAAATGAAGAGAAAAGATTATATAATGTCTAATATACTTGTAGCTACAGTATTCTGAATTTAGGGGGTGAGACCAGGGGATAGAGATAGGGAAAGGAATTTCACTGTCCTTAGGATTTGTTGTTGCAACTGGCTTTATTTTCACCAGACCCTAAAATATTTTGTCTTAGAAATCTGTAATATTACTTAATCATAAAAAAGAATAATACTTTGTGGCTTGCAAAATCATGGATGGATCTAGAAGGTATCATGCTAAATGAAATAAGTCAGTCAAAGAAAAACAAATACCATATGACTTTACTCATATGTAGAATTTAAGAAATAAAACAAATGTCCAAAGAAAATAAGCAACAAAACTCTTAAATATAGAGAAAAACTGATGACTATCATTGGGGAGGTGGGTGGGGGAATGGGTGAAATAGGTGAAGGGGATTAAGAGTACACTTATGATGAGTGCTGAGCATGTATAGAATTGTTGAATCATTGTACACCTGAAACTAATATAGCACTGTGTGTTACTTATACTTGAATTTAAAAAATAAATTTAAAACATCTGGTATTTGTGGTCCTCAGAACTGTGGTTGGAGATAACCCAAGCTACATCTCTTCTTTGATTTCCTCTTTGACCCATTCATTGTTTAGTATCATGTTACTTAATATCAAATTATTTGTGTTTTTTCCACATTTTTTTGTGTGTGGTTGATTTCAAATTTCATAGTGTTGTGGTCAGAAAATATGCCTGGTATGATTTCATTCTTTTTGTACTTGCTAAGTTCTGATTTGTGACCTAGTATGTGATCTATTCTGGAGAGTGTCCCATGTGCACTTGAAAATCATGTGTATTCTGCTGCTTTAGGATAGAATGAGAGAATCCAAGCTATAAACTGATAAAGATTGAAGAAAAAATTCTTTGTACAGGGAGGATCCAAGTAGTAAAAACAAACAAACAAACAAATGAACAAACAAACAAAAAACACTGATGGGGGATATAGGGCACACAGCCAAGATTCTGAGAATTTTCATTCCCCCAGGTTATTTTCTCATTTTATCAAACCAACTCTCCAAAAATTATCTTCTAATCTCCCTTGTTTCATTGGATGCTGCCCTGCAAGAGGTATGGAATTATAGAAGATGGCAATATAAAGGTAGCCCACAAAACAAATTTGGGCTATGCCTAAAGATAGACAAAAAGCTGTGCAATCAGAAGGGGAGAAGTACATGGACATTAAGAAATCCACCATTATTGATACACAATCAGAGGATGAAACCATTAGTGATAGTCATCATTATTTAGCATCAAAAAATTAAAACAGATACTGACTGTAAACATAGAGTCTCAGAGACCCCCTGCTATACCAGGCATCAACACTTTTGTTGCAGGACCATGTGTGGTCTGGAGAGTTCTAAGAAATAAGGCAGAGCAGATCAGGTGATAGTAGGTTGCTCAGTGATTAATGAAAGCATATAATTATCAACTACCATAAAAGTTTTTCATTATTTTAACAATCAGTGTTGCCCTAGATTATGCATACAAGCTGACTATAAGTTCCAGATAAGACACAAAAAATACTTTTTTTTTTGAGGTTTGAATCTTAGAGATCATGACTTAGGAATCCTTGAAACCTTGGAGAAATAAAAAATCAGCTGCAAGGTGCTTGGTGAACCCTGGTTAAGAGCTTACATAATAATGAGGCCCTGAAATACCCTTATGTGGTCCAATGCCCATCTTCCTAGGAGAGTTGGCTGAGGCCATTGTCCCATTCCTATTATTGTTTAGAGTGTTTGGGAGGTGAGGTATATTACTGTGGCAATAGAGAACCAGCTAAGAACACATCTAACACTTAAATCCACTCTGGCTTTGCTCATTAATTAATTTGTATCTCTCCCTCTCAATCCCATGCACTGTGCTCATCTCCAGGGCTTTTGACAATTGTGTCAAAAAGCCACAGAATAGTGTTTATTGTGGGAAGTTTCAATTGCAAAGTTCGGAGCCAAGAGGGAAGGATAGAAATCCTGGCTTTCCCTTACCTGGCTCTGCACTGGCCGCCCCAAGGTAGACATCTACTTCAGTGGTCCACTTCCAAATCAATTTCACTGTAGATGTTTCTATGAAAACAAAGTATTAGGATCCGAGTCCTCTGTTCTAGCCAAGAACTATAAGGTATAAGGTGACTGCAAAGTTTGAGTACTTTCATTGGGCATCTATGCTGAGCTTTCCAGAAATCCTGGCCATCTATTTACCATTAGTACTATGAGATGAGGTATCTTGGTTTCTTACTGTTAGTGGTGGGAAGAATCCATGGAGGAGGCAGTGCAACATATCCAAAGTCCCACAGAAAATCAGATTAAGAGCTAAATAGAAGTCAGAATTTTCTCTTTTCCAACATGAGTATTCTAACTTTCTTACTTTTGGTTCAGAAAATTTCACAAAGAAGAGTATACGTATTTATTATTTCATTTTTCACAACGTTTTAATTATTACTACCTTTCTTTTATTTCCATTCTGTTATTGCCATGTTTTCTCCGAGGAACTCAGTGACCTCTTAATACCTATATAATGGCATAAAGTCTCCTCCTTTGCCTTCCATGGCATCATTTCAGGACTCTATTGCATCCACAGAACCACAATAAAACTCACCTTCCAAGGGAGATTGCATGGTTGTTGGTGCTTCAGTCTTAGTCTTGAGTGGCTTTGAGGAGTCTGCAAGGAAAAGCGAGGTTAGTCAAGGGCTGTGGCAGCCTTGAGTGAACAGTTGAATGCCCTGCAGAAGTTAGCAAGTAAGAAAGCCAACTAAAAAGAAGTAAGTTAAGGCCAGTCAAGTCCACACCTGGACCTCTCTCAACACTTTTCTCATGATGCCGAAAAGTTAGGCATTACCTGTTCATCCTTCACATCATTATAAAGTAGGATTCTTAAACCAGAGTACATAGACTCCCAAGGAAAGTGTAACTAGAGTCCAGAGGGTCTTTCAATATGGATTAGAAAGACATATTTTATTTTTACTAACTTTTGAAATTTAGCTATTAATTTTCTTGAGAGAGACTTAGAAAATACTACAAAGATGGTGGCTGTGGGTAATGTCAATGGAAATGGTATATTTATGACCTCTGGATATTTGTTTCTTCACAAAAGCAATACAATAACTGGCAAAATTTTTCAAATCAACTTTTCCCCCCAAATTAAAACAATAGCCAAGGGTTTGCATCAATTCATGGAACATTTTTAGAAGAAAAATACCTTAATGTTAATAATGGCAATTTTGTGCCATTTTAACTTTCCCTAACCCCATTACTCCTCCCCAGGCCAATAATAGCCTTGAATGAGTAGAGCAGTTTAATTCCAGAACAACTCTCATTATTTGACCTGTGCAGTGATTTTCTGACTCAAAAGACTTGTCTTTACTGGTTACTCGGTGCTAAGACTCTCCATTGGGGAGAGATATATTTGTCACACAGCTGTCTGAGACAATGGATAACAGTTGAGGGAAACAAGAGACTGATCAAAAAACTTAAAAAGAAAAACTGAAGAATGAAATGTCAATGGGAGCTTTGAAAATCTTGACACATTCCTAAGAATCTAGAAGGTCACTGCCAAGCATAGTGCTGTGTGCATGTTCAGTTAAGACATGAGAAGGTCATAGGCTTTTTTACCTCTGGCTAGCCTTGAGACTCTGTGTAAGTAGGGAGTGAAAGTTATGACACAGTTACAAACTGCCTGTGTAAGTACTAAAGACATATTTCGACAGGCAACAGAGCCCTGTAGGAAAGACTGGGAAATTTATTGGTTTCAGGTATTTAAGGAAATCTCTATTCAATCATTAGCTGACCACCAAGCTAATATAGTAGAGACTTCAGTGGCCATCTATGACAAAGAATATAAAAAAAAGTATACTGGATTAATTCAGAAAAGTCACTAAACAAATAAACAGAAACTAGCACACAAGCAACACCAACAATAAGCCCTGGAGAAAGAATGAGAATCAGACTTCCAGAATTGTCACATTATATTATTTAAAAAACTCTAGTTTTCAATAAAAATGTGAGATATTCAAGAAAACTAGAAATCTCATAAACAGGTAAGAAAATCAATAAATAGAAACTGTTTCTGAGAAAGCACAGGTATTAGACTTACTAAACAAAGATTTCATTTATTTATTTATTAGATTTTATTTATTCATGAGACACATACAGAAAGAGAGTCAGAGACACAGGCAGAGGGAAAAGCAGGCTCCCTGTGGGGACCCCAATGTGGGACTCGATCCTGGATCCCAGGGTCATGACCTGAGCCAAAGGCAGATGCTCAACTGCTGAGCCACCCAGACATCCCACTAAACAAAGATTTTAAATAAATTATTTTAAGTATGTTCAAAAGCCTAAAGGAAACCATGTTTGAAGAACTGAAGAAATGAAGCTGATTCAAACCAAATAGAGAATGTTGATAAAGAGACACAAATTATAAAAATGGAAACCATCTACAAATACTGGAGTTGAAAGGGAAAATCACCAAAAGAAAAAAATCACTAGGGAGAAAAATTTACTAGAGCTGATTAAAGTGGCAAAAGAAAGACTCAGTAAATTTGAAAAGATGACAGTTGAAATTAGCCACTAAAACATAAAAGAAAAAGAATGAGGAAAAATGAGCAGCACCTCACAGACCTGTGGGACACCATCAAGTGTACCAATTTACACATAATAAAAGTCCTAGAAATAGAGGATGGAAAAAGACAAAATATTATTTTTAAATAACATAAAAAAACTCCAATTTGATGAAAGCATTATTCTGGAAATATGAGAAGTTCAAGGAACTCCAAGTAGGAAAATAAGGGGAAAAAATTATACCAAGACACATAATTAAAAGCAAAAGCCATGAAACAATATTGAAAGCAGCAAGGGAGAAGCAAGTCATCATGTATAAGAGATTCTCAACAAGATTTATGACTGATTTCTCACTCTGGAAAACAGTATGGGGATTTCTCAAAAAGTTAAAGATAGAATTTCCTTTGACCCAGCAATTAAACTATGAGGTAATTATCTAAAAGCCAAAAAAATAATAATGATTTGAAAAAGTACATGCACTCCAATGTTTATAGCAGCACCACCTGGTTAAAGAAGATACGGTGTACAACACAAGGTTGTGCCTGTGGGGAAGGAGGGCAAAGGCCCAGGAGCAGACAACGTGGTCTGAGGATCCCCTGGGTTGCATGGGGAGAAAGAGTTCCCCTTCCTGGAGTGCATTTGGGAGAGGTGACACTGACTCTCAGGGGACAAAAGAGAAGGTGGGTGCTATTGAGCAGCCCCATTAATTAGCATAGTAGCAGAGGCAGTTGCTGAAGGCTGCTAACCTGGAAGCGAGCTTTAGGTTATGCTTTACCATAAACTCCTAGCCCCACATGGTCATGTGACTGCATTTCTAGCACAAAATAACACCAGCCAAAGCATTGTGACACCTTCCCCCAGAGGATCAGTGCAGGTCTGTACTGTGCCAGGTCCCCAAAACTTGGAGCTTTGAAACCCAGTCACATGCCTGAAATAAAACACAGGAATACAGTGCTGCCAGGTAACAGATGGCTCAGACATAGACAGAGTGAAGGCACAAGAGGGGACACAAGAAGGAAGATTGTTCACTCTTCTCTGAGAGCTTCCTGAACAGAAACAGATGTGAACTCCCCTCTCTGTGGATGAGAGAGTGAGGTGACACCATTTTTTCCATGCCCATTAGAAAAGACAGACTTCAGTGAGCAACACGGTGATCCCAGTGGAGGCTGGAACAGCTTACACTGAGCCCTGCCCTACTGCACCCTGCAGGTGCATCTATACAAGGACATATAGGCCGAGAACCAGCGCAGCAGTTCCCTTCTCTAGAAGACCAGCAGCAAGTCTACTGATCATAGAGTGCTACAACGGTTCAGTTCTAGGGGAAATAAGATCTAGCCTTTCCTAATAAGCACAACAAAACATAACTAGATAAAAGTTGCCACACACCGGACCATGTCCAAACACTCCACACTGCAAGCAAGAAGAAACTGCAAGAAAACTGATCAGAAAGAAAGAGTAGCCAACAGAAGAGTGGAGCACACACAGAATCTAAAAATAAAAATAAAAATAAAAATCCTTCCTAAAGCACCATGCTCTGAACAGTATATGACCACTTCTTAATATAATCATTATTTTCAAGAGCAGGAAACATAACAGCTTTTCCTAACACACAGTAAACAGAGGTTTAAACAAAATGCCAAGATGGAGGAACTCATTCCAAAATAATAATAATAATAATAATAACTGGAAGAGATAATGGCCAGTGATCTAATCAAAATAAATGTAAGCTGAGGTGTGGGTAAAGTTAAGATAGTGGAAGAATAGTCCTAAAAATCTCTAGTCCCTGGAATTCAGCTAGATAGTTATAAAATCATTCTGAACACCTGAGAAATCTATCAGAGATCTGAGATAAGAAATGCTGCAATTCTTCCAAAAGAAGTGACCACTTTTTGGAAGGTAGGGGGTGCAGAGATTTGAATCCAGGGTAATATATCTGAGGATATGATGGAGGGAAGGAAGCTGGCTTAAGGAGGCTACTTCAAAGTATTATTAGCAGTGGAACACAAAATCAGAACTTTTAGAATTCTGATACAGTGGGGGATGTCCCTGGCTTAAAGCTGCTTAGGTGGTGAAGCAGGATGGAATCCCAGGTGGGAAAGCATTGTCTCAGGATTGCCAGGATTATAATAAGAACAGGGGTGCCTGAGTACAGCAAAGTTCCCAGGCATAAGAGTGGGGAAGCCAGCTAAAAACATGTTGATGTGCTGGCTTTCTGTGCTGTGTTGCCATAAACTGCAAACTGTTGCACAGTAAATCCACTACTCTCCTGGCAGGGGTCCAGCAAAAGGCAGAGATGTGGAAAGATCCCCTTCCCTCCACCAGGAGGAACAGCATGAGTCCACACTGCAGGAGTCTATAAAATTCAGAGTCTTGAAACTGAGTCATGTGCTTCAGATAAAAACACTCAGTCACAGGCTGGGTTAATACAGAATTCAGACAGAAGCCAGAGAGACAAGGGTGATAGACTGCTTCTCTTAGGGCTTACTGAATATCAGGGTCCTTGAATTTTCAGCTTCTGGGTTAGAGAGTGGGGTACCATCATTTTCATCCCTCCTATCTGTGATGAAAGCATTCAGGGAGCAAAACAGTACCACATAGTGGAAATTGGAACTACTGACTCTGAGCCCAGCCTCCTGGGAATGAAGGAATGTTTCCAAAACAACTGCAAAGGCACCTAAGGATCAGCTCAACAGGTGCCTCCCACAGAAGACCAGCAGGAATAACTGCCTAGCAACAAGCTTATGAATCATGGACAACTGCAAAACTTCAGCTCTTGATGAAAGCAGAATATAGCATTCATGAGTTACTTAAAACTGTTTAGTCTTTCAGTGTTATTTTCAGCTATTTTATTATTCTTTCTATTTTTTATTCTTTTAAAATTATATATGTTTTATATATATTAATTTTGTTTCTTTCTTTGATTTTTTTTTATGATAGTCACAGAGAGAGAGAGAGAGAGAGGCAGAGGGAGAAGCAGGCTCCATGCACCGGGAGCCCGACGTGGGACCCGATCCCAGGTCTCCAGGATCGCGCCCTGGGCCAAAGACAGGCGCCAAACCGCTGCGCCACCCAGGGATCCCTCTTTCTTTGATTTTATTTTATTTTTGTGTATATATGTTTTTCTTCCTTTCCTACATTGGAACCTAGTTTCTCTTAACAAGCAGACCAAAACACATTCAGGATCTAGTTTTTTGTTTTCTTCTGTTTTGTTTCTGGTTTGAGTTTTTTAAATTTTGTTTTGTTTTGTTTTCTGTTTTTTTTTCTTATTGTTCTTATTGCTGTCTTTTCTCCCTTTTCTTCTATTCTTTTCTGGACAAAATGATGAGATGAAGAAATTCATCCCAAAAGAAAGAACAGAAGGCAGTACTCACTGCCAGGGACTTAATCCATATGGATATGAGCAAGATATCTGAACTAGAATTTATTTATGTTTTTAAACGTTTTATTTATTCATTCATGAGAGAAAGAGAGAGAGGGGCAGAGACATAGGCAGAGGGAAAAGCAGGCTCCCTGCAAGGAGCTCAGTGCGGGACTCAATCCTGGACTTTGGGATCACGCCCTGAGCGGAAGGCAGAGACTCAACCGCTGAGCTACCCAGGCATCCCTGAACTAGAATTTAAAACAGTGATTATATGGATGCCTGGGTGGCTCACTCAGTGGTTAAGTGTCTGCCTTTGGCTCAAGGCTTGATCCTGGAGTCCGGGGGGGGGGGGGGAGTCAAGTCCCACAATGGGCTCCTTGCATGGAGCCTGCTTCTCCATCTGCCTGTGTTTCTGCCTCTCCTCTCTCTCTCTCTCTCTGTACAGTCGCTCCTGAATAAATAAAATCTTAAAAAATAAAACAATGATTATAAATATAATAGCCGAGCTTGAAAAAAAGACATAGAAGACACTAAAGAATCCCTAACAGAAGAAATAAAAGAATTAAAACCTAGTCAAGCTGAAATTAAAAATGCTATTACTGGAATGAAGTCACAAATGGAGGCTCTAACAGCAAGGATAAACAAGGCTGGAGAGTCAGTATTATAGAAGATAGAATGATGGAAAATAATGAACCTGGAAAGAAGAGAGAAAGACAAGTACTGGATCATGAAGGGAGACTTAGAGAACTCAGTGATTCCATAAAGTGAAATAGGGGTCATAGAAGATGAAGAGACAGAGAGAGGGACAGAAGGCTTATTTAAACAAATTATACCTGGGAATTTACCTAATCTGGGGAAGGAAACAAGCATTCAAGTCCCAAAGGCAAAGAGAATCTACCCAAAATTAGTAAAAATAGGTTAACACCTTGACATATGATAATGAAGCTTGCAAATTTCAAAGATAAAGATCAAATCCTGAAAGCACCTTGGAACAAGAGATCTTTAATCTACAAGGGCAGAAACACAAGGGTGGCAGCAGACCTGTCCACAGAGATGTGGCAGGCCAGAAAGAGCCAGCATGATAAATTCAAGGGACTAAATGGAAAAAAATATGCAACCAAGAATACTTTATCCAGAAAGGCTGTCATTCAGAATAGAAAGAAAGATAAAAAGTTTCCAGGACAAAGAGGAAACTAAAGAAATTCTGAACACTAGAGGGGCGGGGCAAGATGGCGGAAGAGTAGGGTCCCCAAGTCACCTGTCCCCACCAAATTACCTAGATAACCTTCAAATCATCCTTAAAATCTAAGAATTCAGCCTGAGACTAGAAGAGAGAACAGCTAGAATGCTACAGTGAGAAGAGTTCACGCTTCTATCAAGGTAGGAAGACGGGGGGAGGGGGGAAAGAAACAAAAGGCATCCAAGGGGGAGGGGCCCCTGGGAGGAGCCTGGCTAAGGCCGGGGCGAGTGCCCCCAGGACAGGAAAGCCCCGCCCGGAGAAGCAGGAGCTGCACCAATCTTCCCGGACAGAAAGGCACTCACAGAGAGAGCAGGATCCCAGGAGGGGCAGGGATGCCCTCAGGCTCCCAGGGACACTAACAGAGCACCTGCGCCCCAGGGAGAGCGTGCCACATCTCGGGGACCAGCTCACTAAAGGGCTGCAGTCTCCGCACGGCTGGACCCGAGAGCAGCTCTGAGGGGCTCGGGCAGAGTCTTCCCGTGGAGGGGGCTGCGCGGCCCCGGGAGCAGCTTGGAGGTGGCTCAGTGGAGGCTCCGCGCAGAGGGGGCTGCGCTGCCAGGAGTGCAATTCCCGCAGCGAAGGCCCGGAAGCACAGGACACTGGGGACACAGCCCAAGATCCGGCGCTCCCCCTGGACAGGCAGAAGCCAGGAGGGCACAGGACAGCAACGACACTCCTGCCCCAAGCTGAGCAGATCAGTGGCCCCACCCCCGGAGCATCTAGGCCCCTGCAGACTGAGAGCTCCATAGTTACTGCAGGAGCTGAATCCAGGGCTCCAGAGCTGACCACTGACACTATTGTTGTTCCTCCTGGGGCCTCACAGGATAAACTACCCCCACTGAGCCTCACAGTGGCCTCACAGGATAAACAGCTTAAACATCTTTCACTGAGCCCTGCACCAGGCAGAGGGCTGAGGAGCTCCCCCAAGTGCTAACACCTAAAAATCAGCACAGCAGGCCCCTCCCCCAGAAAACCAGCTAGACAGACAGGGGAAAAACAAATTATTGACCAAGCAGTACTGGAAAGTTACAGGGGAAGTCGAGAGATCTAAAGTATACAAAATCAGAGGACACTCCCCCCCGTTTTTTTGTTTTGTTCTGTTTTTTGATTTCTGTTTGCTCCCTGCCCTTTTTTCCTTTTTCTTCTTCTTCTTTTTCTTTTTTCTCTTCCTATACTTCTTTTTTCTTTTTTCTTTTTTTATCTTTCCTACTTTCTCTTCTCTCTTTTATTCCTTTTCCCAATACAACTTGTTTTTCGCCACTATGCATTGAGAAAAATGACTAGAAGGAAAACCTCACCTCAAAAGAAAGAATCAGAAACAGTCCTCTATCCCACATAGTTACAAAATTTGGAATACAACTCAATGTCAGAAAGCCAATTCAGAAGCACTATTATAAAGCTACTGGTGGCTCTAGAAAAAAGCATGAAGGACTCAAGAGACTTCATGACTGTAGAATTTAGATCTAATCAGTCCAAAATTAAAAATCAATTAAATGAGATGCAACCCAAACTTGAGGTCCTAATGAAGAGGGTTAAAGAGGTGGAAGAACAAGTGAGTGACATAGAAGACAAGTTGATGGCAAAGAGGGAAACTGAGGAAAAAAGAGATAAACAATTAGAAGATCATGAGGATAGATTAAGGGAAATAAGTGACAGCAGGAGGAAGAAAAATCTACGTTTAATTGGGGTTCCCGAGGGCGCCCAACGGAACAAGGTCCAGAATATGAATTTGAACAAATCATAGCTGAAAACTTTCCTAATCTGGGAAGGGAAACAGGCATTCAGATCCAGGAAATAGAGAGATTCCCCCCTAAAATCATTAAAAACCATTCAACACCTCGACTTTTAATAATGAAGCTTGCAAATTCCAAAGATAAAGAGAAGATCCTTAAAGCAGCAAGAGACAAGAGATTGCTAACTTATATGGGGAGAAATATCAGATTAACAGCAGACTTCTCCACAGAGACCTGGCAGGCCAGAAAGGGCTGGCAGGATAAATTCAGGGTCCTAAATAAGAAAAACATGCAACCAAAAATACTTTATCCAGCAAGCCTCTCATTCAGAATGGAAAGAGAGATAAAGAGCTTCCAAGACAGGCAAGAACTGAAAGAATATGTGACCTCCAAACCAGCACTGCAAGAAATTTTAAGGGGGACTCTTAAAATTCCCCTTTAACAAGAAGTCTAATGGAACAATCCACAAAAACAGGGACTGAATAGATATCATGATGACACTAAACTCATATCTTTCAATAGTAACTCTGAACGTGAACGGGCTTAATGACCCCATCAAAAGGCTCAGGGTTTCAGACTGGATAAAAAAGCAGGACCCACCTATTTTCTGTCTACAAGAGACTCATTTTAGACATAAGGACACCTACCGCCTGAAAGTAAAAGGTTGGAGAACCATTCACCATTCAAATGGTCCTCAAAAGAAAGCAGAGGTAGTCATGCTTATACCAGATAAACTAAAATTTACCCTGAAGACTGTAGTGAGAGATGAAGAGGGACACTATATCATACTTAAAGGATCTATCCAAGAAGAGTACCTAATAATCATCAATATATATGCCCCGAATATGGGAGCTGCCAAATATATCAATCAATTAATAACCAAAGATAAGGCATACTTAGATAATAATACACTTATACTTGGTGACTTCAATCTAGTGCTTTCTACACTCAATAGGTCTTCTAGACACAACATCGCTAAAGAAACAAGAGATTTATTTTTATTTTTTTTAATTTTTTTAAAATTTATTTATGATCGTCACAGACAGAGAGAGAGAGGCAGAGACACAGGCAGAGGGAGAAGCAGGCTCCATCCACCGGAAACCCAATGTGGGATTTGATCCCCGGTCTCCAGGATTGCGCCCCAGGCCAAAGGCAGGCACCAAACTGCTGTGCCACCCAGGGATCCCAAGAAACAAGAGATTTAAATGATACACTGGACCAGATGGATTTCACAGATATCTACAGAACTTTACGTCCAAACGCAACTGAATACACATTCTTCTCAAGTGCACATGGAACTTTCTCCAGAATAAACCACACACTAGGTCACAAATCAGGGCTGAACAGATACCAAAAGACTGGGATGATCCCCTGTGTATTCTCAGAACATAATGCCTTGAAATTAGAACTAAATCACAACAAGAAGTTTGGAAGGACTTCAAACACATGGAGGTTAAGGACCATCCTGCTAAAAAAGATGAAAGGGTCAACCAGGAAATTAAGGAAGAATTAAAAAGATTCATGGAAACTACTGAGAATAAAGATACAACTGTTCAAAACCTTTGGGATACAGCAAAAGCAGTCCTGAGGGGGAAATACATCACAATACAAGCATCCATTCAAAAGCTGGAAAGAACTCAAATACAAAAGCTAACCTTACACCTAAAGGAGCTAGAGAAAAAAACAGCAAATAGATCCTACACCCAGCAGAAGAAGAAAGTTAATAAAGATTTGAGCAGAACTCAATGAAATAGAGACCAGAAGAACTGTGGAAGAGATCAACAAAACCAGGAGTTGGTTCTTTGAAAGAATTAATAAGATAGATCAACCATTAGCCAGCCTTATTAAAAAGAGGAGAGAGAAGACTCAAATTAATAAACTCATGAATGAGAAAGGAGAGATCACTACCAACACCAAGGAAATACAAATGATTTTAAAAACATATTATGAACAGCTATACGCCAATAAATTAGGCAATCTAGAAGAAATGGACGCATTCCTGGAAAGCCACAAACTACCAAAACTGGAATTGGAAGAAAAAGAAAAGCTGAACAGGCCAATAACCAGAGAGGAAATTGAAGCAGTCATCAAAAACCTCCCAAGACACAAAAGTCCAGGGCCAGATGGCTTCCCAGGGGAATTCTATCAAACGTTTAAAGAAGAAACCATACCTATTCTACTAAAGCTGTTTGGAAAGATAGAAAGAGATGGAGTACTTCCAAATTCGTTCTATGAGGCCAGCATCACCTTAATTCCAAAACCAGACAAAGACCCCACCAAAAAGGAGAATTATAGACCAATATCCCTGATGAACATGGATGCAAAAATTCTTAACAAGATACTAGCCAACAGGATACAAGAGTATATTAAGAAGATTATTCACTCTGAACAAGTAGGATTTATCCCCGGGATGCAAGGCTGGTTCAACACTCGTAAAACAATCAATGTGATTCATTATATCAGCAAGAGAAAAACCAAGAACCATATGATCCTCTCATTAGATGCAGAGAAATCATTTGACAAAATGCAGCATCCATTCCTGATCAAAACTCTTCAGAGTGTAGGTATAGAGGAAACATTCCTCAACATCTTAAATGCCATCTACGAAAAGCCCACAGCAAATATCATTCTCAATGAGGAAGCACTAGGAGCCTTTCCCCTAAGATCAGGAACAAGACAGGGATGTCCACTCTCACCACTGCTATTCAAGATAGTACTAGAAGTCCTAGCCTCAGCAATCAGACAAAAATGAAATAAAAGGCAGTCAAATTGGCAAAGAAGTAGTCAAACTCTCCCTCTTTGCCAATGACATGACACTCTACATAGAAAACCCAAAAGCCTCCACCCCAAGATTGCTAGAACTCATACAGCAATTTGGCAGCGTGGCAGGATATAAAATCAATGCCCAGAAATCAGTGGCATTTCTATACACTAACAATGAGACTGAAGAAAGAGAAATGAAGGAGTCAATCCCATTTACGATGGCACCCAAAAGCATAAGATACCTAGGAATAAACCTAACCAAAGAGGTAAAAGATCTCCCTTAAAACTATAGAATACTTCTGAAAGAAATTGAGGAAAACACAAAGAGATGGAAAAATATTCCATGCTCATGGATTAGCAGAATTAGTATTTTGAAAATGTCAATGTTACCCAGGGCAATTTACACGTTTAATGCAATCCCTATCCAAATACCATGGACTTTCTTCAGAGAGTTAGAACAAATTATTCTAAGATTTGTGTGGAATCAGAAAAGACCCCGAATAACCAGGGGAATTTTTGAAAAGAAAACCATAGCTGAAAAAAATTAAAAAAAGAAAGAAAACCATAGCTGGGGGCATCACAATGCCAGATTTCAGGTTGTACTACAAAGCTGTGATCATCAGGACACCGTGGTACTGGCACAAAAACGGACACATAGATCAATGGAACAGAATAGAGAATCCAGAAATGGACCCTCAACTTTATGGTGAACTAATATGATAAAGGAGGAAATACTATCCACTGGAAGAAAGACAGTCTCTTTAATAAATGGTGCTGGGAAAATTGGACATCCACATGCAGATGAATGAAACTAGACCTCTCTCTTGCACAATACACAAAGATGAACTCAAAATGGATGAAAGATCTAAATGGGAGACAAGATTCCATCAAAATCCTAGAGGAAAACACAGGCAACACCCTTTTTGAACTCAGCCACAGTAACTTTTGCAAGGTATATCCACGAAGGCAAAAGAAACAAAAGCAAAGATGAACTATTGGGACTTCATCAAGATAAGAAGCTTTTGCACAGCAAAGGATACAGTCAACAAAACTAAAAGACAACCTCCAGAATGGGAGAAGATATTTGCAAATGACGTATCAGATAAAGGGCTAGTATCCAAGATGTATAAAGAACTTATTAAACTCAACAGCAATGAAACAAAAAATCCAATCATGAAATGGGCCAAAGACATGAACAGAAATCTCACAGAGGAAGACAGAGACATGGCCAACATGCACATGAGAAAATGCTCTGCATCACTTGCCATCAGGGAAATACAAATCAAAACCACAATGAATTACCACCTTACACCCGTGAGAATGGGGAAAATTAACAAGGCGAGAAACCACAAATGTTGGAGCGGATGTGGAGAAAGGGGAACTGTCTTGCACTGCTGGTGGGAATGTGAATTGGTGCAGCCACTCTGGAAAACTTTGTGGAGGTTCCTCAAAGAGTTAGAAATATAACTTCTCTACGACCCAGCAATTGCACTGCTGGGGATTTACCCCAAAGATACAGATGCAATGAAACACCGGGACACCTGCACCCCGATGTTTCTAGCAGCAATGTCCACAATAGCCCAACTGTGGAAGGAACCTCGGTGTCCAATGAAAGCGAATTGATAAATATGTGGTCTAATTTTACAATGGAATATTACTCAGCCATTAGAAACGACAAATACCCACCATTGGCTTCGACGTGGATGGAACTAGAGGGTATTATGCTGAGTGAAATAAGTCAATCAAAGAAGGACAAACATTATATGGTCTCATTCATTTGGGGAATATAAAAAAATAGTGAAAGGTAATAAAGGGGAAAGGAGAAAAAATGAGTGGGAAATATTAGAAAGGGAGACAGAACATGAAAGACTCCTAACTCTGAGAAACGAACTAGGTGTGGTGGAAGGGGAGGAGGGCGGGGTTGGGGGTGAATGGGTGGCGGGCACTGAGGTGGGCACTTGACGGGATGAGCACTGGGTGTTATTCTGTATGTTGGCAAATTGAACACCAATAAAAAATAAATTTACTAAAAAAATAAATTCTGAACGCTAAACCAGCCTTACAAGAAATATTAAAGGGGATCCTTTTAGTAAAGAGAGAGCCCAAAGGTAACAACTACTAGAAAAGGAACAGAGACAATCTACAGAATCAGCAACTTTACAGGTAATAAAATGGCACTAAATTGATATCTATAATCACTCTGAATTTAAATGGACTGAATGTTCCAATAAAAAATATATGGAGGGATCCCTTGGTCTCTCAGCAATTTGGCGCCTGCCTTCAGCCCAGGGCATGATCCTGAAGTCCCAGGATCGAGTACCATGTCTGGCTCCCTGTGTGGAGCCAGCTTCTCCCTCTGCCTGTGTCTCTGCCTCTCTCTGTCTGCGTGTCTCATGAAGAAATAAATAAAAATCTTTAAAAATATGGTATCATATTGGATAAAGAAAAGAAGACTCATCTATGTGCAATGAAACGCCGGGACACCTGCACCCCGATGTTTATAGCAGCAATGTCCACAATAGCCAAACTGTGGAAGGAGCCTCGGTGTCCATCGAAAGATGAATGGATAAAGAAGATGTGGTTTATGTATACAATGGAATATTACTCAGGCATTAGAAATGACAAATACCCACCATTTGCTTCAATGTGGATGGAACTGGAGGGTATTATGCTGAGTGAAGTAAGTCAATCGGAGAAGGACAAACATTATATGTTCTCATTCATTTGGGGAATATAAAGAATAGTGAAAGGGAATATAAGGGAAGGGAGAAGAAATGTGTGGGAAATATCAGAAAGGGAGACAGAACATAAAGACTCCTAACTCTGGGAAATGAACTAGGGGTGGTAGAAGGGGAGGAGGGCAGGGGTGGGGGTGAGGGGGCACTGATGGGATGAGCACTGGGTGTTATTCTGTATGTTGAGGGGCACTGAGGGGGGCACTTGATGGGATGAGCACCGGGTGTTATTCTGTATGTTGGCAAATTGAACACCAATAAAAAATAAATTTATTATAAAAAAGATGTGAGATCTATCTATGCTCTATCTCTCTATCTTACATATCGATAGATATCTATATCATCTATATCTATCTATATATATGCTGTATCTATCTATTTATATCATCTATATATCTATCTTTATAGATAGATATATAGATGATAGATAGGTAGATAGATGATTATGATGATGATGATGATGATGATAGATAGATAGATAGATAGATAAATACAATGGAATATTACTCAGCCATTAGAAGTCATTAGAAATCGCAAATACCCACCATTTGCTTCAACGTGGATAGAAGTGGAAGGTATTATGCTGAGTGAAGTAAGTCAATCAGTGAAGGACAAACATTATATGGTCTCATTCATTTTGGGAATATAAAAAATAGTGATAGGGAATAAAGGGGAAAGGAGAGAAAATGAGTGGGAAATATCAGTAAGGGTGACAGAAGATGAGAGATTCCTAACTCTGGGAAATGAACAAGGGGTAGTGCAAAGGGAGGTGGGAAGGCGGATGGGGTAACTAGGTGTAGGGCAGTGACGGGGGCACTTGATGAGACGAGCACTCGGTGTTATACTATGTGTTGGCAAATCGAACTCCAATAAAATACAAAAAAAAAGTCACAACTCATGGGTCTCTGGATATTCTCAAAGAAGGAGGACGTAACTTCATGTTCTGAGAGTAGGTCTGGAGGCCCAAAATAAAGTGAAAATGTTCTGAACTGCTGCTATCAGGAATGGGACAAAAATAAGAAAATTAGTAAATAGCACAAGGATGGGCAATTGACATTATACAGCATGAAATTAAAGTGGTATCAATTTCATCTCTGCTATTTTGTGTGTTTGTTTTATCAGGAGAGCTTAGCAGTCCATGAGTGTGAAAAAGGGCAAAGCATACAGGGCGTTCCCAGAACTGAGGCACTGCATAGAGGGTGAGACAAAGGGATGACAGCTCAGAGCTACATATGTCAGAGATGATACAGGGAACCAGAATCATGGAGCCAGTTTGAGGTATAGAAGAAAGAAGTCTGAGAGCAGGGAAGGGTACAAGGCCTTCTTTGAGCCTGTTTCCTTTTTCATCAGTAGGGGGCAATGTTAAGCACTGCCTAACAGCTATGTTGTCTGTAAGCATAAACTTTGATAAGGAATAGGCAAGTTGATTGGTTGTAAGCAAGGTCTTTCCCAAATGGGCTAGGAACTAATTCACAGAAAGGTGAGAATTTTCAACTTATCTCTTTATGAAGTATAAAATTCTTGGACTTTCTGGCCATGCAATGTTCTCTCTGCTTGACCATATTGTCAACTCTCAGAGAATTGGACCATATAATTCCTTAACAGTGAGATTGCCCTTGTTTCTCCAATTAGTAGACCAAACCATACAGCACACACATATGCATTACAACTCAACTTCGGGAAAGAAATCCCTCTAGATAAACTTAGAAGTCTCAAACTAACATTAGTTTCCTATTCTAAATACAGCCAGCATGGTCATTTTCCTTGCTATATTCTGAGGATAGCAATTTTCAGGGGGCTCTTAGGATAAGTACTTAAAAGCAGTTAGTTCCCAACGTATTTTGGGAAATGGCAGCCTTGTTTGAATAAATGTCTTCCCTTCCAAAGTGATCTCTTGGAAGGCAACAAAATTCATTTAGTTATATCACTGCTGGGCTGTTCAATTAAACCTCAGCCTGCAGCCTTTATGTACATAGTTTGTAGTAATCCCAGGATAATGCTGTATGAAATAGCCAGATTGATTTACCAGAGCCAATGTTCATTGAGACCTCAACCAGAACTTTCATTTGACTTTAAGAAGAAGAAGGGGGGGTGGTATTAAGGAAACTATGTAGATATCTGGGTTTTTATTTCACGAAGCAAAACTAAACACAAACAATAAAATAACAATAAAAAATCCTCACTGAACAAAACAAACAAAAAGCAATGACATATCACCTTATACCTGTCAGAATGGTTAAAATAAAAAATACAAGCCATAACAAGTATTGGTGAAGATGTGGAGAAATCACTTCATACACTATTGGTGAGAATGCAAACTGGTAGAGCCACTATGTAAAACAATATGGAAGTTTTCAAAAAAATTAAAAATAGAAATACTATATGATCCAATAATTCTGCCTTTGGGAATTTACTCACAGAAAATGAAAACACTAAGTTGAAAAGATATGTATACCTCTATGTTTATTGCAGCATTATTTACATTAGCCATGATATAAAAGCAACTTAAGTGTCCATCGATAGACAAAAGGATAAAGAAGGTGTGATATATATTACGTGTGATATAATATCTGTATATTACACAGCCATAAAAGAGGATAAATTTATGTCTTTTGAGACAAAATGGTGAACCTAGAGGGTATTAAGCTAAGTGAAATATGTTAAACTAAGAAAGGCAAATACTGGGGTGCCTAGATGGCTCAGTTGGGTGAATGTCTGACTTCAGCTCAGGTCATAGTCTTGGGGTCCTGGAATCAATCCCTGGACCAGGCTCTCTACTCAGCGAGGAGTCTCCTTGTCCCTCTCCCTCAGCCTCTGTCCTTCTCCTGCTAGTGCTTTCTCTGTCTCTCTCATACACACATACATACATACATACATACATACATACATACATACATAAAAAGACCATATCGGGCCAAAGAAATGAATAAACAAAAAGTAGAATCAGACCCATTAATGCAGAGAACAAACTGATTTTTGCCAGAGTGGATGTGTGAGGAGATGTGAGAGATACAGGCTTCCAGTTAGGGAATAAAAGAAGTTTAAAAGGCACAGTAAAAGGACTATAGTCAATGACATTGTAATAGTGATATAATTGCAGCTAAACTTGTGGTGAACACAGAATAATGTATAAACTTGTCAAATCACTATGTTGTCTACCTGAAACTAATATAACACTGTGTGTCAACTATACTAAAAAAAGACAACAAACAAATAAATAAGATTCAACCATAAGAGAAAATCAGACATAATGGAAAGAGTATGTGATCTGTGTGCAAGTTCCAACTTGAACTTCCTAACCGTGAGCTCCTGGGCAAATAAATGTCCCTTTATGATTTTCAGTTTCTTCTGTAGAATGAGAGTAATTATAGCTATCTCATGAGATAGATATGGGATTCAATTACAAAATGTGTGTTAAATTCTTGTGAATTGTATCTGGCAAATATGATTTAATTAGTGAATGTCACTTTCCCCTTTACTGTCTTTATCTTCTTAACCTACAACATGACAGGCATTGTCTCCAGCCTTATTATCATCAGTCCAGAATTTTTCTTTCTTTGTGATTGTGCAACCCAGGACACCCTCTATCTCCACACATACAAACTCTCTTCTCTGTACAAGGTATCTTCAGTACAAGATGGTCCATTGCAAGGATCACCAAAAGAAAGGATTGCTCACCTTTGACCACAAACTTCACAATGTTGCTGCGCTGCTCAGAGCCTACCCGGCCTTTGGCAGCACAGAAATAGGATCCAGAGTCAGCCACCATAGCATGCTTGAAGAGTAGAGTACTCAACACTGCTACTTTGATAGGTTCTTGATTGTTGGTCTGTTCCTTGTACCAAACATAACTGATGGGAGGAGAACCCCAAGCCTGGCATTGAAGGCTAATCCTCATTCCCTGGGGCACTGTGAAGCCATAGCCACTGCCAGTCGTCACTGTGGGTTTGGAAACAGAGACTGCAAAAGGAAGACAAAAGCAGAGGCTCTGGGAAGTTATAAGGATATGTGAAGACAAGGCTGAGTCATCCTTGCTGGGTACAGAGATAATTATATATCTGCAAAGGACAATAAAAGGGGCTACTTATTAAGGAGGAGAGTAAGAAATAGGATAATGTAAATAAAAATAGCTTCCTTTGGAATATTAGGTACTGTTTTGTGTTATCAACATTTTGGATAATCCAGAGTTAAAATATATATATATATATATATATATATATATATATATATATATATATATATATATATATAGAGAGAGAGAGAGAGAGAGAGAGAGAGAGAGAGAGAGGTTTCTTTAGGCTTTAGTGGACAGAGATTTTGGGTTGTTGGCACTTTTGGATTATCAGGGATTACCAGGACCAGGGTTTTCACGAAACTGTCAAATCAGCAAAATGTATCTTGACTAAACCCAGTATCCCTTTCACCAGAGCTTCTTTGTCAGCATCTATTTACCCTCTAATATCCTGATTAGATAGATATACTCATTTTTATGACTTTCAAGAACCAGAGCCCAAGGAGGGCAACCAGGGTGTGGATGCTAAAATTTCTGGGACACTTGAAGGGGTAGAGATTTAAAAGCCAGAAACCCTTCCCAACATTTCTTAAATTATACTATGAGAGTGATGACCCTGAGGACCCTCTGCCTTTCCACATTTCCTGATTAATACATATGACTGATAAAAGCCTGTGTACAAGTGAACAAAATTATCTGGGTTTCTAGAGGTTTTCTAGGATTACTGTCTTCTATTTGGTCTTTGTCTATCAGTGCTTTCCTACTCTCACAGTGACTTACCTTTCTGGATGCGTAGATCGATGATCTTATCTCTCACCACTTGGTTGCCACTAGGGGTCTGCCAAGTGACTTCACACGTGTAGTGGCTCCGGTCATCCATTTCCAGGGTGTTCAGTTGGAGGGACACATCTCCTGGAACCTCGTGATTCACTTGCAGGCGGCCTCGGTACTTTGCTAGCTGGATATGGTCTCCAGAGGAATCACGTAGGAAGATGGTGACTGGGTCCCAGCCACGTTGTACTAGCCACTTTACCATGACTTGAGTGTAGCCTTGCAGAGGACCATAGGTGCAGGGAATATTCACATCCCCCTTCCAAGGCCCTGTCACACTTTCAGGTGCTTCCAGGATGGGATGGCCTGAAGAGGAGGAAGAAAGCAGACATAGATGGCACACCCACCTGGGAGCTAGGATGGCAGTGGAGGACTTCAAGAGGCTTCTGAGACACCTCTCAAATTTCCTTCCATCATATTTTCAGATTTCATGTTCCCTTTTGTTCTCTGCCAGCCTTCCCATCAATCAGAAACAGTCCTCAGAAGGAAATCTCCCAGCACTGTTTGGCTCTTGACAGTTTAAAATTCCTTTCCTGTCACTGCTTTGCTTTGAGATGACGCTGGATAAGTCACTTTCCACCATGAGGACCCATTTTATTAATCTATAATGTAGAGAGTATGAATGGAATGATCTCTAAGCTTTCTTCAAACTCTGAAATTCTGTAAGTCTATAAAAAAGAACTTCTTTCAATGTTTTTCAAAGGAAGCATAGGAGCAAATGTTGAAAAGTTGTATCTGGGATATTTTACTATGTAATTATATACCTGGAGAAATGTGGGGACTACAGACCTAAGAAAGAAAGGGCCATATTCCCTGCTTATTTCCTATTGCTCCCTCAGAAAGTCTCAGTATTTAGATCCCTAACGCTAAGCTCTTCTTTGGAAGGAAGGAAGGACACAGACAAAGGACAATTCTGAGGGTGGAAATTTGTGTGAAATGTTTAACAAAAATCATTAGTTATTGTTGAATTTGAAATCTGCACTTTGTAAACTTGACCTTTTTTTCTGACATCTCTTTCTGTATTTCACTTTTGGTTTCTTTTAGGTTTCACCAAATGTATATTGGAAAATTCCATCCTGAGGAAGAATGGAGAGGAAAATGTCTGAAAAGGAAAAAGGTCTGAATAAAATACTAGAGCTGGCTGTGGTAAGGATGGTAGTAGGACCAATAGGAGATTGCTCATTAGTGTGCTGGGGAGGGAAGAATAGGGGAGAGGAATTGGGGGTGTGACAGAGCCATCATTTCCTACTAGAAATTTTCATTCATAAGCTCTTATTTTGAGGATTTTGTGTTTTATTTAACTTTAACCAGGAGTGAGGGATTGTATGTAGACAATTTCTTTATATCTGTCCTAGAAGAAGGAGGTTCAAAATGTAAGATGTGGGATCCCTGGGTGGCGCAGTGGTTTGGCGCCTGCCTTTGGCCCAGGGCGCGGTCCTGGAGACCCGGGATCGAGTCCCACGTCGGGCTCCAGGTGCATGGAGCCTGCTTCTCCCTCTGCCTATGTCTCTGCTTCTCTCTCTCTCTCTCTGTGTGTGACTATCATAAATTTAAAAAAAAATTTAAAAAAATGTAAGATATTACTGAATAAATGCCTGTTATGTAGCCCAATATTCCAAGGCTTCAGTCAAACAGATAGTAGGATGGGAGGATTCTTGCTCTCAGAATTTATTGCCAAATACTAAGTACCACTGATGTGGTGACACTAGCCTGTGTCCTCATCAGAGATTCTTAAAACATTACCAGCATATTTTGGCCAAGGTAAAAGTGTTGAGTAAAAAGAGTAAATAAACATGAGACCATGTTGTTAAATCCACCACATAGTTTCTGGAGTGTTTCAAATTGAGCAGGGAGCAGAACTCTGACCCACAAATGGGAATGCGATAGGGGAAGATTTTGGTTTGTCCTAACAATGAACTTGATAATTAATCAGAACTGTTTATTGAATGACTAAGTGGTCTGGGAGAAGTAGTGAGCTTTGTTTAGGTCTTGGACAGCATTACTCTTTAAGGTCCCTTCCACTTCTAGATGGTTCAGTGCTTATAGACTACAATGGAAATGGAAGTTAAATAATTTTATTTTCTAGGTGGTGGTGAACTTTCACCAGATGGTAGTGAGTTTTACTGTTCTATTGCTGGTCCAGACCACCATATGCATACAGACATGGATTATCATCATCATGAACACATATGTGTCACTTGCAAGCACACACATACCAGCCTTAAGCCCCATGAAAACCATCTAAGCCTTTTGGTTTAAAGTGCTCTTTTTTTTTTAATGTGCTCTTTCTTACTAATCTTCTTCCAGCTCTCCCAAATCTGCTGCCTCTCCTCTGAAAAGCGTTCTCACACTCTTTTCCTGACAAAAGGGCAGCAATCTGTTGTGAGGACATCTGGAACAGCTGAAAATGCCTTTGTTATGTGTTTGTATGTTTTCTCTCTGATCTTGGGGGAACTGCTTGTATAACCCTCTCTGGAAACTTCCTGGGGATTCTTATATAGTCCACTCTGGTCTGTCAATATTGTAAATAGCCAGTCTCAATTTTTCAGTCTTGAAAGTCACTTCTAAAAGTAGGTCACAGTTGACTCTTTCCCCTACATTCCAGAATAGGGGTATGGGACAGGGTTAGTAACCAGATTTCTAAGAATTACCTGTTTTTTCCCCTTTTATTTTTTCTTCCCCTCTCCTACCTTCTTTCCTTCCTTCAACCCTTTCTTCCATCTAGCTTCTATTCTTCCTCCTTCTTTTTCTTGTTTTCTCTTCTTCCTCCTCTTGCTTCATTGGTATCACAAAGAGGAAGTGTAGGGTAGGCACAGGGCATCACACACACAAAGACCTTGTACTCTGATCTCCAAAGTGAAGGTAACCTCAGTATAATTGACTTACACCTTCTAACTATCCTTGTGGTTCTCAGAGAGACTAGGGAAACACTGAAGAGTAGCACCTAGCGAGATCAGGAAAATAGCAAAAGACTACATGATGTAGTAAGAAGAATAACACCAATAAAAGTCCAAGGTTTGTCTTAACATGTGACCTGTGTCACCACATCTCTGTGCAACCTTGAGTAAATTGCTAAACCTATCTGAGCTTCAGGTCATCAATAAAATGGAGGTAATAATAAGCCTTCCATGGAGGGTTATTTTGACGATCAAATGAGCTTATAGCTGTGAAAGCACATAGGATAATGGCTAGCATTCAGTAAGTGCTGGATAAATGCCAGATCTGTCTCATACCTTCAAAAGAAACTTGTATTGATTCTTCTTATATTATAGAAGTCCCCTATATGTCTTCCCCAGAGTGGACAGATTGATTAGATTAGATTAGATATTTGTCAGCTCTAATGATGACCTGAAGGAGAAGTTAGCACATGAGAAGGTAAACAGCTACCCTCACCGACCTGAGGGAACCTCCAAAGTTATGGGGAGGAAATAGGCCATCGTTGGATTATAAGGCAGTTGAAAAGGACAGAGTAGCCTGTATCTACAGCAACAGGGCTGACTTGATAGCCAATATGAAATGTTGGTGAAATTAAGCAATACACCTATCTTTGCTGGAAGACTGGGTAGGGAAAATCTATTTCAGGAAAACCTCACCTCCTGGGGGAATATTCTGCCCATTATAGATCCAAGAAAACCACCAAATTTTGAGATATTTGGTGTAACAGAGCTTGAGGTACCAGGAAATACAGAATTTGAAGAATTCTAGAATGGCAGAGCTGCAAAAGCTTTTAGTTGCTTTCCTCCATAATACACATAGACGAGCTGAGAGAGAAACATGATTATCCAAAGTCATAGAAAGCAGGAGCTGAGCTCGGCCTAGAGGCCTAGAATAAAGATGCTACACTGCCTTCTTACCTTATTCATCTAATATCCACAACTGAAACTAGTAACCCCTTACTTGAGCCTACTTGACATGGCTTAAAGAATGTTATTCTAGGATAATATCCACCTAAATTCCTAGGAAAAGAATCCCTATCTGCTGGCTACTTTCTGAAAAGCCTTTCCCAGTCCTTGCTCTCATTTCTCAGGGAAAAATTGATTTTCTTCAAATATTATACCCCCACAGGAGGAAAACCAGGGCTAAGCATCGACTCAAGGGGCTTTATTGAAAAAGAATTTAAGGGAGGAGGGGCAAGATGGCGGAAGAGTAGGGTCCCCAAATCACCTGTCCCCACCAAATTACCTAGATAACCTTCAAATCATCCTGAAAATCTACGAATTCGGCCTGAGATTTAAAGAGAGAACAGCTGGAATGCTACAGTGAGAAGAGTTCGTGCTTCTATCAAGGTAGGAAGACGGGGAAAAAGAAAGAAACAAAAGGCATCCAAGGGGGAGGGGCCCCGCAAGGAGCCAGGCTAAGGTCGGGCGAGTGTCCCCAGGACAGGAGAGCCCTGTCCCGGAGAAGCAGGAGCTGCACCAACCTTCCCAGGTGGAAAGGCGCCCACAGGGAGTTAGAGCAGGACCTCAGGAGGGTGGGGATGCCCTCAGGCTCCCTGAGACACTAACAGATACCTACACGCCCAGGAGAGTGCGCCAGGCTCCCTAAGGGCTGCAGCGCGCACTGCGGGACCTGGAGCAGCTTGGAGGGGCTCAGGCGGCGGCTCCGCGGAGGGGGCTGCGTGGCCCCGGGAGCAGCTCGGAGGGGCTCAGGGGTGGCTCTGCGGAGAGGCGGCTGTGCGGCCGGGAGGGTAAATCCAACAGCGCAGGCCCCAGAGCACAGGGCGCCAGGACACAGCCCAGGATCCAGCCTCCCCCGGGACAGGCAGAGGCCTGGAGGGCCCATGACAGCAAAGACGCTCCTGCCCCAAGCTGAGCAGATCAGAGGCCCCGCCTCAGAGCCTCCAGGCCCTGCAGACAGAGAGCTCTGTAGTTACTGTGGGGGCTGAATCCAGGTTTCCAGAGCTGCCACAGCCACTGGGGTTGTTCCTCCAGGGGCCTCACGGGGTAAACAACCCCCACTGAGCCCTGCACCAGGCTCCCCCAAGTGCTAACACCTGAAAATCAGCACAACAGGCCCCTCCCCCAGAAGACCAGCTAGACGGACAAGTTCCAGGGGAAGCCAAGGGACTTAAAGTATACAGAATCAGAAGATACTCCCCCGTGGTTTTTTTTTTTTCTTTCTTTTTGATTAATGATTGCTTCCCCCACCCTTTTTTCCCCTTTCTTTATTTTTCTTTCTCTTTTTCTTCTCTTTTTTCCTTTTTTCTTCCTTTTTTCTTTTTTCTTTTTCTCTTTTCTTTTCTTCTCTCTTTTTTTCTCCTTTTCCCAATACAACTTGTTTTTAGCCACTCTGCACGGAGCAAAATGACTAGAAGGAAAACCTCACCTCAAAAGAAAAAATCAGAAACAGTCCTCTCTCCCACAGAATTACAAAATCTGGATTACAATTCAATGTCAGAAAGCCAATTCAGAAGCACTATTATACAGCTACTGGTGGCTCTAGAAAAAAGCATAAAGGACTCAAGAGAATTCATGACTGCAGAATTTAGATCCAATCATGCAGAAATTAAAAATGAATTGAATGAGATGCAAACCAAACTAGAAGTCCTAATAATGAGGGTTAACGAGGTGGAAGAACGAGTGAGTGACATAGAAGACAAGTTGATGGCAAAGAGGGAAGCTGAGGAAAAAAGAGACAGACAATTAAAAGACCATGAAGACAGATTAAGGGAAATAAACCACAGCCTGAGGAAGAAAAAACTACGTTTAATTGGGGTTCCCGAGGGTGCCCAAAGGGCCAGAGGGCCAGAATATGTATTTGAACAAATCCTAGCTGAAAACTTTCCTAATCTGGGAAGGGAAACAGGCATTCAGATCAGGGAAATAGAGAGATCCCCCCTAAAATCAATAAAAACCGTTCAACACCCGGACATTTAATAGTTAAGCTTGCAAATTCCAAAGATAAAGAGAAGATCCTTAAAGCAGCAAGAGACAAGAAATCCCTGACTTTTATGGGGAGGAATATTAGGGTAACAGCAGACCTCTCCACAGAGACCTGGCAGGCCAGAAAGTGGTGGCAGGATATATTCAGGGTCCTAAAGGAGAAGAACATGCAACCAAGAATACTTTATCCAGCAAGGCTCTCATTCAAAATGGAAGGAGAGGGGTCCCGGGGTGGCTCAGCGGTTTAGCGCCTGCCTTTGGCCCAGGGCGCGATCCTGGAGTCCCACAATCGAGTCCCACGTCGGGCTCCCTGCATGGAGCCTGCCTCTCCCTCTGCCTGTGTCTCTGCCTCTCTCTCTCTATGTCTCTCATAAATAAATAAAATCTTTAAAAAAAATGGAAGGAGAGATAAAGAGCTTCCAAGACAGGCAGGAACTGAAAGAATATGTGAACTCCAAACCAGCTCTGCAAGAAATTTTAAGGGGGACTCTTAAAATTCCCCTTTAAGAAGAAGTTCAGTGGAACAATCCACAAAAACAAGGACTGAATAGATATCATGATGACACTAAACTCATATCTGTCAATAGTAACTCTGAACGTGAACGGGCTTAATGACCCCATCAAAAAGCTCAGGGTTTCAGACTGGATAAAAAAGCAGGACCCATCTATTTGCTGTCTACAAGACACTCATTTTAGACAGAAGGACACCTACAACCTGAAAATAAAAGGTTGGAGAACCATTTACCATTCAAATGGTCCTCATAAGAAAGCAGGGGTAGCCATCCTTATATCAGATAAACTAAAATTTACCCCAAAGACTGTAGTGAGAGATGAAGAGGGACACTATATCATACTTAAAGGATCTATCCAGCAAGAGGACTTAACAATCCTCAATATATATGCCCCGAATGTGGGAGCTGCCAAATATTTAAACCAATTAATAACCAAAGTGAAGAAATAGTTAGATAATAATACACTTATACTTGATGACTTCAGTCTAGGTCTTTCTACCCTCGATAGGTCTTCTAAGCACAACATCTCCAAAGAAACGAGAGCTTTAAATGATACACTGGACCAGATGGATTTCACAGATATCTACAGAACTTTACATCCAAACTCAACTGAATACACATTCTTCTCAAGTGCACATGGAACTTACTCCAGAATAGACCACATACTGGGTCACAAATCGGGTCTGAACCTATACCAAAAGATTGGGATCGTCCCCTGGATATTCTCAGACCATAATGCCTTGAAATTAGAACTACATCACAACAAGAAGTTTGGAAGGACCTCAAACACGTGGAGGTTAAGGACCATCCTGCTAAAAGATGAAAGGGTCAACCAGGAAATTTTTCTTTTTTTTATTTTTTATTTATGATAGGCACACAGTGAGAGAGAGAGAGGCAGAGACACAGGCAGAGGGAGAAGCAGGCTCCATGCACCGGGAGCCCGATGTGGGATTCGATCCCGGGTCTCCAGGATGGCGCCCTGGGCCAAAGGCAGGCGCCAAACCGCTGCGTCACACAGGGATCCCCAACCAGGAAATTAAGGAAGAATTAAAAAGATTCATGGAAACTAATGAGAATCAAGATACAACCGTTCAAAATCTTTGGGATGCAGCAATAGCAGTCCTAAGGGGGAAATACATCGCAATACAAGCATCCATTCAAAAACTGGAAAGAACTCAAACACAACAGCTGACCTTACACATAAAGGAGCTAGAGAAAAAACAGCAGATGGACCCTAAGCCCAGCAGAAGAGGAGAGTTAATTAAAATTCGAGCAGAACTCAACGAAATCGAGACCAGAAGAACTGTGGAACAGATCAACAGAACTAGAAGTTGGTTTTTTGAAAGAATTAATAAGAGAGACAAACCATTAGCCAACCTTATTAAAAAGAAGAGAGAGGAGACTCAAATTAATAAACTCATGAATGAGAAAGGAGAGATCACTACCAACACCAAGGAAATACAAATGATTTTAAAAACATATTATGAACAGCTATACGCCAATAAATTAGGCAATCTAGAAGAAATGGACGCATTCCTGGAAAGCCACAAACTACCAAAACTGGAACAGGAAGAAATAGAAAACCTGAACAGGCCAATAACCAGGGAGAAAATTGAAGCAGTCATCCAAAACCTCCCAAGACACAAGAGTCCAGGGCCAGATGGCTTCCCAGGGGAATTCTATCAAACGTTTAAGGAAGAAATCATACCTATTCTACTAAAGCTGTTTGGAAAGATAGAAAGAGATGGAGTACTTCCAAATTCATTCTATGAGGCCAGCATCACCTTAATTCCAAAACCAGACAAAGACCCCACCAAAAAGGAGAATTACAGACCACTATCCCTGATGAACATGGATGCAAAAATTCTCAACAAGATACTAGCTAATAGAATCAAATAGCACATTAAGAAAATTATTCACCATGACCAAGTAGGATTTATCCCCAGGACACAAGGCTGTATCTTTGGGAAGATACAGATGCAATGAAATGCTGAGACACCTGCACCCCAATATTTATAGCAGCAATGTCCACAATAGCCAAACTGTGGAAGGATCCTCAGTGTCCATCGAAAGATGAATGGATAAAGATGTGGTTTATGTATACAATGGAATATTACTCAGCCATTAGAAACGACAAATACCCACCATTTGCTTCAGCGTGGATGGAACTGGAGGGTATTATGCTGAGTGAAGTAAGTCAATCGGAGAAGGACAAACAGTGTATGGTCTCATTCATTTGGGGAATATAAATAATAGTGAAAGGGAATATAAGGGAAGGGAGAGGAAATGTGTGGGAAATATCAGAAAGGGAGACAGAACATAGACTCCTAACTCTGGGAAACGAACTAGGGGTGGTGGAAGGGGAGGAGGCCGGGGGGTGGGGGTGAGTGGGTGACTGGCACTGAGGGGGACACTTGACGGAATGAGCCCTGGGTGTTATTCTGTATGTTGGTAAATTGAACACCAATAAAAAATTAATTTATTAAAAAAAGAAAAAAATTAATTTGAGAAAGAGGGGACAGTACTGAAGCCCATTCTGGGTATAGGAACTGGACTTGGAAGAGCAAAACCTGGGGCCTATGTAACAATTCTAAAGAAAGGAAAGGCTTTCTGGGCATAGGCCTATTTATAGAGCCAATTCTGGGTCCCTTTTTAAATCTTCCTCTTCTCACCATAACATAAAGTGAGCTCTTCCCAGAATCCCACATCTCCATGTCTGGCCTCTCTCCCTCTCTTTGGTTGACTCCTGGATAGAATATTAGCTTAGATAATAAGTGTTAATAAAATATTTACAATGTTTATAAAATAAAATTTATTTTTTATTATCATTTATGTTCATATTTTAAAAAAATAATTTATTTTTATTATGATTATTTCAACATGTGTCTTTGACCTAGCAGCTGATTCTGGCCCCTAGAAGCTTTTTAGAAGTGAATCTACAGTTCTAAAGTGCTGCTCAGCTGGCAGGGTCCTTTGAGGCCAGCCAAGCTGACCTCCTCACTGTAAAAATAGCCTAGAAACACTGAGATCCAAGGAGAGGGAATGTGTTAATGGTCCAGAGCTTCAGGTTTATAGTGTTGAACACTCCACACAAAAGGAAGACCTGCTTCCAGGTCTAGAGGACTTCACAGGCTGAGGAGGAAACAATATACATGAGAGCACTCACATGTAAACATACACAATTTACCTTTAACATGTACAGGATGTTACCCTGAGTCCCAGTCCTGTCTCTGTATGCATTAGCTCAAGCTAACAGATTTGGAGAAAATAGAAAGGGGTACTCTAAACATGTTAGAGAATGAAAATATTTTATCTGTTAAAGAAAGCACTATTATTTAGTAGTAGTAACTCTGCCACTAATTCTCTGTGGCCTGGAGCCCAGTTTTTCCCTCCCAGGAGACTTAATTTAATATCCCTTTTACCTTTAGGTTCTAGAATTTGATTTGTCACAGATAGAGTAGCACAATTTGAGTCAGCTATGAAAAGCTGAGTTCTTATCACATAGGAGACACCAAGCTAACATACATCTGGCCTCTCCCTCTAAAGATATGGAACAAGCAGAGATTCAGCAAGAACACCTTGGGGTGTTCTTGGGTCTCACTTAGCTATTACTTAGGCTTAGCTACCTAAAAATCTGTCTCAATTCTCATGGATATAAAAGAAGATGGAGAAATACCCAAGGACATAATGTTTCTATGGGATAGTCAGACCTCTTTTAGGATATATATCCAGCATTAATTTCTCAAAGGTAGCCTGGAAAAACTGGTCCATATTCACACGGAAGTGAGTTTCCCCAGGAGGTGGTAAGAAACAAGACTTGTGAAGACCAGTTGAAGGAGTTAGGGCTTGTTTATCTTGGAGAAGAGATGAATCAAGGGGACATGATGTCTGCCCTCAGAACTCTAAAGGGTTGTCACAGCATCGAGGGAGTAGATATGTTCTATGTGTCTCCAAGGAACACAGTTGCAGACTTAGGATAGAAGCCACAAGGAAATGAATTTAGTTAAATACAAGGAAGAACTTCTTAACATTTGGAACTGCCCTTGTATAGACTACATAGTCTGGAAAAGTGGCCAATTCTCAGTCACTGGACATATGTGAACAGATATTTTGAGCACTGTTCATAGCAGTGAAGAGTGGGTTTAGGCCAATTTTAAGGTCCAATCTAGCTATTAGACAACATTCCTTCTTTGAAGGTTATGCATCTTAACAAGCATCAAGACCTGGAGACAGAGGGGTTAAGGTATAACTATAGAATTTCAGGTGAAAGAAAATGGAGGAGGGATTTGGGTGGCATTGAGCACCTTCTTAATGTCCCAGAGATATGGCAAGTACTAGAAAATCATGTGGATGTTTTTCAAGAGAGGATCCTTTTCATTTTTTCCCAAACTTACCTCCTGGCTTCTTCAGCAGTCTTCACCTACTCAAAGCTGAAAGAGTCTGCAGCACTATGTGAGAACACTCGCCTATTCAGCAGAAATAGACTTTCCTCAGTAGCCATTCAGTTCCAACCCTCCAGCCTTTTTCCCATGCCAGCAGTGGCAACCAGTCCCCTTCTGCTGCCTTACCATAGGTAACCACTGTTAGGTGGCCCAGGAACAGGAGGCCCAGTAAGAGCCCCATCACAGCCAGAATCCCTTTTGTCCTTTCTTCTAGACTCCTGATATCAAAGTTGCTTAGACTTCTGATGGCTGCCAGCGTCTGTGCCTACTCAGTTCCCTTCCTCCTCTATATCTCTCACTTGGACTCCCAGCCCCATCTCACATTCTCCTTCCTTCCCTATTTCAGCACAAGTCACATGAGCACCTCTTCCCTCCCCTGCCTGGGATTGGAGGTTCAGGGTGAGTGAAGCAATTCTTCCCCCTGCTAGGATATTGACTTGACTTTCCATGGAACCAATAGGTCTCTCTGGTCTTTGGTCTCCCAGGCTGTGTTTATTTTGAGTTTCTTCCACAAGACTCAGAGGTTTGAGGGGGGTGACCTTTGGGATGAGTTTTTTCTCTCCAATATAGGGGTATTTTCCTTTTTGGTGGGCCTGGGAGGAGAGATCAACATTGCTGACCTGTACAATATTCAGCAGTCAACTTCTGCGTGATACACCTATGCAAATGAACAGTCTTGGGAGTTGGTGCCTGTGGCTTCAGATTTTAAGAGATTAAGCGTATGAAAGAGCTTTCTACAAATTAAGGCTTAAATAATTGGCAAGCCCGTGGGTAAAGTTGCATGAGGGATATATACTCCCATATCTCATATTCAGAAAGCTCTTTGAATCACTTTTCTCCAATAGCTCTACCTCTTTGGTGGTAAGTGTGCTCATTAGGATTCTATTATTTATTTCTTTAAATATTTTATTTATTTGAGAGAGAGAAGCAGGCTCCATGCAGGGAGCCTGATGTGGGACTCGATCCCGGGACTCCAGGATCACACCCTGGGTGGGAGTCAGGCACTAAACTGTTGAGCCACCCAGGGATCCTGTTTATTTTTTAAAGGGAAAGCTAAGCTTAACATCTAGTGTACTCACCCATTCACCTGGTAGTGGTATGCTCTATTAGGTTGAACTTTTCAATTTCTGTCTGGCCTGGTGATTGTATTTTTGAACTACCTCTGGCCTCTTATTAGGACTTTCTAGATGTGAAGGTAAAGAAATGTCCTAGGAAACATGCACAGCATTTCTTTGGGGAAGAATTTCAATCATACAGTGGGATCAGTAGCCCTGAGAAGAACATTGAAGAGGAAGTCAGGAAACTTGGAGAAGAGCCTGGCTCTGCATCTACTTCATTCTGAGAATTTGAGCAAGTTAAATCTGAACATCAGCTTCCTCAATTACAACCAAGGCACTATTAGATTTGATGTTTATAGCATTTCAGATTTTTAAAAATCAAACTACACAATACATACAATAACAACAATAAAAATGATAGCCACTATCTTTTTTATTGGAGTTCAATTTGCCAACATATACCATAACACCCAGTGCTCATCCAGCCAAGTGCCCATAAGTGAATTCTTTATAATTAAGTCTGATTTTGATTTCTCTCTCTCCTTCACTGCCTCTCTTTCCCTTTGCTCACTTGTTTTGTTTTTCAAATTCCATATACAAGTGAAATCATATTCTATTTGTCTTTCTCTGACTATTTCATTTAGCATTATACTCTCTAGCTCCATCCATGCTGTTGCACATGACAAGATTTTATTCTTTTATTTTATTTTTATTTATTTATATATATTTATTATTTTATTTTATTATTTTTCTTTTTAAAGATTTTATTTATTTGTTCACTACAGACACACACACACACACACACACACACACACACACACACACAGAGGCAGAGGCAGAGGCAGAGGGAGAAGCAGGCTCCATGCAGGGAGCCCAACATGGGACTGGATCCCGGGTCTCCAGGATCATACCCTGGGCTGAAGGCGGCGCTAAACTGCTGGGCCACCAGGCTGCCCTTATTTTATCATTTTATTTTTAATTTTTTATATCTTATTATTTAGTTATTTATTCATGAGAGACACACACATTGACAGAGGCAGAGACAGAGGCAGAGGGAGAAGCAGGCTTCATGCAGGGAGCCTGATCGGCTCGGGGCTCCGGCTCTGGCTCCATCCGGGATTCCGGGATCATGTCCTGAGCCAAAGGCAGACGCTGGACCACCGAGCCACCCAGGTATCCCAGCTATAAATATCTTCTTAATCGTTCATGAATCAATGAACACTTAGGCGGCTTCCATGTCTGGGCTATTGTAAATAATGCTCTGGAAAATAGAGGTGCATGTATCTCTTTGAATTAGGATATTCATTGGTAATTGAATTGGTATTCATTGGGTAAATACCTAGTAGTGGAATAGCTGGATCATAGGGCAGTTTTATTCTTAACTTTTTTAAAAAAATATTTTATTTATTTATTTATTTATTTATTTATTTATTTATTTATTTATTTATTTATTCTTGAGAGACAGAGAGAGAGAGTGTGTGTGTGTGAGAGAGAGAGAGGGAGGCAGAGAGAGGAGCAGGCTCCATGCAGGGAGACTGACGTGGGATTCGAAACCAGGACTCCAGGATCACACCCTGGGCTGAAGGCAGTGCTAAACCGCTGCACCACCCGGACTGCTCTATTTTTAATTTTTTGAGGAACCCCCATGCTGTTTTTCCAGAGTGTCTGCACAAGTTTGCATTCCTACAAAGAGTGCAAGAGGATTATACTTCCACTACATCTTCACCAACACCTGTTGTTTTCTGTTGTTGATTTTAGCCGCTCTGACAGCTGTGAGGTGATACCTCATTGTAGTTTTGATTTGAATTTCCCTGATGATTAGCACTGCTCAGCATCTTTGCATGTGTCTGTTAGTCACCTGTATGTGGACTTGGAAAAATGTCTATTCATGTCTTCTGCTCATTCTTAATTTTTAAATTTTTATTTATCTTTTATTTTTTATTGGAGTTCAATTTGCCAACATATACCATAACACCCAGCGCTCATCCCACCAAGTGCCCCCCTCAGTGCCCATCACCTAGTCACCGCAACCCCCCGCTCACTTCCCCTTCCACTGCCCCTTGTTCAATTCCCAGAGTTAAGTCTCTCATGTTTTCTCACCCTCACTGATATTTTCACTCATTTTCTCTACTTTCCCTTCATTACCTTTCACTAATTTTTATATTCCCCAAATGAATGAGACCATATAATGTTTGTCGTTTTCTGACTGACTTATTTTATTCAGCATAATACCCGCCAGGTCCCTCCACGTCGAAGCAAATGGTAGGTATTCGTCATTTCTAATGGCTGAATAATATTCCATTGTATACATAGACCACATATTCTTTGTCCATTCATCTTTCGATGGACACCGATGCTCCTTCCACAGTTTGGCTATTGTGGACGTTGCTGCTATAAACACTGGGGTGCAGGTGTCCTGGCGTTACACTGCATCTGTAACTTTGGGGTAAATCCCCAGCAGTGCAATTGCAGGGTCATAAGGCAGATCTATTTTTAACTCTTTGAGGAACTTCCACACAGTTTTCCAGAGTGGCTGCACCAGTTCACATTCCAACCAACAATGCAAGACAGTTCCCCTTTCTCCACATCCCCTCCAACATTTGTTGTTTCCTGTTTTGTTAATTTTCCCCATTCTCACTAGTGTGAGATGGTATCTCATTGTGGTTTTGATTTGTGTTTCCCTGATGGCCACTGATGCAGAGCATTTTTTCATTTGCTTGTTGGCCATGTCTATGTCTTCCTCTGTGAGATTTCTGTTCATGTCTTTTGCCCATTTCAGGATTGGATTTTTTGTTTCTTTTCTACTGAGTTGAATAAGTTCTTTATAGATCTTGGATACTAATCCTTTTTCTGATAAGTTATTTGCAAATATCTTCTCCCATTCTGTAGGTTGTCTTTTAGTTTTGTTGACTGTTTCTTTTGCTGTGAAGAGGCTTCTTATCTTGATGAAGTCCCAATAATTCATTTTTGCTTTAGTTTCTCTTCCCTTCATGGATGTATCTTGCAAGAAGTTGCTGTGGCCAAGTTCAAAAAGGGTGTTGCCTGTGTTCTCTTCTAGGATTTTGATGGAATCTTGTCTCACATTTAGCTCTTTCATCCATTTTGAGCTTATCTTTGTGTATGGTGTAAGAGAATGGTCTAGTTTCATTCTTCTACATGTGCATGTCCAATTTTCCCAGCACCATTTATTGAAGTGACTGTCCTTGTTCCAGTGGATAGTCTTTCCTTCTTTGTTGAATATTAGTAGACCAGAGAGTTGAGGGACCATTTCTGGGTTCTCTATTCTATTCCATTGATTTATGTGTCTGTTTTTGTGCCAGTTCCACACTGTCTTGATGACCACAGCTTTGTAGCACAACCTGAAATCTGGCATTGTGATGCCCCCAGCTATGGTTTTCTTTTTTAATATGCCCCTGGCTATTCAGGGTCTTTTCTGATTCCACACAAATCTTAAGATGATTTGTTCCAACTCTCTTAAAGAAGTCCATGGTATTTTGATAGGGATTGCATTAAATGTGTAAATTGCCCTGGGTATCATTGATATTTTCACAATATCAGTTCTTCCAATTCATGAGCATGGAATATTTTTCCATCTCTTTGTGTCTTCCTCAATTTCTTTCAGAAGTGTTGTGTGGTATTTAGGGTATAGATCCTTTATGGCTTTGGTTAGGTTTATTACTAGGTATCTTGTGCTTTCGGGTGCAATTTTCAATGGGACTGACTCCTTCATTTCTCTTTCTTCAGTCTCATTGTTAGTGTATAGAAATGCCACTGACTTCGGGGCATTGATTTTGTATCCTGCCACACTGCTGAATTGCTGTATGAGTTCTAGCAATCTTGGAGTGGAGTCTTTTGGGTTTTCTATGTACAGTGTCATGTCATCTGCAAAGAGGGAGAGTTTGATTTCTTCTTTTCCAATTTGAATGCCTTTCATTTATTTTTATGGCCTGATTGCTGAGGCTAGGACTTCTAGTAGTATGTTGAATAGCAGTGGTGAGAGTGGACATCCCTGTCTTGTTCCTGATTTTAGGGGAAAGGCTCCCAGTGTTTCCCCATTGAGAATGATATTTGCTGTGGGATTTTCATAGATGTCTTTTAAGATGCTGAGGAATGTTCCTTCTATCCCTACACTCTCAAGAGTTTTGATGAGGAATGGATGCTGTGTTTTGTCAAAAGCTTTCTCTGCATCTATGGAGAGGATCATATGGTTCTTGTTTTTTCCCTTGCTGATATGATCTATCACATTAATTGCTTTATGAGTGCTGAAGCAGCCCTGCATCCCACTCAATGCAGCCCATTTATCCAAGTGGATAAATCCCACTTGGTCATGGTGAATAATCTTCTTTTTATTGTTGGATCCTATTGGCTAGTATCTTGTTGAGAATTTTTGCATCTATGTTCAACAGGGATATTGGTCTATAATTCTCCTTTTTGGTGGGGTCTTTGGTTTCGGAATTAAGGTGATGCTGGCCTCAATTAACAAGTTTGGAAGTATTCCATCTCTTTCTATTTTTCCGAACAGCTTTAGTAGAATAGGTATGGTTTCTTCTTTAGATGTTTGATAGAATTACCCTGGGAAGCCATCTGGCCCTGGACTTTTGTGTCTTGGGAGGTTTTTGATGACTGCTTCAAATTCCACCCTGATTATCGGCCTGTTCAGGTTTTCTATTTCTTCCTGTTCCAGTTTTGGTAGTTTGTGGTCTTCCAGAAATGCATCCATTTCTCCTAGATTGCCTTATTTATTGGCATGTAGCTGCTCATAATACGTTTATAAATTGTTTGTATTTCCTTGGTATTGGTGGTGATCTCTCCTTTCTCATTCATGATTTTATTTATTTAAGTCTCTTCTCTCTTCTTTTTAATAAGGCAGGCTAATGGTTTATCTGTCTTATTAATTCTTTCAAAGAACCAACCCCTGTTTTTTTTTTTTAATCTCTTTCACAGTTCTTCTGGTCTCTATTTCATTGCGTTCTGCTCAAATCTTTATTAACTCTCTTCTTCTGCTGGGTGTAGGACCTATTTGTTGTTTTTTCTCCAGCTCCTTTAGGGGGAAAGTTAGCTTTTGTACTTGAGTTCTTTCCAGTTTTTGGATGGATGCATGTATTGCAATGTATTTCCCCCTCAGGACTGCTTTTGCTGTATTCCAAATGTTTTGAACAGTTGTATCTTCATTCTCAGTAGTTTCCATGAATCTTTTAAATTATTCCTTAATTTCCTGGTTAACACTTTCATTGTTTAGCAGGATGGTCCTTAATGTCCACGTGTTTGAAATCCTTCCAAACTTTTTCTTGTGATTTAGTTCTAATTTCAAAGCATTATAGTATGAAAATATACAGGGACGATCCCAATCTTTTGGTTTCGGTTAAGACCTGATTTGTGACCCAGTATGTGGTCTATTCTGGAGAAAGTTCCATGTGCACTTGAGAAGAATGTGTATTCAGTTGAGTTTGGACTAAAAGTTCTGTAGACATCTGTGAAATCCATCTGGTCCAGTGTATCATCTAAAGCTCTCGTTTCTTTCTTTTTTTTTTTTAAATATTTTATTTATTTATCCATGAGAGACAAGAGAGGCAGAGAAGCAGGCTCCACGCAGGGCGCCCAATGTGGGACTCGATCCTGGGTCCCCAGGATCTCACCCTGGGCCGAAGGCAATGCTAAACGGCTGAGCCACCAGGGCTGCCCAGTTTCGTCATTGTTCCTTTTTTTTTTAAATTTTTTTTATTTCTTTATTTTTAATTTTTTATGACAGCCACAGAGAGAGAGAGAGAGAGAGAAAGAGAGGCAGAGACATAGGCAGAGGGAGAAGCAGGCTCCATGCGCCAGGAGCCAGACGTGGGATTCGATCCCGGGTCTCCAGGATCACGCCCTGGGCCAAAGGCAGGCGCCAAACTGCTGCGCCACCCAGGGATCCTCCCCCTTTTTTAAAATAAATTTATTTTTTATTGGTGTTCAATTTACCAACATACAGAATAACACCCAGTGCTCATCCCGTCAAGTGCCCCCCTCAGTACCCGTCACCCAGTCTCCCCTACCATCGGCCCTCCTCCCCTTCCACCACCCCTAGTTCGTTTCCCAGAGTTAGGAGTCTTTATGTTCTGTCTCCCTTTCTGATATTTCCCAAACATTTCTTCTCCCTTCCCTTATATTCCATTTCACTATTCTTTATTTTCCTCAAATGAATGAGAACATATAATGTTTGTCCTTCTCCGATTGACTTACTTCACTCAGCATAATACCCTCCAGTTCCATCCACGTTGAAGCAAATGGTGGGGATTTGTCGTTTCTAATGGCTAATATTCCATTGTATAGATATACCACATCTTCTTTATCCATTCCTCTTTCGATGGACACCGAGGCTCCTTCCACAGTTGGGCTATTGTGGACATTGCTGCTAGAAACATCAGGGTGCAGGTGTCCCGGCATTTCACTGCATCTGTATCTTTGAGATAAAATCCCAGCAGTGCAATTGCTTGGTGTAGGGCAGGTCTATTTTTAACTCTTTGAGGAACCTCCACACAGTTTTCCAGAAAGGCTGCACCAGTTCACATTCCCACCAACAGTGTAAGAGGGTTCCCTTTTCTCCGCATCCTCTCCAACATTTGTTGTTTCCTGCCTTGTTAATTTTCCCCATTCTCCCTGGTGTGAAGTGGTATCTCATTGTGGTTTTGATTTGTATTTCCCTGATGGCAAGTGATGCAGAGCATTTTCTTATGTGCATGTTGGCAATATCTATGTCTTCCTCTATGAGATTTCTCTTCATGTCTTTTGCCCATTTCATGATTGGATTGTTTGTTTCTTGGGTGTTGAGTTTAATAAGTTCTTTATAGATCTTGGATACTAGCCCTTTATCTGATACGTCATTTGCAAATATCTTCTCCCATTCTGTAGGTTGTCTTTTAGTTTTGTTGACTGTACCCTTTGCTGTGCAAAAGCTTCTTATCTTGATGAAGTCCCAATAGTTCATTTTTGCTTTTGTTTCTTTTGCCTTCGTGGATGCATCTTGCAAGAAGTTACTGTGGCTGAGTTCAACAAGGGTATTGCCTGTGTTCTCCTCTAGGATTTTGATGGAATCTTGTCTCACATTTAGATCTTTCATCCATTTTGAGTTTATCTTTGTGTATGGTGAAAGAGAGAGGTCTAGTTTCATTCTTCTGCATGTGGATGTCCAATTTTCCCAGCACCATTTATTGAAGAGACTGTCTTTCTTCCAATGGATAGTCTTTCCTCCTTTATCAAATATTAGTTGACCATAGAGTTGAGGGTCCACTTCTGGGTTCTCTATTCTGTTCCATTGATCTATGTGTCTGTTTTTGTGCCAGTACCACACTGTCTTGATGACCACAGCTTTGTAGCATGACCTGAAATATGGCATTGTGATGCCCCCAGATATGGTTTTCTTTTTTAAAACTCCCCTGGGTATTCGGGGTCTTTTCTGATTCCACACAAATCTTAAAATAATTTGTTCTAACTCTCTGAAGAAAGTCCATGGTATTTTGATAGGGATTGCATTAAACGTGTAAATTGCCCTGGGTAACATTGACATTTTCACAGTATTTATTCTGCCAATCCATGAGCATGGAATATTTTTCCATCTCTTTGTGTCTTCCTCAATTTCTTTCAGAAGTGTTCTATAGTTTTTAGGGTATAGATCCTTGACCTCTTTGGTTAGGTTTATTCCTAGGTATCTTACGCTTTTGGGTGCAATTGTCAACGGGATTGACTCCTTCATTTCTCTTTCTTCAGTCTCATTGTTAGTGTATAGAAGTGCCACTGACTTCTCGGCTTGATTATTTACTTTGCTTTGCAGAAACTTTTTATTTGGATGAAGTCCTTGTAATTTATTTTTGCTTTTGTTTCCCTAGCCTCAGGACACATATCTCGAAAGAAGTTGCTACAGCCAATGTCAAAAAGATTAATGCCTGTTTTCTTCTCTAGGATTTTGATGGTTTCCTGTTTTAATCTATTTCGAATTCATTTTTGTGTATGGTGTTAAGAGAATGGTCAAGATTCATTCTTTTGATTGTAGCCGTCATTTGTTTTAAAGACTGTCTGTTTCCCATTGGATATTCTTTCCTGCTTTTTGAAGGTTAACTAACTATATAGTTTTGGATCCATTCCTGGGTTTTATATTCTATTCCATTAATGTATGTGTCTATTTTTGTGCAGGTACCATAGTGTTTGATCACTACAGCTTTGAAATATAACCTGAAAAAGAAGTTGGAATGTGTCCAGCTTTTCTTTTCTTTTTCAGAATTGCTTAGATTATTAAGGGTCTTTTGTTGTTCCATACAAATTTTAGGACTGTTTGTTCTAGCTCTGTGAAGAATGCTGTTGGTACTTTGATAGGGATTACATTAAATATAGGTTGCTTTGGGTAGTATAGGTTGCTTTGGGTAGCGAAGACATTTTAATAATGTTTAGTCTTCCAATCCATGACATGGAATGTCTTTCCATTTCTGTATTTGATCTTAAATTTCCTTCATTGGTATTTTATAGTTTTCACAGTACATATATTTTCATTTTTGGTTAGGTTTATTCCCAGGTGTCTTATTGTTTTTGGACAATTGTAAATGGGATGGATATCTTAATTTCTATTTCTTTTGCTTCATTATTGGTGCATAGAAATGCAACATATATTTGTATGTTGTCTCTATATCCTTCATCATTATTGATTTTATGGATCAGTTCTAGAATTTTTTGGTGGAATCTTCCCCGTTTTCTATATAAAGTACCATGCCATTTGCAAATAGTGAAAGTTTTACATCTTCTTTATCAATTTCAATGTCTTTTACTTATTTATGTTGTCTGATTACTAGTTTAGGACTTCAAGTACTATGTTAAATAACAATGCTAAGAGTAAACATCCCTGTCTCATTCCTGATGGTAGAGAAAAAGCTCTTAGTTTTTCCCCATTGAGAATGATATTAACTTCATATTTTTCATAAATGGCTTTTATTAAGAAATGTACCCTCTAAATCAACTTTGTTGAGTGTTTTTATCATGAATGTGTTTGTATTTTTTCAAATATTTTTCTCCTTCTATTGAAATGATCATATGTTTTCTATTCTTTCTTTTATTGTAATACAGCATGTTGATTGATTTGTGCATTTTGAACTGCCCTTGCAACCAGGGAATAAATTCCACTTGATTGTGGTGAATTTTTTAAAATGTATTGTTGGATTTGATTTGCTAGTATTTTATTGAGAATTTTTACATCCATATTCATCAGAGATATTTGCCTGTAGTTCTCTCTTATCATAGTGTCTTTATCTGGTTTTGGTATCAGGGTAATGCTGAACTCTTAGAATGAAATTAAAGTTTTCCTTCCTTTTCTATTTTTTTAGAAGAGTTTGGAAGAATAGGTATTAACTCTTTTTCAAAAGTTTTATAGAATTAGCCTGTGATGTCATGTATCCCGGACTTCTATGTTTTTTGGATTTTTTTTTTATTCTGACTCAATTTCTTTGCTGGTTATCAGTCTGGTCAAGTTTTCTATTTCTTCATATTTCATTTTTGGTAGTTAATACATTCCTAGGAATTTATCCATTTTGTTTAGGTTGTCCAATCTGTTGGCAAATAGTTTTTCATAATATTCTCTTATTAATGTTTGTATTTCCATGGTTTTAATTATTTCTTCTCTTTCGCTTGTGATTTTACTTATTTGGGTCCTTTTTGTTTTCTTCTTCATATATCTGGTTAGATGTTTATCAATTTTTAGATGTTTATCAATTTTATTAGTTTTTTTCAAAGAGCCAGCTCCTGGTTTCATAGATCTGTTCATTTTTTTAAAGTTTCTATATAATTTATTCTGCTCTAATCTTTATTATTTTCTTCTTTCTCCTGACTTTAGGCTTCATTTGTGGTTCTTTTTCTAGGTCCTTTAGGTGAAAAGTCAGTTAATTTATTTGAAACTTTTCTTGTTTCTTGAGGTAGACCTGTATTGCTATATACTTTCCTTTTAGGACCACTTTTGCTCTATCCCAGAAGTTTGGGTCATTATGTTTTCATTTGTTTCTCTGCATTTTTATAATTTCTTCTCTGCTCTCCTTGTTGACTGATTCATTGCTTAGTAGCATATTGTTTAACCTCCATGTATTTGTGATCTTTCTAGATTTTTTTCTTGTGGTTGACTTTTAGTTTCATAGCATTGTGGTCACAAAATGTGCATGGTATGACTTCAGTCTTTTTGTAATTGTTGAGTCCTGATTTGTGTCCTAATATGTGATCTATCCTGGAGAATTTCCCATGCCCATTTAAAAATAATGTGTATTCTACCCCTTTAGGATGTAATGTTCTGAATATATTCATTAAGTCCATCTGATCCAGGGTGTTGTTCAAAGCCAGTGTTTACCTTGTTGATTTTTTCTTAAGATAATCTGCCCATTGATGTAAGTGTGGTGTTAAAGTCCCCTGCTCTTATTGTATCGTTATTAGTGAGTTCTTTTATGTTTGGTAATAATTGTTTCATATATTTAAGTGTTCTCATGTTTGATGCACAAATATTTATGATTGTTAGATCTTCCTGTTGGATTGTCCCCTTAATGATTTTATACTGTCCTGGGGCACCTGGGTGGCTCAGTCAGTTAAGCATCTGCATTCAGCTCAGGTCACAATCTCAGGGTCCTAGGTCTGAGCCCCAAGTTGAGCTCACTATTCAGTGGGAGCCTGCTTCTTCCTCTCCCTCTCCTCCATTTGTGTGCTTTCTCTTTCTCTGTCAAATAAATAAAATCTTTAAAACATGATTTTATACTGTCTTTCTTTGTCTCTTGTTATAGTCTGTGTTTTTCTTTTTCTTTTTTTTTTTCAGTCAACCATACTATATTGTGGTATAGAAATGAATTCTTGATACAGGCTTCAGAAACAGTCTTTGTTTTAAAGTCTAGTTTTTCCAGTATAGGCATCACTACTTTGGCTTTCTTTGACATCCATTAGCATGATAAGTGTTTCTCAATCCCCTCATTTAAAATCTGCAGGTGTCTTTAGATCTAAAATGAGTCTCTTATAGACAGCATATAAATGGGTCTCGTTTCTTATTCATTCTAACACCCTATGTTTTGATTAGAGTGTTTAATTCATTTATAGTCTAAGTAATTATTGATAGATGTGTATTTATTGTCATTTTATTACTTGCAATTTTCATTTTTTCCTTTCTTTTGTTACTTTTGGTCTTTCCTTTGTACTCAAAGAATCCCTTTTAATATTACTTGCAGGTCAGTTTAGTGGTCATGAAGTCCTTTAGTTTTTGTTTGCCTGGGAAATTATTTCTCCTTTTATTCTGAATGATAATCTTGCTGAATAGACTATTCTTGGGTCCATATTTTTCCTTTTCAGCACTTTGAATATATTATGCCATTCTCTTCCAGTTTGCCAAGTTTCTGTTGAGAGATCTGCAGTTAGCATTATGGGTCTTCCTTTGTAAGTTAGGGATTCTTTTTTTCTTGCTGCTTTTAATATTTTTTCTTTATCACGATATTTAGTAAATGTAATTATAATATGTCTTGGTGTTGGCCTGCATTTGTTGATTTTCGATTGACACCCTATATCTTTTGATCGAAGCACTTAGTCCTTTTAAATTTTTTTAAAGATTTTATTTAGTTATTTATTCATGAAAGACAGAGAGAGAGAGAGAGAGAGAGAGAGAGGCAGAGACACAGGCAGAGGGAGAAGTAGGCTCCATGCAGGAAACCCAACACGGACTCAATCCCGGGACTCCAGGATCCTGCCCTGGGCCAAAGGCAGGCGCCAAACCTCTGAGCCAACCAGGGTCCGAAGTCCATTTAAATTTAAAGTAATTATTGATAGATATGTATTTATTGCCATTTTATTACTTGTTTTGTCATTGTTTCTGGAAATCTTCCCTGGTCCTTTCTTTTCTTTCTCTCTCTCATGTTTTGCTGATTTTCTTTAATGATATATTTTTCTTTCTCTTTATTCTTTGCAAACTCATTAGTGGTTTTGATATATAATTACCATTGTGTTTGTATATAACCTCTTCTGCAAAGAACAGTCAATGGTAAATTGATGATTGCAAGTTTGACCATTCCTTTTCCCTTTCCTCTCCACATTTTAGATAGATGTTATTATATTTTATAACCTTTTCATGTGAGTTCTTTAATCAATATTTATAGAAAAATTCGTTTTTACTGCTTTTGTGTTTCCTACCTTTATACTGTCACTTTTGGTCTCTCCTCTACACTCAAAAATTCCCTTTTAACATTTATTACGGAACTGTTTTAGTGGTCATGTACTTTTTAGTTTTTGTTTGTTTGGGGGAACTCTATCTCTCCTACTATTCTGAATCATAGCCATGGTGGATTGTGTTCTGGGGTGCAGATTTTTCCCATTCTGCACTTTAAATATATCATGTCACTACCTTCTGGCTTGCAAAGTTCTACCAAAAAGTCACTTCCCAGCCTTATGGGTTTTCTCTTGTAAGTTACTGTCTTCTTTTTTATTAATACTTTTCAATTTTTTTATCACTATATTTTGCCAATTTAATTATAGTATGCCTTGATATGGATCTGCTTTTGTTGATTTTGATGGAGATTCTTTGTGCCTCCTGGATTTGGATATCTTTTCCTTACCCACATAAGGAAGTTATCATCTATTTTTTTTCTTAAAATAATTTTTCTGTCCCCTTTTCTCTCTTTTTGTCTTCTGGGACTCCTATATTATGAATGTTATTATATTTGATGATGTCATAGATTTCCCTACATCTATTTTCTTGTTGGGTAATTCCCTTTTCTCTCTTTTGTTCAGCTTGATTAATTTCCATTACTCTGTCTTCTAGGTAACTAATTCATTCTTCTTCTATACTGCTGTTCATCTATTATTTGTTTAATTCTTTTAATTTATTTAACCCTTTATCTCTGCTATGTTATTCTGTATCTCTGTGTTAAGGGTTTCATTCATGTCTTTCATTCTTTTCTCAAGTCCAGTGAGTATCTTTATGATTATCGCCTTAAATTTTCCATGATGCATGTTAGTTTTATCTGTTTTTCTTAGATCTCTGGCCACAGTCTTGTCCTGCTCTTCAATCTGGAATAAATTTCTCTGTCTCCTCATTTTGTCTGCTTCTCTGTGTTAAGAAAGTCAGCTATGTGTTCTGATCTTGAAAGTAGTGATTTTATGAAGAAGAGGTCCTGGAGTGCCCTGCTCTGCCATGTCCCTTGTTTTCAAGAACCTGGCACTTCGGGAGAGTATTCTATGTGTGTTGCCTACTCCCTGCTGTTGATTCTGGGTCACTTTTCCTTTTAGTGCTTTCCTTTCTGTTAATCTTACTCTCTTACGTTGCTTTTCTTTTTCTTCATAAAATTCACCACTACTTGGCATATTGTATATTTCCCAGTTTACTCGTTGGTTGTCTGTTTCCTACTGTAGACTATAAGTCTCATGAAAGGAAGAAACTTTGTATTGCATGCTCATTGCTATATCTCCAGTGCCTAGAACAGTGCCTGACATATAACAGATAGTCATAGACACTATTTTTAATGAGTAAGTTGAATAAATCACCATTTTACAAATGAGACTGAGGCCCAGAATCATGACATAGAATAGAAGCTGCCTAGACAAGATGTCAACTCATCTCTTTGTGTCTCCCAAAGTGATACTGTTAAGCATCAATATATTGTGTTCCTTTTATGCCTTTAGTGACCACATATGAAGTATTTCCAGAACTTCTTTAGATATTATAAGGGAGAGAAAAGAAATTTTAGACATTAACCCCGTCTTATGAGATTTTGTTCTAGATAGAGTCAAGATATACATTGTGGACCCACCAATGGATGTGCATACACATGTACACAGTGATACATGATGGATTATTAATTTGGATAATTAATTAATGTGGCTTAGACAGCATCTAGTAAACAGTGTGGAAAGACTTCCCAGAGGAATATGACAACCATTTTTAGCACTTCTGTTCTGGGTTGGGCACATTATCTGTGGCTGTACCTTGCAAGAAAGACATTATTAATCCCTTTTTTTAGTTAAGGTAATTGAGGTCTAGAGACACAAAGGGACATTCCCACAGTAACATAGTTGCTAAGTGTCAGAAAGGAGATTTTCAATTCATGTTATTTTCAAAGTCTGTGCCTTCCTCTTCCATTCCCTAGGGCTATAGTTGAACTGAGCATGGAATGATGAGGTGGTTGAAAAGAAGCATCATGGAAGATGCATATTACCTTAATCTAAGGAGTTCACCTTTTCCTTATCTTCAAATCCAGTGCTTCCTAAGATGATGATATGTATGGGATAAGAGCTCAGATACTGTGGGTGAGTAGCAGGTAAAATGACCCATATCCTTTAAGGACTAGTATTCAGAGGTCATTATGACTTTGCCTACTTGCACCTCCATAGCTTACTTTCCTGGAAAAAGTTTGAAAAGACATATTGGTAATTCGCCATTAATTCATCAGTATGCAAATATTAGCTGAGACCCCTCCTGTATGCGTATGCACATTTAAACAGAGAAGTAGGGGCACCTGGGTGACTCAGTGTTTGAGCACCGCCTTTGGCTCAGGTCATGATCTGGGGTTGAGTCCCACATCACACTCCCTGCAGGGAACCTGCTTCTCCCTCTTCCTATGTTTCTGCCTCTCTCTCTGTGTCTCTCATGAATAAATAAATAAAATCACTAAAAAATAAAATAAACAGAGATGCACAGAAATACACACATATATGTACACACAAAATGGCCATAGACATAAAATATTAGCACATCTACACACAGCACACAAAATATAAATGCAGAGATACATAGAACACAGACACACAAATATACACAGCCATGCATAGGCACCCAAAAAAGCATTGAAACACAGATCGATACACTCAAGCAGGACATAATCAGAGAACACATGCATATAAGCATATAAACACTCATGCAAACATGCAGATACACACAAATAAACATTAGCCCAAAGATACATAAAAAGATAGGCAGATTTGTTTAAAAGCAAACCAACCAGAACAGATTTCATACTAAGGAATATGGGAATAAGAGAATCTCATTTGCATAATGGGAATACAGAGGTGATAACAAACCCCATGGACTTCAATGATCTAAGAAGTCTCTCCAAATAAGATATAATATGGGTGGAGACCTGAAATTTAATTAGAATTAATGAGGCAAAGAGAAGGGGAAGGAATTTCAGGCAAGAAGTAAGGTGAGAGAGGGCCAAAGACCAGAGGCAGCAAGGGTAATAAGAATCCTGGTAATGGTAAAGAGGGAGAAAATTTGACTTAAGCTTTCTGTATATATAGAAATGTAGGGACAGGAAAAGCTTGGCTGGATTTAGGCAGATCCTGAAAATCAAGCCAAGATGCCTCTACTTGATTTAATAGGCTTCTATGGCAGTGATAGAAGGTTTTAGAGTACAACTGGCACCTGCTGCTGCTGCTTCTGCTGAAAGAGGTATTTCAGGGCCAAATCTGCTGGCAGAATACCAATGGAATAAAGTGGAAAAATTGGAGGCAAGGTAATGGGAAACTATTAGGCTATTGGCAGCATAATAATGGAAAGAGCATTTTAACAGGCATTGGGAGGCCTAGATTCATCTTTTCTGTGCCTCAGTGTTCCCATCTGTACCATAGCAATGTCATCTTAACCCATGGATTTTTAAGCTACGTTATGGGGGATCTCTAGGGGTCCTGTAAGAGTATCACTTTAGGGGGGAATTGGGAGATTTAGATGACTCTTTTAACCGATGGGTACTGGAGCCAACTTGAATCCAAAGAGCTAATTATGCATATTTCATCCCAAATCCATGTTCAGTAACATCATGTTGGTAGTTTGAAATCCACCATGGTGGAAAAATTTACATCACAAAAACTATGGAATGCCATAATACAGGGCTACTTATTTTTTCCCCTTCAGAGAACTGATTTTAAACATTTACCTATATACTGCTGGTTTCAATTCTCTAAACCCACATTAACCAGAACAACTCTGATATTTTCTACTACATCTATTGGGGTTCTAACATGTCATTTTTCTGAAAGGGGTCTATAGATTGCATAGTTTTGATATCACAGACCTGTTTGTCTGTTAAGGCCTTGCTAGGTCTGGCTTTACAAGGTCAGTAGAATGAGCACTGGGTGTTATATGTTGGTAAATTGAAAAAAAAATATAGTAGGCACTATATATATATATATATATATATATATATATATATATGGCACATAGTAGGTACTGAACATATGCTTATTGTGTACGTTTAATGCTTCTGATTCTATACCAGGGACTGGGAATATAACAGTGAACCAAACAGAAATAGAGCTTAATGTGGTTTTGATTTGTATTTGCCTGATGACAAGTGATGTGGATCATGTTTTTCATGTGCCTGTTGGCCATTTGTAGGTCTTCTTTGGAGAAATGTCTGTTCGTGTCTTCTGCATAGGGCACCTGCACCCCAATGTTCATTTCAGCAATGTACACAATAGCCAAACTGTGGAAGAGGCTGAGATGTCTTTCAACAGATGAGTGGATAAAGATGTGGTATATATATGAATATATATATGTATATATATATATATATATATTACAAACACACTAGAATATTAGTCATAGAAAAGATGAATATCTACCATTTACACTGACGTGGATGGAACTGAAGATTATTATGCTAAGTGAAATAAGTCAATCAGAGAAAGATAATTATCATATGGTTTCACTCATATGTGGAATATAAGAAATGGTGAAAGGGACCATACATAAGGGAAGGAAGGGAAACTGAATGGGTTAAGATCAGAAAAGAAGACAAATCATGAAATATTCTTCACTCTGGGAAATAAACTGAAGGTTGCTGAAGGTGAGGTGGGTGGGTAAATGGGGTAAATAGGGTCAATGGGTGGTGGGCATTAAGGAGGGCATGTGATGTGATGAGCACTGGGTGTTATACTAACCGTTTGGCAAATAGAATTTAAATTTTAAAAAGAAATAGAGGGGAATCTCTGGGTGGCTCATCGGTTTAGCACCTGCCTTTGGCCCAGAGCATGATCCTAGGGTCCTGGGATCGAGTCCCATGTCAGACTCCCTGCATGGAGCCTGCTTCTCCCTCTGCCTGTGTCTCTGCCTCTCTCTCTCTCTCTCTCTCTCTGTGTGTGTGTGTGTGTGTTTCTATGAATAAATAAATAAAATATTTTTTAAAAAAGAAATAGAGCTTAGTTTCTAATGGAAAGAAATCAATATTAAACAAACAACCAAAAATATGGAAATTAAAAGTAAAATATGCAATATGACTAAGCCATGAAGTCCCAGTAACATATATGCTGAAAGTTGTTTTCACCACCAAAATTATCTATGAATTTACTTGGAGAATGGGAAAACTAGAAATATGTATGAGTGTGTAAGTACAGGATTTGGGTAAATGGAATTAAGAGAGTGAATGAGGGCTAGATTCTCATGTCTGTAAAAGATTATAAAAGAGATAGCAATATAAGGACATTATTTAGAGTTACAAAGTCAAAATATCAGAATATCAGTTAGAAGAGTTGAAAGTAACTGTCTCTGAAGAAGGGGAAATGCTTTAGAAAGCATTGAATAACTATTTGACTGTTTTGATTATATGCTTGTTTAACTAGAAAATATGAATATAGACTATAATGTGACAAGTGGTGATGAATACCATAAAGTTAAAGAAGTGCCGTGGGACAAAGGGTGTGGTAGGGAGAATTCTGGACCCCCCAAAATGTCCACTAATTCCCAGAATCTGTGCATATGTTACATTACATGGCAAGAGAGAATTACATTTACAGATGGAGTTAAGGTTGTTAATCAACTTCTCAATCAACATTGAGATTATTTTGGATTATTCAGGTGGTGTCAATGTAATCACTAAGGTCTTTAAAAGTGGAAGAAGGAGGCAAAAGAGTCAGAGGAAAATGTTACTATGGATAAAAAACACAAGGAGTTACCACATGGCTAGCTTTGAAGATGGAGGAAAGAAGTCATTAGCTAAATAATGTGGGTGGCCTCTAAAAGCTGAGAAAGACAACTCTAAAATAGGTTATCCCCTAAAGTCTCCAGAAAGTAATGTGGCCCTGGTGACACCTTGATTTTAGCTCAATAATATCCATGGCAGAATTATGGCCTCACAGTTCTGTGAGATAGTAAATTTGTGTCATTTTAAGCCACTGAGTTTATAGTAACTTGCTATGGCAATAATGAAAACTAATACAGAGATTAATAAGATGACATGTATTTCCTGAGAAGTGGCAATTGATAAGATATTTGATAAAGTGAGGGATCAGGCTTGGCAGATATCTGGAGAAAAATAATTTCAGGAATGGAAGACTGTAAATGGAAAGATGTTAAGCAGGAAGCATGCCTAGCATGCTCAAGTAAGAGTGGTTAGAGCAGACTGAGTGAAGGAGAAAACTGGTAGAGGATGTGTGGGAAAGGGGATGGTTGAGGGAGAATATATCATGCAGGGCCCCATATATCGTTTAAAGGGTCTTAGCTTTTGTTCTAACATAAAGAATGATTGGAGGTATCTGAACATGGAAATCACATGATCTGATTTGTGTTTGGAAAGGATTTTCCTGGCTTTTCCATGATAGACTCCTGAGGGGTAAGAGTAGAAACAGTGACACCAGCCTGGATGATTGTGCAACAACTGAGCAAATGTAGGATGGTGGCAATGAAATTAGATTAGAAGTGGATACCAGAGCCTGGGAAAAGAAGAGTGGCTAAGATTCGGCTGTGCCAGAGTGAATAATGGTTAAATGGAAAGCACAGATACTGCTATAGATCTGGATGTCCTGGGCAACAATAAGACCACAAATAGAACTCTTCTATTTTTAACAGAAGGTAGTTTGAGATCAGTCATGTGGAAACAGAGTGATGTGACTCCTGCATAGAGATGTCCTCCCAGAGAGAATATGGCAGGATGAGTGGTCATAGCCAGAGGGAGTTCTTTGAAAATCATTTAGAGAGAGATGATGGGGAAGCCATGGGAGGTGAAGCCTTTCCCTTTGAGGAAAGGAGAGTAGCGAAAGGAACGGAGACCCAAAGATGGTGAACCAAGAGTTCCTATAATACATTCAACTCCCTTCTTTGCCACCAAACTCCAGGCCTATATTTAGAATCACAGAAAGTCAGAGCCTAGAGAATCCCATGAGATCACCATGAGTTCTACTTTGCGTCAACTGTACAGGTGGGAAAAATTGAAGCCAAGAAAGATAATGGAATTTGTTCAGAGCTACACAGTGAAATCAGCGTCAGAACCAGGATTACAACTTAGACTGCTTGTAACTGCCACTCATACTGCAATATCCATTAATTCTGAAGGTTTTGCTAAATTACCACCAGAAATGTATTCAGAAGAAGCCCCTTCTATACTGGTCAGAGTAAAACTACTTTTTTTTATTTGGCTCCAGTTTCTAAAGTATAAAGCCAATGGGGGCTTAAGATGGTGAGTAGTAGGGGGACTCTGAGCTTGCCTCATCCTTTAAAGCCAATAGAATTGATAAATCTGGAATAACCAAGACTGCACTTGAAAATCAAGTTTGGATCCATTGGTTACATGCATGTACACATAATGGGAAACAACAGCAACAACAAAAAAAATGAAACAAGCATATGCCACCAGCTCTTTTTTTGACTGAACAATAAAACTCAAAATTTCTTGAGCTCCAGTTCTTAAGGTGACAAAAAAGGAAGTGAAACAATTGTGGTGACTCTGAGTGGGTGGATGTGATATAAACACACTGTCTAAATTTCATGAGTTTCCTACGCCCACCCACTTTAGCCACTGACATGGAGATTTGAGCAAGAAACACTCATATCCCAATGCCTAGGAAGATCACTGACAGGCTGTGCTTGCCAGTCTTTCCTGTAGACCTCTTTTGAGTAGACTTTCAGTTTAATTCCAATTTATTTCACCAAAATTTTTTTAAATAATAAATTTATTTTTTATTGGTGTTCAATTTGCCAACATACAGAATAACACCCAGTGCTCATCCTGTCAAGTGCCCCCCTCAGTGCCAAAAATTTTGATTGATGACTTGTTGTCAGGCTTGTGTTAGGTATCTTACAGGGACTGTCTCCTTTATTTAACCCTTATAGCAATGCTATGATGAAGGTACTAATTTTATTCACATTTTACAGATGACAAGGTAAAGCTGCAGGAACGTAGACAACTTTCGTGAGGCTCCATTGCTAATTTGAAGCAGAGTTCAGAATTGAACCTATACAGTTTGTAGCCAAAACTCATATTCTGGTTACCATTATTCAATATTGTGTCTTGTACTATGACTTTCACTTCTGTAATTCTGGGCCCAGCCAAGGGCCAGGTACTTAGTATCTGTTAAGTTTAACCAAACTGAATATGAAAGATGTTATAACTAGTAGTTTAAAGTGCTATAAAACTAAAGGGGAATGAATGACTAAATCTTCAAAGAGTCAGGAAAGGGTTTGAGGTAGCATTTGAAATGGATTTTGAAGATTTGGTAGGTCTTTTAGAGGAATAATTGGAGGAAAATAAGGAGGTTCTAAGTGAAGTTCAAGGTGAAGTAGGACCACTTCTTGTGTGGATGGGTGACTTTCTCTTCAGCACCTCTATCCTTGACCAATATACTAGACTTCAGCCCCCAGACTTGAGTAGCTCTTTTGCCTTAGAAAATGATTTAACCTAGGGGATACCCAAAGCTATGTAATTGCATACCATGAAATAAAATTCCCACTGTATTAAGTAGAAGTTTACATTACCTGACACATTCCATTTTAAGAAGGTGTCTGTGACCATATTGGCAGGTAGACACAAATAAGCCAACATTAAAACTTCATTTAAAAATAGGCAAATTTATAGAATCAGAAAATGGATAAATCATTACCTTGGGCTAGGAGACAGAGGGTACTGAGAAGTGACTGTTAATGGGTACAAATTTATTTTTGGAGATTATTAAAATAATCTAGAATCAATTATGATGATTGTTGCACTGCTCTGTGAATATAATAAATATCATTGAGTTGTACATTTTAAATACGTGAACTTTATGTTCTGCAAATTATATCTCAATAAAATTATTGAAAATTTCATCATAGTTTTGGAAAAAATTGTAATGGCTGGGAAAATGTTTACAAGGTAATAGGAAACAATAAAGCAGACTATGAAACTCTATATAGGTCATAATCTGAAAAATATGATGGACTTGCATATTGCATTTGATTTTTTCTTTTAAGTTTCCATCTTTCCCAATGATCATATTTTTAAAATATTTTTTAATAATTATACATGTGGAAAATAATAATCAAATACTTGTTTTTAATTTGTGGGCTTAAAATAAATTTTTGCCTTGTTGCTTTTCATTTGTTTCCATTTTTTAAAGATTTTATTTATTTATTCATGAGAGACACAGAGAAAGAGAGAGGCAGAGACACAGGCAGAGGGAGAACCAGGCTCCATGCAGAGAGCCCAATGTGGGACTCAATCCCGGGACTTCAGGATCACGCCCTGGGCGGAAGCCAGGCACTGAACTGCTGAGCCACCCAGGGGTTCCAGTTCAAAATTTTTTATAGCTATAATTTATTACTTTAATAGACAAGACTAAAGCATTGAAAATCTCATAAATTATCCATTGTATATTATAGCATCTACAAATAAATAAAAATAATTTAAATAAACCAATAAAAATTGAGTAATAGTTAGGAGATAACTTGCACAAGAAGTAATACATTTAGCTAATAAACACATGGGAATATGCTAAAACTCACTTGCAATAGACAAAAAAATAAAAACAGTTGATACTGCTCAGTGTTGAAGGTATGGGGGAAGAGGCACTCTACCATGGAGATGGCCAAAGTGTAAACTGTTGCTACCATTTTCAAGACAATTTGGCAATATCTATCAATATTTAGAAAAAGCATGTTTACTGAGGTATTGAAGTTTTAGGATATTATTCTATAGAAATCTTTAGACAAGTGTAAAATGAAATACAGACAAGGGTCCTTATTGAACCATTGATTATAATAGGTAAAAATTAGAAGCAACCTAAATATCTATCAATATGTCCATAGAAATGAACTATAATTTAGAATTGTTTAAATAAATTGTAGTTTATCAATATAATAAAGAATACCATGAAGTTGTTAAAAAGTGGTATAAATCTATACACTATGTTCAGAAACAAAGAGTTGTCTACAACATATTCTTAATTGAAGAAAAAAATTTAAAAGAGAATGTATAATGAATCCATTTAAATAATAGGTTAATATATACATAGGGCAATTCTGTGCAGGGAAAATGACAAACTTTAATCTATGGAGTGGATTAATGAGGGCCTTTCACGTTCTACAAAGAAGGAGGGTTGAATTTAAATCCTAGACCTGCTATTTATTAAGGTATGGGAACTTATGTAAGTTATTTCATCTCTCAACTAAGTGTTCTCATATGCAACAGAGAACTTAAAATTTACATATTATAAAATATGGAGATATTGAAGATAAAATGGAAAATGTGTATAAATGCTTAATAAAAGTTATTCTGCTCTGTGGTGTTCTCATTGTTAATAATTTTCATGCATTGTTTCTGAAATCAGGAAAAATGGTAAAGAAAAAATAGACAACCCACATTTAGATAATGGTTTGACAACAGTCAGAGTAGAAAGCAAGGTCAGAAGAAATTGTCTAAAACTTTCCTATGGAGAGCAGAGTATTTGGTAACCTGCAAAGGAGCTCCCTGGATAGGAAAAACTTTAGATCTCTGATCTTAAAGATTATTGAAAACTAAGTGTGTGTGTGTGTGTGTGTGTGTGTGTAATCCCAACTTTGTCAGTTATCACTTTATATATAAAACAGAGACTCTGAATTTAAGTAACTTGCCCAGAAACCAGTGAACCACAAATCTTACCCTGTTCTGTGTGATTCAAAGTTTGTGTTCCTTCATATTGCACAATACCGTCCAGATTAATTCAAGTAGAGAGGAAGTAGACTTTCCCTGGTATATTCCCTTAGTCCCTTATACAGCCATCACCTTTCACACCCAAACTGTTATTTTCTCTAGGGACTGGAAAGTGGAAGTAGAACTCCTCATGTTCTGTACTGGGATATTTCCGGACTGAGCCAAGAGTAGCTATGTGTCCTGCTAGTTCACGGGCTTTCACTCACCACAGAGGTTGAGAACACTTGAGCAAACCAAATTCTTCTATCTCACTGGTCTGGGAGCAAAGCAGAAGTGGCAAAAGCTGACGAAGCCCAGCTGTAGCAGGAATGTTGAAATGGAGACAATAATATGCCCTTGTGAACACAGCCAATATAAATGTTCTAAACTTAATTCTGCTCCTTATGCTTATACATTTTTCTATCTTATCCCTAATCTTGAAGTCATATATCCTAAGGAATAAGAATCTACAATTTTTCTTAAAAAACTTTCACAGCTTATAAAGCTTCTTACTGCCAGAGTTTGCTCTTTTGTTCACATACTCAATAAGTTGTTGAGAATCTATTATGTGCCTGAACCTTAGCTACCAAGGTACAAAAATTAGTGCAAAATTGTCCTGCTTTCAGCAAATCTAGAAGCCAGAGTGGGGCATAGGTAAAGAAAAAAACTAATTAGACTTCTGGGTTGCATATAATAAGTGCCATCTTATACATATCAAATAATTCAGAAGTGGAAAAGAAACAGATCACTTTTAATTCTGTTTTTTAGGGATCCCTGGGTGGCTCAGCAGTTTAGTGCCTGCCTTTGAGTCAGGGCATGATCCTGGAGTCCCCAGGATCAAGTCCCACATCGGGCTCCCTGCATGGAGCCTGTTTCTCCCTCTGCCTGTGTCTCTGTGTCTCACATGAATAAATAAATAAAATCTAAAAGAAAAAAAGAAAAAATAATTCTGTTCTTTAATACTACCTATAATATTGCCTTTTTAAAAAAGATTTTATTTATTTATTCATTCATGAGAGACAGAGAGAGAGAGAGAGAGAGAGAGAGAGAAAGGCAGAGACACAGGCAGAGGGAGAAGCAGGCTCCATGCAGGGAGCCAGACATGGGACTCGGTCCGGGGTCTCCAGGATCACACTCTGGGCTGAAGGCAGCGCTAAACCACTGAGCCACCCGGACTGCCCTAATATTGCCTTTAAAGCCCTATATAGAATACCTATCTTTTGGCAGCTTACGTCCATTAAAGTATTAGTAAAAAACATTTGGAAGCTGTTTAACATGCTCCCATGAGTGTTAGCAAGGATATCTCCTTCCCTTACTAATCCTCTAAGCCTTTTCTTCTCTATAGTATATAGTTTCAGTTCCATTAACCTTGCTTCACAAGGAATGGTCTTATGACCTTGAACAATTTTTGAGAGTCCTTGCTAGGTTTTCTTCCTAGTGACTATTCTATTAAGCCATGACAGTTAACCCCATGACTGGGAAGTTGGGAAATTAAAGGGTTTTCAGAGGATGTGCTGACTGAAATGGAAAAATGCTGTTGATGATCTAAAAGTATAAGCAGCAGTCCACTACCCTAGAGCATGGAGCAACTAGGATGATGTAGCAATAGGATAAAGTTGGGGAATGGAGAGCGGGTGAGAGAAACAACCAAGATAGACTTAAAAGAAGTTACCAGAATTCTTAAAGTTTCAGAGGTGATCACCACTTTTACTTACTTTATTGGTTTGGTCACTGTCACCTAGATGAAGAGTGGTGATATTAAATTTATTACCGTGCTACTTTGTAAAGCTGCTCCTGGCTGGCACTATTTAAGATAAGTCATGAACAGATAAATCTGAAGGCCCAGCTATCTATAAGAAAACTGGCTTAATGGAACTGTACTGGTCTGTGTCATAGAAGGGGGCACAAATTTTTAAATAGTACATGCTCCTACATGGACCATATAACAATTCAAACACAACTGTTGCCTATCTCCACTTTGGAAGCTATTGCAAAGACATATCTCAGAGTGTTTCAGTTAATGATATGTTTAGTATTATCGAATCATCTCCCTTTAATTCTTATAATCTCTCAAGGTGAGAGCTATACATCACTGGAAATGTAAAAAAAATAAAATAAAAAAGGTATTTTCAAGAGAGTTTTCTTTTTTTTCCCAAAGGCTTGATAGTATGAGGGAGAAATGTATAATTCTCATACTATCTTGGGGGACATATACCCATGTTCCTGGTTGGAAGTACTTCAAATGTTGGTTTGGTTCCAATTACTTCAGGGGAAGTTATCAACTTTATTGATTCAGAAAGTTCCTATTATCACATCTGTGGATGGTGTCAAATTAATAAAATATATAAAGCAGTATTTCTCACTATTGCTTAAACTTTAGAATCATCTGGAAGAATTTTTAAAGTCCTAATGCCCAATATTATTTCAAACAAATTAAATTGGAATTTTTAGGAATACATCCCAGACATCAGTGTTTTGTAAACATCACAGCAGATTCCAATATGCAGCCAAGGTTAAGAACCACGGCGTTTAGAAAATGCTCCGCATCACTTGCCATCAGGGAAATACAAATCAAAACCACAATGAGATACCACCTCACACCAGTGAGAATGGGGAAAATTAACAAGGCAGGAAACTACAAATGTTGGAGAGGATGTGGAGAAAGGGGAACCCTCTTGCACTGTTGGTGGGTGCAGCCACTCTGGAAAACTGTGTGGAGATTCCTCAAAGAGTTAAAAATAGACCTGCCCTACGACCCAGCAATTGCACTGCTGGGGATTTACCCCAAAGATACAGATGCAATGAAATGCCGGGACACCTGCACCCCGATGTTTATAACAACAATGTCTACAATAGCCAAGCTGTGGAAGGAGCCTCGGTGTCCATCGAAAGATGAATGGATAAAGAAGATGTGGTCTATGTATACAATGGAATATTACTCAGCCATTAGAAATGAAAAATACCCACCATTTGCTTCGACGTGGAAGGAACTGGAGGGTATTATGCTGAGTGAAATAAGTCAATCGGAGAAGGACAAACATTATATGGTCTCATTCACTTGGGGAATATAAAAAATAGTGAAAGGGAAAAAAGGGGAAAGGAGAAAAAATGAGTGGGAAATATCAGAAAGGGAGACAGAACACGGAAGACTCCTAACTCTGGGAAACGAACGAGGGGTGGTGGAAGGGGAGGTGGGCGGGGGGGTGGGGGTGACTGGGTGATGGGCACTGAGGGAGGCACATGACGGGATGAGCACTGGGTGTTATTCTATATGTTGACAAATTGAACACCAATAAAAAATAAATTTATAAAAAAAAGAACCACTGCATTATTCATTATATAAACCCAAGTGTCATTTTAATTACTGTGATGACAGATACAATTAACAAGATTTCCAGGAATTACAACTTCATACTTTCTCCTTTTTGGTAGGAACATGCATAAGAAATATCATCCTGGGAAATCAAACTAAACATTACCCTTGGTGAACATGAGTCAGTTGCTCACCAAGCATGGGAGGAATTCTTATGATTTGGGAAAGTGCATAAATAGAATAAAGGTAAGGGGAGATCCTGGAATTAAATAGCAGAAGCCAAATACTCTCCCATCCTATGAGGCCCTAGTATTATTATTATATAATACACTCCTGTATGCAAAAGGATGCAACCATATTGATCAATTCTTTGGTAAGTTTCCTACTCTATGATCTGTCTGTGGTTTCTGTCTTTAATGGAAACCAATGTTACTTAAAATTTTATTTCAAGAAATTCACTTCCTAGTCAACTTTGGGGGGCATATATATGTAACAAAACATGCAATAACTGTACTTATCATGCTAAGATAAAAACCATTAGAATAGAAACCTTCTGGGAGTATGAAGATTGAACTCTCATTTTTTACAGGTCATCACAATAGTGTGAGATAAATAGAAACAAATATTTTAAAAATAAATGAGTATTGGGGGCTGAAAAAAGGTGAAAAAACATGAAATGTTTAATAGCATTTCAATCACAAAAACTAAGGCAGACTTTTTTGCCCCATTTGTGGATAGCTTCCACAATGAATCAGAATACGTTCAGGCTCTCCATAGAATGTCATCTTGCTTCATTTCAAGCAGATTCCCAGGCACATTTCTTGGCTGTAAGTGAAATGATCCAGACTAGCATCCTCTTTAGAAATTTCACTCTGTATAGAGAGTTCTTTGTCCCAAGATCTTGTATTTCTGTCCAAGTATCCCAAAACAACCCTCTAACAGAGAGCTTATCTGATGGTTTATCCATTTAGTCTCTCAATTAATACATACTAAGATGCTACTATGTTCTCAGTACTGGGAATACAGGGAGAAAAAAGATTAAATCCCTGCTCTTGAACCTTACAGTATAATTAGGAGGAATGGACAATATATATATGTAAACAAAGTTTCCTTTTCCACTTTTACTCTTTGCCTTTATTTTTTTAAGATTTTATTTATCTATTCATGAGAGACACAGAGAGAGGCAGAGACATAGGCAAAGAGAGAAGCAGACTCCCTGTGGGGAGCTCAGTTCGGTGCTGGATCTCAAGACCCCAGGGATCATGCCCTGAACTGAAGGCAGATACTCAACCACTGAGCCACCCAGGCATCCCTACTCTTTGCATTTAATATAATTACATTTGTATGATTAATATGACTCCCCTAAAATAGACTAGGCTCCATGAGGGCTGGGGCCCTCTTTTACTGACCTTTGTATTTCCAGTTCTTGAAACAGAGTAGACAGTCAATAAACATTTGTTAAATGCAAGGAGTCATAACAATAGAAAAGCAGGTGGTACTTTACCACCATTTTTATTAAGAAGTTTCATAATTTGTTCATTCTTCTCTTTGTCAATAACACAATAGTTAGTCAGCAAAGATTTATCTTTGCCTGAAGATCTTGTGTCTTGAGAAGGCACTTGAAAATAGAGAACTGAGATCTTTCTCCATTGTTCTAAAATCAGATCTACCAGTTCTGAATGCCAAAGGACAATGCCCTAAGCACAGGGAATGAAAAATGAGCTAAATCATTTGACTGAAACCTTTTTCATTGTATGACATGAAGTTTTTCATATTTTAAATTTCCAGGGGCAACTGCTAGTAGCTTCTAAGCCTTCATGAAGCAGTTAATACCAAAATATATTTCATTATACATTTCAGAATACACAATGTTTCTAATTTTGAGAGAAGTAACAGCCTCTCTATAATGGATATTTAATACAATGGGAAATTTTAAGCTTTTTCAGGCATGTGACCTTATAGGAGTGTCCATAAAAGCAGTTGGGCACTTGCCTGGCATGGTAAAGAGACCATGATTCTTCAGGGAAGAAGAGAAGCAAATCTCACATTCTTAAATTTACTTGGTGATCTGATACCAAAAGAATTTTTAGATTACTTTGAGGTGGTCATTCTGTTCAGCATAGTGATTTCTTTTTTTCTATAGGCTGTGTAAAGAAAGGCAATTATAGGTTTAGAAAAAAACAAATCTTAAACCACATCTTCTTTATCCATTCATCTTTCGATGGACACCGATGCTCTTTCCACAGTTTGGCTATTGCTGCTAGAAATATTGGGGTGCAGGAGTCCCAGTGTTTCATTTTGGTTTATGTATACAATGGAATATTACTCAGCCATTAGAAATGACAAATACCCACCATTTGCTTCAAAGTGGATGGAACTGGAGGGTATTATGCTGAGTGAAGTAAGTCAATTGGAGAAGGACAAACATATGTTCTCATTCATTTGGGGAATATAAATAATAGTGAAAGGGAATATAAGGGAAGGGAGAAGAAGTGTGTGGGAAATATCAGAAAGGGAGACAGAACATAAAGACTCCTAACTCTGGGAAACGAACTAGGAGTGGTGGAAGGGGAGGAGGGCAGGGGGTGGGGGTGACTGGGTGACGGGCAATGAGGGGGACACTTGACGGGATGAGCACTGGGTGTTATTCTGTAAGTTGGCAAATTGAACACCAATAAAAAATAAATTTATTATAAAAAAAGAAAAGAAAAAACAAATCTTACCAAAACAAAAAAGCCCAAGCTGACTATTCACTTGGTAAACATTAAGACCTCTCAGTCATTTGGTCTTTTGTTTGAAGCTAATAGCTAAGTATGTTGACTATTTTATTACCTATTTAGTGCGAACTGTGGACTTTGGGAAAACATTTTCTAGATTTATAAATGTTTGATTCTTAAAGCTTTCCATACTACTGCCAGATTATTTATACAGCATATCAATTTAATCTCATTTTATTACTTGGGTATTCTCAGTTGCTTCTTATTGCTTATCATTTTAAAATATAAACTTCTGGGGGATTCCTGGGTGGCTCAGTGGTTTAGTGCCTGCCTTCGGCCCAGGGCATGATCCTGGAGTCCCAGGATCGAGTCCCACATCGGGCTTCCTGCATGGAGCCTGCTTTTCCCTCTACCTTTGTCTCTGCCTCTCTCTCTCTCTCTCCCTCATGAATAAATAAAATCTTTAAAAAATTACTTAAAAAATAAAATATAAACTTCTGAACTTTGGACTTGGAGATACTGCCTTACTTTGTCTAACTTACTCATTTCTTTGTTTCTTTTTGTAGACTCTGTTCCAGCTACATCATCTTCAGTTCCAATTCTTCTATTTTTTTATTAACCTAACAGTCTTTAACAGTAGCCTGAAGTCTAATCATCTGGTTAGCATAGAAGTGCCAATAAATCTAGATTACTTTTGTTCATGCTGCTTTGTGATACATATTGATGCTGTGATGTTCTTACCTTGCATAAAACTACATAATTAAAGGGCACTCAGTCCAGACATTATTTTGTAGCAGGAAAGAAAATAGTCCAAACACAAATTCATATATACACATATTTTACACAAGATTTCATACCTACATACATACATGTCTAGAAGCTATATTGCTTTTTGTTATAGGTCCCAGTCTACCTTAAAGAAGGGGACAATATAAAATGCATCCTAAATTCTTTACTTTCATGTAGTATGTGGAAAACCTTATAGTGATGACACACTTATTTTTCAACTTTTTTTCAGTTCTTTAAAAGATTAATTAATTAATTAATTTATTTATTTATTCATGAGAGACACACACAGAGAGAGGTAGAGACACAGGCAGAGGGAGAGGCAGGCTTCATGTAGGGAGCCCAATGTGGGACTTGATCCCGGATCCCGGGATCATGCCCTGAGCCGAAGGCAGACGCCCAACCGCTGAGCCACCCAGGTGTCCCTTTCAGTTCATGAGGTATTTTAAATGTACTCCTACATATCAAATGCCCTGTCCTGAGTAAAATGAAGTCTGGCCTTTATTCAGAATTTTAGATTCTGTAAACCATTGTATTTAAATTAAACGAACATGCTCTAAGATATAATGACTGAAAAAAGTGACAAAATAATTTATTTCCTTTGAGATTGACTTCATTTGAGAGTCTATGGAAGCTCATACAGAACTTTATAAAATAAAAAGGAAATATAATAAGTATATATATAAGGGGAGTATAGATGATTGGAATAAAGGAGTAAGAAAGTAGTACTGAAGTATGTCTTAAAAAATTAGCTTGAAGTTTTCATATTAATGTTGTAGACCTAAAAGGTTTTAAATGCTCCATTTACCAAATAGATGATCTAAATTCTAAGTGTGGTAGTGCCCATTGATTGGGCTAATATGAATACTGCTGCAAGAAAAGCTTATATAACTACTGTTTCAGGTTAATAAACACCACAACATTTCTGAAACATAATTAATTCTGAAAGAATTGCACATATCTCAGAATGTACTTGAAGCAACTAGAAAGACTATGGAGATGGGAGCTATAGTTGAGAAATGATTATGTGTCATTTCTCTTTCTAATAAGTCACTTGTTCTTGAATTTCTTTATATTTTAAGGAAGAAGTTAGCTAGAGTATGATCCTTGGTGATTTTCCATAAAGCATTAGGTGGGATTTAAGGCATTGAGTAAAGACAAAACGTTGACTGGAGTAACAGATGGCCTTTGGTATATAAAAGTAACATTATAGGAAGAGTTAAGATGGTGGATAAGTAGGGGGATCCTAGGCTTCCTTTTATCTTGATCAGAACTGTGCTGAGGTCATATCACTTGGAACACCCAGAAAATCAATCTGAGGACTGGGAGAAGTATCTCCATGTTGGAGAGAGACAGTGTGGTGTGTGTGAGATACGTAGAACTGAATTAGGGGAGAGAAAAACTGCAGTGCCACAGAGGGGAGGGATCCCCTTCTATGAAGAAAGAAAAGAGAGAGAAAGAGAGGGGTAGAGAGAGTGGAGCTTCAGGTTTGCACAAAAAGAAAACCTCTCCAGACCATGGTCTGGGGAGCAAGGGGGTACTGAGTATCACAGATATTTTGTAAACAATGTCTAGAGCTCAAATTCCAAGGTTTTGGAAGTGTGCAACTTTTGCTAGAGTAGAGCTGTGGTGTGAGCCCCTGGGGAGGAGGGTGCTGGCTGGGGAGTACATAACATGGTGTAGGGATTTACTGTGTCACAGTGGAGCAGAATGTTCCCCTTCCTGGAGTACCATTGCCTTTCTAATGATAAAAGACCCTTCAGGGACCAGCAAATGACCTTTCATTGGCAGGAGACAGAAAAAAAAGGTGGATAACCTGGTTGTCAGTTTTCCCTGTGCTACACCATAGATTCTACACACTGCACAAGTGTGGGACTATTTTTCTGGGAAAGAAGACATCAGACATAGCAGGGTAAGGCTCTAGCCAGAAGAGGGGAACAGTCCACATGGTCCTGGGTCGTTTAAAATTTGGAGTTTTGAATCCCAGCCCCACACCAAATATAAAATGCAGGACAGCTGTGGCAATGGGTGTGCTGATGTCACTTGCTATTCCATGAGAGGTTCCTGAATAGCAGGAGATGTGAGATCTCCTGCCTGGGATTCAAGATAATGGGATGGTGCCATTTTCCCTTTTGCCACCAACACAGTCAGATGTCCGAGAGCAACACAGTGCCCCCCTTCCCCCAGTGGAGGTAGGATTGGATTACAACAAAACTCATTCCTCAGGCCTGGCAAGTGCATATTTGCTTCGCAGGTCTCACTCTGAGCCACTGCAGTGGGCCTCTCCTCTAGAAGACCAGCACAGGAAGCACGTTGCATGCATCACCAGGCTTTACTTTTTTTTCCTTTGAAACCAAACTTATAGTTTTCTGCTTATTACTTTGTTTTTTTCATTTCCTCCTCCTCCTCCTTCTCCTCCTCCTCCTCCTCCTCCTCCTTCTCTCTCTCTCTCTCTCTCTCTCTCTCTCTCTCTCTCTCTCTCTCTTTCTGTTTCTTTTCAAGATAAGAAGCTTTTGCACAGCAAAGGATACAGTCAACAAAACTAAAAGACAACCTACGGAATGGGAGAAGATATTTGCAAATGACGTATCAGATAAAGGGCTAGTTTCCAAGATCTATAAAGAACTTATTAAACTCAACACCATAGAAACAAACAATCCAATCATGAAATGAATCAGCCTTATTTTAATAAACAAACCAAAGCACACCTAGTTAAATGTACAAGCACTCCCCACTGCAAGGAAGGAGGAACTTTACAGATGATGGACCAGTGGGAAAGAACAGCCAAAAAGCAACAGTAGAGTGCACATAGCATATACCAGAAAGTGCTAGGCCCTTGACAATGTATGATTCTTTTTTAATATAGCACTACTTTCAGATGCAGGAAACGTAACAAACTTTCAGAATACACAGAAAACAGAAAGTTAGCCAAAATGACAAGATGGAGGAATTCTCCCCAAAAGAAAGGTCAGGAAGGTATTAGAACCAGGGACTTGCTGAAAAGAGATATAAGCAATATATCTGAACAATATTTAGAACAATATTCATAGGACTACTATCTGGACTTGAAAACAACAACAACAGCAACAACAACAACAACATAGAAGACACCAGAGAAACCCTGACTGTACAGATGAAAGATTTAAAAATTAGTCAGGCTGAAATAGCAAAATGCTAGAACTGAGATGCAAAATAGATGGGATATAAACACAATGAGAATTGAAGAAGCAGAGACAATAGGTGATAAAGAAGATAAAGTTATGGAAAATAATGAAGTTGTAAAGAAGAGGAAAAGAAAGCTATTAGATCACAAAGGTAGACTTAGGGAACTCGATGATTCCATAAAGTTAAATAATATCCATATCATAGGAGTCCCATAAGAAGAAGAGAGGGAAAAGGGGGCAGAAGGTTTATTTGAACAAATTACAGCTGAAAACTTCCCTAATATGGGGAAGGAAACAGTCATTCAAATCCAAGAGATACAGAGAACTCCCCCACCAAATCAACAAAAACATATCAACACCATGACATAGCATAGTGAAACTTACAAAATGCAAAGATAAAGAGAGAATTAAAAGCATCTAGGGACAAATATTCCTTAAATTACAAGGGTAGACACATAAGATTAGCAGCAGACCTATCCACTGAAAACTGGCAGGCCATAAGAGAGTGGCATGGAATATTCATCATGCTAAATGGGAAAAATATGCAGTAAAGAGTATGTTATCCAGCAAGGCTGTAATTCAGAATAAGAGAGATAAAGAGTTTCCCAGACAACAAAAATAAAGGAGTTCATGAACACTAAACTGCCTCTGCAAGAAATATTAAAAGGGACCCTTTGAGTGGGAAAGAGAGACCAAAAGCAACAAAGAATAGAAAGGAACAGAGGCAATCTACAGGAACAGCAACTTTACAGGTAATACAATGGCACTAAACTGATAGTTATAAATAATCACTCTGATTGTAAGTGGAATAAATAGTCCAATCAAAAGGCATAGGGTATCAGAGGGGTGCCTGGTTGGCTCAGGTGGTTAAGCATCCAAATCTAGATTTTGGCTCAGGTCATGATCTCAGGGTTGTAAGATCAACTCCCATGTTGGGCTCTGTGCTCTGTGGAGAGTCTGCTGAAGATTATTTCTCTCTCACTCTACCCCTTCCCTTTCTCATGCAATATCTCTCTCTCTAAAATAATTAAATAAATATTTTAAAAAGGCATAGGGTATCAGAATGGATAAAAGAGCAAGATCTATTGATATACTGCTTAAAAGAGACTCATTTTAGACTAAAATATACTACTGGATTGTAAGTGAGGGGTGGAGAAACATTCATCGTGCTAATGGACATTAAAAAAATGGAGTAGTCATCCTTATATCAGACAAACTAGATTTTAAACCAAAGACTTTTATAAGAGATGAAGAAGGACACTATATCATAATAAAGTGGTCTACCAACAAGGAGATTTAAAAATTATAAATATTTATGCCCCTGGCTTGGGAGAAGCCAAATATGTAAATTAATTAATAACAAATTTAAAGAAACTCATTGATAATAACAGAGTAAGAGCAGAGGATGTTAACACCCACTCACAACAATAGGTAAATCATCTAAGCAGAAGATCAATAAGGAAACAAGGGCTTTGAATGACATACTGGACCAGATGGACTTAACAGATATATTCATTCTAAGGCAGAGAAATACACTTTCTTTTTTAGGGCACATGGAATATTCTCCAGAATAGATCAAATACTGGGTCACAAATCAGGCTTCAATTGCTACAAAAAGGTTGAAAACTACCATGCATAATTTCAGACCATAATACTATGAAACTTGAAGTCTACCACAAGAAAAAATTTGGAAGAACCAAAAATACATTGAGGTTAAAGAACATCCCACTAAAGAATGCATGGGTTAACCAAAAAATTAAAAAAGAAATAAAAAAGTATATGGAAGCAAATGAAAATGAAAACATGACAGTCCAAAATCTTTGGGATGTAGCAAAGGCAGTCCCAAAAGGGAAGAATAAGGAATTCAGGCTTTCCTAAAGAAATAAGAGAGGTCTCAAATACACAAACTAACCTCACACCTAAAAGAGCTGGAGAAAGAATAACCAATAAAGCTTAAATTCAGTAAAGATGGGAAGTCATAAAAAAGAAGAAATCATAGAAATTAAAAAAAATAGAACAGATCAATGAAACTAGGAGCTGATTCTTTGAAAGAAAATTGGTAAACTTCTAGTCAGACTTATCAAAAAGAAAAAAGAAAAGATGCAAATAAATAAAATCATGAATGAAAGAGGAGAGATCACAAACAATACTGAATAAACACAAACATTTATAAGAGAATATTATGAACAAATATGTGCCACAATTTAGACAACCTGGAAGAAATGAATGCATTCCCAGTAACATATAAACTACTAAAACTGAAACAGGAAGAAATGAAAAATTAGAACAAACCCATAACCAGCCAAGAAGTTGAATCAGTAATAATAATAAAAAAAAAAAACTTCCAAAATCAAGATTCCAGGGCCAATGGATTTCCAGGGGAATTTACCAAACATTTGAAGAACAATTAAAAAAAAATACTAAAGAACAATTCATACCTATTCTTCTGAAACTGTTCCAAAAAGCAGAAATGGGAGGAGGGGCAAGATGGCGGAAGTGTAGGGTCCCCAAATCACCTGTCCCCACCAAATTACCTAGATAACCTTCAAATAATCCTGAAACTCTACAAATTCGTCCTGAGATTTAAAGAGAGAACAGCTGAAATGCTACAGTGAGAAGAGTTCACGCTTCTATCAAGGTAGGAAGATGGGGGAAAAAAATAAAGAAACAAAAGGCCTCCAAGGGGGAGGGGTCCCGCGAGGAGCTGGGCTAAGGCCGTGATGAGTGCCCCCAGGACAGGAAAGCTCCCTCTCAGAGAAGCAGGAGCTTCACCAATCTTCCCGGGCAGAAAGGCGCTTGTGGGGAGTTAGAACAGGACCCCGGGAGGGCGGGGTGCCCTCAGGCTCCCTGGGACACTAACAGACACCTGCACCCCGGGGACAGTGTGCTGAACTCCCTAAAGGGCTGCAGCCCTCGCAAGGCTGGACCACGGTGCAGCTGGGAGGGGCTCGGGCGGAGGCTCGCGTGGAGGGGGCTACGTGGCTGGGAGCACGAATCCAATAGTACAGGCCCAGGAGCACAGCGCACTGGGGAAACAGCCCAGGATCTGGCCACCCCCCGGGACAGGCAGAGGCCAGGAGGGCCCAGGACAGCAAGGACGCTCCTGCCCCAAGCTGAGCAGATCAGCGGCCCCGCCCCCGGAGCATCCAGGCCCTGCAGACTGAGACCTCCGTAGTTACTACGGGAGCTGAATCCAGGGCTCCAGAGCTGGCCCCGGACGGTGGTTGTTCCTCCTGCAGCCTCACGATGTAAACAACCACAGGCAGGCGGCAGAGCACCTCCCCCAAGTGCTAACACCTGAAAATCAGCACAACAGGCCCCGCCCCCAGAGGACCAGCTAAACGGACAACTTCCAGGGGAAGTCAAGGGACTTAAAGTATACAGAATCAGAAGATACTCCCGCGTGTTTTTTTTTTTTTTGATTTCTGTTTGCTTTCCCCAACTTTTTTTCCCTTTCTTTCTTTTTCTTTCCCTTTTTGTTCTTTTTTCTTTTTTTCTTCATTTTTTCCTTTTTATTTTTCTCTTTTCTTTCCTTCTTTCTCTCCTCTCTTTTTCTCCTTTTCCCAGTACAACTTGTTTTTGGCCACTCTGCACTGAGCAAAATGACTAGAAGGAAAACCTCACCTCAAAAGAAAGAATCAGAAACAGTCCTCTCTCCCACAGAGTTACAAAATTTGAATTACAATTCAATGTCAGAAAGCCAATTCAGAAGCACTATTATACAGCTACTGGTGGCTCTAGAAAAAAGCATAAAGGACTCAAGAGACTTCATGACTGCAGAATTTAGATCTAATCAGGCAGAAATTAAAAATAAGTTGAATGAGATGCAATCCAAACTAGAAGTCCTAATGACAAGGATTAACAAGGTGGAACAATGAGTGAGTGATATAGAAGACAAGTTGATGGCAAAGAGGGAAACTGAGGAAAAAAGAGACAATTAAAAGACCATGAGGAAAGATTAAGGGAAATAAACGGCAGCCTGAGGAAGAAAAACCTACATTTAATTGGGGTTCCCGAGGTGCCAAAAGGGACAGAGGTCAAGAATATGTATTTGAACAAATCCTAGCTGAAAACTTTCCTAATCTGGGAAGGGAAACAGGCATTCAGATCCAGGAAATAGAGAGATCCCCTCCCCTAAAATCAATAAAAACCGTTCAACACCTGGACATTTAATAAGTAAGCAAATAAATAAATAAATAAATTTCTTTAAAAATAAACTCAAAATGGATGAAAGATCTAAATGTGAGACAAGATTCCATCAAAATCCTGGAGGAGAACACAGGCAACCTCCTGTTTGAGCTCCACCACGGTAACTTCTTGCAAGATACATCCACGATGGCAAAAGAAACAAAAGCAAAAATGAACTATTGGGACTTCGTCATGATAAGAAGCTTTTGCACAGCAAAGGGTACAGTCAACAAAAAAAGACAACCTACAGAATGGGAGAAGATATTTGCATATGACGTATCAGATAAAGGGCTAGTATCCAAGATCTATAAAGAACTTATTAAACTCAACAGCAAAGAAACAAAGAATCCATTCATGAAATGGACAAAAGACATGAACAGAAATCTCACAGAGGAAGACATAGATATTGCCAACATGCACATGAGAAAATGCTCTGCATCACTTGCCATCAGGGAAATACAAATCAAAACCACAATGAGATGCCACCTCACACCAGTGAGAATGGGGAAAATTAACAAGGCAGGAAACCGCAAATGTTGGAGAGAATGCGGAGAAAAGGGAACCCTCTTACACTGTTGGTGGGAAAGTGAACTGGTGCAGCCACTCTGGAAAACTCTGTGGAGGTTCCTCAAAGAGTTAAAAATTGACCCGCCCTATGACCCAGCAATTGCACTGTTGGGGATTTACCCTAAAGATACAGATGCAATGAAATGCCGGGACACCTGCACTCCAATGCTTATAGCAGCAATGTCCACAATTGCCAAACTGTGGAAGGAGCCTTGGTGTCCATCAAAAGATGAATGGATAAAAAGATGTGGTTTATGTATACAATGGAATATTACTCAGCCATTAGAAATGACAAATACCCACCATTTGCTTCAACGTGGTTGGAACTGGAGGGTATTATTGTGAGCGAAGTAAGTCAATCGGAGAAGGACAAACATTATATGTTCTCATTTATTTGGGGAATATAAAGAATAGTAAAAGGGAATATAAGGGAAGGGAGAAGAAATGTGTAGGAAATATCAGAAAGGGAGACAGAACATAAAGATTCCTAACTCTGGGAAACGAACTAGGGGTGGTGGAAGTGGAGGTCGGCTGTGGGTGGGGGTAAATGTGTGATGGGCACTGAGGGGGGCACTTGACGGGATGAACACTGGGTGTTATTCTGTATGTTGGCAAATTGAACGCCAATAAAAAATAAATTTATTATAAAAAAACCCAAAAAGCAGAAATGGAAAGAATACTTCCAAATTATGAGGCCCAGAAATACTTTGATCACTAAACCAGACAGACCCTACCAAAGAGGAGAATTATAGTCTAATATCTCCAATGAACATGGATGGAAAAATTTTCAATAAGATACTAGTAAATCAAATCCAACAAGTATATTAAAAGGATTATTCACCAGAAGCAAGTGTGATTTATTCCTGAGCTGTTGGGGGTGGTTCAACGTCTGCAAATCAATCATCCTGATACAACATATTAATAAAAAAAACATATGGTACTCTCAATACATGCAAAAAGTATTTGATAAGATACAACACCATTTCTTGATAAAAATCCTCCACAAAGTTGGTATAGTTGGAACATACCTCAACATATAAGGGCTGTATAGGAAAGACAGCTAATATCTTCCTCAATGGGGAAAAGCTGAGAGCTTTTCCTCTAAGGTCAGGAACATGATAAGGATGTCCAACCTCACCAGTGACTCTTGTTCAATATAGAACTGGAAGTCCTAGCCTCAGTAGTCAGGCAACAAAAAGAAATAAACTGCCTCCAAATAAGCAAGGAAGAAGTCATACCTTCACTCTTCGCAGACAACATGATACTCTATGTAGAAAACCCAAAATACTCCACCCTAAAATTGCTAGAACTCATACTGGAATTCAGCAAAGTCACAGGATATAAAGTGAATGCACAGACATCTGTTGCATTTCTATAGACCAAACATGAACTAGCAGAAAGAGAAAACAAGGAATCAATACCATTTACAATTGGATCAAAAACCATAAGATATCTAGGAATAAACCTACCTAAAGAGATAAAACATCTGTACTCTGAAAACTATAGAATACTTATGAAAGAAATTGAGGAAGATACAAAGAATGGAAAAATATTCCATGCTCATGTGTTGGAAGAACAAATATTAATAAAATATCTATGTTACCGGGACGCCTGGGTGGCTCAGTGGTTGAGCATCTGCCTTCGGGACCAGGGCGTGATCCTGGAGGTCTGGGATTGAGTCCCACATTGGACTTCCTGCGTGGAGCCTGTTTCTCCCTCTGCCTATGTCTCTGCCTCTCTCTTTCTGTGTCTCTCATGAATAAATAAATAATAAAAAATATCTATGCTACCTAAAAAAATCTACACACTCAACATAATCCCTATCAAAATAACACCAGCACTTTTAGAAGCTGGAACAAACAATCCTAGAGCCTGAATAGCCAGAGGAATTTTGAAAAAGTAAACCAAAGCTGGAAGCATCATAATGCCAGACTTCAAGCTCTATTACATCAAGACAGTATGGTACTGGCATAAAAACAGACACACAGATCAATGGAACAGAATAGAGAACCCAGTCCCTCAACCCGATAGTCAACTAATCTTCAACAAAGCAGGAAAGATTATCCGATGGAAAAAAAGACCATTTCTTCAACAAATGGTGTGGGGAAAATTGAACAGCCACATGTAGAACAATGAAACTGGACTATTTCCTCACATTATACACAAAAATATACTAAGAATGGATGAAAGATCTAAATGTGAGACAGGAATCCATCAAAATCCTAGAGAAGAACACAGGCATTAACTTTTTTTACCTTGACAACCACAAGTTCTTACTAGACAGGTCTCCAGAGGCAAGGGAAACAGAAGCACAAATGAGCTATTATCTTCATCAAGATAAAAAGCCTTTTCACAACAAATGAAACAATTAGCAAAACTAAAATATGACCAACAGAATGGGAGGAGATATTTGCAAATGACATATCAGATGAATGGCTGGAATCCAACATTTATAAAGAATTTATCAAATTCAACACCCCAAAAATTAAAAAAAATCCAGTTAAGAAATGGACAGAAGACATGAACAGATATTTCTCAAAAGAAGGCATACAAATGTCTAACAGACACATGAAAAAATGTTCAACATCACCTATAATCAGGAAAATACAAATCAAAATCACAATGGCACACCACCTCACACTGGTTAGAATGGCTAAAATGAACAACTCAGGAAACAACAGATGTTGGTGAGGATGTGCAGAAAGAGGAAACTTCTTGCACTGTTGGTGAGAAAGAAACCTGGTGGTAGTCACTCTGGATAACAGTATGGAGGTTCCTCAAAAAGTTAAAAATAGGGAGACATCTGCCTCTGGTGCTGTGGCCATTGCATCCTCAGGCTCAGCAGTCCCACTGAGCTTCACCTGGTTTCTGAGTCTTCATTGTCCTCAGGCCACTGGTAGCCTTATCAGCCAGTTATGCTGGAGAATCTGAGCTCATTGCCTACACGAATGTACTACAAGTACTAGAAGCTAGCTGAACAGATGTTTCAGGGAATTATTCTTTTTTTCTGCAATATTTGTATTTATCTATGGGTATTTGGCTGAACAATATGGGTGGACTGTCTATATAATTATGGTCAGATTTTCTTTTTCATATTTATTGACACTTCCTCTATGGCCCATTTACTGCCAGCACCCCCACATGTGATTATGTGTTCAAGAATCAGGCTCAGAAGACAAGAAACCAGCAGAAAGAAAACAATAAGAGACATGCTAAAAATAACTAAATAGGGTTTTTATGATTTAGCTTTACTATTACTTTTACTATTTACTTTTACTAAAAGTAAAATAGTACTACTTACTATTTACTTTTACTAAAAAGAAAGCACCTGCTTTCTTTTTTTCTGAGATGAGCTCAATTATTTTCATATCCAAAACATGAGATAAAACCCATCTCTTCTCTTTCAGCACAGTTGTGTGTAGATTTTGTTCTCTTTATATTCCTTTTTTAACTTAATATATATATTTTTTGTTGAAGTTTGATTTGCCAACATATAGTATGACACCCAGTGCTCATCCCGTCAAGTGCCCTCCTCAGTGCCCGTCACCCAGTCATCCCACCCCCCCCACCTCCCCTTTCACTACCCCTTGTTCATTTCAGAGTTAGGAGTCTCTCATATTTTGCCACCCTCTCTGATCTTTCCCACTCATTTTCCCTCCTTTCCCCTATAATCCCTTTCACTATTTCTTATATTCCCCATATGAGTGAAACCATATAATACTTGTCCTTCTCTGATTGACTACTTCACTCAGCATAATACCCTCCAGTTCCATACATGTCAAAGCAAATAATGGGCATTCATCCTTTCTGATGGCTGAGTAATATTCCATTATGTGTGTGTCTGTATGTGTTTGTATATACACCACATCTTCTTTCTCCATTCATCTTTTGATGGACACTGAGGCTCCTTCCAGAGTTTGGCTATTGTGGACATTGCTGCTATAAACATTGGGGGTGCAGGTGTCCCAGTGTTTCACTGCATCTGTATCTTTGGGGTAAATCCTCAGTAGTGCAATTGCTGGGTCATAGGGTATCTCTATTTTTAACTCTTTGAGGAACCTCCACACAGTTTTCCAGAGTGGCTGTACCAATTCACATTCCCAGCAACAATGCAAGAGGATTGCCCTTTCTCCACATCCTCTCCAACATTTGTTGTTTTCTGTCTTATTAATTTTCACCATTATCATGTTCTCTTTATATTTCACTTCTAATAATGATGAATATTAAGTGATAGTACAATTTAACTGTCACAGTTTTATAATTCATTATGAGTGGTTAAATTGTTTTAATGTTTGCAGTTAAAACTCAATGCAAGTAAAATACATGTTAAAGCTAGAACTACCTTACAACTCAGCAATTGCACTACTAGGTATTTATCCAAAGATAACAAACATAGTAATTCAAAGGGGCACAGCTACCCCAATGTTTATAGAAGCACTATGCACAATAGCCAGCATATGGAAAGAGCCCAAATGTCCATTAAATGGTAAATGGGTAATGAAGATGTGAGATATATAGATATGTAAAATGTGATATTTATTACTCAGTCATCCAAAGTTGAAATCTTGACATTTACAATAATATGGATAGAACTAGTGTATTATGCTAAGGAAATAAGTCAGTCAGAGAATGACAAATACTGTGTGATTTGACTCATGTGGAATTTAAGAAAAAAACAGATGAAAATAGGTTAAAGGGAAGGAAAAATAAAATAAGATAAAAACAGAGGGTGAGGCAAACCATAAGAGATTCTTAACTATTGGGAATAAACTGAGGATTGCTGGAAGGGGGTGGGGGATTGAGTAAATGGGTCATGGGCATTAAGGAGGGCATTTGTTTTAACAAGCACTCTGTGTTATATGCAAGTGATGAATCACTAATTTCTTCCCTTGAAATTAATACTACACAATATGTTAACTAACATGAATTTAAGTAAAATCTTGAATGAAAAAATTATTTTATATTGAAAATTTAACTTCATAGGAGTTACACATTACAAATAATGAAACTAGATTTCGTTTATTTAGTGCTTGCTTTGGCAGCACATATACTAACATAGTTTATTTATAAAAATTGTAAAATAAATGTACATTAAAATTTAGAAAAAACTCTAGTCTCATATTTTAAATACTAACAAAAATTCCTGCTTTTCAAAAACTTACCTGTTTCAGGAAACCCTGGAATAGTAGAAATCATTTGTTACATGTAGAATCAACCTACATAGATTTGCAAATTATTTAGAAAATTGACACACTTTGTGGTATTTAACACACATTCCTGTTAAAAAAATTATTTTTTTTATCTTTGAGAGGAGAGAAAGCACACAAGATCAGGGGGGAGGAGCAGAGGGAAAGTGCGAGGGAGGGGAAAGTATTTCAAAAAGACTCCATGCTGAACACAGAGCCTGACATGGGTCTTGATCTCAAGACCCTGAGATCATGACCTGAGCTGAAACCAAGAGTTGGATTTTCAACTGACTGAGCCATGCTGGTGCCCTGAGAGCACTGGTATCTTTATCAGCCATTCATTTCTAGAAATTATTTAAATACTTTGGGTAAAAAGCCTATCTCTTGAGAGATTAACAAAATGACAAGAATATTTTCATTGCTTAATTTTCTGAAGATTGTAGTTTTCTTTACAAAATGTTCTTTATACAGGAAAGAGAAAATCATTGGATGATGCAGTGAGAATCAACTGTACAATGTAGGTCCAGTTGTCATTTAGCTTGAACTTGCCAAGACAGAACAAACATTGTGAATGTTGGATTCGAACTTGAAAGGTAAGACTCATGAAACATACCTAGTCTGTCTGACATAAAAGAAAAGAATACTTCTTTCAAGTTATCTTGGCTAAATAAAATAGCAAGAAGTCATTCATGTCAGGATTTACTTTCATTACTTATTGGTCAATGACAAAAATATTAAAAATAAGTTCAATTTAGAGATCTTCTGTAGCTGGAGAAAACAATTTTAGAACAGAATAACAGTTTTATTTTTTATTTTTATTTTTTGGTCTTAAAATAGCAAAGACAATCATAAGACCTTATTAAGCTAAAAGAAAAGCACCTGTAAAAACAATAATTACCTGCCAAGAAATAAGTTTCTTTGCTATTCACAGGAGGTTAAGGAAGAGCTTAATGAAGGCAATTTAAGAAAACAGATGCCCTGCTGTTTTTGGTCCTCTTACAATTTCCAGTTGTAACTATGGCTGGTTACCACCTGAATCAGTCTAGTAAAAATGTATGATTTCTTTTTATAGTTTAAATTTTGTTACCTATTTAATATATGCACAGTAGTACATTTAACTTTAGATACTTAACCTTGTCACATTCTAACATGTACATATTATCTCTTTATCAAATGTTCTCATTAAAATGTCACCCATGAGCACAAACATGGTATAAAAGATGAAATGGATATCCTAGGTTATAAAGTCATGTTAAAGAAAATAAAGCAGAGGGGTAAAGTTGTAATGCTAGTGTTTAAACTGCCTATATATATATATATTTTTTTCTGACTGATAAAGTACTCTTAAATACTCCCCTTAAATATTACCCATGGTTTCTTTGGCAATAAGAGGGAAGTACTCAAGAAAGTTCTGTTATTTAACATGGTAAGTAGAGTAAAATTCCATGGATTTAGATGTATTTTTCAGTGTGTGATCATATAGACAAGATAGAGTAAGATTTCTTTTTGTATAATTTATAAAGAAAGCAATTGCCAGGAAAAGTGACAGTTTACTTAAGGGAAGGGCTTTCCAGTTATTTTTTTAGTAGCCATTTCCAAATATGTGAAGAAAGATTTTCTATTTTAATAAGCAGGTCTCTGATGTATCTTTATGTACACCAAAGTAATAAAGTGGTTTGTTTTAAATTACTAATTTAGACTAGAATTTTCTATAATTAGTTAATATTAAGGCAGAGGAGGAAGAGCATGAGTAAGGCAATGGAAGAATACAGATGACATGCCTTAGGCCCTCTTGCTTCGTTCACTTAACTGGAAAGTTTTCCTGTTAATCTACAATCATGGCACAGCATAATACAGGTCCCTACAGCTGGGTAGTATATAACAGCAATATGAAACAGTAGAGAAATAAATCTCACATCTATTACTGCCATGACATCCATATTGAGTAAAGTTTCAGTTCTGCTTGTCATCAAAGTAGGGAGTTCATAACTGACTGGTTAAAAAGGAAAAAAAAAAGGCTCCTGGGTTGCTCAGTTCATTGAACATCAGACTATTGATTTTGGCTCAGGTCATTTTCTCATGGTTGTGAGATGGAGCTCAGCATCTGGCTCTGCACTCAGCAGGGAATCTGCTCAAGATTCTTTCTTCTTTTCTCCCTGCCCCTCCTTTCTCACTCTCCCTCTCTCTAAAAATAAATTTAAAAATCTTAAAAAAAAAGAAAGAGGGACACCTGGGTGGTTCCGCGGTTTGGCGTCTGCTTCAGCCCAGGGTGAGATCCTGGGGTCCTGGGATGAAGTCCCGCATCGGGCTTCCTGCATAGAAACTGCTTCTCCCTCTGCCTGTGTCTCTGCCTCTCTTCCTGTGTCTCTCATGAATAAATAAGCAAAATCTTTTAAAAAAGAAAGAGAATTCATTTTAAACAAGGGCCTTTAATACAATAACTTAAATTCTAAACCTTTAGTTATCATGGGAGCAATATTTTACACAATAGTGAAAGATAATGTGACAAGAAGAGGAACTTCAGATACATGAAAATCTATTGTTAAAGCATCATAATTCTACTTGATGGTTATTTTCATATTGACTGTTTTGAAGTCACTACAGTAAGTAGAAACACCACATAATACTAAAAAAATGTGGCATTACTATGGGGAAGAGAAGCTAAAATAACATCTTCATTTTCCAGTTCATAAAGTTCAACCAAGACATAAATATGTACACTAAAGCGGTGAAAAACTAGGGTAGGAATTCAAATATTTATTGAATACCAGGCCTATTATCCTCAGTGTCAATTGTCACATACAATTTTCTTTTTGTATTGAATAACCCAATAGCATTAAACTCTCAAAAATGAATTAACAGGCTTACTTTACTGACAATCAGTCACATACACTTTCTTCCTAGACAGCAATGACTTTTGCACCACCAAATTAGCTTCATTGCATTGCTTGTATATTTTATCCCTTAAATACTATATGGAGGGATGGGCAATCAATAAGTTCTGTTCCCAAGCAGGATGGAAAAGTGTCAATCTAACTGTCAGAAGACACACAACCCTGAGACTAACACCAGAATCAGTCTTTTAGAAAATGTCCCAAAGGCAATAAATCTAACAGATTGGCAGTTTTCAACCAAGAAACCACAAAATATATGGTGTTTTCCACTTATAAATATTTCACTTTCAGGAAATAAAGTCTATGGCTTTTCATAAGATTTCAGTACATAATTAATTGGTTATAATTCAGCCAGAGTGGCCCTCTTCCATGTAACATACCAGAGTTTGTAACCTGAAGAGGCCCAGAAACGAATAGAAGAAATAGACATTAGTTCAGTCTAGTCTAGATAAGATTTTAGGAATCCTGAATAGGAAGTAAAGCTCTCAGTTCAAAGGATGCCTTTTTGCTCATGCAGTATTAGGTAAAGACAATAAATCAGAATAGAGTTAGGTGTGAGGTACTACAGCAATGTAACTGACTAACTCAAATGACCTCTAGGGTATTCCTACCTATGAGATTCTACACACAATTTAGGTTTTGAAATGACTGTATTTTTCCCAGTGAACAATATTCATTCTGAATTTCATCAGTAGAACGGAGGGAGACATATCAATTGTCAGTGAGCAAAGAAGTAGCATATTTTGACTTTAGACTGTGGCACAGCTATTGACTTCATTTTATGGTGCCATTCATTAAGACAATCAGGTCCTCTGAAAACCATTCATGGTGCTACTGTCAACTATTACTGTTGAACCTGGTTTCAAGAAGCTCAGATGCTACAACATTCTTATCCTAACACAGGAAGTTTATCTTCCCTATAGCATTTTCAATCAATCAGAACTTCAATTCAGCTTTGGTGGCCAATTTAGTCATTTAGTGTTAAAGCTACCCAGAATCGATCATTGAATTGCTATGAACAGCTAAGTTCTGAGAAGCTTCAGGGCCATGAAAGCTGAAGATTTCATTGTCTATTCAAGTTCAAGGGTATATGTTCTGCATTAAAGTTTGGGATCAGGCTGAGAAAGTTTACAGGGCCCTTTATTGAGTGATTCTTAGGAAGCTATTTGTGTGTCCAGATCTATCCTGACTTTTTCTTCTTGCAGTTGGGCAATAAAAGATGATCAGTAGTAGGAAATAATAACATAAAATGATAACATTTAACATAAAATGATAAATTATGTAAACAGACAATTGTAGGCACTGCTGAGGAAGGTGAAACTTAGGCAGACACCCCTCCTCCACATGCTACTCAGGGTTTTTATGGGTAGAGATTTGCTGACAATAGTGCCTTCATGACTCCAATTTAGTAGTATTTCTGCTGAAGTAAACACAACCTCCTAGTTTCAGGAAATGAAGACATCTTTTTTTCCCCCTACAGTTCTGTGCCAAACAGGAGGTTTCACGCTACTTTAAAAAATGTACTTTTAGGGAGACAGAACATGAGGGACTCCTAACTCTGGGAAACAAACAAGGGGTGGTGGAAAGGGAGGTGGGCGGAGGGTGGGGGTGACTGGGTGTCAGGCACTGAGGGGGACACTTGATGGGATGAACACTGGGTGTTATGCTATATGTTGGCAAATTGAACTCCAATAAAAAAATAAAATAATATATAAAATAAAATAAATAAAATAAAATAAAATAATAAAATAAAAAATATACTTTTAGATGTAAGATGGAAATGGATTTTACACCATGGATATCCAGCTCTCATTTTCAGAAGACCACAGATGGGGAAAAATCAAAAAGTGTATCTGTGGTATATGAGAAACAATGATAATATTTGGGAGTGGAGATAGAAGGGACATATTTCCATAATCACCTGTCACTCCCATCACTATAATATTACCCTTATTAATACCTACCAGGTTATTTTCTAAACCCAGAAAGATACATATCTTACATATCTGAAAATCAACACACAGATTTCCTCAGAAACACAAGCCGTGTATTGGAGCGAAGTCCTAGTATAAGGTGTTGAACATAATTTAGTTTTATCTTAAAAAAAAGTCTGAAAAAATAAATAAATAAGTTCTGATTAGTAAAAGTTTTGATGTGAATGTAGATTCAATATTCAACTATATAACCACAAATATAACATAAAATTATGCTGCCTTTTAGCTAGAGGAAGTCACTATCTATAGACTTGAATTTCCTAGTCCCTATCACTATTCCAAATAATGCTCCTGGCCTTCTCAGAAAGGAAAAAGAATGACTGGACAAAGGTGCTCCTCAAATACTCTAAGCTATTGATATATTCCTACCTTTTTGAAGACCTATGCAAACTAATTTCAGGACTATGAAAACATTTTTTAAATGCACATTTTTTTTCTCAAAAACAAGTGGATCTATTGAAAGGATCATATGGTTCTTATCTTTCCTTTATGAATATGGTGTATCACACTGATTGATTTGTGAATATTGAACCATGCTTGCAAACCAGGAATAAGTCCCACTTGATTATGATGAATTATTTTTTAATGTATTGTTGGAATAAGTTTGCTAGTATTTTATTGAGAATTTTTGCATACATGTTCATCAGGGATATTGGCCTGTAGTTGTCTTTTTTTAGTGGAGTCTTATATTTTTTTAAATTCAATTTTCCAACATACAGTGCATCAGTAGTTTCAGATATAGTTTTCAATAATTCATAAGTTGCATATAACACCCAGTGCTCATCACATCATGTGCCCTCCTTAATGCCTATCACCCAGTTACCCCATCCTCCCACCCACCTCCCTTTCATCAGCCCTCAGTTTGTTTTTGAGTCAAGGGTCTCTCATGGTTTGTCTTCCTCTCTGATTTTCCCCATTCAGTTTCCTCTCCTTCCCTTATGATCCCTTGCACTACTTCTTATATTCTGCATATAAGTGAAACCATATGATAATTATCTTTCTCCATTTGACTTATTTCACTTAGCATAATACCCACCAGTTCCATCCACAGTGATGTGAATGGTAGATATAGATTCTTTCAAATGGCTGAGTTTTATATATATATATATATACACACACACACACACACACAATCACATCTTTATCCATTCATATGTTGAAGGACATCTCAGCTCCTTCCATATGGTTTTGGAATCAGGGTAATGCTGGCCTCATAGAATGAGTTTGGAAGTCTTTCTATTTTTTGGAATAGTTTGAGAAGAATAGGTATTAAGTCTTTAAAAAGTTTGGTATAATTTGCCCGTGAAGCCATCTGGTCCTGGATTTTTGTTTATTGGGAGTTTTGTGATTACTGATTCAATTTCTTTTCTGGTTATTTGTCTATTCAAGTTTTATATTTCTTCCTGTTTCAGTTTTGGTAGTTTATATATTTCTAGAAATTTATTCATTTCTTCTAGGTTGTCTGATTTGTGGGCATATAGTTTTTCATAATATTCTCATAATTATTTGTATTTCTGTGATGTCGTTTGCTGTTATTACTCTCTAATTTGTGATTTATTTGGGTCTTTTCTCTTTTCTTTTGATGAGTCTGGATAGGGGTTTATCTTTTTTTTTTTTTAAAGAACCAGCTCCTGGTTTCATTGATCTGTTCTATTGTGGCTTTAGTTTCTATATCATTGTTTCTCTTTTAATCTTTATTATTTTCTCCCTTCTGCTGACTTTCAGCTTCATTTGTTGTTTACCAACCTCCAATAGGTGCAAACATCTATTATTTGAGATTTTTGTGCTCCTTCATGTAAGCCTGTATTGCTATATACTTCCCTGTAGGGACCACTTTTGCTGCATCCCAAAGGTCTTGGAACATTGTGTTTTCATTTTCATTTGTTTCCAAATATTTTCATGTTTCTTTCTTGATTTCTTGGTTTACCCATTCATTGTTTAGTAGCATGTTGTTTAACCTCCATGTATATGTGGTCTTTCCACATTTTTACTTATGGTTGACTTCTAGTTTCATAGTGTTGTGGTCAGAAAAGTTTCATGATATGACTTCAATCTTTTTGTATTTGTTGAATCCTGATTTGTGACCTAATATATGATCTATTCTGAAAAATATGACATGCACTTGAAAAGAATGTGTATTCTGCAGTTTTATGATGGAATTTTCTGAATATGCTTGGTTGCAGGGTTTTTTTTTTTTTTTTCAGTGCTTTGACTATATCGTGCTACTTTCTTCTGGCCTGCAAAGTTTCCTTTGAATAATCAGCTGATAGCTTTATGTGGTTTCCCTTGTATGGAACTGTTTTCTTTCCTCTCACTACTTTAAAAATTATCTGTTTGTGACTACTTTTTGCCATTTTAATTATCATATGTCTTGTAAGGTCTCCTTTGAGTTGATTTAGTTAGGGACTTTCTGTGACTCTTGCATCTGGAAGTCTGTCACCTCACCCAGATTAAGGAAATTTTCAGTTATTATTTCTTCAAATAAAATTTCTGCTGCCTTTTCTCTCTTCTTCATTCTGGGTTCCCTATAATGTGAATGTTTTTAAGCTTGGCAATTTCTCTGAGTTCCCCTAACCTACTCTCATTTTTTATTGTTTAAAATGTTTTTGAAGTTAAGCTTGGTTGATTCCCATTACTCTGTCTTCCAACTCACTTATCTGTTTCTCTGATTCCTGTAGTCTACTATTTATTCCCTCTAGTGTAATTTTTTTAAAGATTTTATTTATTTATTCATGATAGTCACACAGAGAGAGACAGAGAGGCAGAGACACAGGCAGAGAGAGAAGCAGGCTCCATGCACCGGGAGCCCGATGTGGGATTCGATCCCGGGTCTCCAGGATTGCGCCCCGGGCCAAAGGCAGGTGCCAAACCGCTGCGCCACCCAGGGATCCCCTTCTAGTGTAATTTTAATTTCAGTTACTGAGTTCTTCATCTCTGATTGGTTCTTTTTTATATTTTCTATCACTTTGTTACAGGTGTCACTGAGATCCTCCAGTAAGTAGCCTTATGACCCCATTATTTTCAATTCTTTATCAGGCAACTTGCTTATCTCTGTTTTATTTAGGTCTCTTACTGTTATTTTGTCCTCTTCTTCCATTTGGGATATATTACTCTGTGTAATTACTTTTTATAAATTTGTTTTACTTTTTTAGAAGGAGAGAGAGGGAAGAGGGTCAAAAAGGGAATCTTAAGCAGGCTCCATGCCCAGTGTGGAGCCCAACTTGGGGCTTGATTTCAAGACCCTGAAATCATGACCTGAGCCAAAATCAAGAGTCAGATGCTTAACTGACTGAGCCACCTGGGCACTTCTATTTTATCTAAATTTCTGTGTCTATTTTTATGTATTGGAAAAGTGAGGTATGTCTCCTCATCTTGAAGGTAGTGGTCTTATATAGAAGAGGCCCTATAATGCCCCATAGTGTAATGTCTTCTGTTCACCAGAATATAGTATTTCAGGGACGTATCATATTTGTGTTGAATGCATCCTACTTTTGTGCTTGAGCTTCAGTTTCTTTTAGTCTGGTCAGTTGCAATGGTCCTATTTGTAGTTGTAAGGGTTTTGTTTCTGTGCTGTTAAGTGGCTCATCTGGGGCTGTCTTGGGCTTGTAGTGGGATCAAACCAGATATTTGCTGTCAGCTCATTTGCCAGAAGTGCATTGGCATCTAACTACAGGCCACACTTCTTGCATTTTTCCTAAGAGTCTTTGTTAGTGGGCAGGGACTATGATCAGACTAGGTGTCTGTTTCTAGTCTATCTCTTGGGATTGCAACAACCCCAAACTGCAGGGCCCTTTCTTTGTGTTGCTCCCTCTGAGGTTTTTGTTTATGGGCAGGGCTGGCAGTCAAATCGGATTTCTTCCCCCAGGGTACTGTTGGGTCTGCACTCGAACTGGTATGTGTGGTTTGCTTTGGAGTGAGGCTGACCACTGTTGGGGCTGTTTGAAGAATTAGATAAATCAAGTTCTTTGTAGTGATTCTTGCTAAGTGGGGCAGGTTGAATGGGGCAAGGTTGCAGGAGAAAAAAGGTGCAGTGCACAGTGTTAACCAGGTAGGTGGTGAGTTTGTGATTGCTCTCACAGGTGTCCAAGTATCTAGACTGGGGAGCAGGAGAAGAAATGGTGTCTACCAGATCTTTTCTTTTTATTCACCCAAAGATTTCTGCCCCTCCAGCACATGTTCTGAGATTAATAAATATATCTATTTCCTATACAACCCAGTGGTTTTCAAACTTCTGTTTCTATACTTATCATAATGGGACTATTTGGTTGTTGTCTCGTTATCCTATTGCCTTTAAGCAATCCTGGAGCTGAGTCTGATGATTTTTTTAAATTAAATTATTAAGCCACACTGCTTCAAAAACTCATGAAGTTAAGCCTCTTGAGTTTTCAAAGCCTAATATTATAAGGACTTGTCATCCTAATGCAGGTTTCCCAAGTCTCTTGGGACTGATGTGAAGTCTGTTTCTTTCCGTACTTGATCTTTCCCTTATCTGAATTTCTTGTGTCCCTCCAGTCAGTGCTTACTCTTGCAGGGTAGTTTGGTTCCCTACCAGGACCATGCCCTCCTTACCTTTTTTTAAAAGATTTTTTTTATTTATTCATGAGACACACACACACACACACTGAGAGAGAGAGAGAGAGAGAGAGAGAGAGAGAGAGAGAGAGAGAGAGAGAGGTAGAGACACAGGCAGAGGGAGAAGCAGGTTCCATGCAGGGAGCCTGACGTGGGACTTGATCCCAGGTCTCCAGGATCACACTCCAGGCCGAAGCTGGCGCTAAACCGCTTAGCCACCAGGGCTGCCCCCTTCTTACCATTTTTCATGTCACCTTCTCCTTAGAATTAACTGTGGAGATTCTGTTCTGCCAGTTTTCTGTTCATTTTCTGGTTTAGTTACCTGATGTGACGATTATCTAGATTTATCTATGTGATGAGGTGAACTTAGGACCCTCTTACTTGGCCATCTTCCCAGATTCCCTCCATTTTGAGTTACTTTCCTATATGATGTTAGAATGTGGTCTCATTTCATTCTTTTGTATGTAGCTTTCCAGTTTTCTCAGCACCATTTATTGAAGAGATATCTTTTCCCTATTGTATATTTTTGCCTCCTTTGTCATAGATACCATATAATTTGGGGTTATTTCCGGACTCTATTATGTTCCATTGATCTATGTGTCTATTTTTGTTTCAGTACCATATATTTTGATTACTACAGATTTGTAGTATATCTTGAAATCCGGAATTGTGATACCTCTAACTTTGTTCTTGTTTCTTAGGATTACTTTGGCTATTTGGGATCTTTCATTATTCCATACAAATTTTAGTATTAATTGTTCTGATTCTGAGAGAAATGTTGTTGGTATTTTTCAACTTAAATTCAAATTAGTTGACATAAAGTGTAGTATTATTTTCAGGGGTAGAATTTAGGGATTCATTAGTTGCATATAACACTCAGTGCACATTACATCCAGTGTCCTCCTTAAGGCCCATTACCCAATTACCCCATCCAAACACCCACCTCCCCTCCAGGAACTCTGTTTGTTCCCGATAGTTGAGTCTTTTATGGCTAGCTCCCTCTCTGTTTTTATCTTATCTTACTTTTCCTTCCCTTCCCCTATGTTTATCTGTTTTGTTTCTTAAATTCCACATATGAGTGTATGCAACTGAGGAATCACTAAACTCTACCTCTGAAACGAAACAACAGAACAAAACAAAACAAAACAAACTTTTTGCACAAAAAAAAGAAAGAAAGAAAGAAAGAAAGAAAGAAAGAAAGAAAGAAAGAAAGAAAGAAAGAAATCTGGTCCTTAAGCCCTGCTGGGTACAAGAATTCGTGAAAATCAACCCCTCTCATTTTCCCAGCCAATGGCTTTGGGTAAATTTTCTCCTTGTGTGTTCCTCTGTGTTTTTCTCTCTCACCTTTCTCTGTAACCATAGCCTCCTCCCCTCTGCATCACTCTTGATCCTTTTCTCCCTTAAACCACATATTCACCCTTCCTATGTTCTTTGATATGGCTTCTTTTCTCCCTTTAGTTGTAGAGTTTTGCCAGTCTTAAGGTTGATATCTGGGGTATTTAGAATAATTTGATACTTCTCTAGTTGTGTTCATGTGACAAGATGGACCTAGGGTTCTCCTCCTCCTCTGACATCCTCTCTCTCTTCCCTCTGCATCTATTTAGATTAATGTTTGATTTTCTTTTATTAATGTGATTTATTACATTAATTGATTTGTGTATGTTAAACTATGACTGCATCCCAAAGAGAAATTCAACTTGGTCATGATGAATGATCCTTACTTTGCAGCTGAATTCAGTTTACTAAAATTTCACTGATAATTTTGCATCTATATTCACTGATAATTTTGCATCAGGGATATTAGATAGTTTTTTTTTTGTGATGTCTCTGCCTACTTTTCTTGTCAGGGTAATATCAGTCTCTTAAAATGAGTCTAGGATTGGTTTTTCAATTTTTGGGAAGAATTTGAAAAGGATGGATGTTAATTCTTCAAATATTTGAATTCAGCAGAGAAGTTATCTGGTCCTGGATTTTCTTCACTGGGAGATTTTCATACTGATTTATTCTCATTACTTGTAATTGATCTGTTAAGATTTTCTATTTATTCCTGACACAGTCTTGATAGGTTGTATGTTTATTTAAGATTTTTTTTCAATTTCTTCCAGGTTGTCTAGTTTGTTGGCATATTATTATTCATAGTATTTCTTAACCATTTTTAATTCTGTAGTCGCAGATGTAATGAATTTTTTATCATTTATAATCTTGTTGATTTGGGTCCTTTTCCTTCATTCCTTGTTTAGTGAACAGTTTGCAAAACTTATTTCTAGAGAGAACAAACTCTTAGTTTTGTCATTCATTTATATTGTTTTTCTACTTTCTATTTCATTTATTTCTGCTCTCATCTTTATAATTTCCTTCCTTGCTGAATTTGCGTTCCATTTTTTCCTTTTACTAATTTCTTGAGGCAGAGTTAGGTGGTTTGTCTGTAATCTTTTTTGTTCCTTAATACAGCATTTAGTGTTATGAACTTTTTACTTAGAGTTGCTTTTGCTACATCCCATAAGTCTTGGTATGTGTGTTTCCATTGTTTTTTTTTTTCAGGACTATATATTTTTTAATTTACCTTTTAATTTCTTCTTTGATCCATTGGCTGTTTAGGGGAGCATTGTTTAATTCCATATGTTTGTGAGTTTTAAATTTTTTCTCCCGTAATTGATTTCTAGTTCCATACTAGTTTGATCAGATTAGATACTGGGTATGGTTTCAGTCTTACCGAATTTGCTAAGATTTGTTTAGTGGCCTAAAATAAAGTCTATATGAGAAAATATTTCATGTGCAGTTGAGAAGAATGTTGTCAAACAAAAAGTTATGTATATGTCTGTTAGGTCCATTTGGTCTATACAGTTGTTTAAATTCACTGTTTGTTTATTGAATCTCTGGTTGATCTATCAATTCTGGGTGGATAATAATCTCAGCTATTATAGTGTTGCTGTTTATTTCTTCTTTTGGCTTTGTTCGCTTTTGCTTTATATGTTTAAGTGCCCCAATGTTGAATTGATAAATGTTTACAATTGTTATGTATTCTTTTTTTTTAAACATTTATTTTTTATTTTATTTTATTTTATTTTATTTTATTTTATTTTATTTATGATAGTCATACAGAGAGAGAGAGAGAGAGAGAGAGGCAGAGACACAGGCAGAGGGAGAAGCAGGTTCCATGCACCGGGAGCCCCATGTGGGATTCAATCCCGGGTCTCCAGGATCGCGCCCTGGGCCAAAGGCAGGCGCCAAACCACTGCGCCACCCAGGGATCCCCAATTGTTATGTATTCTTAATGGATAGACCCTTCTATCATTATATAATGATTCTAATTGTCTTTTTTCACCAGTTTTAGTTTACAGTCTATTTTGTCTAAGTGTACTTACACTTGCTTTGTTCTTGTTGTTATTTGTTGTTGTTGTTGTTGTCGTTACTATTTGCTTGAAATATATTTTTCCACCCCTTCATTCTCAGTACATAGGTGTCATTAAGGCTCAAATGAGTCTCTTGTAGGTAGTATATTGTTGGATCTTGCTTTTAACATATGTTCAGCCATTGTATGTCTTTTGATTGGAGACAATAAAGCTTACATTTAAAAAATTATTGATAGGTTAAAACTTAGTTTTGCCATTTCATTAAGTTTTTCTGGCTGTTTTGTAGATTCATTTTTCTTGCTTTTTATCATGTTATTTTTGTGTTTGTGTGTTTTGATGTATTTGGTATCAGTATACTTTGACTTTATCATGCTATTTTATGTAATTACTACAGGTCTTTCCCTTGTAATGAACATAAAGCTTAAATAAAATACTTTAAAATCATAACATCCTATTTTAAACTGACAACAATATAGGTTTGATAGCACTTATGATCTTTACAATTTTAATTCTTCTCCACCTCACATTTTAGTTTATCAATGTTATGGTTTGCTGATTTTTATATTATACATCCAATAACAGATTGTTGTAGTTATGGTTATCTTTACAAAGTTTATTTTTAACTTTTAAATTATGTACTACCATTATCATATTACACAATCTAACTTTGTATTTTGCCATTACTTGTGATTTTTATGGTACCCTCTTATATTTTTATGATGTTTATTAGCATCATTTTATTTCTACTCAAAGAATTACCTTTAGAATTTCTTTTTTTTTTTAGTTTTAATTTGTGTTTATTTTTTTAATTTTTTTAATTTTTTATTGGTGTTCAATTTACTAACATACAGAATAACCCCCAGTGCCCGTCACCCATTCACTCCCACCCCCGCCCTCCTCCCCTTCTACCACCCCTAGTTCGTTTCCCAGAGTTAGCAGTCTTTACGTTCTGTCTCCCTTTCTGATATTTCCCACACATTTCTTCTCCCTTCCCTTATATTCCCTTTCACTATTATTTATATTCCCCAAATGAATGAGAACATATAATGTTTGTCCTTCTCCGACTGACTTAATTCACTCAGCATAATACCCTCCAGTTCCATCCACATTGAAGCAAATGGTGGGTATTTGTCATTTCTAATGGCTGAGTAATATTCCATTGTATACATAAACCACATCTTCTTTATCCATTCATCTTTTGTTGGACACCGAGGCTCCTTCCACAGTTTGGCTATCGTGGCCATTGCTGCTATAAACATCAGGGTGCAGGTGTCCCGGCGTTTCACTGCATCTGTATCTTTGGGGTAAATCCCCAACAGTGCAATTGCTGGGTCGTAGGGCAGAATTTCTTGTAAGGCAGATCTGGTGGTGATAAACTCTCCCACATTTTTTCCAGGTTTTGTGAATATGGAAAAATCTTTATTTCTTCTTTATTTCTTTTTCTTAAATTTTTTTTATTTATTTATGATAGTCACACAGAGAGAGAGAGAGGCAGAGACACAGGCAGAGGGAGAAGCAGGCTCCATGCACCGGGAGCCCGACGTGGGATTCGATCCCGGGTCTCCAGGATCGCGCCCTGGGCCAAAGGCCGGCGCCAAACCGCTGCGCCACCCAGGGATCCCTTCTTCTTTATTTCTGAAGGACAGTTCTTAGTTGGAAGTTTTTTTTTCCTATACATTTTTAGTATATAATCCCCATTTCTTCTGGTCTGAGAAGTTTCTGTTGAGAAATTCACTGATAGTCCTTGGGAGTTTGTTCCCTTGCATGTAAGTTCTTTTATTTCTTGTGTTTTTCAAAATGTGTTCTTTGTCTTTGAGTTTTGTCAACTATAATATGTTCTTGGTATAGCCCTTTTTTTGGTTCAAACTATCTAGGATCCATTAGGCCTCATTGATCTGGATGTCTATTTCTCTCTCCAGCTTTGGGGAGTTTTTAGTCATTATTGCTTAGTTTTTAATTTTTTAGCCATTATTGTTTTATTCCATTGTATACATAAACCACATCTTCTTTATCCATTCATCTTTCGTTGGACACCGAGGCTCCTTCCACAGTTTGGCTATCGTGGCCATTGCTGCTATAAATATCCGGGTGCAGGTGTCCCGGCGTTTCATTGCATTTGTATCTTTGGGGTAAATCCCCAACAGTGCAATTGCTGGGTCGTAGGGCAGGTCTATTTTTAACTGTTTGAGGAACCTCCACACAGTTTTCCAGAGTGGCTGCACCAGTTCACATTCCCACCAACAGTGTACGAGGGTTCCCTTTTCTCCGCATCCTCTCCAACATTTGTTGTTTCCTGCCTTGTTAATTTTCCCCATTCTCACTGGTGTGAGGTGGTATCTCATTGTGGTTTTGATTTGTATTTCCCTGATGGCAAGTGATACAGAGCATTTTCTCATATGCATGTTGGCCATGTCTATGTCTTCCTCTGTGAGATTTCTGTTCATGTCTTTTGCCCATTTCATGATTGGATTGTTTGTTTCTTTGGTGTTGAGTTTAATAAGTTCTTTATAGATCTTGGAAACTAGCCCTTTATCTGATAGGTCATTTGCAAATATCTTCTCCCATTCTGTAGGTTGTCTTTGAGTTTTGTTGACTGTATCCTTTGCTGTGCAAAAGCTTCTTATCTTGATGAAGTCCCAATAGTTCATTTTTGCTTTTGTTTCTTTTGCCTTCGTGGATGTATCTTGCAAGAAGTTACTATGGCCGAGTTCAAAAAGGGTGTTGCCTGTGTTCTTCTCTAGGATTTTGATGGAATCTTGTCTCACAGTTAGATCTTTCATCCATTTTGAGTTTATCTTTGTGTATGGTGAAAGAGAGTGGTCTATACCCTCAAAACTATAGAACACTTCTGAAAGAAATTGAGGAAGACACAAAGAGATGGAAAAATATTCCATGCTCATGGATTGGCAGAATTAATATTGTGAAAATGTCAATGTTACCCAGGGCAATATACACGTTTAATGCAATCCCTATCAAAATACCATGGACTTTCTTCAGAGAGTTAGAACAAATTATTTTAAGATTTGTGTGGAATCAGAAAAGACCCCGAATAGCCAGGGGAATTTTAAAAAAGAAAACCATATCTGGGGGCATCACAATGCCAGATTTCAGGTTGTACTACAAAGCTGTGGTCATCAAGACAGTGTGGTACTGGCACAAAAACAGACACATAAATCAGTGGAACAGAATAGAGAATCCAGAAGTGGACCCTGAACTTTATGGGCAAGTAATATTCGATAAAGGAGGAAAAACTATCCATTGGAAGAAAGACAGTCTCTTCAATAAATGGTGCTGGGAAAATTGGACATCCATTATTGTTTTAAATATTACTTTTGTCCCTTTTCCTTTTTTTCTCCTTCTGCAATTCCCACAATGCAGTTATTGCTAATTTTGATTGTGTCCTACAGGTCCCATAGGCTTTTTTGTATCTATCTATCATCTATCTATCTATCTATCTATCTATCTATCTATCTATCTATGTATCTATCATATATCATCTATCATTTATCTCCTCTAAATGTCTAATTTCAAATTTCTTGTTTTCTACATCATTGATTCATTCTTCTGCACATCTATTTTTGAAGATTTCTATTGAGTTTTTCAGTTCAGTCGTTATAATTTTCACCTCTAGGTTTTCTGTTTGTTTAATGATTTATATTTCTTTGATGAACTTCTCATTTTCTTTATGCATGGTTTTCCTAATTTTGTTTTGTTGTCTGTGTGTTCTTGTAGTTTAATAAACTTACTTATGAGGAATATTCTGAATTCTTTGAAAGTTCATAAAACTGCATTTCTTTAGGGTCAGTTATCTCTGAGGGTGTCATCTTTACCTGATTATTTTTTTGCAATTCTTATTTCCTTATATTGGTGTCTGTGTATTTGAGTAAGTGGTTTCCTCTTTTAGACTTTACAGGTTTGGTTTAGAAGAGACAGTTCTTCATCATCCAGCTCATATTGGGTTTCTAGATGCATTTTCTGGCAATGTTCTTGGCCAGGTGGAACTTTTCATGAGTCTATTTTGGGCAAGGTCACTTCCCAACTTCTGAAGTGTGTGTGGGAGAACACTTGGATAAGACTTGTGGATTGGTTTCCTGCCCAGGCGAGGCTTTTAGGACTGGATTTGTTGTTGCCTGAATATGTGGCCAGATATTCTAGATAGTTGGGATTGGTTACTATACTCAGCAGTAGCTTAAAACTGTGAATTTACTTCCCTGCCCTTAAAGCCGGTTACAAAATAGGCTTTAAGGTATGCACAGCTCATTGTTTGATTATCTGAATCTGTCAAGAATACTCACAAAATTTCCTGACAAGAGAGTGCCAATTTTGCTCTTCAGATGAGGGAAGACTTGGGCTGTGCTTGCTCTGTGTTCAGATGTCCTATAAACAGGGCTGCTGTATGAGCTATGTGGTGTCCTGTGTACTCCGTTTAGCTTCTCTGATCAGTTAAGCTAAAGGATATATTCAGCAATAGGCAAAACTGGAGGCTATATTCTCTGCACAAACAAAGCAGGTTAATTGACTTCAAATCTGGCAAGGCATTTGGTGGTTTTGATTTAAGCTGACCTGTGACTTTAGTTCCCTGGCCAACAAGGGCATTGGCTTTGCTCTAAAAATGATCAAATTTGCCTGCTGAATAAACTGAATGTTTTTGGCCTACATATTTTTCAAGGTCTTTTGCCCTGCCGTTCTGGTTGGTTAAGGCTGGAAGCCATAATCAATAGTTATTGGGGTTATGAATTATCTCCTCTGTCTCAAAAGAGTTAGAGGAGCAGTTCACATCTGCCAAGGCTTTTGTTTGTGGGCTTTTTTCTAGTTTCTTAAGAAGAATTATTGTATGTTTAAGATTTGCAAGCAGGGACGCCTGGGTGCCTCAGTGGCTAAGCGTCTGCCTTCAGTTCAGCACATGATCCTGGAGTCCCTGGATTGAATCCCACATCAGTCTCCCAACATGGAGCCTGCTTCTCTCTCTGTGTGTGTCTCTCATGAATAAATAAATAAAATCTTAAAAAAAGATGCGCATGTATAATTGTTTGATTTACATGTACTGTGAAATTACCATAGTAGGTTCACATAGCATTTATCATCTTGTATAAATACAATAATTAAAAAGAAAAGAGAAAAAAATTCCTTTTTATGAGAACTCTTAAGATTTACTCTCTAGGGGATCCCTGGGTGGCTCAGCAGTTTGGTGCCTGCCTTTGGTCCAGGGCACAATCCTGGGGTCCCAGGATCGGGTCCCACGTCGGGCTCCCAGCAAGGAGCCTGCTTCTCCCTCCTCCTGTGTCTCTGCCTCTCTCTCTCTCTGTGTCTATCATGAATAATAAATAAATAGATGAATAAATAAAAAGATTTACTCTCTAAAAATCTTTTCTATATGTCATACAGAGGTGTCAACTACAGTTGTCATATTGTACATTATATCTCTAATACTTATTTATGTTATAACTAGAATTTTGTAACTTTTGACCACCTTCCTTCAATTCCACTTTCCTCTCATACTCTGCCTCTGATAAACACAAGTCTGATCACTTTCCTGAGAGCTTTTTTTTGTTCCACATATAAGTTAGATCATGTAGTATTTACTTTCTCTATATGATTTATTTCACCTAGTATAATGCCTTTAAAGTCCATCCATGTTGTCACAAATTATAGGTTTTACTCATATTTTTATGGCTTAAGTATATGTATTTGCATATCACTTTTCTTTAATAAAACCAAAGTAAATTTTCTCTAATTGAATTTTCAGAAACCTTTTGTATTTAAATTTATTAGGGTAGGACTTTACAATGGAAACTATAAAAGCTTATATTGGAAATACATTCTATTCTGAAATATTTATTTTCATATTTTAACGTGTTTCATTCCTTTAAGCCATTTGCTAAATTATAATTTATATATGTGGAGGTCTAGGTGATGAATCTTGTTGGTTTATCTTTTGAAAAGTGGGCACGTTTTTCATAATTGTATGTAATGTAAGCAGACTAGTTTGTTGAATTGCTTTAATATGCAAGCCAGGTTTTTTAGGTTTTTATTTAAATACCTATTAGTTAACATGCAATGTAATATTAGTTTTGGGTATACAATATAGTGACTCAACACTTCCATACAACATCCAGTGCTCATCACCTATTTAATCCATCTCCCTATCGACTCCCCTCTGGTAACCATCAGTTTATTCTCTATAGTTAAGAGTCTCTTTCTTGGTTTGCCTCTCTCTCTCTCTCTTTCGGAAAACCAGTTCTGGAACTGGAGGATATTATGCTGAGTGAACTAAGTCAATCAGAAAAGGACAAACATTATATGGTCTCATTCATTTGGGGAATATAAAAATTAGTGAAAGGGAATAAAGGGGAAAGGAGAGAAAATGAGTGGTAAATATCAGTGAATGTGACAGAACATGAGACACCTAACTCTGGGAAACAAAGAAGGGGTGATGGAAAGGGAGGTGGGCAGGGGGTTGGGGTGACTGGGTGATGGCACTGAGGGGGGCACTTGATGGGATGAGCACTGGGTGTTATGCTATATGTTGGCAAATTGAACTCCAATAAAAAATAAAATTAAATAAATAAAATTAAATAAAATGTAGATAACATTGTATTTTCAAAAGTCCAAAGTAAAAAGAGTCTTTTAGAAACCTAAGATATGAGGTTCATTGTATTGTATTTTACTTTATTATAGAAATCTTATAAAATATTGATGATCATTAAAATCTCTTGTTAATCCTATCATCTGAATAAAGGTGAAGAGAAGAATACCATTCACTTGGGAAAAAAAAGAAAACCAGTTCTTTAAAGTAAAATAAGTATACTTGAGAAAGAAGTAAATAATATACTTTATAAGCAGATGGAAGACAAGGTAAAGGGGGTGATACAGTGGGTAGTGCTAGACAGTTACCCAAAGAGCAGGAATTAGATTTCTGTGCCTCCTACAGTAGCCAACATCAAGTCCTTCCTACTTGAAAGTAACAAAATTGTTTTCCCTGATTTATTAAAATTTTATTCTATTCTCAAATGAAATTGTTTCAAAATGTAAGAGTAGTTAATTAAGGTAATTCTGGCTGTCATAACAAATGCTGATATTAGGCAGATGGAGAAAGTATGAACAATGATTGGTAGCTGTTTTTTTATGGGCCAGCCTTGGATGTGGAAATATATCATTCTGCTCATGTTCATTGACTAGAACTCAGTTACATGTTTATGTCTAAGGATAAAGAAGGCTTAAAAATGTCTGACTCTTATAGTAGGAGAAAACAAAATTAAGTGTTTAATCAACAGCTAGTTTTTGTCACAACAAATGTCAGATAGATGATAGACAGATGATAGATGATAGATGTAAAAGTTGGAGTTGAACATCTGTCACTTGTAAGATATAGCTTGTGGCATTCTATCTGCAATTAAAAATAACACTTAGGGGTGCTTGGGTGGCTCAATTGGTTGGGCAGCTGACTTTTGATTTCAGCTCAAGTCATGATCTCATGTTCTGTGATCCAGCCCTGCCTACATCGGGTTCCTCATTCGTTGGGGGGTCTGCTTGAGGATTCTCTCTCTTCCTCTGTCCCTCCCCCTGCTCACTCACATGCACATGCTGTCTCATTCTTTCTCTAAAAATAAAAAATAAATAATTAAAATATAGAACTTAATTTTACTTTTTCTCCTATTATGTTTTCTCTATTTCTCCTTTGCTTTTCTTTCTTATCTGTGACCTATTTTATATTTTACAAGTTTTGTTGGAAAATAAATGACATACATTACTCATAAGTTTAAGGCATTAACTGCATGATGGTTATATTTACATATACTGTGAAATGATTGTTACAATATGTTTAGCTAACATTCATATTCTCACATAGATGAAATAAAAGAAAAAATAAAACTGAAAAAACATTTCTCCTTATAATAAGAACTCACAGGACTTACACTCTTAACAACTTTCCTATATATCATAATCAGTATTAGCTATAGTCACCATGTTGTACATTTCATCCTTAATACTTATAACTGAAAGTTTGTACCTTTTAACCACTTTAATCCAATTTCTTCTCTCCCTCCCTTCCAATTCTGGTAATCACAAGTTTTATCTTTTTTCCTATGAGTTTAGGGGTATTTTTACACACACACACACACACACACACACATATATATATATATATACACACACACACACACACACACACACACACACACACATATATATATAGGTTTTTGCATATTTTTTTCTCCTTTTTATTACATGTATTTTTTATTGCATATATATATTCTCACAACTCTAATCCATTCATCCATCAATGTCTTGGCTGTTATAAATAATACTTCTATTAACATAGGTGTGGAGATATATATTTTGAATTAGTGTTTTTTTTCCTTTGGGTATATGCCCAGAAATTGAATTGCTAGATCATATGATAGTTCTCTTTTTTAAATTTTTCTGTGGAAACTCCATATTATTTTACTTAGTGGTTGTACCAGTACTCTCCTACCAACAGTGCCCAGGGGTAACATTTTCCCCACATCCTTGCCAGCGTGTATCTCTTATCTCTTTGATGATGACCATTCTAAAAGGCATGAGGTGATAAACGTTGCAGTTTTATTTTTAATTTCTCTGAGTTATGTTAGGCATCATTTTATGTACCTATTGGCATTTCATGTATTTTCTTTAGACAGATCTTTATTTGGGCCTTTTGCTCATTTTTTAATTGGATCTTTTTTGCTATTAAGTTGTGTGAGTTCTTTATATAGAGTTTACTTTTTATTAGATTAACATTTTTTTCAAATATTTTTTACATTCCATAGGTTTCTCTTTTCACTTTGTTGATGGTTTCTTTTGTTGTGCAGAGGTTTTAGTTTGATATAGTTTTACATTATTTGTATTTGATTTTGTTACTTGTACTTTAGGTGTCATATCCAAAAAATTATTACAAGACCTATGTTAGGGAAATTTATTCTTATGTTTTCTTCTAGGAGTTTTATGGTTTCTGGTTTTATTATTAAGTCTTTAATCTATCTATTTCAAATTAATTTTTGTGAGTGGTTTTAGATAGGGGTCCAGTTTTATTCCTTTACATTTGTAAATCTAATTATCCCAGCACCATTTATTGAAGAGACTGTATTTTCTCCGTTGAATATTTTGGCTTCCTTTTTCAAAGACCAGTTGATAGTATAAACATAGGTGTATTTCTGGGGTCTAAATTCTGTTTCATTGGTGTACTTATTTTTTATGCCAGTACCTTATTATTTTTATTACTATAGCTTTATAGTACAGCTTTAAGACAGGAAGGGTGATGCTCCATATTTGTCCTTCTTCCTCAGGAGTTGTTTGGCTATTTTTAGTTTTTTATGATCACATATTAATTATAGGAGTTATTTACTTACTTCTGTAAAAAATGCCATTGGAATTTGGATAGAGATTGCATTGAATATTGGAAAGCTTTTGGTAATATTGATCTTTTAACAATACTAATTTATGCAATCCATGAACATAAGATACCTTTCCATTTGTTTGTGTCTTCCTTGAATATATTCATCAATGTCTTATTTTCAGAGTAGAAATTTTTCACCTCTTTAGTTAAAATTATTCTTAAGTATTTTATTGTTTTTTTAAAGGATTTTATTTATTTGTTCATGAGAGACACACAGAGAGAGGCAGAGACATAGGCAAGAAGGAGAAGCAGGCTCCCCTTGGGAATCCCAATGCGGGACTTGATCTTAGGATCCTGGGATCACAACGTGAGCCAAAGGCAGATGCTTAACCAATGAACCACCCAAATGCCCCTATTTTATTGTTTTTAGTGCTATTGTAAAAGGAATATATTTTTAAACTTTTTTCCATAAGTCATATTAGTGTATAGAAACGATTTTTGTACGTTGATTTTGTATTCTGCAGTTTTAGTAGATTTGTTGACTATATCTAACAGTTTCCTGATAAATTATTCAAGATTTTCTATATATGAAATTATATCATCTTCAAATAGAGACAATTTAACTTCTTCCTTTCAATTGCAATACTTTTTATTTATTTTTCTTATTTTGTTGTTCCAGATAGGACCCACAGTACTATGTTGAATAAAAGCGGTGATAGAGCATCCTTATCTTGTTCTGGATCTTAGAGGAAAAGATTTCAACTTTTCACTAAGGAGTGTGCAAGACTAATTGTAGTCTGGTCATATGTAGTCTTTATTGTGTTGATATATGTTCCTTCTATGTCTGATTTGTTGAGTTAATATAATATATTAATGTTGAAGCTTGTTAAATAATTTCCAGTGCATATTGAGATAATCATGATTTTCATTTCATTAATGTGATGTATCACATTGATTGATTTGCATATGTTGCACCTACCTTGCGTCCAGGGATTATTCCCTATTAATCATTGTGAATGATGCTTTTTATGAGCTTCTGAATTCATTTTGCTAGTATTTTAGTAAAAAAAAATGCATCTATATTAATTAGAGATATCAGCCCTTAGTTTTCCTTTCAAAAAAATTTTTATTGGAGTTCAATTTGCCAACATATAGCATAATACCTAGTACTCATCCCACCAAGTGCCCCCTCAGTGCCCATCACCCAGTCACCCCAACCCCCCGCCCACCTCCCTTTCCTCCACCCAATGTTCGTTTCCCAGAGTTAGGGGTCTTTCATGTTTTGTCACCCTCAATGATATTTTCACTCATTTTCTGTCCTTTTCCATTTATTCCCTTCCACTAATTTTTATATTCCCCAAGTGAATGAGACCATATAATGTTTGTCCTTCTCCGATTGACTTAATTTCACTCAGCATAAAACCCTCCAGATCCCTCAACATCGAAACAAATAGTGGATATGTGTCATTTCTAATGGATGAGTAATACTCCATTGTATACAGAGACCACATCTTCTTTATCCATGCATCTTTTGATGGACACCGAGGCTCCTCCCACAGTTTGACTATTGTGGACATTGCAGCTATAAACATTGGGGTGCAGGTGTTCCAGCATTTCACTGCATCTGTATCTTTGGGGTAAATCCCCAGCAGGGCAATTGCTGGGTTGTAGGGCAGATCTATTTTTAAACTCTTTGAGGAACCTCCACACAGTTTTCCAGAGTGGCTGCACCAGTTCATATTCCCACCAACAATGCAAGAGAGTTCCCCTTTCTCCACATCCTCTCCAACATTGTTGTTTCCTGTCTTGTTAATGTTCACCATTCTCACTGGTGTGAGGTGGTATCTCATTGTGGTTTTGATTTGTATTTCCCTGATGGCCAGTGATGCAGAGCATTTTCTCATGTGCTTGTTGGCCATGTCTCTGTCTTCCTCTGTGAGATTTCTGTTCATGTCTTTTGCCCATTTCAGGACTGAATTGTTAGTTTCTTTGCTGTTGAGCTTAATAATTTCTTTATAGATCTTGGATACTAGCCCTTTATCTGATATGTCATTTGCAAATATCTTCTCCCATTCTGTAGGTTGTCTTTTAGTTTTGTTGACTATTTATTTTACTGTGATAAAGTTTTTATCTTGATTAAGTCCCAATAATTCATCTTTGCTTTTGTTTCCCTTGCCTTCATGGGTGTATCTTGCAAGAAGTTGCTATGGCCAGTTCACAAAGGGTGTTCCCGGAGTTCTCCTCTAGGATTTTGATAGATTCTTGTCCCACATTGAGATCTTTCATCCATTTTGTTTATCTTTGTGTATGGTGTAAGAGAATGGTCTAGTTTCATTCCTCTGCATTTAGCTGTCCAATATTCCCAGCACCATTTATTGAAGAGACTGTCTTTTTTTCAGTTGATAGTGTTGGCTGCCTTGACGAATATTAGTTGAACATACAGTTGAGGTTTCAATTTTGGATTCTCTACTCTGTTTCATTGATCTATGTGTCTGTTTTTGTGCACCACACTGTCTTGATGACCACAGCTTTGTCGCACAACCTGAAATCTGGGATGGTGATGTCCCCAGCTATGGTTTTCTTTTTTAATATTCCCCTGGCTATTCGGGGTCTTTTCTGATTCCACACAAATCTTAAGATGATTTGTTCCAACTCAGTGAGGAAAGTCCATGGTATTTTGATAGGAATTGCATTAAATGTGTAAATTGCCCTGGGTAACATTGACATTTTCACAATATTAATTCTTTCAATCCATGAGCATGGTATATTTTTCCATCTTTGTGTCTTCCTCAATTTCTTTCAGAAGTATTCTATAGTTTTTAGGGTATAGATCCTTTACCTCTATGGTTAGGTTTATTCCTAGGTATCTTATGGGTGCAATTGTAAAAGGAATTGACTCCTTAATTTCTCGTTCTTCAATCTCTTTGTTAGTGTAGAGAAATGCCACTGACTTCTGGGCACTGATTTTGTATACTGCCAAACTGTCAAATAGCTCTATGAGTTCTAGCAATCTTGCGGTGGAGTCTTTTGGGTTTTCTATGTACAGTATCATGTATCTGCAAAGAGGGAGAGTTTGACTTCTTTGGAATTTCAATGGCTTTAATTTCTTTTTGTTGTCTGATTGCTTAGGGTAGAACTTCTAGTACTATGTTGAATAGCAGTGGTGAGAGTGGACATCCCTGTCTTGTTCCTGATCTTAGGGGAAAGGCTCCCAGTGTTTCCCCATTGAGAATGTTATTTGCTGTGGGCTTTTCCTAGATGGCTTTTAAGATGTTGAGGAATGTTCCCTCTATCCCTACACTCTGAAGAGTTTTGATCAGGAATGGATGTTGTATTTTGTCAAGTGCTTTCTCTGCATCTATTGAGAGGATCATACGGTTCTTGGTTTTTCTCATGCTGGTATGATGAATCTCATTGATAATTTTATGAGTGTTGAACCAGCCTTGCATTCCGCGAATAAATCCTACTTGGTCATGGTGAATAATCTTCTTAATGTATTGTTGGATCCTATTGGCTAGTATCTTGTTGAGAATTTTTGCATCCATGTTCATCAGGGATATTGGTCTATAATTCTCCTTTTTGGTGGGGTCTTTGTCTGGTTTTGGAATTAAGGTGATGCTGGCCTCATAGAACAAGTTTGGAAGTGCTCCATCTCTTTCTATCTTTCTGAACAGCTTTAGTAGAATAGGTATGGTTTCTTCTTTAAACGTTTGATAGAATTCCCCTGGGAAGCCATCTGGCCCTGGACTTTTGTGTCTTGGGAGGTTTTTGATGACTGCTTCAATTTCCTTCCTGGTTAGTGGCCTGTTCGAGTTTTCTATTTTTTCCTGTTCCAGTTCTGGTAGTTTGTGGTTTTCCAGAAATGCATCCATTTCTTCTAGCTTGCCTAATTTATTGGCGTATAGCTGCTCATAATATATTTTTAAAATCGTTTGTATTTCCTTGGTGTTGGTAGTGATCTCTCCTTTCTTACTCATGATTTTATTAATTTGAGTCTTCTTTCTCTTCTTTTTAATAAGGCTGGCTAATGGTTTATCTATCTTATCAATCCTTTCAAAGAACCAGCTCCTGGTTTTGTTTATCTCTTCCACAGTTCTCGTGGTCTCGATTTCATTGATTTCTGCTCAAATCTTTATTAACTCTCTTCTTATGCTGGGTGTAGGATCTATTTGCTGTTTTTTTTTTTCTCCAGCTCCTTTAGGTGCAAGTTTAGGTTTTGTATTTGAGTTCTTTCCAGTTTTTGAATGGATGCTTGTATTGCGATGTATTTCCCCCTTAGGACAGTTTTTGCTGTATCCCAAAGATTTTGAATGGTTGTATCTTCATTCTCATTAGTTTCCATGAAACTTTAATTCTTCCCTAATCTCGTGGTTGACCCTCTCATCTTTGACCAAGATGGTTCTTAACCTCCACGTGTTTGAAGTCCTTCCAAACTTCTTCTTGTGATTTAGTTCTAATTTCAAAGCATTATAGTCTGAAAAAACACAGGGGATGATCCCAATCTTTTGTTATCAGTTAAGACCTGATTTGTGACCTAGTATGTGGTCTATTCTGGGGAAAGTTCCATATGCACTTGGGACGAATGTGTATTCAGTTGCGTTTGGATGTAAAGTTCTGTAGATATCTGTGAAATCCATCTGGTCCAGTATATCATTTAAAGCTCTTGTTTCTTTGGAGATGTTGTGTTTAGAAGACCTTTCAATTGTAGAAAGCGCTACATTAAAGTCACCAAGTATAAGTGTATTATTATCTAAGTATGTCTTAACTTTGGTTATTAATTGATTGATATACTACGCAGCTCCCGCATTCGGGGCATATATATTGATGATTGTTAAGTCCCCTTGTTGGATAGATCCTTTAAGTATGATATAGTGTCCCTCTTCGTCTCTTAATACAGTCTTCAGGATAAACTTTAGTTTGTGATATAAGGATGGCTACCCCTGCTTTCTTTTGAGGGCCATTTGAATGGTACATGGTTCTTCAACCTTTTATTTTAAGGCTGGAGGTGTCCTTATGTATAAAACGAGTCTCTTGTAGACAGCAAATAGATGAGTCTTGCTTTTTTATCCAGTCTGATTCCCTGCGCCTTTTGATGGGGTCATTAAGCCCATTCACATTCAAAGTTACAATTGAAAGATATGAATTTAGTGTCATCATGATACCGATTCAGTCCCTGTTTTTGTGGATTGTTCCATTGGATTTCCTCTTTCTTTTACAGAGTCCCCCTTAATATTTCTTGGAGAACTGGTTTGATGGTCATATATTCTTTCAGTTTCTGCCTACCTTGGAAGCTCTTTATCTCTCCTTCTATTCTGAATGAGAGCCTTGCTGGATAAAGTATTCTTGGCTGCGTGTTCTTCTCATTTAGGACCCTGAATATATACTGCCAGCCCTTTCTGGCCTGCCAGGTCTCTGTGGAGAGGTCTGCTGTTAATCCAATATTTGTCCCCATAAAAGTTAGAGATTTCTTGTCTCTTGCTGCTTTAAGGATCTTCCCTTTATCTTTGGAATTTGGAAGCTTCACTATTAAATGCCGATGTGTTGAGTGGTTTTTATTGATTTTAGGGGGGGAACTTCTCTACTTCCTGGATCTGAATGCCTGTTTCCCTTCCCAGAATAGGAACGTTTTCAGCTATGATTTGTTCAAATACATATTCTGGACCTCTGGCCCTTTTTGTCGCCCTCAGGAATCCCAATTAACTGTAGATTTTTCTTCATGAGGCTGTCATTTATTTCCCTTAATCTATCCTCATTATATTTCAACTGTTTTTCTCGTTTCCTCAGTTTCCCTCTTTGCCATCAACTTGCCTTCTATGTCACTCACTCATTCTTCTACCTCTTTAACCCTCCTTGTTAGGACCTCTAGTTTGGATAGCATCTCATTTAATTGATTTTTAATTTCTGCCAGATTAGATCTAAATTCTGCAGTCATGAAGTCTCTTGAGTCCTTTATGCTTTTTTCTAGAGCCACCAGTAGCTTTATAATTGTGCTTCTGAATTGGCTTTCTGACATTGAATTGTAATCCAGATTTTGTAACTCTGTGGGAGAGAGGACTGTTTCTGATTCTTTCTTTTGTGGTGAGTTTTTCCTTCTAGTCATTTTGCTCAGTGCAGAGTGGCCAAAAAGAAGGTGTATTGGGAAAAGGAGAACAGGAAGATAAAGAAGAAAAGAAAAAGAAAAAAAGAAAAAAATAGGAAAAAAAAAAAAACAGAAGAGAACAAAGAAAAAAAGGGGGGGAAGCAAACAGAAATAAAAAACAAGAGGGAGTATCCTATGATTCTGTATACTGTATATCCCTCGATTTCCCCCTGGAACTTTCCAGTGCTGCTTGGTCAATAATTTCCTTTCTCCTGTCCATGTTGCTGGTCTTCTGGGGGAGGGGCCTGCTGTGCTGATTCTCAGGTGTGAGCACTTGGGGGAGCTGCTCAGCCTTGTGCAAGGCTCAGTGAAAGTTGTTTAATCTGTTTATCCTTTGAGGCCACAGTGAAGCTCAGTGGGAGTTGTTTATCCTATGAGGCCCCAGGAGGAACAACAAGAGTTGTGAGGCCAGCTCTCTAGCCCTGGAGTCAGCTCCTGCAGTAACTACTGGAGCTCTCAGTCTGCAGGGGCCTGGATGCTCCGGAGGCTGGGTCACTGATCTCCACAGCTCGTCACCACCCGGGGACAGGAGTGTCCTTGTTGTCCTGTGCCCTCCTGGCTTCTGCCTGTCCCGGTGGAGCGCCGGATCTTGGGCTGTTTCCCCGGGGCCCTGTGCTCCCGGGCCTGCACTGTTCCAATCGCGCTCCCGGCAGCGCAGCTCCCTCCATGCAGATCCTCTGCTGGAGCTGCCCCAGAGCTGGTCCCGGGGCCCCGCAGCCTCCTCCGCGTGGAGCCGCCACCGGAGCTGCCTCCAAGCTGCTCCCAGGTTCAGCCGTGCGTGATCTGCAGCCCTTTAGGGAGCTCAGCCGCAGTGTGTGGTGCGCTCTCCCCCGGGGTGCTCCATTAGTGTCCCAGGGAGCCTGAGGGGAGCCCAGGGAGCCCAGGGAGCCCCGCCCCTCCTGGGTTCTTGCTGTAACTCCCCGCGAGTGCCTTTTTGTCCGGGTAGATTGGTGAAACTCCTGCTTCTCCAGGCGGGGCTTTCCTGTTCTGGGAGCACGCGACTGGGGGCCTTAGCCCGGCTCCTTGCGGGGCCCCTCCCCCTTGGATGCCTTTTGTTTCTTTATTTCTTGTTTCCCCCATCTTCCTACCTTGATAGAAGCGTGAACTCTTCTCACTGTAGCATTCCAGCTGTTCTCTCTTTAAATCTCAGGACGATTTCATAGATTTTCAGGATTATTTGAAGGTTATCTAGGTAATTTGGTGGGAACAGGTGACTTGGGACCCTACTCTTCAGCCATCTTGCCCCGCCCCCCTGTGGGGTATCTTTTCACTCTTCTGATGATATTCTTTGTAAAATATATGTGTTTTCATTTAAGTAGAGTCAAATTTATCTATTTTTTTCCCATTTTTTATCATGTGCTTTTGGTATCACATATAAAAAATTCTTGACTAATCCAAGATTTATGCCTATTTTAGTGGTTAATAGCTTTAGCCATTACACTTAGGTTTTTAAAATTTATTTTGGGTTAGTTTTTGCATATGGTACAAGGTAGAGTATTAAATTAACTCTTTTACAGTTGAATATCCAGTTGTCCCAGCACCTTTTATTGCAAATATTATTTTTTCTGCATTGAATCTTCTTGGTACCCAGTTGAACTTGGTACCCAGTTCTTGGGTATAGCCACTTGGCTTTCAACTGGGTACCACGAAGATTCAATGGAGAAAGAATAATATATATATATATATATATATATATATATAGAGAGAGAGAGAGAGAGAGAGAGAGAGAATATCCACACTCTTAATTCTATTCCATCAATCTAGAGGTCTATCCTGACACCAGTATGTTCCAGTCTTGATTATTGTAGTTTAGTAGTAAATTTTTAAATAGATAAGTGTAATTTCATGAACTTTGTTTTTCTCTTTAAAGACTGTTTTGTTTGAAGGTATTTCCTTAAATTTCCATATAAATTTGAGAATCAGCTTTCAGTAACTGTAAAGAAGTCAGCTCTGATTTTGATACAGATAGTGTTGAATCCATAGGTCAATTTGGGGGAGTATTGCTATTTTAACATATTAAATATTGTGATTCAAGAGCACGAGACTTCTTTCCATTTATTTAGGCCTTCTTAATTTATTAAATATATTTTAATTTTAGGTTATGTTCTGCTCTTTTGTTAAATGTATTCATATAAATTAATACCATATACATGTATATATTTCTTTTGAATTTTATTATAAATGGAATTATGTTCTAATTAATTTTAGCTTGTTTATTGCTATCCACCTTCCACTGCCTTATTGTGCCCGCTCAATGCTATCTAGGGGTACAGATTCAGCTCCCTACTGGGCTTTACTGGCATTGGGAGGAAAAAGGAGTGCTTACTAGCCCTAATATGTACTACTTTCTTCTGCCTTGTTGACGTTGGGTGGGTATGAAGGCTCAGCTTCCCTCCTCTGGGGTTGGGCTGAGGGTAAAGTCTAATGATGACTTCATTAAGTCTTATTGCTTCTGGGTAGAAGTGGAGGTTCACTTCACCAATGCATGCTTTAATTTAGCTAACAGCTTCTGGGACCCACAGGCACTACCCTGGTGGGAGAATAGGAACACTGTCTGCCAGCTTCATTCAGTAAGGGGTGAAAGGTCAATTCCCTTCTGTGTCCCTACTGCACCACCAAGTAAGGGAATCCAAGCACCTCTGCTGCTGCCAGGTAGGAGACTAAATCTTTGTTCCATGTTTAGGGGATTAAAGATGAACTTCCTGCTTGACCCTGCTGACATCAACCAGTGGGAGATAGTGCCCTTTGTTTCCTTGAGATGGGGGTGGAGGGAATGAGGTAGGATTAAAGATCAAATGGTGGATATGGCTGTAGTTTTTTTTTTTCCATTGATGTTTGGCTAGAGTAGGGTGGTAATTGCTAGAAATATTTTCTATTGTTAGTACACCCTTCCCTAGATCCTTTAGCTATGAAAAACAAACTTTACTTGAAGTTTTTGTTTCTTTGTTTCATTTTTATCTAGCTATTGGGTGGTTGTTTGTAGAAGGCTTCTTTCTGGAAGGCTTTATGTAAGATGTGGGGGGTGACAAACAGCAAACTCAGGAAATACACCATCAAGTCCTATGGTGTTGCTCAAGTCCCATGGACCTTCAGAAACTTTCATTTGCCCCCTACTTTTTAAACCCTTCCTTGCTTGTTTGTTGTTATGTCCAGGATTTAATAGTTGTAAGTGAGAAGATCTAGAAGGAATGGGGTTGCCTTATTTTGGCAGATCGGGAAGATACCATTTTCTAGGGAAAAAATAATTACAACTTTACCATGGGATGGCACCAGGACCTGAAAGGAATTTATTTTAATAATAAATTGATTTTTATTGGTGTTCGATTTGCCAAAATAGAGAATAACACCCAGTGCTGATCCCGTCAAGTGCCCCCCTCAGTGCCCATCACCCATTCACCCCCACCCCCCGCCCTCCTTCCTTCCACCACCACTAGTTCGTTTCCCAGAGTTAGGAGTCTTTATGTTCTGTCTCCGTTTCTGATATTTCCCACACATTTCTTCTCCCTTCCCTTATATTCCCTTTCACTATTATTTATATTTATATTCCCCAAATGAACGAATATACTGTTTGTCCTTCTCCGATTGACTCATTTCACTCAGCATAATACTCTCCAGTTACATCCACGTTGAAGCAAATAGTGGGTATTTGTCATTTCTAGTGGCTGAGTAATATTCCTTGTATACATAAACCATATCTTCTTTATCCATTCATCTTTCGATGGACACCAAGGCTCCTTCCACAGTTTGGCTACTGTGGACTTTGCTCCTATAAACATCGGGGTGCAGGTGTCCCGGCGTTTCATTGAATCTGTATCTTTGGGGTAAATCCCCAACAGTGCAATTGCTGGGTAGTATGGCAGGTCTATTTTTAACTCTTTAAGGAACCTCCACACAGTTTTCCAGAGTGGCTGCACCAGTTCACATTCCCACCAACAGTGTAAGAGGGTTCCCTTTTCTCCGCATCCTCTCCAACATTTGTGGTTTCCTGCCTTGTTATTTTTCCCCATTCTCACTGGTTTGAGGTGGTATCTCATTGTGGTTTTGATTTGTATTTCCCTGATGGCAAGTGATACAGAACATTTTCTCATGTGCATGTTGGCCATGTCTATGTCTTCCTCTCTGAGATTTCTGTTCATGTCTTTTGCCCATTTCATGATTGGATTGTTTGTTTCTTTGCTGTTGAGTTTATTAAGTTCTTTCTAGATCTTGGAAACTAGCCCTTTATCTGATATATCATTTGCAAATATGTTCTCCCATTCTGTAGGTTGTCTTTTAGTTTTGTTGACTGTATCCTTTGCTGTGCAAAAGCTTCTTATCTTGATGAGGTCCCAATAGTTCATTTTTGCTTTTATTTCTTTTGCTTTCATTGATGTATCTTGTGAGAAGTTACTGTGGCTGAGTTCAAAAAGGGTGTTGCCTGTGTTCTCCTCTAGGATTTTAATGGAATCTTGTCTCCCATTTAGATCTTTCATCCATTTTGAGTTTATCTTTGTGTATGGTGCAAGAGAGTGGTCTAGTTTCATTCTTCTGCATGTGGATGTCCAATTATCCCAGCACCATTTACTGAAAATACTGTCTCTCTTCCAGTGGATAGTCTTTCCTCCTTTGTCGAATATTAGTTGACCAAAAAGTTCAGGGTTCACTTCTGAGTTCTCTAAACTGTTCCATTAATCCATGTGTCTGTTTTTGTGCCACTACCATGCTGTCTTGATGACCACAGCTTTGTAGTACAACCTGAAATCTGGCATTGTGATGCCCCCAGATATGGTTTTATTTTTTAAAATTCCCCTGACTATGCTGGGTCTTTTCTGATTCCACACAAATCTTAAAATAATTTGTTCCAACTCTCTGAAGAATATCAAAGGTATTTTGATAGGGATTGCATTAAACGTGTAAATTGCCCTGAGTAACATTGACATTTTCACAATATTAATTCTTCCTATCCATGAGCATGGAATATTTTTCCATCTTTTTGTGTCTTCCTCAATTTCTTTCAGAAGTGTTCTATAGTTTTGAGGGTATAGATCCTTTACCTCTTTGGTTCGGTTTATTCGTAGGTATCTTATGCTTTTGGGTGCCATTGTAAATGGGATTGACTCCTTAATTTCTCTTTCTTCAGTCTCATTGTTAGTGTATAGAACTGCCACTGACTTCTGGGCATTGATTTTGTATTCTGCCACACTTACAAATTGCTGTATGCGTTCTAGCAATCTTGGGGTGGAGGCTTTTGGGTTTTCTATGTAGAGTATCATGTCATCGGCGAAGAGGGAGAGTTTGACTTCTTCTTGGCCAATTTGAATGCCTTCTATTTCTTTTTGTTGTCTGATTGCTGAGGCTAGGAATTCCAGTTCTAGGATGAATAGCAGTGGTGAGAGTGGACATCCCTGTCTTGTTCCTGATCTTAGGGGAAAGGCTCCCAGTGCTTCCCCATTGAGAATGATATTTGCTGTGGGCTTTTCATAGATGGCTTTTAAGATGTTGAAGAATGTTCCCTCTATCCCTACACTCTGAAGAGTTTTGATCAGGAATGGATGCTTTATTTTGACAAATGCTTTCTCTGCATCTAATGAGAGGATCATATGGTTCTTGTTTTTTCTCTTGCTGATATGATGAATCACATTGATTGTTTTACCAGGGTTGAACCAGCCTTGTGTCCCGGGAATAAATCCTACTTGGTCATGGTGAATAATTTTCTTAATGTGCTATTGGATCCCATTGGCTAGTATCTGTTGAGAATTTTTGCATCCATATTCATCAGCGATATTGGTCTGTAATTCTCCTTTTTGGTGGGGTCTTTGTCTGGTTTTGGAATTAAGGTGATGCTGGCCTCATAGAACGAATTTGGAAGTCCTCCATCTCTTTCTATCTTTCCAAACAGCTTTAGTAGAATAGGTATGGTTTCTTCTTTAAACGTTGATAGATTTTCCCTGGGAAACCATCTGGCCCTGGACTTTTGTGTCTTGGGAGGTTTTTGATGACTGCTTCAATTTCCTCCCTGGTTATTGGCCTCTTCAGTTTTTCTATTTCTTCCTGTTCCAGTTTTGGTAGTTTGTGGCTTTCCAGGAATGCGTCCATTTCTTCTAGATTGCCTAATTTATTGGCATATAGCTGTTTATAATATGTTTTTAAAAACGTTTGTATTTCCTTGGTGTTGGTAGTGATCCCTCCTTTCTCATTCATGATTTGATTAATTTGCGTCTCCTCTCTCTTCTTTTTAATAAGGCTGGCTAATGATTGATCTATCTTATTAATTATTTCAAAGAACCAACTCCTGGTTCTGTAGATACTTTCCACAGTTCTTCTGGTCTCGATTTCATTGAGTTCTGCTCGAATCTTTATTAACTCTCTTCTTCTGCTGGGTGTAGGATCTATTTGCTGTTTTTTCTCTAGCTCCTTTATGTGTAAGTTTAGCTTTTATATTTGAGTTCTTTTCCATTTTTTTAATGCATGCTTGTATTGCGATGTATTTCCCCCTTAGGACTGCTTTTGCTACATCCCAAAGATTTTGAACGGTTGTATCTTCATTCTCATTAGTTTCCATGAATCTTTTTAATTCTTCCTTAATTTCCTGGTTGACCCTTTCATCTTTTAGGAGGATGGTCCTTAACCTCCACGTGTTTGAAGTCTTTCCAAACTTCTTGTTGTGATTTAGTTCTAATTTCAACTCATTATGGTCTGAGAATATGTAGGGGACAATCCCAATCTTTTGGTATCAGTTCAGACCCTATTTGTGACCCAGTATATGGTCTATACTGGAGAAAGTTCCATGTGCACTTGAGAAGAATGTGTATTCAGTTGAGTTTGGATGTAAAGATCTGTAGATATCTGTGAAATCCATCTGGTCCAGTTATCATTTAAAGCTCTCGTTTCTTTGGAGATATTATGATTATAAGACCTATTGAGTGTAGAAAGCACTATATTGAAGTCACCAAGTATACGTGTATTGTTATCTAAGTATACCTTAACTTTGGTTATTAATTGATTGATACATTTGGCAGCTCCCCCCTTCGGGGCATATATATTGATGAATGTTAAGTCCTCTTGTTCGATAGATCCTTTAAGTATGATATAGTGTCCCTCTTCATCTCTCACTACAGTCTTTGGGGTAAATTTTAGTTTATCTGATATAAGGATGGCTACCCCTGCTTTCTTTTGAGGACTATTTGAATGGTAAATGATTCTCCAACCTTTTATTTTCATGTTGTAGGTGTCCTTCTCTCTAAAATGAGTCTCTTGTAGACAGCAAATAGATGGGTCCTGCTTTTTTTTATCCAGTCTGAAACCCTGAGCCTTTTGATGGGGTCATTAAGCCCATTCACATTCATAGTTACTATTGAAAGAGATGAGTTTAGTGTCATCATGATATCTATTCAGTCCTTGTTTTTGTGGATTGTTCCATTGGACTTCTTGTTAAAGGGGAATCTTAAGAGACCCCCTTAAAATTTTTTGCAGAGCTGCTTTGGAGGTCACATATTCTTTCAGTTCCTGCCTGTCTTGGAAGCTCTTTACCTCTCCTTCCATTCTGAATGAGAGCCTTGCTGGATCAAGTATTCTTGGTTGCATGTTCTTCTCATTTAGGACCCTTAATATATCCTGCCAGCCCTTTCTGGCCTGCCAGGTCTATGTGGAGAGGTCTACTGTTACCCTAATATTCCTCCCCATAAAATTCAGGGATTTCTTGTCTCTTGCTGCTTTAAAGATCTTCTCTTTATGTTTAGAATTTGCAACCTTACCTATTAAATGTCGAGGTGTTGAACGGTTTTTATTTATTTTAGGGAGGGGGATCTGTTTCCTGGATCTGAATGCCTGTTTCCCTTCCCAGATTAGGAAAGTTTTCAGCTATGATTTGTTCCAATACATATTCTGGCCCTGTGGCCCTTTCGGCGCCCTCAGGAACCCCAATTAAATGTAGGTTTCTCTTCTTCAGGCTCTTGTTTATTTCCTTTAATGTATCCTCATGGTCTTTTAGTTGTTAGTCTCTTTTTTCCTCAGTTTCCCTCTTTGCCATCAACTTGTCTTTAATGTCACTCACTTGTTCTTCCACCTCGTTAACCCTCGTCGTTAGGACTTCTAGTTTGGATTGCATCTCATTCAATTGATTTTTAATTTCTGCCTGATTAGATCTAAATTCTGCAGTCATGAAGTCTCTTGAGTCCTTTATGCTTTTTTCTAGAGCCACCAGTAGCTTTATAATAGTGCTTCTGAATTGGCTTTCTGACATTGAATTGTAATCCAAATTTTGTAATTCTGTGGGAGAGAGGACTATTTCTGATTCTTTCTTTTGAGGTGAGGTTTTCCTTCTAGTCATTTTACTCAGTGCAGAGTGGCCAAAAACAAGTTGTACTGGGAAAAGGAGAAAAAGAGAGATAAAGAAAGAAGGAAAGAAAAGGGAAAAATTAAAAAGAAAAAAGAAGAAAAAGAGAAAGAAAAAGAAAGAAAGGAAAAAAATAGTGGGGGAAGCAAACAGATTTCAAAAAGCAAACAAACAAAAAAAAGAAAGAGAAATTAAGGAGTCAATCCCATTTACAATTGCACCCAAAAGCATAAGATACCTAGGAATAAACCTAACCAAAGATGTAAAGGATCTATACCCTCAAAACTATAGAACACTTCTGAAAGAAATTGAGGAAGACACAAAGAGATGGAAAAATATTCCATGCTCATGGATTGGCAGAATTAATATTGTGAAAATGTCAATGTTACCCAGGGCAATATAAACGTTTAATGCAATCCCTATCAAAATACCATGGACTTTCTTCAGAGAGTTAGAACAAATTATTTTAAGATTTGTGTGGAATCAGAAAAGACCCCGAATAGCCAGGGGAATTTTAAAAAAGAAAACCATATCTGGGGGCATCACAATGCCAGATTTCAGGTTGTACTACAAAGCTGTGGTCATCAAGACAGTGTGGTACTGGCACAAAAACAGACACATAGATCAGTGGAACAGAATAGAGAACCCAGAAGTGGACCCTGAACTTTATGGGCAACTAATATTCGATAAAGGAGGAAAGACTATCCATTGGAAGAAAGACCGTCTCTTCAATAAATGGTGCTGGGAAAATTGGACATCCACATGCAGAAGAATGAAACTAGACCACTCTCTTTCACCATACACAAAGATAAACTCAAAATGGATGAAAGATCTAAATGTGAGACAAGATTCCATCAAAATCCTAGAGAAGAACACAGGCAACACCCTTTTTGAACTCGGCCATAGTAACTTCTTGCAAGATACATCCACGAAGGCAAAAGAAACAAAAGCAAAAATGAACTATTGGGACTTCATCAAGATAAGAAGCTTTTGCACAGCAAAGGATACAGTCAACAAAACTCAAAGACAACCTACAGAATGGGAGAAGATATTTGCAAATGACCTATCAGATAAAGGGCTAGTTTCCAAGATCTATAAAGAACTTCTTAAACTCAACACCAAAGAAACAAACAATCCAATCATGAAATGGGCAAAAGACATGAACAGAAATCTCAGAGAGGAAGACATAGACATGGCCAACATGCACATGAGAAAATGTTCTGTATCACTTGCCATCAGGGAAATACAAATCAAAACCACAATGAGATACCACCTCACACCAGTGAGAATGGGGAAAATTAACAAGGCAGGAAACAACAAATGTTGGAGAGGATGTGGAGAAAAGGGAACCCTCATACACTGTTGGTGGGAATGTGAACTGGTGCAGCCACTCTGGAAAACTGTGTGGAGGTTCCTCAAAGAGTTAAAAATAGACCTGCCCTACGACCCAGCAATTGCACTGCTGGGGATTTACCCCAAAGATACAGATGCAGTGAAACGCCGGGACACCTGTACCCCGATGTTTCTAGCAGCAATGGCCACGATAGCCAAACAAAAAACAAAAGTAAACAAAACAAAACAAAAAACCCGGGGTGTATCTTCTGATTCTGTATCCTTTAAGTCCCTTGACTTCCCCTGGAACTTGTCCTTCTAGCTGGTCTTCTGGGGGAGGGGCCTGTTGTGCTGATTTTCAGGTGTTTGCACTTGGTGGAGCTTCTCAGCCCCCTGCTTGATGCAGGGCTCAGTGGGAGTTGTTTACCCCGTGGCCCCAGGAGGAACAATCAAAGTGTCGGCGGCCAGCTCTGGAGCCCTGGATTCAGCTCCCGCAGTAACTATGGAGCTCTCCATCTGCTGGGGCCTGGAAGCTCCGGGGGTGGGGCCGCTGATCTGCTCAGCTTGGGGCAGGAGTGTCCTTGCTGTCCTGGGCCCTCCTGGCCACTGCTTGTCCCGGGGGCCCCAGATCCTGGGCCTTGTCCCCGGCGCCCTTTGTCTGGGGCCTGCGCTGTCGGATTCCCGCGCCTGGCCGTGCAGCCCCCTCCGTGCAGAGCCTCCACCCAAGCTCCTCTGAGCTTCTCCTGGGTCAATATGTGCATCGGCTGCAGTCCTTTAGGGAGCTTGGCGCACTTTCCCCGGTGCACAGTTGCTCTGTTAGTGTCCCAGGGAGCCTGTGGGCATCCCCGCCCTTCCTGGGGTCCTGCTCTAACTCCCTGTGAGTGCCTTTCCACCCGGGAAGATTGGTGAAGCTCCTGCTTCTCTGCGATGGAGCTTTCCTGTCCTGGGGGCACTCGACCCGGCCTTAGCCCAGTTCCTCTTGGGGCCCCTCCCCTTTGGATGCCTTTTTTTCTTTATTTCTTTTTTCCCCCGTCTTCCTACCTTGATAGAAGCGCGAACTCTTCTCACTGTAGCATTCCAGCTGTTCTCTCTTTAAATCTCAGGCCGAATTCGTAGATTTTCAGGATGATTTGAAGGTTATCTAGGTAATTTGGTGGCTACAGGTAATTTGGGGACCCTACTCTTCCGCCATCTTGCCCCTCCTCCCCTGAAAGGAATTTTTTTTAAAGCTTAATTAAAATGCCTCATCTAAATCATTAAATCATAGAAATCCAAGACTAAAGAGATTTTTAGATAATCTGGTCTCACTTTCTCATCTTATAGTGAGGAAACCAAGGCTCAGAAAGATGATAGGAATGGCTCTATTTTATGCAGCAACTAAATAATCACTCATCATCAGGGAAATATAAATCAAAACTAAAATGAGATATCATCTCACAACTGTCAGATTGACTAAAATCAATAACACCACAAACAGGTGTTGGCATGGATGTAGAGAAAGGGGAAACTTCCTGCACTGTTGTTAAGAATGCAAGATTGTGCAGCCATCAATGATGAATGGTTAAAGTGATCTATCTATATATCTATCTATCATCTATGCTCTATGAAATATTACAATATTATACAGCCATCAAAAAGAATGAAATCTTGCCATTTGCAATGATGTAGATGGAGCTAAAGAATTATGCTAGGGATGCCTGGGTGGCTCAGTGGTTGAGGGTCTGCCTCTGGCTCAGGTCGTGATCCCAGGGTTCTGGGATCAAGTCCCATATCAGGCCCCCTGCAGCAAGCCTATGTTTCTGCCTCTCTATCTGTGTCTCTCATGAATAAATAAATAAAATATTTTTAAAAAAGAATATTATGCTAAGCAAAATAAGTCCTTCAGAGAAAGACAAATACCATATCATTTGACTCATATGTGGAATTTAAGGGAAAAAATCATAGGGGGAAAATAAAGAGAGAAAGAGGCAAACCATGAAACAGACTCTCAACTATAGAGAACAAACTGATGGTTACCAGGGGGCAGTTGGGTGGGAAGATGGGTTAAATAGGTGCTGGAGATTAAAGAAGATACTTATGATGAGCACAGGGTGTTGTATGGAAGTGCTGAATCGCTGATTTTTATACCCGAAACTAATATTACACTGTATATTAACTAACTGGAATTTTTTAAGGTTTTATTTTTTGACACAGAGAGAGTCAGAGACAGATATAGGGAGTAGCAGGGTCGTCGCAGGGAGCCAAATACGGGACTCGATCCAGGACACAGGATCACACCCTGAGCTGAAGGCAAATGCTCAACCACTGAGCCATGTAGGCATCCTAACTAACTAGAATTTAAATAAAAACTTAAAAAGAAAAAAGAATTCTACCAGAACTAGAAACTTAGTGCCTGAAGTCCTAGTCCTTTTCACTAAGCCATGTTGCCTCTTTCATCCTTGTTTATTTTTATTATTATCATTATTAACCTTTAACTGAAGTAATATTGACATTACATTGTATTAGTTATAAATGTACAATGTAGTAATTTGATATTTGTATATATTGCAAAATTGTTACCACCATAAGTCCAGTTAATATACATCACCAGGGATCCCTGGGTGGTGCAGCGGTTTAGCACCTGCCTTTGGCCCAGGGCACGATCCTGGAGACCAGGGATCGAATCCCACGTCAGGCTCCTGGTGCATGGAGCCTGCTTCTCCCTCTGCCTATGTCTCTGTCTCTCTCTGTCTCTCTCTCTCTCTCTCTGTGTGACTATCATAAATAAAAATTAAAAAAAAACTTTTAAAAAAATATACATCACCATACATAATTACAACATTTTTTTTCATATGATGAAAAATTTCAAGGTCTATATTCCTAGGTATTTTTAAAAATGCAATATAGCATTGTTAACCATGATGCAAATTACAACCCCATGACTTATTCATTTTATTTTTAATTTAGAATTATTATTTTTAATTAAAGTATAATTAACATACAGTTTTAAATCAATTTCAGGGGTACAATATAATGATACAACAAATCAACAAAACCCTCTTACACTGTTGGTGGGAATGTGAACTGGTACAGCCAGTTCATTATATCATTATATGGTTTTACTCATACAGGGAATATGTTGATTTGTGTTTTTTTTGGTAGTTTTTATTTTTCATTTTATATATATATAATATATATATATAATATATATATATAGTCCGATTTGCCAACATATAGTATAACACCCAGTGCTCATCCTGCCAAATGCCCCCCTCAGTGCCCATCACCCAGTCACCCCATGCCCCTCCCACCTCCCCTTCCACTACCCCTTGTTCATTTTCCAGAGTTAGGAGTCTCTCGTGTTTTTTCACCCTCTCTGATTTTTCCTACTCATTTTCTCTCCTTTCCCTTTTAATCCATTTCACTATTTTTTATATTCCCCAAATGAATGAGACCATATAATATTTGTACTTCTCCAGTTGATTTACTTCACTCAGCATAATATCCTCCAGTTCTATCCACGTTGAAGCAAATGGTGTGTATTTATCATTTCTACTGGCTGAGTAATATTCCATTTTATATATAGACCACATCTTCTTTATCCATTAATCTTTCTATGGACACTGAGGCTCCTTCCACAGTTTGTCTATTGTGGACATTGCTGCTATGAACATTGGAGTGCAGGTGTTTTGGTTTTTCACTGCATCTGTATCTTTGGGGTAAATCCCCAGTAGTGCAATTGCTGGGTCGTAGGGCAGTTCTATTTTTAATTCTTTGAGGAACCTCCACACCGTTTTCCAGAGGGTCTGTACCAGTTCACATTCCCACCAACAGTGCAAGACAGTTCCCCGTTCTCCACATCCTCTCCTCATTACATAAAATTCTCTATCAACCATGTTACTTATATCTATTTTGCTTAGATATCGGCCATGGCTTGTCTTGTTCTTTCATTTGGGATAAATTTCTCTGTATTCTCATTTTGTCTAAGTCTCTGTGCCTGCTCCTGTGTTTTAGGAAAGTCAGCTTACATATCCTATTTTTGAGGGAAATGGCCTTATGAAGAAGAGGTCCTGTTGTACCTTGCCATTTTGTGTCCTCTGTTCTTCAAGTTCTGACACTTCCAGGAATGTCTCAATTGTGTACTGTGTGTTCTGCAGTTTTATTCTGGCCACTTTATCTTTCAGGCAAGTCATCTGCAGGGGCTCTCTTTGCCTGTCATGGGTGATATTAGGTCCTTGATCTGAATGTGATGCATTTTAACTGGGTGTGTTCTCATCTATTTGTGAAATGAGACCTGTTGTCATCATTGCTGGAACTGATGCTTCACAAAACTCCAGTGTTGGGAGCTGCAGTGTGAGCAGGAGTTTGGGCAAGTCCTGCTGCTCTGGGACACCTGCAAACTTGTTTAGGAAGGGCCATTCCACCAGAGTATATGGGGCCAGGGCTTGGTGTAAGCAAGTTAGGTAGCTAGTGTGGGTGCTGGGTTGCTTCCCACAGGTGGCCCTGTGCTGACGGGTGGTGGAGAAAAATGTTACTGACCAGTTTCTTTGTTTCAGAGGAGTCTATCTGTGAATGTTGCCTCTCTAGGATGTACTCTGAGATGAACGATCTCCCCACTATGTGTCCTAGGCACTCTTCAGATTGCTGTTTCCACATTGTATGCCCATGGGTTGTTTGCTTGCCTTTTCTCCAAGAGCAGTGCAATGCCCTCAGGGTTCCTTCACATCCAAGCTTGCTGACTAAAACTCCAGGTCTTAAGCCCTACTTGTTGTCAGAACTCATGAAATATGGCTCTTCTCACTTTCCAAGCCAATTACTTTTAGGGTGCATTTTCCCTGTGCACACCCCTCTTTCACTGTTTTCCATGACTGCAACTTCCTTCCCAAAGCAGCAGCCATGATCCATTTCTCTCCTATCTGCATCTCTGCGCTTCCTACCTTTTCCAGTGTAACCTTTTTTGTTTTACCTTTAGTTGTGAAGTTTGTTATGTCAGTCTTCATATCAATTGCTGGGGTATTTAGGATGATTTGATGTTTATCTAATTGTATTTGTGGGACAAGGCAAGCCTCGGGTCTTCCTATTGTGCTACCATCTTCCAACTTCCCCCCAGCAGAGAAACTCTTTAAAATAACCATAAATAAAAGCATGCAGTTCTATGAGGGGTGGAGATTCCCATGACATACTATCAACTGATGAAAAGTTAACATGTCAAAAGTTTAGATTACAGTTACTATGAATAATCTATCCTTAGAAAGATTTTAGCTTAATTGTGGTATGTTAAAGAAAACTTTGGCAAAAGATAGAATTACAAAGACAGGGAGACACACACAGATGCTAGGGACGAAGAGAGGAGAGAGTCATGATAGAGGTCAAAGAAAGCAGTGACAGAGCAAACAAGGCAAAAGTATAGGGAGAAAATGAAAATGATGAGTGAAAGAGAAGAGAAAGAAACAATATAGACAGAAAAGACAAAAATTGGTAGAGGAGTTACAAGGACATGAAATTAGTGAGGTAGAGGAATGAGTGAGAAATGGGAGGAGACAGTTGGAAAAGGATGGGGAAAATATTTTTGAAAAAAAAAATAGATTGGGGCATCTGGATGGCTCAGTCCATTGAGCATCTGACTCTTGATTGTTGCTCAGGTCATGATCTCAGGGTCCTGGGATGGAGCCCTATATCAGACTCTGAACTCAGCAGGAAGCTTGCTTGCGATTCTCTCTCCCTCTGCCCCTCTCCTACATTTTCTCTCTCTCCCTTTCTCCATCTCTCAAATAAATGAATAAATATTTTAAAAAGAAAAGAGATCTACAAGACACAAAAAAGAAATAATTTTCATCTTTTTCATTTTGATTTTTAAATGCATTCCATACACAGAGTTGTATAATTAGGCACCAAAATATGGTCATAGTCATGGTATAAAATGGCCTATACATGACTGGAAGTGGTAAAAAGTGCGATGATACTAACAGAAGTCCCTTGTGTTCATTTATTACTTGATCACTTTAAAATTTGCAAAGCCCCTCAAACACATTATTTCATAGAAATGACTTACTTAGGATCCCAAGAATTTATAACGTTTTCCTTTTTCTCTTTTAGTTGAGAACAATGATAGAAAAAGTAAATTGACAGGGATCTTCTTAAAGAAACTGGTATCAAAATACATATCACAGTTCTATGCATTTAAGAATTATATCAATGCTTTTCTCTCCAGTCTTATAATGAGGTGTTTGTTTAGTACTAAGTCATTTATTTGATTGATGAGAATTTTGGTTCCATATTTTAACTGATAGCTTTTCCTATTTCAGATCACAGAACAGGACTCTTCTTTCCAGAAATATATCTCAGTTTATCAAAACTATCAAATAACAGCCTTACTTCCAGAAACTTCCTCTATTGATAAAAATTATTCTTTTTTCTTACAGACTGTTTTTTAACTTTATCGATGGATAATTGAAATATACTTGAATATATTTAAAGTGTGCAAGGTGTTGATTTGACATACAGTATAGACTTTCAACATTACCAATGTCAATACAATAAGCACATCCATCCATCATTTCACATAGTTAACATAGTCAACTTTTTTTGTGTGCGGTAAGTATTCTTAAGGTCTACCCTTTCCAACTTCGAAGTATACAATAAGATCTTATCAATTATAGTCACTATATTGTGCAGATCTCAGAACTTACACTGAAAATATGTAACCATGACCTACATAATCCTATTTCCCTCTTTCCCCAGCCCCTGGAAATCACCATTCTATTCTGTTTTCATGAAATTTGGTTTTTAAAAAAGATTCCCCATAAATATGGTACCATACATTCTTTTTATTTTTCTTTTTCTAACTGGCTTATTTCATTTAGCAGAAGAAAGATTGGAGTAGAAAAAAATGAATTAGGACTAGAAAGAAAATAGAAAAGATTTGCAAGCTAAGGATTGGTTAATGAAAAGATAAAGTTGTCAAAGCTTAGCTAGACCAAGAAAAAGAAGGACTCAAATTAATAAAATTACAAATGAAAGAGGAAACATTATAACTGATACCACAGAAATACAAAAATAATGAAACCACTGTAAACAATTATATCCCAAAATTAGAAAATTTAGAACTGAGTATATTCCTTGGAAAAAAACTTGTCAAGATGTAATCACGAATAGAAAATCTGAACAGACCAATAATGAGGAAAGAGATTGAATCAGTAATCAAAAACCTACCAATGAATAAAAGCTCAGAACCAGATAGCTTCAAAATGAATTCTACCAAAACCTTTTATCTGTTGAAGATTTAGCCACTACAACGTTTTTTTTTTTTTTTTTAATAAATTGAAGGAAAGTATTTTCTTTCCCTGGTTGAAAGGATTCTTGCCAAAATAGTCATATTAATCTAAGTATTCATTAATTCATTAGATTTTAGTAGATTCACTTTATACTTTTGTAGTCTGTGTCAGCATTACTGTTCCTTGACGTCTCCATTCAACAGATATTTATTATGTGCAGAACATTATGCCAGGTTCTAAGAGATCCCAGTGATGAAACCAGTAAACCTAGTATTAAATAATCACCATACACTTTTATTTACATTAGATGTGGCAATCAGAACTTATGTGTCTGCAATGCCTACTGCATTTATTTTTATCACTAGGCTTAGTAAGGAAGGTAATATGCCATGTGAGTAATGTGGCCCACTCCTGCTTGTTAAGGAGGTGATATATATCTCATTCTCATATTTAAGACTAAACATTGAATTACTAGAAAGTGATATGAGACATTATTGAGCTAAGAACTACACTGCTTGGTACTAATGAAAAATGCTCTAGAAGTTTGGAGGAGAAAACAATTAATGAAGGCTAGCTATATTCAAGAAGGACTTTTGGAACAAGGTGAGATTTCAACTTGTCCTTGAAAAATAGGACAGAGTTGATTAGTGGAAAGTGAAATGAAAAGCATTTCAAGTGTTTGGGGAGATATTTATCCCCCCTTTTTTTCTAAAAAAAAAGATTTCATTTTATTTTTTTGAGAAAGAGAGAGAGAGAGAGCATGAGTGGGGAGGAAGAGCAGACGGAGAAGGAGAAGCAGACTCTGCACTGAGCAGGGACCCCAATGTGGGGCTTGATCCCAGAGCCCTGGGATCATTACCAAGCCAAAGGCAGACACTTAACTGACTGAGATACCGAGGCACCCCATGTTTATACTCCTTAAACTAGGCTTTGGTTATAAACTGACATAGTCGTTTGACATTCATAACCTTTTTTGCCTTGCAATATTTTAAAGTCTAACTATTGCCTCAGAAAGAAAAATATTATTTAAATTTCTTATAAAATTTAAATGAATCAGGGAAACTGGAATTATAACTTACTTTGACTAAAACATAAAAGAACTATTAGTGAAAATTATTCAGATTTCACAAGTAATACTAGAAAACAATCTTCAATTGTCAACTGTCAATCTTAACAATCTTCTATGTGCTGGGAGCTATTCTACATACTTAGCATGTATTTATTCATGTAATCCTCACAACAACAAATGAGGTATTATTCTCTTTTTTATAGATGAGGGACCTGAAAGCACAATGTGCTTCAAGTAACCTACTTAAAGTCTATACCTAGGAAGTGGAAAAGAATTGAAAATGGTATTGGAGGATTCAATTCCAGGCTGGCTGTCTCCATAGCCTTCACACTTAATCACTTCATATGCTTGATGAGGTTTAAATGGGGAGAGGGCTATAGTCTTTTGAAAGCTAGAGACAAAATGTTAGGCCCCAGAAAAAGAAAGATCCTTTGGGCAAGGCTTTGTGGTAAGAGCAGTAAGTACTCAAAGTCCATATTGCCACAGATAGCTTGGATCCTTAATAGTGAGAATGAGAATATAAATATATTTTAATATTATTTTTAGTTTTATTTTACAGTAACTTCTGATAACATTATTTGTAAAATATTAAAGCATTACAAGATTAGGCTAATGTCTCCTTGACCATCATCACCATACTGGTATACATATGCTGTCCTCTACCCTCTACGTCACTGCTATAATTTTATTAGTTTGAATGAGTGTGCTTTACATAAGTGACTTATCTTCTGTAAGATTATGTGAAATTTATGTAAGTGTATATAAGGTTTTGTAACTGTATAAATGAATATGTTTTAACTAAAGAAAATGCACAATATTGTCATGTTAGTATATTTTTGAACAGAAGTATCAAATCATTCTGTACCTGCTCAATATGCAATAAATATCCATCTAATGTCAGCTATACTCAAATAAAAATAAACAAAATATGACTTATTATCTTTTGTTGTTTTTTTAAATCTAATTACTAGTATAGTTTTTCATTGTTTCATTTTGAAAATTTCAAACATACAGCAAACTAGAATTAATTTTACAGAGTTTATCCATATATCTAACAAACTAGATTCTACTATTAATATTTTATTATGCTAGTTTGATAATATGTCTTACCTATACATTCTTCTATCCATCCATCAATCCATCTTAATTTTTTTTACTTCATTTAAACTGCTGCATAGACCATACCCTTCTCCTTAGCTCAAAGAAGCATCCTATTGCTTGACTCTATGAAATTTCCTTGTTTGTGTGGATTCTCTGATGAATATTAAATTTTATTAAATTTTGTTTTCTCCTGTGGGAGACAGAGGAAATTCTTCCCCCAAAATATGATATAGTTGGTGTAGATACTATAATTGCTGAATATCACTCTCTTCAGACTGCGCAGCTGAGAGATCCTTGGGAAATCTGAACAAAAAGCCAGCAGAAATGTTTTTCATTTACTTTAAAAAGAAAAAGTGGCCCCTTGGAGGTGCAGTCAGTTAAGCATCCAACTCTTGATTTTGGCTCAGGTTGTGATCTCACGGTCATGAGACTGAGCCCCAGGAACTCAGTGTCTGTGTCTGAGCCATACTCAGCATGGAGTCTGCTTTAGATTCTCTCTCCCTCTCCCTCTGCCCCTCCCACTCATGACTCTCTTTCTCCAAAATAAATAAATAAGTCTTTTAAAATAGAAAAAAAAGAGTAATGTTTTTTAGAGGATTTTATTTATTTATTCATTCATGAGAGACACACAGAGAGAGGCAGAGACATAGTTAGAAGAAGCAGACTCCCTGCAGGGAGCCCAATGTGGGACTTGGTCCCAGGACCCCAGGATCACGACCTGAGCCAAAAGCAGATGCTCAACCACTGAGCCACCCAGCTGTCCCAAGAGTATTTTTTTAAAATAAATTTGTAGAGGATCTTGGGAAGATGGCATAGTAAAAGGACCCTGAACTCACCCAATCCCAAATTTACAACTGTATATCATCCACATCTAAGTGAATAAACCAGAAAGTGATCCAAAGATTGGCAGAACAAACTCCACAACTAAATATAGAAAAGAAGCTGCATGTGAAAATTTAAGAAGGTCAGAAAGGCAGAGGGAGGCTTCCTACAGGAAGGACGGAGCTGCAGCCCAAAGAGGGCAGAGGGATGGGTTCTCACATAAGGGACTTCACAAAAGGAAGACTAATCCCATAACATTTGGCTTTAAAAACCAGAGGTTCTGAATTCTGTGATTGTATAAAGCGAGGTAGACTTGGAGCCTGGAGCTGTAAAAGTCAGCTGACTCAGCTTTGAGTCAACCTAGTGCACAAGTCATAGCTGGGTGGCTGTCCTTAAGGAGACAGCAGCTTTCATAGTGAGGCAACATAAACATAACAGTTTATACAATGCTGGAGAATATGGGGACAGATCTGTTCATACTGATTTTGGAAGGTGTTGGAGAGTTCGTTTAAAATGATAGAGCTGGCAGGCACCATTTTTGTTCCTCACCCCCAAGCATAAATACAGAGCCACCTGAAGGAGGTGGGACTACACAGACACTTGTAGCCTCTGGCCAGGACTCAGGCAAATTTTGCTAATGCTGTATGCTTGTCCTTCCCAACCAATAGGTAGGTGTACAGCTGCTTCCTTACATTCTGCCACCTGAAGCACAACAACCAGTCACACAGCCACCATTGTGCAATAAGCCCATGTGTGTTCTGTGATCATCCTGTTCCATGCTGAGCCTCATGCCCTGGCTGGCCCAGCACACAGACCACAGCCACTGCAATACTTCAGGAGAATCTGCATGGGACTAGTGGTTCAATTAAAATTTTGCAAACACCACCACCCTTCTCCCAAATACCAGGGAAGGTATGCACCCACAGAGCTAGCCTGCCAGAATTTCACTAAAATCACAGACAGCACTATAGACCACAACTGACAATGAGTAAGTGCAGATGACTGCACTAAAGGGAAAGTGACTTAGACAGAAGACAGGGACATAAGCAAAACATATAGAATACTTTACTGAAGTGCCAGGTTCTGGTGAACAGAGAACATTGCATTGCAGGACACTCCAGGACCTCCTCTTAAAGTCACTACTTTCAGAGCACATGGGTGGCTCAGTTGGTCAAGCATCCAGCTCTTGGTTTCAGCTCAAGTAATGGTCTCAAGGGTTGTGGAATTGAGCCCTGTGTCAGGCTCCACACTCAGTGGGGAGTCTGCTTAAGGAATCGCTCCCTCTGCCCTTCCCCTCATTCACAAACACACACTCTGTCTCTAAAATGAGTCTTTTAAAAATATTTTTTAATTTATTAGAGTGAGTAAGAGTGCACAGGCAGGAGGAGTGGCAGAAGGAGAGGGAGAGGCAGGCTCCTTGCTGAGCAGGGAGCCCAATGTGGGGCTCCATCCCAGGACCCTGAGATCATGACCTGAGCCAGAGGCAGATGCTTAACTGACTGACCCACCCAGGTGCCCCAAACAAGTAAATCTTAATAACAGTAATAATAATAATAATAATAATAATAATAATAATAATAAATGTCATTGCTTTTAAGAGCAGAAGATTCTGATTTTCTTGACACACAGAAACAGGCATAGAGCGGTGAACAAAATAAGAGATGAGAAATTTATCAGAAAGAAAAGAACTAGACAAGGACATGGCCAGAGATTTAAGTAAAACAAATATAGGTAATATGCCTGTTAGAAAATTTAAAACAATGATCACAAGGATATTCACTGGACTTGACAAAAGAATGGAAGACATAAATGAGACTCTTAACACAAAGATAAGCAATCACGAGGGGAGGGGCAAGATGGCGGAAGAGTAGGGTCCCCAAATCACCTGTCGCCACCAAATTACCTAGATAACCTTCAAATAATCCTGAAAATCTAGAATGCGGCCTGAGATTTAAAGAGAAAACAGCTGGAATGCTACAGTGAGAAGAGTTCGCGCTTCCGTGAATGTAGGAAGAGAGGGTAAAAAAGAAATAAAGAAAAAAAAGGCATCCAAGGGGGAGGGGCCCCGCAAGGAGCCTGGTTAAGGCCGGGGCGACTGTCCCCAGGACAGGAGAGCCCCGTCCCGGAGAAGCAGGAGGTTCACCAATCTTCTAGGGCTGAAAGGTGCCTGCAGGGAGTTAGAGCAGGATCCCAGGAGGGCGGGGGTGCCCTCAGGCTCCCTGGGACACTAACAGACACCTGCGCGCCCAGGAGAGTGCACCGAGCTCCCTAAGGACTTCAGCGCGCACCCATTGACCCTGGAGCAGCTCTGAGGGGCTCGGGCAGAGGCTCCGTGTGGAGGGGGCTGCCCGGCCGGGAGTGCGAATCCAACAGCGCAGGCCCTGGAACACAGGGCGCCGGGACACAGCCCAGGATCCGACCTCCCCCCGGGACAGGCAGAGGCCGGGGGAGCCCAGGACAGCAAGGACGCTTCTGCTCCATGCTGAGCAGATCAGAGGCCCCGCCCCCGGAGCATCCAGGCCCTGCAGGCTGAGAGCTCTGTAGTTACTGTGGGAGCTGAATCCAGGGCTCCAGAGCTGGCCCCAACACTGAGGTTGTTCCTCCTAGGGCCTTACAGGGTAAACAACCCCCACTGAGCCCTGCACCAGGCAGGGGGCAGAGCAGCTCCCCCAAGTGCTAACACCTGAAAATCAGCACAACAGGCCCCTCCCCCAGAAGACCAGCTAGAAAGACAAGTTCCAGGGGAAGTCAAGGAACTTAAAGTATACAGAAACAGAAGATACTCCCCCGTGTTTTGTTTTTGTTTTTATTTTTTTGCTTTTTGATTTCTGTTTGCTTCTCCCACCCTATTTTCCTTTATTTCTTTTTCTTTCTCTTTTTCTTCTCTTTTTCTTTTTTTCTTCCTTTTTTCTTTTTTCTTTTTCTCTTTTCTTTCCTTCTTTCTCTCCTCTCTTTTTCTCCTTTCCCAATACAACTTTTTTTTGGCCACTCTGCACTGAGCAAAATGACTAGAAGGAAAACCTCATCTCAAAAGAAAGAATCAGAAACAGTCCTCTCTCCCACAGAGGTACAAAATTTGGATTACAATTCAATGTCAGAAAGCCATTTCAGAAGCACTATTATATAGCTACTGGTGGCTCTAGAAAAAAGCATAAAGGACTCAAGAGACTTCATGACTGCAGAATTTAGATCTAATCAGGCAGAAATTAAAAGTCAATTGAATGAGATGCAATCCAAACTAGAAGTCCTAAGGACGAGGGTTAACGAGGTGGAAGAATGATTTAGTGACATACAAGTTGATGGCAAAGAGGGAAACTGGGGAAAAAAGAAACAAACAATTAAAAGACCATGAGGATAGATTAAGGGAAATAAATGACAACCTGAGGAAGAAAAACCTACGTTTAATTGGGGTTCTCGAGGGCACCGAAAGGGACAGAGGTCCAGAATAAGTATTTGAACAAGACATAGCTGAAAACTTTCCTAATCTGGGAAGGGAAACAGGCATTCAGATCCAGGAAATAGAGAGATGTCCCCCCTAAAATCAATAAAAACCATTCAACACCTGGACATTTAATAGGTAAGCTTGCACATTCCAAAGATAAAGAGAAGATCCTTAAAGCAGCAAGAGACAAGAAATCCCTGACTTTTATGGGGAGGAGTATTAGGGTAACAGCTGACCTCTCCACAGAGACCTGGCAGGCCAGAAAGGGCTGGCAGGATATATTCAAGGTCCTAACTGAGAAAAACATGCAACCAAGAATACTTTATCCAGCAAGGCTCTCATTCAGAATCGAAGGAGAGTTAAAGAGCTTCCAAGACAGGCAGGAACTGAAAGAACATGTGACCTCCAAACCAGCTCTGCAAGAAATTTTAAGGGGGACTCTCAAAATTCCCCTTTAAGAAGAAGTCCAATGGAACAATCCACAAAAAAGGGACTGAATAGATATCATGATGACACTAAACTCATACCTTTCAATAGTAACTCTGAGCGTGAACGGGCTTAATGATCCCATCAAAAGGTGCAGGGTTTCAGACTGGATAAAAAGCAGGACTCATCTGTCTGCTATCTACAAGAGACTCATTTTAGACAGAAGGACACCTACAACCTGAAAATAAAAGGTTGGAGAACCATTCACCATTCAAATGGTCCTCAAAGAAAGCAGGGGTAGCCATCCTTATATCAAATAAACTAAAATTTACCCCGAAGACTGTAGTGAGAAATGAAGAGGGACACTATCTCATACTTAAAGGATCTATCCAACAAGAGGACTTAACATTCCTCAATATATATGCCCCGAATGTGGGAGCTGCCAAATATATCAATAAATTAATAACCAAAATGAAGAAATACTTAGATAATAATACACTTATACTTGGTGACTCCAATCTAGCTCTTTCTACCCTCAATAGGTCTTCTAAGCACAACATCTCCAAAGAAACGAGAGCTTTAAATGATACACTGGACCAGATGGATTTCACAGATATCTACAGAACTTTACATCCAAACTCAACTGAATACACATTCTTCTCAAGTGCACATGGAACGTTCTCCAGAATAGACCACATACTGGGTCACAAATTGGGTCTGAACCGATACCAAAGATTGGGATCGTCCCCTGCATATTCTCAGACCATAATGCCTTGAAATTACAACTAAACCACAACAAGAAGTTTGGAAGGACCTCAAACACGTAGAGGTTAACGACCATCCTGCTAAAAGATGAAAGGGTCAACCAGGAAATTAAGGAAGAATTAACAAGATTCTTGGAAACTAATGGGAATGAAGATACAACCGTTCAAAATCTTTGGGATGCAACAATGGCAGTCCTAAGGGGGAAACACATCGCAATACAAGCATCCATTCAAAAACTGGAAAGAACAAAAATACAAAAGCTAACCTCACACATAAAGGAGCTAGAGGAAAAACAGCAAATAGATCCTACACCCAGCAGAAGAAGAGAGTTAATAAAGATTCGAGCAGAACTCAACGAAATCGAGACCAGAAGAACTGTTGAACAGATCAACAAAACCAGGAGTTGGTTGTTTGAAAGAATTAATGAGATAGATAAACCATTAGCCAGCCTTATTAAAAATAAGAGAGAGAAGACTCAAATTAATAAAATCATGAATGAGAAAGGAGAGATCACTACCAACACCAAGGAAATACAAACGATTTTAAAAACATACTAGGAACAGCTATACGCCAATAAATTAGGCAATCTAGAAGTAATGGTCGCATTCCTGGAAAGCCACAAACTACCAGAACTGGAACAGGAAGAAATAGAAAACCTGAACAGGCCAATAACCAGGGAGGAAATTGAAGCAGTCATCAAAAACCTCCCAAGATGCAAAACTCCAGGGCCAGATGGCTTCCCTGGGGAAATCTATCAAACGTTTAAAGGAGAAACCATACCTATTCTACTAAAGCTGTTTGGAAAGATAGAAAGAGATGAAGTGCTTCCAAGTTCATTCTATGAGGCCAGCATCACCTTAATTCCAAAACCAGACAAAGACGCCACCAAAAAGGAGAATTACAGACCAATATCCATAATGAACATGGATGCAAAAATTCTCAACAAGATACTAGCCCATAGGATCCAACAGTACATTAAGAAAATTATTCACCATGACCAAGTAGGATTTATCCCTGGGACAGAAGGCTGGTTCAACAGTGGTAAAACAATCAATGTGATTCATCATATCAGCAAGAGAAAAACCAAGAAGCATATGATCCTCTCATTAGATGCAGAGAAAGCATTTGACAAAATATAGCATCCATTCCTGATCAAAACTCTTCAGAGTGTAGGGATAGAGGGAACATTCCTCAACATCTTAAAAGCCATCTAAGAAAAGCCCACAGCAAATATCATTCTCAATGGGGAAGCACTGGTAGCCTTTCCCCTAAGATCAGGAACAAGACAGGGATGTCCATTCTCACCACTGCTATTCATCCTAGAACTGGAATTCCTAGCCTCAGCAATCAGATAACAAAAGAAATAGAAGGCATTCAAATTGGCCAAGAAGAAGTCAAACTCTCCCTCTTTGCCGATGACATGATACTCTACATAGAAAACCCAAAAGCCTCCACCCCAAGATTGCTTGAACTCATACAGCACTTTGTCAGTGTTTCAGGATACAAAATCAAAGCCCAGAAATCAATGGCATTTCTATACACTAACAATGAGACTGAAGAAAGAGATTAAGGAGTCAATCCCATTTACAATTGCACCCAACAGCATAAGATACCTAGGAATAAACCTAACCAAAGAGGTAAAGGATCTATACCCTAAAAACTATAGACCGCTTCTGAAAGACATTGAGGAAGACACAAAGTGATGGAAAAATATTCCATGCTCATGGGTTGGCAGAATTAATATTGTGAAAATGTCGATTTTACTCAGGGCAATTTACACGTTTAATGCAATCCCTACCAAATATCATGGACTTTCTTCAGAGAGTTAGAACAAATTATTTTAAGATTTGTGTGGAATCAGAAAAGACCCCGAATAGCCAGGGGAATTTTAAAAAAGAAAACCATATCTGGGGGCATCACAATGCCAGATTTCAGTTTGTACTACAAAGCTGTCGTCATCAAGACAGTGTGGTAGTGGAATAAAAACAGACACATAGATCAATGGAACAGACTAGAGAACTCAGAAGTGAACCCTGAACTTTATGGTCAACTAATATTCAATAAAGGAGGAAAGACTATCCATTGGAAGAAAGACAGTCTCTTCAACAAATGGTGCTGGGAAAATTGGACATCCAAACGCAGAAGAATGAAACTAGACCACTCTCTTTCACCATACACAAAGATAAACTCAAAATGGATGAAAGATCTAAATATGAGACAAGATTCCATCAAAATCCTAGAGGAGAACACAGGCAACACCCTTTTTGAACTTGGCCACAGCAGCTTCTTGCAAGATACATCCATGAAGGCAAGAGAAACAAAAGCAAAAATGAACTATTGGGACTTCATCAAGATAAGAAGCTTTTGCACAGCAAAGGATACAGTCAACAAAACTAAAAGACAACCTACAGAATGGGAGAAGATTTGCAAATGACGTATCAGATAAAGGGCTAGTTTCCAAGATCTATAAAGAACTTCTTAAACTCAACACCAAAGAGAGAAACAATCCAATCATGAAATGGGCAAAAGACATGAAGAGAAATCTCACAGAGGAAGACATAGACATGGCCAACATGCACATGAGAAAATGCTCTGCATCACTTGCCATCAGGGAAATACAAGTCTAAACCACAATGAGATACCACCTCACACCAGTGAGAATGGGGAAAATTAACAAGGCAGGAAGCCACCAATGTTGGAGAGGAAGCGGAGAAAAGGGAACCCTCTTACACTGTTGGTGGGTATGCGAACTGGTGCAGCCACTCTGGAAAATTGTGTGGAGGATCCTCAAAGAGTTAAAAATAGATCTGCCCCACGACCCAGCAATTGCACTGTTTGGGATCTACCCCAAAGATTCAGATGCAATGAAACGCCAAGACACCTGCACCCCGATGTTTCTAGCAGCAATGTCCACAATAGCCAAAGTGTGGAAGGAGCCTCGGTGTCCATCGAAAGATGAATGGATAAAGAAGATGTGGTTTATTCATACAATGGAATATTACTTAACCATTTGAAACGACAAATACCCACCATTTTCTTCAACGTTAATGGAACTGGAGGGTATTATGCTGAGTGAAGTAAGTCAATCGGAGAAGGACAAACATTGTATGTTCTCATTCATTTGGAGAATATAAATAATAGTGAAAGGGAATATAAGGGAAGGGAGAAGAAATGTGTGGGAAATATCAGAAAGGGAGATAGTACATCAAGACTCCTAACTCTGGGAAACGAACTAGGGGTGGTGAAGGGGAGGAGGTGAATGGGTGCCGGGCACTGAGGGGGCATTTGATGGGTTGAGCACTGGGTGTTATTCTGTATGTTGGTAAATTGAACACCAATAAAAATTAATTTATTATAAAAAAAGAAAAAAAATAAAACCTTCAGTTTGTAAATAAAGAATTTTTTAAAAAACAATATCTGCAAAGTGCAATAAAGGAAGTTTAATAAGAAAAAAAATAAAAAAATGTATTTCACTCAGCATAATACCCTCCAGTTCCATCCATGTCGAAGCAAATGGTGGGTATTTGTCGTTACTAATGGCTGAGTAATATTCCATTGTATACATAAACCACATCTTCTTTATCCATTCATCTTTCGATGGACATCGAGGCTCCTTCCACAGTTTGGCTATTGTGGACATTGTTGTTATAAACATAGGGGTGCAGGTGTCCCAGCGTTTCATTGCATCTGTATCTTTGGCGTAGATCCCCAACAGTGTAATTGCTGGGTCGTAGGGCCGGTGTATTTTTAACTCTTTGAGGAACCTCCACACAGTTTTCCAGAGTGGCTGCACCAGTTCACATTCCCACCAACAGTGCAGGAGGGTTCCCCTTTCTCCACATCCTCTCCAACATTTCTGGTTTCCTGCCTTGTTAATTTTCCCCATTCTCACTGGTGTGAGGTGGTATCTCATTGCGGTTTTGATTTGTATTTCCCTGATGGCAAGTGATGCAGAGAATTTTCTCATATGCATACATTATATGGTCTCATTGACTTGGGGAATATAAATAATAGTGAAAGGGAATAAAGGGGAAAGGAGAAAAAATAGGTGGGAAATTTCAGAATGGGAGACAGAACATGGAAGACTCCTAACTCTGGGAAACGGAACTAGGGTTGGTGGAAGGGGAGGAGGGCGGTGGGTGGGGTGATTGGGTGGTGGGCACTGATGTGGGCTTGATGGGATGAGCACTGGGTGTTATTCTGTATGTTGGCAAATTGAACAGCAATAAAAAATAAATTTATTATTAAAAATATAAAAAAATAAAAAATATATATTTTTTGTGATGACTTCCAGAAAAAAAATTTCCTTATTCTACCATATAAGTATATACAAACACATAGATGTGTGTGAATGATGTATGCATGTGTGTATGTATAAAGCAAATGTGAGGGATGACCTAGGTGGCTCAATCATAAGTGTCTGACTCTTGCCTGGCTCAGGTCATGATCCCAGGGTTGTGAGATAGAGCCCTGAGTCAGGCTCCACCCTAGTTGTAGAACCTGCTTAAGATTCTTTTCCCCCCTTTTCCCCTCCCTACTCTAAAATAAAGCAAACACAAGATGTTCCCTCTTTTCTACCTTGCATTTTACTTAATGGTATATCTTGTGAATATTTCCATATGTGCCTTCACATATACATATACACACACATTTTACCAGTTTGAATATCACCCTTACCTAGCGGTCCTATCTGCTCTCTATATTCCAATTTCAGTCAATACAGCAAACACTGCTGGAGGGTGTTAAGTAAGGCGGAAATATAATCACTTCTGTGATTTGGGGAAATAGTTTTGGCTGTTATTTGAAGAGCAGAATGTGCAGGGCAGGAATTAAGGCAAATAGAACAGTGAGGAGGTTATTACAGTGATCCAATTAAGAGATGAGCATGGCTCATGCTCAAGCCCATGACAGTGGAGAAATAGAGAAGTAATTAGATTCAAAAGATATTTAGGGGACACCTGGGTAGCTCAGTCAGTTAAGCATCCAACTCTCAATTTTGCCTCAGGCCATGATCTCAGGGTCATGAAATTGAGCTCTGCATTGGGCTCCATGCTGGGTGTGGAGCCTGTTGAAGATTCTGTCTCTCCCTCTAACCCTCACCCCTTTCTCTCTCTCTCTCTCATAAAAAATATGTTTAGAATATAAATATGACAGGATTTGTCAATGGAATGTGTGTGGAGAATGAGAGAGAAACGAAGAATCTTGGATGACATTCAGGTTTCTAGCTGGAGAAATAGGAGTGGGAGGGAAAATGCTATCATCTTCCTGAAGCTTAATCTGATTCCCATCTATTGAAAATGACCTCTCCTTTCTCTTAAATGATATGTTACTTTGTGTGGGCCTCCCTTCTCTCACTTACCATGTTCTTTTATACTAATGAAACACTTTATTCCTGCATTATTCAATCCTTATTTACTGCTCTCTTCTTAGTAGAGGGGGATGGATAGGATAAGGAAAGTAGAAGGAGTAAAGCAAAAGAGACTAGTATTAACTGATAGCTTATTTTGTGATAGATGCTGTACTGGTCCTTTTTTTATTGTTAATTCTTTTATTTTATTCTCCACATTTTAAATTCCAGATGGTTACATACAGTGAAATATTATTATTTTTTATAATAAATATATTTTTTATTGTACTGGTCCTTTTTATAGACATTTTTCCATTTTTTTTACAACCTGGTTTTACAGATGACAAATTGAGGCTCAGAGAATTCAAGTGACTTCCTCAAGATCATACACACTTTAGGAAGAGGCAGAAACAAAATTCAAACCAGAGTAGTCCACACCCAAAACCCATGATCAGGAAACCATATGATAATGTAAAAAATAGTAAAGTAGGAGTTGATGCCATTCATAGAGCTGTTCAAGGAAAGCAGCCAGAAAATAAGACATGTTCACTGAACATGAAGGGAAAAGAGAGGTTCACCAAGGCAGGCAGGAAGGATCTGGGATAAAGGGAATGGGCAAGTAAGTGTTGAGAGGATGCTCAGGGAAACTCTACATGAATAAGCTATGAAGAAGCTAAAGGAAATATACCTTTGGTCTGGGGACATAGATGGGTATTGAAGACCAGGAGTGTCAAGAGCCTAAGAATCAGTCTGCATATTCAAGTTAGCTGGACTGGGGCGAATTTCAAACCAAGAGTCCCTTATATTTGAGCAGTGGTTCTCAAAAAGGGGTCCTCAGTCCAGTAACATCAGCATCACCTGGCAACTTGTGGAAAATGCAGATTATCAGGCCTCATCTGATATTATTTACTGAAGTAAACACTCCTTAACAAACTCTCCAAGGAAATCTGGTGCATACTCAAGTGTGAGACCCATTGCTTTGGAGGACTGATACAGCAGCATGTAGAATTCAAGAACCAGAGCTCAAGGACCAGACAGTGCTCCCTGAGAGAGCCCAGGAGAGTTACATCTAGATCAATCCTTTCAAAGCATGATGAAGCCTGTTGGACAGAAGTGGTGGGGAGGAATATAAAGGGACGACAGTGGCTTCAGAGATGTGGTCTCTTCCTAACTCCGGGAAATGAACAAGGGATAGTGGAAGGAGAGGTGGGTGGGGGAATGAGGTGACTGGATGACAGGCACTGAGTGGGGCACTTGACGGGATGAGCACTGGGTGTTATACTATATGTTGGCAAATCGAACTCCAATAAAAAAATATACAAAAAAGAAGAGATGTGGTCTCTAGGGGAGAGCTCCTTCCTCCTTGCACCTCTCCACTTTCCCCCATAGGTCTTAAAAAGAAAGAATAAGGGCAAACTCATCAAATGACCCTGGGATAAAGCAAGCAGTCTGGCTATGCCAGGGTGCTGCCCATGGATTTTATTTTCACTAAGTACCTTATGTTGTCATTAAATTTCATTGTAAGGAAGATGGGAAGGAAAATTAAAACATCTATTGAAGGTTCCTAAGGTATTGAGCACCGTGCTCAAGGTTCATGCCAATACAAGCTTATTTAACCCTCAAAATATTTCAGTCATGGAAGTTTTATTGTTCCAATTTCATCCGCTGGATGAGAAACCAGTGGATCAGAAAGCTTAAGTAATAACATAGTTCAGAAAAAGCTGGACATGATAAAATAGTCTTTCTGACTTCAAACAATATACTTCCCACACTAGATAGTGAGGAACTCTGTGAATCTCTCATCTAGCCATCCCAGGGCCATGCCCTTGTGGTTGTCCATACACAGTTATAACCTGGAAATATTGATTAGGTGAATTAATAAAGGAATAAATTAGTGACAGAATTTGAAACAAGGAGGATTTTTGTTTTTTGTTTTTGTTGTTTTTGTGTTTTGTTGTTTTTTGTTTTTTGTTGTTGTTATTGAAGTGTAATTAACATACAGTGTTATAGGGCAGCCCTGGTGGTGCGGTGGTTTAGCGCTGCCTGCAGCTCAGGGTGTAATCCTGGAGACCTGGGATCGAGTCCCGCGTTGGGCTCCCTGCATGGAGCCTGCTTTCTCTCTCTCTCTCTCTCTCTCTCTCCCTCTCTCTCTCTTCGTGTGTGTGTTTCTCATGAATAAATAAATAAAATCTTTTTGAAAAAACATACAGTGTTATATTAGTTTCAAATATGTACTGTAATGATTCAACAATTCTATGCATTGCTCATCAAGATAAGTGTACTTTTGATCTCCTTTATCTATTTCATCCTTCCCTCCACTCACCTCCTCTCTGACAGCCACCACTTTCTTTTCTGTATTTAAGAGCCTATTTTTCTTTTAATTTTTTTTTTATTTTTGATAGTCACATAGAGAGAGAGAGAGAGAGAGGCAGAGACACAGGCAGAGGGAGAAGCAGGCTCCATGCACCGGGAGCCCGACGTGGGATTCGATCCCGGGTCTCCAGGATCGCGCCCTGGGCCAAAGGCAGGCGCTAAACCGCTGCGCCACCCAGGGATCCCAAGAACCTATTTTTAAAAATCATTTTCCTTTGTTTTGTTTCTTAAATTCCACGTAAGAAAGAAATCATGTGGTATTTATCTTTCTCTGGCTGACTTACTTTACTTAGCATTATAGTCTTTAGGTTCATCCATGTTACTGCAAATGGCAAGATTTCGTTGTCTTATGGCTGAATAATATTCCATTGTATATACATAACACATTTTTCTAACCCATTCTTCTATTGATGGACACTTAGGTTGTTTTCATATCTAGGCTATTGTAAATAATGCTGCAATAAACATAGGAATGAATATATCTTTTCAAATTAGTGTTTTCATTTTCTTTTTAAAAAGATTTTATTTATTTATTTATTCATGAGAGAGAGAGAGAGAGAGCGCCTGATGCAGGACTCGATCCTGGGACTCCAGGATCATGCCCTGGGCCAAAGGCAGGCACTAAACCGCTGAGCCACCCAAGGATCCCCAGTGTTTTCATTTTCTTTGGGTAAATACCCAGTAGTGAAATTACTGGATCATACAGTGTTTTTATTTTTATTAGGAACCTCCATACTGTTTTCCATAGTGGTTGCACCAAATTTTATTCCCACCAACAGTGCATGAAGGTTCTTTTTCCTACACATCCTCCCCAACACTTGTTTCTTGTGTTTTTTTTATCTCAACTATTCAGATAGGTGTGATGTGGTATCTCATTGTGGTTTTGATTTGCATTTTCCTGATGGTTAGTGATGTTGAGTATATTTTCATGTGTCTTTGGCCATCTATATGTCTTCTTTTAAAAAATATCTATTCAGGTGCTCTGCCTATTTTTTAATTACATTATTTGTTTGATTTTGGGTTTTGGTTTTGAGTTCTATAAATTTTTTTAAGGTTCACTTATTTATTTTACAGAGAGAGAGAGAGAGAGAAAAGAAGAAGAAGAAGAAGAAGAAGAAGAAGAAGAAGAAGAAGAAGAAGAAGACAAAGAAGAAGAAGAAAAAGAAGAAGAAGAAGGAGGAGGAGGAGGAGGAGGAGCAGGAGGAGGGGCAAAGGGAAGGGAGAAACAGAATCTCCAAGATACTCCCTGCTGAGCACAGAGCCCCATACAAGGCTCAATCTCAGAACACTGAGGTCATAACCTGAGCCAAAATCAAGAGTTGGACACCTAACTGACTGAGCCACCCAGGTACCCCATGAGTTGTATAAATTCTTTATATTTTGGATATTAACCCATTATTGAGCATATCATTTGTAAATATCTTTTCCCAGTCAGGAGGTTGCCTTTTTGTTTTGAGACTTAAAGTACTTACAAATACATTCTGGTCTTGTGTTTCTCCAAAGTGCTTTTAGAGCCATCAAAATTCTTTGCTGGTGTTCCAGGGTTAACCATATTGCCTGGGTGGGCAGCCATACAAGTGGACAGGTTCGTGGGTGCCCTTAACCCTGCACAGTTTCTCTCTCTCTCTCCTAGCCTTACCAGAAAAGCTCCACCTTCATCTTCCATAGATAGTGAGGGTTTATCATAAGATTCCTTTTGGGAAACAGTTTTGCTGCCAAAAATAATTTTGAAAAATTATAAATGTAGATCACCTTATTAATTTTACTATTGAAGTAATTGAGTCTCATAAAGGCAAAATGGCTTTCCCAATATTATCTGTGCTTACTTTAGTAATATAAGTAGAACTTAAAACCAAGATTCTGGAAATATTCTTTTTTTTAAACATGAATTATTACAACTTGTTTTCTAAGAATGAGAAAGGAGAAATTAGATTAATTTCTTTATTGAAAAATTTGAAATAATAACTTATTTTTGGAATTTTACAGTGGTAAAACTGAGGTTTAGAAGGATTTAATGATTTCTCCAAGGTCATAGACTCAGGAAGTCATAAAGTTGAAATTTGTATCCATGATGTCTGATTCTAGTTTCTCTGCTCTTGATAAGTTGCCATTTTGCCAGCATTTATATTGCAAAACAATCTACAGCAGGGGTGTTTGAACTATAGCTTGTGGGGCAAATATGTCTTGCTTCTTGTTTTTTAAATTAACTTTCATTTGTTCATAGATACACCTAATGTTCTGCAATGGCGTATTTTAATAGATATGACAGAGAGAGGCTATATGTTCCCAAATAAAATATTTACTAACTGGCTTTTTACTGAAATAGTTTACCAACTACTGTTATATAGGTATTGACTTAAACATTTCTTAGGTGACTCCTGAGGAAGGGCACCAGAAATATGTCCAGGATTTGTAGAAGAAGTAGGCATTGCATGCTCTCTTAAAATTGCTGAATTAATAATACAAGCTAAGAAACCTAGCCTCACTGGCCTCCTGAAGCCTTCATTGTGTTGACTTAAGTGACTATATGACTTGTTTCCTGTTGTCTTTTATGAGTCAGAACAGAGACCTTATCCCCTCCACTCCCTGTCATAAATGCCTTAGAGCCTGGACTTGGATCTCAGCTTAATGGATTTTATCCCCACCTACCCCCTTTAACTTCAAGGTCTACTTCTGTGCCAAGTAGGGGAAGAGGGAGATAACTCCAAGGGCTGCTGTGGCCTGATCCAGCTTCCTTTGATCACTAAGCATTTCTGAGGAAACTGTAGCTTGTGGCTCCTCCCTTCTCCCTGTTGGTTGCTTCTACTTGGCTAAGCCTGGGGTGCAGTCTGTGGGGGAAGCTCCTGTGTCTAGGCACCCTTAAGTACTTACACTGGTTTATAACCCAGACTTTGCCCCACCAGCTCAGTCTTTGAAGGTTCTCCTCTCTGGACCCTGCTCCAGACACTTTAAATCCAGGAAAGAAAAATGTATCAAGCCTGCCTAGAGAAGAGCATTCGCTTCTAGCCAAGATCTCATCACAAAGTAAGGATATTAGGTGGTGGAACCACTATCATACCTGTCTCCTTCCTATACCTGGGTCTGGTGGGTAGATGTAGTCCTTTCCAAAGAAGTATAGAGTTCTATACCTTTCCTCCAAAATTAGTCTGTACCCATTTTTTACTTATATTTTGGTATAAGTTTTGAAACCTCTTTCTCTTCTACTCTTCATGTAAAGAATATGCTGTTTCCATGGAATACCAGTTATGTAAATTTATAGATCTGAGAAGGTCAATATCTAGTTCAAGGCCCTCATTGTACAAATGGAGAAACTGAAGACAGGAAAAAAGAAGAGCCTGGGTCAAGGGCACATGGTTGGTTACTGCCAGAGCAAACCAGGGCTGGCATCTAGGTCATTTGACTCAGACTAGTCATTTTTCACTATCTTCTCTTTCAGCAGGAATAAGGAAAAACATTGGTTTTAAAAAATCCAGACTCCAGTTTTACTCAGAAATTTTAGGGCTCATTTGCCTTTTTTTCAGTTTATTTTTTAATTTAATATTTCCAATTCTTCTGGGTCTTCTTAGGTTTTAGGATACTGACCTATGTTAATCCAGGCTATCTTTTAGCTACATCTGGTCTCCTTGATGGAAAATGCTGGTAATACAGTCCTGGGTTTTCACTCTAGGAGTTGCTATAAATGGCAGAGTTAGAGTTAATGTACATTAAACAAAATCTAGCAGCGACTGGCACACAATAGGCACATAATTTTGAAGTCATTTTCCTTATCTCAAAAAGTTTCTCTATTTCTCACTATAGCACAGTATGGGAATGTGGTGGCTAAAAGTCTAGATGGATCCAGTAAAATGCCCCCTCCCCTTTACTTCCTAACAATGTGACCTTGAATAAGTTTCCTTCTGTCTCAGAGCCTGCTTTTTTTAGGTGTAAAATAAGCAGAATTAGAATAATTGTTTCACAGGATGGTCATGAGACTTAAAGAATGTATGTAAAGTTTATAGCATAGGGCCTGGTATGTAGAAAGCGTTTCATTTTTTAAAGATTTTATTTATTTATTCGAGAGAGAGAGAGAGAGAGAGAGGCAGAAACACAGGCAGAGGGAGAAGCAGGCTCCATGCAGGGAAGCCCAACATGGGACTCGATCCTGGGATCTCCAGGATCATGCCCTGTGCTGAAGGTGGCACTAAACCACTGAGCCATCCTGGCTGCCTGAAAGCTCTTCATTTTATTGCCAGTTTCATCCTTCTCTATTACCAAGAAACCATGGCCTTAGAATAACAGGAAGGACTGATAACTGTGCTTCACAGCAAAAGGAAAAAAAATTGATGGGGGTGAGGGCCCTTCCCACATCTAATAACTCTTGCAAAGGGCCCCATTTCTTAAACAGAGCTGCTGGAATCTGTCTGTGAGCTTTGGCTGATCATACTGACAGTACATTCTCCTTCCCCTTTCAGCAAAGACCAACTATCAAGCTTTGATAAGCAAAAATGTAGCCCACCCCCCTGTAATTCCTCCTGAGATCGTAACAGGGATTTGAAAAATACCTGGATATGGTAAAAGAACCATCCCAGATTTTGTACCAAACCAGGCCAAACAAGGTATTCCAATAGTTTGGTTTGGGGGAAAAAAGGCACCCAGTACCACCCTCTTCTATTCACTCCACTGCAGTAACACCAATCAGATTAGAACGTTGGGCTTTATGAGAAAGACTCTGCAACTCAGGATACTGACTGAGCAGGGTTGGCTGACTCATGCTGTGGTCTGCAGACAAGCATCACTAGGCTGCTGACATAAATAGGAAGTGTTTACTCTAGCAAAGTTAACCTTGCTTTCCAAACCCTACTTTGCTTTCATTTCTTTTTTTTTCTTTTCAAAGAAAACCTGTATATGGCTGGGCTTAGGGGAGTCCTAGGCCACTGAGAAAGTGAGTGTCAGAGAGGGTGGAGGAAGCTTGGCTGGGTGTGCAGGGAAGTTAAAGTGAACAGAACAATAGGCTCCTTTCATTCCTCTCACCAAAATGCCCAGGACCACACTGGTTTAACTGCTTCAGATACTTATGGAGTTGTGTACAGTAGTTAATTTTCTTATTGAAATAATGTGCTCATTTTCTGCCTCACAAATTGAAGAATTTATTGAGATTATGGATCTGAGGACTACATAAAAGAGAACCTCAAACACTTAGAAACAACTACTTGGCTTCATGTTTTAAGATCCAAACTGTCATAGAATAAGCCAATAAATGATAGCTGAACCAAACTATCAGCTTAGAATCTAAATTATTTTTCATGCTTAATGTCCAAATAGCAGATATATTTTAGAAAACATGGGTTCATATTCTGGCTTTGCCAGTAACTGGCTGATTGACTTTGAGCAAATCCTTTTACCTCTCTGCCTCACTTTTCTATATGTCACATCAAGGAGTTGAAAAAAGATGATTTCTAAAAGTCTTTATGGATGTATGAATCTATAACACTTTTGATCTTTACACTAAGCATCTATTGTATTCCAAGGTCTTTGCTATGGGCTCAAATCTGTCATTTTGTTTGAACTTCAAACAATCCTGTGAGATAAATATTTGCATTTTTAGATGAGAAAACTGAGGCTCACGTAGGTAAAAGTGATTTATTGAAAGATCACATAGCTATTACAGGCAAGAAGAAGGATTTAAGTCCAGGTATTCTAATCTGAAATCAGTTTGCTTTCATTGATACCACAATTGGGGTATGAGAAAATAAAGCATTCTTATTACTACAAATACCAATATATAGTGGAATCATATTGTCTCAGGAATGGTATGGTGGTGTTATGCTGAACATTATTGCCAAGCCAAGGGATCAGGAATCTTAGGTTCTAGTACTAGCTCTCAGGACCTCAGGTGAGCCCCTTCCCCTCTGGGCCTCAATTTTCTCACCTCTGGCATGCTAGGACACAGTAATAATGATTAAATAATAATATAAATTGTACTTGTACTATCTAGAACCCTTTGGGGCTTTTAACACTCTCCATTTTCCCTCCCAGAAAAGAAAGGCTTATACCTACTGAAGGTGAGAAAATCCCTATATGGAATCTATTTTCTAAAGTTTTTATTTAAATTCCAGTTCGTTAACATACATTATATTAGTTTCAGGTTTATAATATAATGATTCAACACTTCCATACAACACCTGGTGCTCATCACAAATGCACTCCTTAATCCCTATCATCCATTTAATTCATCCATCCACCCACCCCGCCTCTGGTAACCACTAGTTTGTTCTCTATAGTTAAGAGTCTATATCATGGTTTGCTATTCTCTCTCTCTCTCTCTCTCTCTCTCTCTCTTTCCTCTTTGCTTATTTTGTTTTGAGTCAGAGCATAAAATCATTAAGAAAACAGAGAACCAAAAGGTCAATCTTGATGAAGAGTTCTATTAGAAAGGCTGCCAGAATTAGATACTGGATCCCAAGATTAGCTCAGCATTCTTATGTTCAGTTGAGGGATCCTTTGTCTAGAATGAGCCTGTTTAGCCCAGTGTAGCTCAATGCAGAAAGAGAGATGGAAGGAGAGAAAAGAGCATTGTTCCATTAAAGGAACAACTTGCAAATTCTAGGGAAAACAGCAAATGCAAATTGTTATGGGTAATGGAGGCCAGGCTAAAGTGATATTTTGATGAGAGGAAGATGAGGTAAAGGAAGGAGAGGCTTGACTGGCTGCTAACTGACCTTCTTGCTAAGGTTATTTTCAAGTATAATTAAACTATGTCTTATTTCAAGTAGCCCATAAATTCATTCACCCTTTCTTTCTCCCTTTCTCATCTCCATCTCTCCCTCTCTATCTCTATCTCCTCCTCTCCTCCTTTGGGCACCTTTTCATTCTGCCTTTCTTTTCTTTTTCTTTTTTTTTTCTTTTCTTCCTTTTTTTTTACGTTCCTCTAGGACTCTTGCTTACCTTACCTACTTTGTTTATTTTATTATTTTTTATCTTTCCCATTTCAGTCTGCCTTTTAAGAATTCCTCCTATAGACTCAGCTGAAAGAAAATAGCCCTGCCCAAATGAAAAGTTTACATAAGGATTTACATCCTTTAGCTCATCAAATTTTCATAGCAAACTAATGAGAGACCCAAAGCAGAGATTACACCATTTAAGAGATCATCTCCATGTATATAGCTCAGGCTATTAGCTGATGTGCTCAATGACATGCAACTAATACATGATGATTCCAGAACTAGAACCCATTTTTTCCTATGGTCTGAAAATTTTCAGTTTACCATTAAATACCCAAGTGATCATTAAGGAATTTTATGGGCTTTCCTTTTCTTCTGTTCTTATAGTGTATTGTAAAATCAAATTAAAAATGACAATAACAACAATAATAGCAACAACAAATTCAGATTTAGGAAGAAAAAGAGGAAGTCAGTAATTAGAAACAAAGAAAACTAATATTTATCAGGGGACTATTAAATCCTCAATGCTATCTCATTAAAATACAACTGAAAACAGTGCTCAAAATCTAAGTTTATCTGACTTAAAAGTTATGATTTTTTTCATTATATCATGTTGCTTCCAAAGAGACTAAACTCAGCTATATACATGTACCTGTATGCTTAGTATGCGTTACTGTATATAGGAACTTGTGAGTGTGTACATGTGGCTATCTATAAAATGTTAAAGCTTTGTATTCCTGTCAAGTTTCATTTCTAAATCTTTTTCCCATCTGTTATAATAATAGCCACTAATACTTTTTGATCGCTCACTCGGGCACTTGGGCACTTATTTGTGTCCTATGCACTTATAGATTTATATTCATTTAATGCTCAAAACTACTCTGAAATATAGCTAATAGTATTAATTTGATTTCAAAGATGAAAACACTATGTCTAGAGAAATGAAGCAGTTTATCAAGTCACACAAGAATAGTGGGGCCAGGACTGGTTTAAGTAGTCTGATTTCAAACCCTGTGCCCTGGATGCAAAAAGGAGAAGACAATCCTTATCTCCCAAAGGTTTAAGAATTAAAAAGATGGCAGAATCATACTGTATAGTGGGAAGTACTAGGAAAATGCTAGGTAGTATTTTTTCCCAGGTTTTATTGTCTAGCTCTTCTGGTCATTACTCACTGCTTTTGAATGCTTGTTCATTGTATGCTAAAGGTCCATACTGGTTTATTTATACAATATTTTCGCATGTATTATGAGCTTCTCTAATAACGAAACTCTTACCTGGGACAGATTTTTCTCTAATTGAGTTTAAGGCACAATGGCTTTTCTGGCATCTTTCTGAAAGGGAAGCTTAAACAAGGTCTATGTTATATCCAGACTTCTATTGAATCAAGGACATCCCTTTCCTGTCGAGGGTTCCAAGGCATTTGTGTTACTTTATGTGGGACTCTATGGAGATGCATGTAAATAAATGCACCTGTGTTTCATCATTGAATGTGAATATTGACAGGTTTTGTTTCTTTCTTTTTTTTTTAAAGCTTTTTTTTTAAATTTTTATTTATTTACGATAGTCACGCAGAGAGAAAGAGAGGCAGAGACACAGGCAGAAGGAGAGGCAGAGACACAGGCAGAAGGAGAAGCAGGCTCCATGCACCGGGAGCCTGACGTGGGATTCGATCCCGGGTCTCCAGGATCGCGCCCTGGGCCAAAGGCAGGCGCTAAACCGCTGCGCCACCCAGGGATCCCAATATTGACAGGTTTTGAAACTCAAATGGATTCTTTGAGAGCCCTTTATATAAAACATTTTTTGTAGTTCTGCATTCTTGAATTTCATTATATTCTCAAACATTCATAACCCCCCAAAAGTAAGAACTCTATAGGGCAGCTCTATTATTTTATAGGTAGGGAAACTCAGGCTCACTAAAGTGAATGCCTAAAGTCACTCTTTGAATCAGTGACAAACTTGAACCAGAGTCAAATGGTGAGAAAATGTATGTTTATGTCACTTTATGGCATTCCAAGCAGTAGCTGTTTATGATATACCTACAGAGCCCATGGTGACCATTTTTGGCATTAGATACACAGAGACTGTTAAGACATACAACTTCAAAGAGTTTATAGTCCAATCTGGGAAATAAAGACAGTTCATAAGACAGCTCACAGAAAGGTAACAAAAATACAAAATCTGACTTAATGTAATTGGGTGTTATAGAAAGTGAGTAGTCTTTCAGAGGATACTGGTATGGAGGACCTACAAGGGCTTTTCTGAGGCATTTAGGATTTAAGTTAGCTCTTAGAGTAGAAATATAGAACATACAATGCGGGGAGACAGTAAAGATAAATAAACTCTAGCCAGGTAGGAGAAGGAGAAGGAAATCAACAGTTATTTTCTGTTATGTTCTAAACACTAATTGTACTGGGATCCTTTCATGTAAGTTTTCTAATTTACTTCTCCAAGATTGACATAATTATATGTATTTTATAAGTAAGAAAACAAGTTTAGAGTGGTTAAGTATTACCCAAGGCTGCACATCTGGTCAATTGGAGATCCAGGTTTGGAAAGAAAAACCCTGGAACGGGTCCTCCTCTATACCAAGGGCTTTCTACCAAATGTCATGTGGAGACAGGGGATTAGTACTTGGGCCACTGCTGTGTGTGTAGAAAGGCCTGAGACTTTGTAGGGAAGTCTATTTATTCACCAAGGTAAATATCTAGATCTAGCCAGGATAAATATCCGGGAATTTCTTATCCATATGTGAGTCTATGCATATTTTTGACTTTCTATTTTTGATTAATAGTCTCTTATCTCATGTGTTTAGGACTGGGATTTAGTGAAATAAGTTGTATAAATTACTGAACATGGTATTTGGTATATAATGATCTATCAATGAACGGTAGCTTCCATAATTATTATCACCATCATGGATAATATCAATTTGGTGTATCTCTTCCTATATAAGTATGTATGTCTGTTTCTAGAAGTGATTATAACTACATGTGATTGCATGTTTCAGAGTGTATGTGGATTTCCCAGATATAGCTATGGTTATGCATATGCATGTTCTCTGTGTATATATGTATGTGAGTGTGCAAGTTTATTTTGTGGAAGGTGGCGTAGTACTGTGATCAAGAACATAGACATTGAAGTTATACCTTCTGGGCAACAACCCAATTCTACTGATTGTTAATGTGGTCACCTTAGAAAAATTACTTTACACTTCTGTTCTGTAGTTTCTTCTTCTGTAATATAGGGATAATAATGGCTGTTTCATAGCGTGGTTATGAGGATTAAGTGATTTAATCTATATAAAACACATAGAATAGTGTCTGGCTTCCATGCACACACAGTAATATTGATTTGTCATTACAATGATGATGACTAAAGTAATAAGGCTCTGTGTGACAGTGTGTTTTTATGTGTGGATGCGGGTGTGTGCATTTCTGCTTTTAAATAAGACTACATGAACTTATGTCTGCTTTTAGATAAGACTACATGCACTTATGTATATGTGTATTTATATAATAGTCCATGTTTCTGGGTTTGACTCTAACTGTGTATGATTGACTGAATACTTCATCCCATCCCCAACAGATCTAACCTTTTGGGTGATGTACTGGAGTGAGAGGCTAGAGACTTAATTCTGACTCTGACTCAGGATTGGCCTAATAAAATGGGTTTGTGCATAGCAGAGAGCCGGCAGAGAATATTTCTTCTGAGAAGTTAATATTTCCCTCACATATTCTCACTTTTTTTGTTTCATTATTCATTTTTTGAAGCATAAAATACATAAAGAAAATTGCACAAATGCTAAGTTCATAGCCCAATACATTTCCACAAACTGAATACAACATGTAACCAGTATGTAGATCAAGAAACATAACATTACCTAAAAGCCATTATCCTCTTCTTTTCTCAGTCACTAATCCCTTCCTAAAGGGCAAACACTATCCTGGCTTCTAATAGCATAGATTAGTTTTGCCTGATTTTGTCCTCTACTCAAATGAAATCATACAGTATGTATTCTTTTGTATGTTTCTTTCTGCAATATTACATTTGTGAGAGACATATGTTTATTTGTAGTTGTACTTTGTTCATCATCATTGATATATAGCATTCCATTGTATGAATAAAATACATTTTAGTCATTCATCCTAGTGTTCATGAACATTTTGGCTATTTCCATTTTAGGTCTATGAACAGTCTGATAAATATGTTTCGGTGAGCTCTCATTTGTTTTTAATTCATAGAGCATGGAAAGTGACAACAAAGGAAAAAGAGGCACTGGAAGAGTTGGTGACTTGATTTAGGTACCGCGTGAGTCAGTGGCCTTATCAGGTTTCTGGTACCTGTTTCCTGATTCTTGGGTCAGAGTACATTCTTCCTTTAAAAGGAAAATATTTTATTTATTTATTTGAGAGAGAGAGAGAGAGAGAGAGCAATTATGAGCAGGAGCAGAGGCAGAGGCAGAAGCAGACTACCCTGATGAGCAGGGAGCTCAACCTGGGGCTTTATCCCAGGATCCTGGGATCATGATCTGAGTTGAAGGCAGACACTTAACTGACTGAGCCACCCAAGTGCTCCCAGAATACATTCTTCCTTTTACAATGCTGAAGGAACTATATCCACACTTCTAATCTGAAAGAAATGATGCATAATTATAAGTGATTTTTTAACATTGCTCTCCGAAGTCCAATGTACAGATAATTGAATGTTTCTTGAACTGAAAGGGGTCAGGTAAGAGAAAGATTCTGGGCTAATTGTTTTTTTCTTTCTCAGGCACTTGGTTTGGCTCTTGCTTCTTTAGTTTTCCAGACATATGCAAAGCCCTTTTGTTTTCTTTCTTTCATATCAGCCCCTATTCATTTCCCTGTTTCCAAGGGTAATGTGGGCCATGGAACCAGGCCATCTCTTCTGGGCTCTTTTGTTGATGCAACCTTTGTGGCCCCAATGGACAGACGGGGCCACTCGAGTCTACTACTTGGGCATCCAGGATGTGCAGTGGAACTATGCTCCCAAGGGAAGAAATGTCATCATGGACAAGCCTCTGGACAACGACACGTATGTTTAATCATTTGTAGAACTATAACCGGAGTTGGAGGGGGCACTCTTGAGGTCAGAGGGTAGCCTTTTAAAGACCTTTTTTCAGCCTGTGTTAGCAGCCAGCTCTTGATCTCCATGGCCATTTACCCAATGGCACACTTGCTGGTAAGAGGGATAGTCAACTCAGGAGACAGCAACTTTTCCTGGAGTCCACTTTTCCAACTGAGGTGCCTTAGCATCTTTAGAGTCCTAAAGGTAATTCCATATTATCTTGATTCTAAAATGTTATCTACAATGCTTTCAAAAAAGAAAGAAATGTGAAATATATACAGTATTTATAAGATGTGTGTGATGGAACCATGCTCTCATAGTTGAGTGGAACTACATTGATTTTGGATATGTGAAAATGTGAAAAAATATGGTAAGCCTCAGAATCAAGGAAGTAACAGTAATAGCCATCACTTACATAATATTATCTCCGTGACAGTCACCATATTAGAAATTTGTATATTTTGGCTTGCCTAATTCTCACAAAAGCTCTAGGAGGTGAGTATGATATCCTCATCTTATAGATGAGAAAACAGATTCAGGGAGATCAAATGACCTGCCCAAGTCCTACAGCTAGTAAATAGAAAAGCTGGAATTTAAACCTGGGTAATGTTGATAAGGGTACTGTCCTCACCATTCTGCCTTTCACAGATTCCATAAGTTCAACCTTTCTTAATCTCAGAGCCTTCCTGGTGCTCCACAAATGTCTGTTGAAAACAAAAATAATGTATTAAAGGATCTTTTGAGATCTTGAATTACTTTGGTCCCTAAAGCCTCAGAATTTTCCAAAGTTGACTATAGTATCTCAGAGCTCTCTAGGAAGAATTAGAGTAGGAAAGCAGCTATCTTTTATTGACAAATTACCTTCCTATCCATCTATTTTGGAGTAACAGAGTCTTTTTATTAAAGGTGTCCTTGAGGAATAACTTAATTATCTTCCATCTCTAATACTTTGAAATAATAGTTAACATTTTTAAGCTTTTACTATTTTCCAGGCACTGTCCTAAGCTCCTTATGTATTTTAATTTTTTTAAATCACCAGTATCAATTATCTGAACTTGGTGCCATGATTATGTCCATTTTGCAGATGGGGAAATTGTGCATAAAGAAGTTAAGTAACTTGCTTCAAGTCCCACAGATTTGGAAGTGACAATATGGGCATTTAATCAAGTCTGCCTGGCTCCAGAACTTGTGATCTCAACCACTATGCTATAAGATCTCTCATATATAGCAAGATGATGCAAGGTCAGGCTATATGGGTTGGAAGTTGATCACTTAAAAAGAGTCAGTCCATATTTGGTTTTCTCCCCGTTACTATATATTAGGTTGAACTGTGTAAAATTGTCTTTTTTGTAGGTGAAAAGTGGTCAAATATCAGCAAATTTATATGCCTTAATTTAATTCTTCTCATTTTCTAATAGCCTCTAAACTTCTGTGTTTTGATCAGTACAATTTCATTTTCCTTTGTTTTGCCCTAAACAAAAATATATATTTTTTGTCAGCTTCTAGAAAAATAGCTCTCCAAAGGTTTGAAGACTGAGAAAATTGTCAGTCTTTCTTTTCTTCCTTCCTAGAGTAGCTTCCAGCTTCCTAAAATCTGACAAGAATCGGATAGGAAGCAACTACAAGAAGACCATTTACAAGGAATACAGAGATGGCTCATACATGGATGAAATGGTCCAGCCTGCTTGGTTGGGCTTCTTGGGGCCAGTGTTGCAGGCTGAGGTGGGAGATGTCATCCTTATCCACCTGAAGAATTTTGCCACTCGTCCCTATACCATCCATCCCCATGGTGTTTTCTATGAAAAGGACTCAGAAGGTAAATCAGATCAGGCTTTTTTCTTCCTGTCCACAACAAATATTTACATTTCTTTTACTATAATTTGAGAGAGAGGAGCTGGGAATGAGAATAGTCTTTTTTTCTCCTTATTGATCTGAGGTGGCAGGGGCACTCCTAGAAAAACGGGTAACTAATGTTATCACTTCTGCTATTCATCCACTGTGACTTTGGGCAAGCCACTTCCCCCTCTCTGGGCCTCATATTCTTCAATAGGTATATGGAGATTTAATCTGCCTTTTATCACAAAGAATTACTTGAATGACATTTCCATAAAATATTTGATTGTGCTTTGGAAAGAGAAGAGTGTGCTATGAATGCAAGGAAATATTATTCTAGTGTCACAGTCTTCTGACACTCCATTTCTTTCCTTAAGAGGAAATTCAGTTTACTAATTTGTATCTCCCATCCAATGGCCTATAATAATGACACAACAGTGAGTGACAGGATTAGAAAGGGAATCCAGGTTTTGACTGGGCCACTAATTCCCTGTATAGCCCTGGAAAAGTTATTTTTTCCTCAGTTTTATCCTCCATAAAATGGATACATGGACCAATTGATCATTAAGTTGGTTTCATTTTTTTCAATTTTAATTCTAATATAGTTAACATACAATGTTATATTAGTTTCAGATATACAATATAGTGATTCAACAATTCCATACCTCACACGGTGCTCATCATAAGTGCCCTCCTTAATTTTCACCACTTATTTCACTCATCTTCCTACCCACCTGCCCTCTGGTAACCATCAGTTTGTTCTCTATAGCTAAGAGTCTGTTTCTTGTTTGTCACTTTTTCCCCCTTTGCTCATTTGTTTTATTTCTTAAATTCTATATGTGAGTGAAATTATATGGTATTTGTCTTTCTCTGACTGACTTAGTTTGCTTAGCATAGTACTCTGTAGCTCCACTCATGTCATTGCAAATGGCAAGATTTAATTCTTTTTTATGGCTGAATAATGTGTGTATATATATATATACACATACATATACATTATTATACACATTTTATATACATATGTATATATACATTATTATAAACATTATATATGTGTGTGTACATAATAATAATGTACACACACACACATATAATGGAAGCAGCCCAAGTATCCATTCATTGATGGATCACATCTCCTTATCCATTGATCAAAGAATGGACACTTGGACTGCTTCCATAATTTGGCTATTGTAAATAATGTTGCTATAACATAGGACTGTATGTATCCTTTGAATTAGTATTTTTGTATTCTTTGGCATAGATACCCAGGGATATGATTACTGAATCACAGGGTAGTTGTATTTTTACTGTTCAGAGGAACTAAGTTGGCTTTAGTTTGGAATTCTATAATTGTCTGTTTTCTGTTTTCCAAAGTTAGTGCTTGAAGGGGGGAATTCTGTTTTCTTTCTCACTTCTATGCCACTGGTTTTGTACTAGCATACTATTAGATCGGGCTATTGACGCATTTTCCATGGCCACAGCTCCTTCTCCAAAGGCTGTCACCTCTCCACCCATTATTGATGTGAGTCTGGGGTTCTTTGGCTGGATATTACCTGACTGCACTGTCTTCAGATTGTGAGGAACACTATGCCACATGTCAGCCTCCTCTTGGCTTCTCTGTCTGCCAGACTCCCTCTCACTCAGACTGAGCATGTGCAATTTCATTTTCTAGGCTCCCTATACCCAGATGGCTCCTCTGGTCAACTAAAAGCTGATGACTCTGTTCCCCCGGGAGGCAGCCACATTTACAACTGGACCATTCCAGAAGGCCATGCACCCACTGATGCTGACCCAGCATGCCTCACCTGGATCTACCATTCTCATGTAGATGCTCCACGAGACATTGCGACTGGCCTCATTGGACCCCTTATCACGTGTAAAAGAGGTACAGGCCCCATGAGTGAGCTATTGAGATGCAGGGTGGGATATCTACAGGAAAAAGTGATATAATTCAATCACCTACATATTAAGCAACAGCCTTAAGAGGTGTTCATTCAGCTCCCTTGTTTATTAGGAGGAATAAACCCTGCTAAACTTTTTTCCACTATTTTTTTATTTCATTATCTTTTAAAACTTTAATATTTTCTTATTTTAAAATCTTGAATTAATAATGATGGGAGTCAAATCACATAAAAATAAGGTATATAATTAGAGTTTAAGTGTGGTTAGGATCAAAAGTGTACCCATCAGGATTTGGGGAGAATTGGGGACTTTGTTGGAAATATGGTATGTTTAAGTATTGTCAGACCTGGAAGACCTGGGTGTTACAAGAGTGTGGTCCGATTAAAGCTCTGGGTTGATAACACAAGCAAAGATGGGGGGAGGGAATTATTCTAGATCCCGTATGTCCAATCTTCTAGTCCTAGGCTCAACTGAATTGGGTTTAGCTGGGGAAATAAACATTTGGAAATAGAAATTAGGAGCATAAGGCCTTATTTGCTTTGCTGTTGCCAACAGACTCTTAAGGAATCCTCTCTTCCTATTTATTTTTTATGAGTACACCTTGCAGGTTACTGTTGTTAAGGAGAGAAGGCTCTCAAGGGCACCTTTCTTATTTACTCTAGGAACTCTGGATGGAAATTCCCCTCCTCAGCGGAAGGATGTGGATAATGATTTCTTCCTGCTCTTCAGTGTAGTAGATGAGAACCTTAGCTGGCATATTGATGAGAACATTGCCACTTACTGCTCAGATCCTACCTCAGTAGACAAAGAAGATGAGGCCTTTCAGGAAAGCAATAGGATGCATGGTAAGCTGGGGGAGGGTGGCCACACCATGACAGTAAAGAGTGATGAAGGGTTTCCATTGGGCTTAGCATTTGGTGGGTAATTTCATGTATCTCAGAAGAACTAAGAGTAGTAGATACCTTTTCTCTGTTTTACCTATGAGGGAAGTGAGGCTTCCGGATTACATAACAGATAAACTGCACAGGCTGTGCTCTTGCCATTAGGTACTTTGCCTCCTAATGTGTAATAGTCTAGGTTATTGATTCTAAAGTCACATACTTTATGCTCAGTCTCTCAGGGTGAGGATCGCCCACTGATATATTTAGTCAACATTTCTTTGTCCTAAAAAGGATGGGAAAACTACCCACTTTGTGAGGAAACATGGTTGGCTATAAGGAAGTTGATCATCTTAATTAAATTAAAAAAAAACCTAAGAACATAAAAGCCCTGAGGCATGAGCAGATAACTGATTTCAGTAATAAAATCAAGTAGATTTTATTTTTGCTTAATTAAGAAAAGGATTTAATGCCCTTTGGTGCTAGTGATGGTCTCAAAGCCAGGCAGTTCCAAGGGAATGTGGAAACTCAGAAGGAAGATGTAGGGATGGCTTGGACAGTTAAAATTCCTCTTAGGTTTTACACCAATTACTTTTGATAACCATGGTAATTAGCTAACTTGAAAATTGTCCTGTGGAAATTTCAGAAGGAACTTGGCCTGGAAGTAAAGAATTGCTTGCAAAATAGACCCCATTCATTAGAAAGCTTCCTCAGATTACTGGGTTGGAATCTTGATTCTTCTACTTAACAGCTCTGTGGGCTTAGGAGAGAAGTAACTTCACGTTTCTGAGCCTTGGTCTTCTCATTGTTTGCTTGATATAAATGACATCTGCTTATTTTCCAGGGCTGTTTATGGCATCTTAAATAAAATAAGGTATATGATCAGCACAGTGTGCTTTTAAAAAATTCATCTAAATGTCACCTATTAATATTGCCAGATGGCAAATCTTCTCTCATCACACTTTACTTTTCTAATTCTGTTATTTTCTTTGGATTTTTTTTGCAGCAATCAATGGCTTTGTGTTTGGGAACTTACCAGATCTAAGCATGTGTGCACAGAAGCGTGTGGCCTGGCACTTGTTTGGCATGGGCAATGAAGTAGATGTCCACACAGCTTTCTTCCATGGACAGATCCTAACTATCCGGGGCCACCGCACTGATGTGGCTCACATCTTTCCAGCCACTTTTGTGACAGCTGAGATGGTGCCCCGGGAACCTGGCACCTGGTTGATTAGCTGTCAAGTGAATAGTCACTTTCGAGGTGAGATCCAATATCTTTGACCCTTGAGGTAGAGAAGGGAGATGACATTAATGATCATCAGGAGCCTGGAGCCGTAAGATATGTCTTTCAGATGAGACAGCTAGGTATAAGGTATCAAATACTAGTTTGGAATTCTGGGACCTAGCCAGATTTTTCCCAGCTGAGCTGTTAATTTTCAGGGTGACCTCAGGGACATCTCCCTGGGTTTTATCTTCCCCATCTCTAACATAAGATGTTATAGAGATGGATAAGCAGACTTTTAAGTTGTCCTTCTTTGCTCCAAATTCTAAGGAATTAAGACCTGGAGGTATTTGCAGCTTATCGAACAGGACGTAAAGGAGATATTAAAGTATAAAGCTTATTTGGGAGATCATAGAGTATTGTGGGCAAGTAGTGACACTCCAGTTGGGACCCAATAGTAACTGAGGTAGAAAGTTTGGTTTTTAGAGGGAAAATTATTGCAGTAATAGCATAGTGTATTGAGGAGCAGCAGAAGAGAGGAGGAATATATGAGGCAATGAAGAGAGTACTAGACAAGTGATTAGAAGATTTGAGTTATTGTCTCAGCTCTGTGAAAAAATAGGGCTTTGAAAAAGTCCCTTCCCATGTATAGACCTAATTTGCCACATCCATAAATTGAGGGGTTTAGTCTAAATAGTCTCTAAGGTCCTTGTCAGCTCTTAACTTTCTAGAATTATTTGATATATGATAAATTAGGTAGATATCAGGAAAGTATTATGAGTATATGAAAGTATATTTGAGTTATAGACTAATAGGATAATGAGTCTGTGGTGATAGGTTTGACCAATAGAGGCCACTTACCCATGTTCCATCATCCAGGGCTTGCCCTTGGTCCCAAAGTTACCTGAATAAGAGAGTACGAATGAATATGGATGGAAGTTATGGATGCAGCATAAGAATGAAATAAGTATGGGCATTAGGGCCAACCAGATAAGCCTGAATTCAAATTTTGGTTCTACCAATTATTTAACTTTGATAATTCATATAACTTCCCTGAAAGAATAAAACGAACATTCAAATTTATAGTTAAAAGATAGATTAAGTCTTATCTTCACCCCTGACTAGCTGTGCAATCTTGAGGAAGTTACTTAACCTCTCTGATCTTTAGTTTTTTCATGTGCAAAGGGGACATTAAAAGTCTGTTTCACATGGTGGTTATGAAGATTGAAGGATGTAACATATTTAAAGCACCTGGCACAAAGCTTGGATATAATACATATTAAAATTAATATTATTTCTCCCCCTTTTTCTTACTTCAAATTTCTAATTTACAAATTTCAAATTTCCTTGGGATGATGTGAGACTCAAATGTGATAGTATACCCGAATGACCTCTATAAGTTGTCAAGCAAATATAAAGCAGTATCATCCATTATTACTATGCCTCAGTGTAAATTCTTCCACATTTGGGGATACTATTTAGAATTTAAATTTTCCGGACATTCCCAAGTCTGAAGCTTCATCTCCACATATAGATGTTCCATTATTTTGGAAGCTTCCCACATTACACATAACTTGCTCCTCCTTTTTTTCTTACTCTTAATTTTTGTATATTTTTTATCGGAGTTTGATTTGCCAACATATAGTATAACACCCAGTGCTTACTCTTCTTATTAAAAATGTGATGCTAGATACCCCTATTCTCATTTACAAAACAGGGGTTACAGTTCAGATCTAGGAAATGACTGGCCAAAAAGCCCTACAGAAAGTGATAAGGATTAGACAGGAACTCAAGTATTCTGACTTCAAACTCTGTGATGTTGCTATAATGTAAGCCTTTTGCAGAAGCAGGAATGAGGATCTAGTAAATGATTCAGTTGCAGTTAACAGGTGAAGGTACTTGAATTCTCACATAGGATCCCTTTCTTCCAGCCAGGTTATTGAGGAGTGAGAGAAAGTGGCCTAGTGAAAGGTGGCAGGGAAAAACATTAGAAGGGAGGAAGGTGGGTCATCTGCCTACAAGACCTGTTGAGTGGAATGAAGTCAGCTATGATGTTCTTCCTCTAGATGGCATGCAAGCACTCTACAAGGTCAAGTCTTGCTCTATGACCCCTCCTATGAACCAACTCACAGGCAAAGTTCGGCAGTACTTCATTGAGGCCCATGAGATTCTATGGGACTATGGCCCGATGGGGCATGATGGAAGTACTGGGAAGAATTTGAGGGAACCAGGCAGGTAAGAGGCGGTGAGCTCCCCCCCCCCCGCAGCTTCTGGGATCAGGCTAACACCTATAACTCTCTCTTTCTCCCCCCTCCTTAGAAATCTCTCACTTCACTTGGGGGTTACGATCATTATCTAGCTAAAATTACATGACACAATTGTTAGTCAAATTCTTGTGGTCCCCTGGAGAACTCACTCTTGGGAAGCCACAAAGCTTTTTGTTGAGTTGTGTCACATACTCAGCAAAGGGTCCAAGCAGAGTTTGAGATTGCTTCTGCTATGATCCCAGTCTGTGTTCAGAAAATGAAACCCAAAAAAAACCCAGAACATTTGAAATGACATTTATCCAACTCTTCTTTATTTTACTCATTGTTTACCTCATTGTCCCTTCCTTTCTCTTCTATAGTCTGAAGGAGGCATTTGAGCAAGAGTGTAAAAAGCACTCAGAGAAATATAGAAGAGTGGGGGCAACTTACCTTGTAGCCATTCCATTCTTATCCCTTTGGAAGAATTTCTCAAAGTTCTCTTGCCTCATTCATATCTCAGATATAGGCAAAATAGAGCAGAAGGTTAGTTCCCTATTCAGATTCTAGGTCTTTAGTTATATTGACTCACTGGTCTATCATGATTCCAGGTCTTTTACAGAAGAGATACTTAGTAAATGACTAGGAGAGTTTTGAGTTCTAGGGCACCTGTCATGTTTACTCTTCTAGTAATAAATAATGGAATTAATCTGCAGAAACCATAAGAAAATAGGAATTTGAATCTCCAACTATGCTTGCTAAATTAGTGGGCTTTCATTTTGAAATGAAGTATATTTTTAAAAATATTTTATTTATTTATTTATTTATTTATTTATTTATTTAAGAGAGAGAGAGAGAGAGAGAGAGAGAGAACAAACAGGAGGAGAGACAGAGGGAGAAGGAGAATCAAACTCCCTGCTGAGTGTGGAGCCTGACATAGGGCTCAGTTCCAGGACCCTGAGATCATGACCTGAGCCAAAGTCAGTTGCTTAACTGACTGAGCCACTCAGGTTCCCCAAAATAAAGAATATTTTTGATTAAGGTTAGAATGAGTCTTAAGTACCTGAGAATGATTAGGAAAGATGTAAGTCTATGTAATGTCAGAGGGCATAACTAGTCCCATTGTCTGAAACTTACAAGAGAAGATTTTAGCCTACTATATAGAGGAACTCCAACCATTAAAACTATCCAACAGTAAGAGGAATTGTTTTCTCTTAAAGTAAGTCCCCTGACCTTTGAAAGACTCAAGCAGGCAGAAGCTGTATTTAATTTATTAGTACTGTCATCAAAGGAGATACCTTCACTGGGTGGAATTTAACCTGAATGATCTCTGAGATTCTTCCTAAATATAAGTATCCATAACTTGATGAGACCAAGGGTGAGATGGGGATCTATTTGATACACAATTAAATCATGTGACGTTTGCCTTTTTATATGCCAGTGGCTCAGATAAATTCTTCCAGAAGGGCTCCAGTCGGATTGGGGGCACTTACTGGAAAGTCCGATATGAAGCCTTCCAAGATGAGACATTCCAGGAAAAGGTGCAGCTGGAAGAAAATAAGCATCTTGGAATACTGGGTGAGGAATCCTTAACTTATGAAATTCATTGACTGGAACCTGAGAACTGGGGAGGACTTAGAAAATGGAGGCTGGGGGTGCCTCAGAGGTACTCAAAACAAGCATCTCTCAAACTGAGTCCCACTTTGGTGAAAAAGTGGTCATGAGTCTGAATGTGTTTGCAAAACACTAGGTTAAACATGGTCAAATAGTATTCTTTGCTGCAGAGCTTCTCAGAGCCTTGTATTTCTTTTTGTTTACCAAAAATGTCCAAGATGGGAATAGAGTATGTAGAATATATCATGCTTAATTACTGAACCTTTTATTAGTGAACATCTTTTGGTAGCACTGTTATATAGATCACACTTTTAGAAGTGCTTCTAAAGATGTATTTCTGAAGGGCTATATAGGGCAGTAAGACTGTCTAGGTTCTTGGTAATATGAGGCCAGGAACAGATTGATATTACACATGGACATGCTTGCTACGGTGAAGGATTCAGTACAAGGCTTAAAGCCTGATCTTGGATAAAGTATCTGGAAGCACAAATTTGTGTAAAGCACAGTATTGAAATGATATAGCAAAGTTCAGTGTGGGTTAGCCACTTGGTAGAGCCAGGAAACAAAATAGGTTAGATTTTAGGAAGAAAATTTTGGTAATGAAAGTAATGCAATTGACCATGTTCTGGGGATAAGTGTGTGAAGTTGATTCTAGGAGATCTGCATATGGGTAATAGGCCTTACATCTGCTGGACAGGAAGATATAAAGAGCAGAAACCACTTTCAGAAAGACAACACGCACTGAGTATTAAAGAAGCTATCATTAGCTGTTGTTCAGTATGAGTATCAGTCTTTTCTGTTCTTCAATATTTTTATTGGAGTAAAATACACATAACATAAAATTTGCCATCTTAATCATTTTACGTGTACACTTCAGTGGTATTAAATACATTCATAATACTCTGTAACTATCACCATCATCCACCTTCATAACTCCATCTTATAAAGCTGAAACTCTATACCCATTAAATAATAACTTATCATCCTTCCTTTATCCTAGCCCCTGACAAAAACCATTCAACTTTCTGTCTATGATTTTGACTACTCTAAGTATCTCATATAAGAGTAATCATTCAATGTTTGTCTTTCTGTGACCAGCTGATTTCACTTAGCATAATGTTTTCAAGTTTCATCATATTGCAGCCTACACAGAATTTCCTTCTTTTTTTCCTGATATCTCTCATTCCCATGCCTTTCTTTTTTATTAAGTTTAAAAATTTTAATTCCAATATAGTTAACATACAGTGTTATATTAGGTTCAGATGTACAATAGTGATTCAACATCATCCGGTACTCATCAAGGTAACTCCTTAATCCCCATCACCTATTTACCCATCCACTGAATCCTTCCCCTCTGGTAACCATCAGTTCTCTATAGGTAAGAGTCTGTTTCTCTCTCTCTATCTTCCCTTTTTCCTTTGTTCCTTTGTTTTGTTTCTTAAATTCCGCATATGAGGGAAATCATAAGGTATTTGTCTTTCTCTGATTGACTTATTTCATTTTGCATTATACCCTCTAGTTCCATCTATGTTGGTGCAAATCACAAGACTTAATTCTTTTTCATGGCTCAATAATATTCCATTTTATGTATATATTATATTTTGTTTATCCAAGAATCCATCAGTGGACACTTGGGTTGCTTCCACACTTTAGCTATGGGGAATAATGCTGCTATGAATATAGGCATGCAATATGTCTTTGACACATGCCTTGGATACTTTTCAGTATATGCACAGAAGTGGAAATTCTGGATCATAGGGTAACTCTATTTTGATTTTCTAAGGAACATCATACTGTTTACCACAGTAGCTGTCCCATTTTATATTTCCACCAAAAGTGCAGAAAAGTTCCAATTTCTCCACATACCTGCCAATTCTTGTTTTCTGTCATTCATTCATTCATTCATTCATTCTTGAGAGATACACAGAGAGAGGCAGAGACATAGGCAGAGGGAGAGGCAGGCTCCATGCAGGGAGCCCGATGTGGGACTCAGTCCCGGGACCCCAGGACCACACCCTGGGCCAAAGGCAGGCACTAAACTGCTGAGCTACCCAGGCATCCCATTGTTTTCTGTTTTGTTTTGTTTCTGTTTGATAGTAGCCATCCTAATAGGGGCGAGGGGGTATCTTATTGTATTTTTTATTTGCATTTCCTTAATAATTAGTGATGTTGAACACCCTCCCATGTACCTACTGGTCATTTGTTTATTCTTTGGAGGAATGTCTATTTAAGTCATTTGCACATCTTTAAATGTGTTGTTTAATTTTTGTTGTTGAGTTGTATGAATTCTCTATATATTTGGGATATTAATCCCTTATCAAACCTATGAATTGCAAATATTTTCTCCCATTCTGTGGGTGGTCCTTTAACTCCCTTTATAGTGTATTTTGATACACAATTAAAAATAATGAACTTCATTATGTCTATATTTTTATATTATCACCTGTGTGTCTAGAGTCATATCCAAGAAATCACTGCCAAAGCAAATGTTGGAAAGATTTTGCCATATATGTTCTTACCAGAGTTGTATAGTTTTAGGTCTTAAGTGTAGGTATTTAATATATTATTAATTTAAATTCAGTTTAATTAACATATATACTGTGTTATTAGTTTAAGAGATAGAATCTAATGATTCATAAATTGCATACAACACCCAATGCTTGTTACTTCAAGTGCCTCCCCTGATGCCTATCACCCAATTATCCCATTCTCCCACCCACCTCCCCTCCAGCAAACCTGTTTCTTTCCTAAAGTTAAGAGTCTCTTTTTTTTTAATTTATTTTTTATTGGTGTTCAATTTACTAACATACAGAATAACCCCCAGTGCCCGTCACCCATTCACTCCCACCCCCCGCCCTCCTCCCCTTCCACCACCCCTAGTTCGTTTCCCAGAGTTAGCAGTCTTTACGTTCTGTCTCCCTTTCTGATATTTCCCACACATTTCTTCCCCCTTCCCTTATGTTCCCTTTCACTATTATTTATATTCCCCAAATGAATGAGAACATATAATGTTTGTCCTTCTCCGACTGGCTTACTTCACTCAGCATAATACCCGCCAGTTCCATCCACGTTGAAGCAAATGGTGGGTATTTGTCATTTCTAATAGCTGAGTAATATTCCATTGTATACATAAACCACATCTTCTTTATCCATTCATCTTTCGTTGGACACCGAGGCTCCTTCCACAGCTTGGCTATCGTGGCCATTGCTGCTATAAACATCGGGGTGCAGGTGTCCCGGCGTTTCATTGCATTTGTATCTTTGGGGTAAATCCCCAACAGTGCAATTGCTGGGTCGTAGGGCAGGTATATTTTTAACTGTTTGAGGAACCTCCACACAGTTTTCCAGAGTGGCTGCACCAGTTCACATTCCCACCAACAGTGTATGAGGGTTGCCTTTTCTCCGCATCCTCTCCAACATTTGTTGTTTCCTGCCTTGTTAATTTTCCCCATTCTCGCTGGTGTGAGGTGGTATCTCATTGTGGTTTTGATTTGTATTTCCCTGATGGCAAGTGATGCAGAGCATTTTCTCATGTGCATGTTGGCCATGTCTATATCTTCCTCTGTGAGATTTCTATTCATGTCTTTTGCCCATTTCATGATTGGATTGTTTGTTTCTTTGGTGTTGAGTTTAAGAAGTTCTTTATAGATCTTGGAAACTAGCCCTTTATCTGATAGGTCATTTGCAAATATCTTCTCCCATTCTGTAGGTTGTCTTTGAGTTTTGTTGACTGTATCCTTTGCTGTGCAAAAGCTTCTTATCTTGATGAAGTCCCAATAGTTCATTTTTGCTTTTGTTTCTTTTGCCTTCGTGGATGTATCTTGCAAGAAGTTACTATGGCCGAGTTCAAAAAGGGTGTTGCCTGTGTTCTTCTCTAGGATTTTGATGGAATCTTGTCTCACATTTAGATCTTTCATCCATTTTGAGTTTATCTTTGTGTATGGTGAAAGAGAGTGGTCTAGTTTCATTCTTCTGCATGTGGATGTCCAATTGTCCCAGCACCATTTATTGAAGAGACTGTCTTTCTTCCAATGGATAGTCTTTCCTCCTTTATCGAATATTAGTTGCCCATAAAGTCTGTCTTTCTTCCAATGGATAGTCTTTCCTCCTTTATCGAATATTAGTTGCCCATAAAGTTCAGGGTCCACTTCTGGATTCTCTATTCTGTTCCACTGATCTATGCGTCTGTTTTTGTGCCAGTACCACACTGTCTTGATGACCACAGCTTTGTAGTACAACCTCAAATCTGGCATTGTGATGCCCCCAGATATGGTTTTCTTTTTTAAAATTCCCCTGGCTATTCGGGGTCTTTTCTGATTCCACACAAATCTTAAAATAATTTGTTCTAACTCTCTGAAGAAAGTCCATGGTATTTTGATAGGGATTGCATTAAACGTGTATATTGCCCTGGGTAACATTGACATTTTCACAATATTAATTCTGCCAATCCATGAGCATGGAATATTTTTCCATCTCTTTGTGTCTTCCTCCATTTCTTTCAGAAGTGTTCTATAGTTTTGAGGGTATACATCCTTTACCTCTTTGGTTAGGTTTATTCCTAGGTATCTTATGCTTTTGGGTGCAATTGTAAATGGGATTGACTCCTTAATTTCTCTTTCTTCAGTCTCATTGTTAGTGTATAGAAATGCCACTGACTTCTGGGCATTGATTTTGTATCCTGCCACGCTACCGAATTGCTGTATGAGTTCTAGCAATCTTGGGGTGGAGACTTTTGGGTTTTCTATGTAGAGTATCATGTCATCGGCGAAGAGGGAGAGTTTGACTTCTTCTTTGCCAATTTGAATGCCTTTAATGTCTTTTTGTTGTCTGATTGCTGAGGCTAGGACTTCCAGTACTATGTTGAACAGCAGTGGTGAGAGTGGACATCCCTGTCTTGTTCCTGATCTTAGGGGAAAGGCTCCCAGTGCTTCCCCATTGAGAATGATATTTGCTGTGGGCTTTTCATAGATGGCTTTTAAGATGTCGAGGAATGTTCCCTCTATCCCTACACTCTGAAGAGTTTTGATCAGGAATGGATGCTGTATTTTGTCAAATGCTTTCTCTGCATCCAATGAGAGGATCATATGGTTCTTGGTTTTTCTCTTGCTGATATGATGAATCACATTGATTGTTTTACGGGTGTTGAACCAGCCTTGTGTCCCAGGGATAAATCCTACTTGGTCATGGTGAATAATTTTTTTAATGTACTGTTGGATCCTATTGGCCAGTATCTTGTTGAGAATTTTTGCATCCATGTTCATCAGGGATATTGGTCTGTAATTCTCCTTTTTGGTGGGGTCTTTGTCTGGTTTTGGAATTAAGGTGATGCTGGCCTCATAGAACGAATTTGGAAGTACTCCATCTCTTTCTATCTTTCCAAACAGCTTTAGGAGAATAGGTATGGTTTCTCCTTTAAACGTTTGATAAAATTCCCCTGGGAAGCCATCTGGCCCTGGACTCTTGTGTCTTGGGAGATTTTTGATGACTGCTTCAATTTCCTCCCTGGTTATTGGCCTGTTCAGGTTTTCTATTTCTTCCTGTTCCAGTTTTGGTAGTTTGTGGCTTTCCAGGGATGCGTCCATTTCTTCTAGATTGCCTAATTTATTGGCGTATAGCTGTTCATAATATGTTTTTAAAATCGTTTGTATTTCCTTGGTGTTGGTAGTGATCTCTCCTTTCTCATTCATGATTTTATTAATTTGAGTCTTCTCTCTCTTCTTTTTAATAAGGCTGGCTAATGGTTTATCTATCTTGTTAATTCTTTCAAAGAACCAACTCCTGGTTTTGTTGATCTGTTCCACAGTTCTTCTGGTCTCGATTTCGTTGAGTTCTGCTCGAATCTTTATTAACTCCCTTCTTCTCTTGGGTGTAGGATCTATTTGCTGTTTTTTCTCTAGCTCCTTTATGTGTAAGGTTAGCTTTTGTATTTGAGTTCTTTCCAGTTTTTGAATGGATGCTTGTATTGCGATGTATTTCCCCCTTAGGACTGCTTTTGCTGCATCCCAAAGATTTTGAACGGTTGTATCTTCATTCTCATTAGTTTCCATGAATCTTTTTAATTCTTCCTTAATTTCCTGGTTGACCCTTTTATCTTTTAGCAGGATGGTCCTTAACCTCCACGTGTTTGAGGTCCTTCCAAACTTCTTGTTGTGATTTAGTTCTAATTTCAAGGCATCATGGTCTGAGAATATGCAGGGGACAATCCCAATCTTTTGGTATCGGTTCAGACCCGATTTGTGACCCAATATGTGGTCTATTCTGGAGAAAGTTCCATGTGCGCTTGAGAAGAATGTGTATTCAGTTGAGTTTGGATGTAAAGTTCTGTAGATATCTGTGAAATCCATGTGGTCCAGTGTATCATTTAAAGCTCTCGTTTCTTTGGAGATGTTGTGCTTAGAAGACCTATCGAGTATAGAAAGAGCTAGATTGAAGTCACCAAGTATAACTGTATTATTATCTAAGTATTTCTTCACTTTGGTTAATAATTGATTGATATATTTGGCAGCTCCCACATTCGGGGCATATATATTGAAGATTGTTAAGTCCTCTTGTTGAATAGATCCTTTAAGTATGATATAGTGTCCCTCTTCATCTCTCACTACAGTCTTTGGGGTAAATTTTAGTTTATCTGATATAAGGATGGCTACCCCTGCTTTCTTTTGAGGACCATTCGAATGGTGAATGGTTCTCCAGCCTTTTATTTTCAGGCTGTAGGTGTCCTTCTGTCTCAAATGAGTCTCTTGTAGACAGCAAATAGATGGGTCCTGCTTTTTTATCCAGTCTGAAACCCTGCGCCTTTTGATGGGGTCATTAAGCCCGTTCACATTCAGAGTTACTATTGAGAGATATGAGTTTAGTGTCATCATGATATCTATTCAGTCCTTGTTTTTGTGGACTGTTCCACTGAACTTCCTCTTAAAGGGGAATTTTAAGAGTCCCCCTTAAAATTTCTTGCAGAGCTGGTTTGGAGGTCACATATTCTTTTAGTTGCTGCCTGTCTTGGAAGCTCTTTATCTCTCCTTCCATTTTGAATGAGAGCCTTGCTGGATAAAGTATTCTTGGTTGCATGTTCTTTTCATTTAGGACCCTGAATATATCCTGCCAGCCCTTTCTGGCCTGCCAGGTCTCTGTGGAGAGGTCTGCTGTTACCCTAATACTCCTCCCCATAGAAGTCAGGGATTTCTTGTCTCTTGCTGCTCTAAGGATCTTCTCTTTATCTTTGGAATTTGCAAGCTTCACTATTAAATGTCGAGGTGTTGAACGGTTTTTATTGATTTTAGGGGGGGATCTCTCTATTTCCTGGATCTGAATGCCTGTTTCCCTTCCCAGATTAGGAAAGTTTTCAGCTAGAATTTGTTCAAATACATATTCTGGCCCTCTGTCCCTTTCGGCGCCCTCGGGAACCCCAATTAAACGTAGGTTTTTCTTCCTCAGGCTGTCGTTTATTTCCCTTAATCTATCCTCGTCTTTTAATTGTTTGTCTCTTTTTTCCTCAGTTTCCCTCTTTGCTATCAACTTGTCTTCTATGTCACTCTCTCGTTCTTCCACCTCGTTAACCCTCGTCGTTAGGACTTCTAGTTTGGATTGCATCTCATTCAATTGATTTTTAATTTCTGCCTGTTTAGCTCTAAATTCTGCAGTCATGAAGTCTCTTGAGTCCTTTATACTTTTTTTCTAGAGCCACCAGTAGCTGTATAATAGTGCTTCTGAATTGGCTTTCTGACATTGAATTGTAATCCAGATTTTGTAACTCTGTGGGAGAGAGGACTGTTTCTGATTCTTTCTTTTGAAGTGAGGTTTTCCTTCTAGTCATTTTGCTCAGTGCAGAGTGGCCAAAAGCAAGTTGTATTGGGAAAAAGAGAAAAAGGAGAGAAAGAAGGAAAGAAAAGAGAAAGAGAAAAAAAGGGAAGAAAAAAAACGAAAAAAAAGAGAGAAGAAAAAGAGAAAGAAAAAGAAAGGAGAAAAAAAGGGGGGTGGGGGAAGGAAACAAATCAAAAAGCCAAACAAAACAAAACAAAACAAAACAAAACAAAAACAAAAAAAAGAACCACCGGGGAGTATCTTCTGATTCTGTGTACTTTAAGTCCCTTGGCTTCTCCTGTAAGTTGTCAGTCTAGCTGGTCTTCTGGGGGAGGGGCCTGTGTGCTGATTTTCAGGTGTTAGCAGTTGGGGGAGCTGCTGTGCCCCTGCCTGGTGCAGGGCTCAGTGGGGGTTGTTTACCCCGTGAGGCCGCAGGAGGAACAGCCCCAGTGGCGGGGCAGCTCTGGAAACCTGGATTCAGCTCCGGCAGGAACTCCGTCTGCAGGGCCTGGAGGCTCCTGGGCGGGGCCGCTGATCTGCTCAGCTGGGGGCAGGAGCGTCCTTGCTGTCCTGGGCCCTCCCGGCCTCTGCCTGTCCCGGGGGAGGCCGGATCCTGGGCTGTGTCCCGGCGCCCTGTGCTCCGGAGCCTGGGCTGTTGGATTCGCGCTCCCGGGCCGCGCAACCCCCTCCGCGGAGCTGCCGCCCGAGCCCCTCCGAGCTGCTCCTGGAACCGCGCAGCCCCCTCCGCACGGAGCCTCTTCCTCTGCCCGAGCCCCTCCGAGCTGCTCCCGGGGCCGCGCAGCCCCCTCCGCACGGAGCTTCTTCCTCTGCCCGAGCCCCTCTGAGCTGCTCCCAGGGCCGTGCAGCCCCCTCCGCGGAGCCGCCCCCGAGCCCCCCCCGAGCTGCTCCGGGTCCCGCCGTGCGCGCTGCAGCCCTTAGGGAGCTCGGCGCACTCTCTTGGGGGCGCAGTTGCTCTGTTACTGTCCCGGAGAACCCGGGGGCACCCCCTCCCTCCTGGGTCCTGCTCCAACTCCCCACGAGCCCCTTTCCGCCCGGGAAGGTCGGTGCAGCTCCTGCTCCTCCGGGACGGGGCTCTCCTGTCCTGGGGACACTCGCCCCGGCCTCAGCCCGGCTCCTCGCGGGGCCCCTCCCCCTGGATGCCTTTGTTTCTTTACTTCTTTTTCCCCGTCTTCCTACCTTGATAGAAGCGCGAACTCTCCTCACTGTTGCATTCCAGCTGGTCTCTCTTTAATTCTCAGGCCGAATTCATAGATTTTCAGGATGATTGGAAGGTTTTCTAGGTAATTTGGTGGAGACAGGTGATTTGGAGACCCTACTCTTCCGCCATCTTGCTCCTCCTCCAAGTTAAGAGTCTCTTATGGTTTGCCTCCCTCTCTGCTTTCCTTTTATTTTTCCAGAAGGAAAAATTCCTTCCAAATATGAGTGAAATCATATGCTATTTGTCTTGCTCTGACTGACTTATTTCACTTAGCGTAATACCCTCTATTTCCAAACATAATGTTACAAATAGCAAGATTTCATTCCTTAGATAGATGAGCAATATTCCATTGTTTACATACCGCTTTTTCTTTATCCATTCATCCATCGATGAACATCTGGGCTTTTACATATTTTGGCTATTCTGGATATTGCTGCTATGAATATTGGGCTGCATGGTGCCCCTTCAAACTACTAGGTCTATATCCATTGGATAAATACCTAGTAGTGTAGTTGATAAATTGTAGGGTAGCTCTATTTTTAACTTCTTGAGGAATCTCCACAGTTTTCCAGAATGGCTGCACAAGTTTGAATTCAGTGTAAGAGGTTTTTTTCTCCACATCCTCACCAATAGATGTTGTTTCCTGAGTTGTTCATTTTAGGAAATCTGGCTGGTATGAGGTGGTACCTCATTGTGGTTTTGATTTATATTTCCTTGATGCCAAGTGGTATTAAACCCTTTTTCACGTGTCTGTTGGCCAGTTGTATGTCTTCTTTGGAGAAATATCTATATGTCTTCTGCCTATTTCTTGACAGGATTTTTTTAGGGTGTTGAGTTTAATAAGTTCTCTATAGATTTTTGGATGCTAACCCTTTATCTGATATGTCATTTGAAAATGTCTTCTCCTATTCCATAGGTTACCTTTTAGTTTTGTTGTTTCCTTCACTGTGAAAAAACTTTTTATCTTGATTAAGTCCCAATAGCTTATTTTAGTTTTTATTTCCCTTGTCTCAGGAAACACATCAAATAAGTTTCTATAGCTATTGTCAAAGAGGTTACTGCCTGTGTTCTCATCTAGAATTTTGATGGTTTCCTCATGCACATTTAGATCTTTCATCTATTTTGAATTTGTTTTTGTGTATGGTTTAGGAAAGTGATCCGGTTTCACTCTTTTTTATGTTGCTGTCCAGTTTTCAAACACCATTAGTTGAAGAGAGTGTCTTTTTTTTTCCATTGGATATTCTTTCTTGCTTTGTTAAAGATTAGTTGACCTTATAGTTGTGAGTCCATTTCTGGATTTTTTATTCTGTTGATCCATGTGTCTATTTTTGTGCCAGCATCATACTGTCTTGACTGCTATAGCTTTGTATTATAATGTGAAGTCCAGAACTGTGATGCCTTTAACTCTTCTTTTCTTTTTTTTAAGATTATTTATTTACTTATGAGACAGAGACAGAGACAGAGAGGCAGAGAGAGAAGCAGGCTCCATGCAAGGAGCCCGATGTGGGACTCGATCCCAGGACTCTGGGATCATGCCCTGAGCCAAAGATGGATGCTCAACCTCTGAGCCACCCAGGAGTCCCCAGCTTTGCTTTTCTTTTTCAATATTGCTTTGACTCTGTGGGGTCTGTCGTGGTTCCATGCAAATTTTAGAACTGTTTGCCCCAGATCTATGAAAAATGCTGAGTATTTTGAAAGAGATTGCATTGAATGTGTAGATTGCTTTGGGTGGCATAGATATTTTCATAGTATTTGTTCTTCCAGTCAATGGGCATGGAATATTTTTCCATTTCTTTGTGTCTTCCTCAAAATATTTCATAATTTTTCTGTAGTTTTCAGGGTACAGATCATTTACGTTTTTGGTTGGGTTTCTTGCTAGGTATCTTATGGATTTTGTTGTAATTGTAAGTGGGATCCATTCCTTAATTTTTCCTTCTTCAGCCTCATTGTTACTGTATAGAGATGCATCTGGCTTCTGTGCCCTGATTTTATATCCTGTGATTTGCTGAATTCCTGTATCAGTTCTAGAAATTTTTGGGTAGAGTTTTTTGGGTTTTCTATAGAGTATCATATTGAAGAGTGAAGAGTGAAAGTTTGACTTCTTCTTTGCCAGTCTAGATGTCTTTTACTTTTTTGTTGTCTGATTGCTAAGCCTAGGACTTCCAGTACCATGTTGAATAAGAATGGTGAGAGTGGACATCCTTGTCGTTTTCCTGACATCAGGGGAAATGTTCTCAATTTTTCCCCATTGAAAATGATATTCACTGCAGGCTTTTCATATATGGCTTTTATGTTATTGAGGTATGTTTCTTCTATCCCTGCGCTGCAGAGAGTTTTTTTTATCAAGAAAGGAAATTGTAGGGATGCCTGGGTGGCTCAGGTTTGGGCATCTGCCTTTGGCTCAGGGTGTGATCCTGAGGTCCTAGGATCGAGTACTGTATCAGGCCCCCTGTGTGGAGCTTGATTCTCCCTCTGTCTCTGCCTCTCTCTCTCTCTCTCTCATGAATAAATACATTTTTAAAAAAGAAAGGATTATGTATTTTGTCAAGTGTTTTTTCTGCATCTGTTGAAAGGATCGTGTTTCCATCCTTTCTTTTAGTAATGTAGTGAATCACAATGACTTGTGGATGTTGAACCAACCTTACAGCCCAGGAATAAATCCTTGGTCATGGTGAATAGTCCTTTTAATGTACTGTTGGATGCTATTAGCCAGTATCTTGTTGAGAATTTTTGCATCCATGTTCATAAGGGATGTGGACATAGGATATCTCATTTTTGGTGGGGATATTTGGGATCAAGTAGAATGAGTCTGGAATGAGTTCCATTCTTACTTTTTAAAAACTCTTCAGAAAAATATATATTAATTCTTCTTTAAGTGTTTGGTAGAATTCCCCTGGGAAACCATCCAACCCTGGACTTTCATTTGCTGGGAGATTTTTGATTACTAATTCAATTTAATTGCTGGTTATGGGTCTGTTCAGATTTTCTATTTCTTTCTGTTTCAGCTTTCATAGTTTATATGTTTCTAGGAATGAATCAATTTCTTCCATATTTGATTTGTTGGTACATAATAACTCATAATATTCTCCTATATTATCTGTATTTCTGCAGTGTTGGTTATGATCTCTCTTCTTTCATTCATGATTTTATTTAGGCCCTTTCTATTTTCTTTTTGATAGGCTCATTAGAGTTTTATCTATCTTATTAATTCTTTCAAAGCACCAGCTCCTAGTTTCTTTGATCTGTTCTACTTTTTAAAAAAATTATATATCTAAGATTTCTGCCTTAATCTTTATTATTTCCCTTCTCCTGCTGGGTTTAGACTTTATTTGTTGTTCTATTACCAGTTCCTTTAGGTGTAAGGTTAGGTTGTATATTTCAGACTTTTCTTGTTTCTTGAGAAAGGCCTATATTGCTATATACTTGCTTCTTAGGACTGCCTTTGCTGCATCTCAAAAGATCTGAACTACCAGATTTTCATTTTTATTTGCTTCCATGTATATTTTAAATTCTTCTTTAATTTCCTGCTTTAGTCATTCATTTTTTAGTAGGATGCTCTTTAATTTCCATATATTTGTGTTCCTTCCAATTTTTTTTTGGTGATTGACTTCAAATTTTAAAGCATTGTGTTCTGAAATTTATGCATGGTATAATCTGTTTTTTGTACTGGTTAAGACCTGATTTGTGACCCAGTATGTGATGTTTTCTGGAGAATGTTCCATGGCACTCAAGAAGAATATATATTCTGTATATTCTGTACTTTGAATATATCTGTTAAGTCCATCTGGTCCAGTGTGTCATTCAAAGCCCTTGTTTTCTTGGTTATCTTCTGTTAAGATGATCTGTCCATTGCTGTGAGTGGGGTGCTAGTGCCCCCTACTATCACTGTGTTATTAATGTGTTTCTTTAATTTTCTTATTAATTTGTTTGTATATTTGGCTGATCCCATGTTGGGGGCATAAATATTTACAACTGTTAGATGTTCTTGTTGGACAGATCCTTTTGTTATGATATAGTGTACTCTTTCATCTCTTATTACAGTCTTTGGCTTAAAATCTAGTTTTTCTGATATAAGCATTTCAAATACAGCTTTCTTTTGATGTCCATGTCCATTAGCATGATAAGTGTTTCTCTACCACATCACTTTCAATCTAGTGGTGTCTTTGGATCTAAAACGTGTCTCTTGTAGCCAGCATATTGATGGGGCTGCTGCTGCTGCTGCTTCTTTTCTTCTTCTTCTTCTTCTTCTTCTTCTTCTTCTTCTTCTTCTTCTTCTTCTTCTTCTTCTTCTTCTTCTTCCCCTCCTCCTCCTCCTCCTCCTCCTCCTCCTCTTCCTCCTCCTTCTCCTTCTCCTTCTCCTTTTTTCTTCTTCTTTTAAAATCCAGTCTGAAATTGTATGTCTTTTGATTGGACATTCAGTCCATTTACATTCAAAGTGATTATTGAAAGATATGAATGCAGTGCCATTTTATTACCTGTAAAGTCACTTTTTCTGTAGATTGTCTCTGTTCTTTGTTATTTTTGGGCTCTCTCTTTACTCAAAGGATCCCCTTTAATATTTCTTGCAGGGCTGATTTAGTGTTCAGAAATTCCTTTAGTTTAGTTATTGTTTTTGTTTTGTTTTGTCCTGGAAACTCTTTACCTCTTCTATTCTGAATTACAGCCTTGCTGGATAAAGTATTCTTGGCCATATATTTTTTCCCATTTACCATGCTGAATATATCATACTAGTCTTTCTGACCTGTCAGGTCTCCCTGGACAGATCTGCTTCAAGTCTTATGTGCCTACCCTTGTAGGTTAAGGATCTCTTGTCCCGAGCTGCTTTCAGGATTTTTTCTTTATCTCTGAAGTTTGCAAGCTTCACTATTATACGTCGAAGTGTTGACCTATATTTACTGATTTTTGAGAGAGGTTGTCTGTGCCCCCTGGATTTGAAGGCCTGTTTCTTTTCCTAGTTTAGGGAACTTTTCAGCTATATTTTGTTCAAGTAAACCTTCTGCCCTCCTGCTCATCCTCTGAGACCCCTATTAACTGGATATTCTTCACTTTATAGAATTACTGAGTTCTCTAAGTCTCTCTTTGTGATACAGTAATTGTCTTTCTCTCTTCTTCTCAGCTTCTTAATTTGTCATCATTTTATCTTCTATATCACTGACTATCTCTTCTTCCTCATTTATCCTTGCTTTTAGTGCCTCCATTTGTGACTTCATCACAGTAATAGAATTTTAAATTTCAGCTTGATTAGATTTTAGTTCTTTGATTTCTACAGTAAAGGATTCTTACTCGTGTTCTATGCATTTTCAAGCCCAGCTAGTATATTTATAATCATTTTTATAGAATTGAAAAAAATAAGACAATAGATCAAAAATAAAACTGAAAGACTAAAGATTTTTTTTAATGCTATATACTACTTTCCCAAGAATTGGTGTTTTTAGCTATGTTCTGTAAATTTGGTGCAGCCACTTGTTCCTGCTGGTCTTCTGAGGGAGGCACCTGTTGAGGTTATCCTCAGATATGCTTGCAGCTGTGGAAATGTGCCTCCAGTGCTGGGGGACTGGGGTCCCTATAAGTGGCTCTGGATTCCACCATGTGCTGCTGTTTTGCTCCCTTCTGAAGGCTTTCAGCACTGATGGGCAGGATGAAAATGGCAGCACCCCACTCTCTAGGCCTAGAGCTGAAAGTTTGTGCATCCTACTCTTCAGTCAGTACTCACAGAGAAGCATCCCAATGTCTCCCTGGCTTCCCTGAGAATTCTGTTCACATAGCCTTTTTCTTTTAAAGATTTTATTTATTCATGACACACACACACACACACACACACACACACACAGAGAGAGAGAGAGAGAGAGGCAAAGACACAGGCAGAGGGAGAAGCAGCCTCCATGTTGGGAGACTGATGTGGGATTCAATCCAGGGACTCCAGGATCACGATGTGGGACCAGATCCCGGGACCCAAGGATCACGCCCTGGGTTGAAGGCAGACACTAAACTGCTGAGCCACCCACAGATCCCCTTCACTTAGCCTAAAAACTGAGTGTTTTTATCTGAGGCATGCAACTGAGTTTCAAGTCTCCCAATTTTATGGACTCTTGCTGTGCAGGTCCCTGCTGATCCCCCCTGGGGTGGGAGGCAGGTCTCTCTGTACATCTGCCTTTTCCTGGGCCCATGCCAAGAGAGCAGTTGTTCCACCATGCAGTAATTCATAGTCTATGGCATCACTGAGCAGAAAGCCATTGCTTAGACTCCCTGTTTTTGGCCAGCTTTCCCACTCTAATGCCTGGGAACTCTGCCACACTCAGGAATAACCGTTATTCTTGTGACCTTGGGGATCCACAGACCTTGCTATCCCACCTGGGATTCCACCCCTCTTTGTCACCTGAGCACCTTTAAGGGATGTCCCAGATGTAGCAGACTTCTGAAATTCTGATTTTGCATTCTGCTGCTTATAATACTTTGGTTTATTTTTGTTAAGCCAGCTATCTCCCTGATGCTGTATCCTTCAATATATCTCTCTATATTCATGTCTCTGTACCTCCTCCCTTCCAAAAAGTGGTTGCTTTTCTATTAGTAGAATTGCAGCATTTCTTTTCTCAGATCTCTGATTGATTTTATAGGTGTTCAGAATGATTTGATAATTTTCTAGCTAAATTTCAGGAATGAGGTAGAGGTCCCCTACTCATCTGCCATCGTAACTAATCCTCTCCCCAGGTTTTTAATCTATTTTTTAATCTATTTTTTTAAATTTTATTTATTTTTTATTGGAGTTCAAATTGTCAACAGATAGCATAACACCCAGTGCTCATCCTGTCAAGTGCCCACCTCAGTGCCCATCACCCAGTCACCCCAACCCCCTGCCCACCACCCTTTCCACCAACCCTTGTTCATTTCCCAGAGTTAGGTGCCTCATGTTCTGTCACCCTCACTGATATTTACCACTCATTTTCTCTCCTTTCCCCTTTATTCCCTTTCACTATTTTTTATATTCCCCAAATGAATGAGAACATATAATTTTTGTCCTTCTCTGATTGACTTACTTAATTCAGCATAATATCCTCCAGTGCCATCCACGTTGAAGCAAATGGTGGGTATTTGTTTTTTCTAGTAGCTGAGGAATATTCCATTGTATGCATAGACCACATCTTTATCCATTCATCTTTCGATGGACACTGAAAGCTCCTTCAACAGTTTGGCTAAAGTGGACATTGCTGCTATAAACATTGGGATGCAGGTGTCCCAGCGTTTGACCGCATCTGTATCATTGGGGTAAATCCCCAGCAGTGCAATTGCTGGGTCATAGAGTAGTTATATTTTTCACTCTTTGAGGAACCTCCACACAGTTTTCCAGAGTGGCTGCACCAGTTCACATTCCCAACAACAGTGCAAGACGGTTCCCCTTTCTCCACATCCTCTCCAACATTTGTTCTTTCCTGGCTTGTTAATTTCAAACATTCTCACTGGTGTGAAGTGGTATCTCATTGTGGTTTTGACTTGTGTTTCCCTGATGGCCAGTGATGCAGAGCATTTTGTTATGTGCTTGTTGGCCATGTCTATGTCTTCCTCTGTGAGATTTCTGTTCATGTCTTTTGCCCATTTCATGATTGGATTGTTTGTTTCTTTGCTGTTGAGTTGAATAAGTTCTTTATAGATCTTGGATACTAGCTCTTTATTTCATAGTCATTTGCAAATATCTTCTCCTATTCTGTAGGCTGTCTTTTAGTTTTGTTGACTGTTTCTTTGGCTACGGAGAAGCTTTTTATCTTGATTAAGTCCCAGTAATTCATTTTTACTTTTGTTTCCCTTGCCTTCATAGAAGTATCTTGCAAGAAGTTGCTGTGGCCAACTTCACAAAGGGTGTTACCTGTGTTTTCCTCTAGAGTTTAGTTGGGCTCTTGTCTCACATTTAGATCTTTCATCCATTTTGAGTTTCTCTTTGGGTATGGTGTAAAAGAATGGTCTCGTTTCATTCTTCTGCACATGTCTGTCCAATTTTCCCAGCACCATTTATTGAAGAAACTATCCTTTTTCCAGTGGATAGTCTTTCCTACTTTGTTGTCTGTCTTCATCAGAGCTTTGTAGTACAACCTGGAATCTGGCATTGGGATGCCCCCAGCTATGGTTTTCTTTTTCAATATTTTTCTGGCTATTCGGGGTCTTTTCTGATTCCACACAAATCTTAAGTTTATTTGTTTCAACTCAGTGAAGAAACTCCATGGTATTTTGATAGGGATTACATTCGATGTGTAATTGCCCTGGGTAGCATTGACATTTTCACAATATGAATTCTGCCAATCCATGAGCATGGAATATTTTTCCATCTCTTTGTGTCTTCCTCAATTTCTTTCAGAAGTGTTCTATAGTTTTTAGGGTAGAGATCCTTTACATCTTTGGTTAGGTTTATTCCTAGGTATCTTATGCTTTTGGGTGCAATTGTAAATGGGATTGACCCCTTAATTTCTCTTTCTTCAGTCTCATTGTTAGTGTATAGAAATGCCACTGATTTCTTGGCATTGATTTTGTATCCTGCGACACTGCCAAATTGCTGTAGGAGATCTAGCAATCTTGGGGTGGAGTCTTTGGGTTTTCTATGTACAGAATCATGTCATCTGCAAAGAGGGAGAGTTTGACTTCTTTGCCAATTTGAATGCATTTTATTTCTTATTTGTTGCCTGATTGCTGAGGCTAGGACTTCTAGTACTATGTTGAATAGGAGAGGTGAGAGTGGACATCCCTGTCATATTCCTGATCTTAGGGGAAAGGCAACAAGTGTTACTCCATTGAATATGATATTTGCTGTGGGCTTTTCGTAGATGGCTTTTTAGATGCTGAGGAATGTTCTCTCTATCCTTACACTCTGAAGAGTTTTGATCAGGAATGGATGCTGTATTTTGTCAAAAGCTTTCTCTGCCCTCTACTGAGAGTATTTTATGGCTCTTGTTTTTTTCTCTTGTTGATAGGATCTATCACCTTGATTGCTTTATGTGTGTTGAACCAGCCCTGCATCCCAGGGATAAATCCCACTTGGTCATGGTGAATAACTTCTTAATGTACAGTTGGATCCTATTGGCTAGTATCTTATTGAGAAGTTTTGCATCTGTGTTCATCAGGCATAGTGGTCTATAATTCTCCTTTTTGGTTGGGTCTTTGTCTGCTTTTGGAATTAAGGTGATGCTGGCCTCATAGAACGAGTTTGGAAGTATTCCATCTCTTTCTATCTTTCCGAACAGCTTTCGTAGAATAGGTATGGTTTCTTCTTTAAACTTTTGATAGAATTCCCCTGGGAAGCCATCTGACCCTGGACTTTTGTGTCTTGGGAGGTTTTTGATGACTGCTTCCATTTCCTCCCTGGTTATTGGCCTGTTCAAGTTTTCTATTTCTTCCTGTTCCAGTTTTGGTAGTTTGTGGTTTTCCTGAAATGCGTCCTTTTCTTCTAGATTGCCGAATTTATTGGCATATAGCTGCATATAGTATGGTTTTTATTTTTTAATTTAATTTAATTTTTTTATTTTTATACATATTTTTAATTGGAGTTCAATTTCCTAACATATAGCATAACACCCAGTGCTCATCTCATCAAGTGCCCCCCCTCAGTATGGTTTTTAAATCATTTGTATTTCCTTGGTATTGGTGATGATCCTTCCTTTTTCATTTGTGATTTTATTAATTAGAGCCTTTCTCTTTTGTTTTTAATAAGGCTGGCCAATGTTTTATCTATATTGTTAATTGTTTCAAAGAACCAACTCCTGGTTTTCTTGATCTGTTCCACAGTTCTTCTGGTCTCTATTTCATTGAGTTCTGCTTGAATCTTTATTATCTCTCTTCTCCTTGATGTAGGTTTATTTGCTGTTCTTTCTCCCATTACTTTAGGGGCAAGGTTAGCTTGTGTATTTCAGTTGTTTCCAGTTTTTTGAGGGATGCTTGTATTGTGATATATATATATATATATATATATACCTCTGAGGACTGCTTTTGTTGTATCCCAAAGATTTTGAAGGGTTGTATCTTCATTCTCATTAGTTTCCATGAATCTTTTTAATTCTTCTCTAATTTCCCTTTAGGAAAAGGGTTGACCCTTTCATTTTTAGCAGGATGGCCTTTAACCTCCATGAGTTTGAATTTCTTCCATATTTCTTCTTGTAACTGAGTTCAGGTTTCAAAGCATTATGATCTGAAAATATGCAAGAGAGAATCCCAATCTTTTGGTATCAGTTAAGACCTGATTTGTGACTCAGTCTGTGGTCTAATTCTGGAGAAAGTACCATGTGCTCTTGAGAAGACTGTGTTTTCAGTTGCATTTCGATGTAAATTTCTGTAAATATCTGTGAAATCCATCTGGTCCAGTGTATCATTTAAAGCTCTTGTTTTTTGGAGATGTTTCCTTAGAAGATCTGTCATTTGCAGAAAGTGCCGTATTGAAGTCTCCTAGCATCAATGTATTATTATCTAAGTATCTCTTTACTTTGGTTATTAATTTCTTGATATACTTGGCAGCTCCCACATTAGGGACATGAATATTGATGATTGTTAGGTCCTCTTGTTGGATAGATCCTTTAAGTATGATATAATGTCCCTCTTCATCTCTTACTACAGTCTTTGGGATAAACTAATTTTTCTGATCTGAGGATTGCTACCCCTCCTTTCTTTTTAGGACCATTTGAATGGTAAATGGTTCTCCAACCTTTCACTTTCAAGCTATATGTGTCCTTAGGTCTAAAAGGAATCTCTTGTAGACAGCAAATAGGTGGCTCTTGCTTTTTTATCCAGCCTGAAACCCTGCATCTTTTGATGGGATCGTTAAACCCATTCACGTTCAGAGTTATTATTGAAAGATATGAATTTAGTGTCATCATAATACCTATTCAGGTCCCTGTTTTGTAGATTATTTCTTTGTACTTCCTCTGTATTTTAGAGTTCTCCTTAATATTTCTTTTTTAAAGATTTATTTTTTTATTTATTCAGGATAGACATAGAGAGAGAGAGATAGGCAGAGACACAGGAGGAGGGAGAAGCAGGCTCCACACCGGTAGCCCCACGGGGAACTCGATCCCAGGACTCCAGGATCGCGCCCAGGCCAAAGGCAGGTGCTAAACCGCTGAGCCACCCAGAGATCCCCCCCCTTAATATTTCTTGCAGAACTGTTTTGGTGGTCACATATTCTTTCAGTTTCTGCCTATCTTGGAAGCTCTTTATATCTCCTTCTATTATGAATGAGACCCTTGCTGGATAAAGTATTCTTGGCTTCATGTCCTTCTCATTTAGACCCTGACTATATCCTGACAGCCCTTTCTAGCCTGCCAGGTCTCTTTGGAGAGGTCTGCTGTTAGTCATATTTCTCCCCATATAAGTTAGGGATCTCTTGTCTCTTGCTGCTTTAAGGATTTTCTTTTTATATTTGGAATTTGAAAGTTTCACTATTAAATGTCGAGGTGTTGAATGGTTTTTTATTGATTTTAGTGGGGAATATCTCTATCCCCTGGATGTGAATGCCTGTTTTCCTGCCCAAGTTAGGGAAATTCTCAGCTATGTTTTGTTCAGGTATGCTTTCTGGTCCTCTGTCCCTTTTGGCGCCCTCTGCAACCACAGTTAAATGTAGATTTTTCCTTCTGAGGCTGTCATTTATTTCCCTTAACCTTTCCTCATGGTCTTTAATTTGTTTTTCTCTTTTTTCCTCACCTTCATTCTTTGCCATCAACTTGTCTTCTATTCACTCACCCTTTCTTTTACCTCATAAACCCTTGTCGTTAGGACCTCAGTTTGGATTGCATCTCATTGAATTGATTTTTAATTTTAGCCTGATCAGATCTAAATTCTGCAGTCATGAAGTCTCTTGATTCCTTTATGCTTTTTTCCAGAGCCACAAGTAGCTTTATAATTGTTCTTCTGAATTGGATTTCTGACATCAAATTGTAATCCAAATTCTGTAACTGTAATTGTACTGTTTCTGATTCTTTCTTTTATGGTGAGTTCTTTCTAGTCAGGTCTTAATATTTTTTAAGTTAAATTTTTATGTGGTATTAAATTAGAGTCCAGCTTTATTTATTTATTTTTTTGCATGTAGTAGCCCAGTTTTCCCTGCACCATTTGCTTAAAGGACTGTCCCCGTTTAAAAAGACCATCTCTTCAGCAAATGGTATTAGCAAAGCTGGTCAGCTACATGCAAAAGAATGGAACCAGACAAGTTTCTAACACCATATACAAAAATAAATTCAAAGTGGATTAAAGACCTAAATGTGAGACCTAGATCCATAAAAATCCTAGAAGCACACAGGAAGTAACCTTTTTGACATTTCCAGTAGCAACTTCTTTCTACATATGTTTCCTCAGGCAAGGGAGAAAAAAGCAAAATAAACAATTGGGACTACATCAAAATAAAAAGGTTCTGCACAATGAAGCAAACAGTCAAGAAAACTGAAAGGAAACTCATAGAATGATAGAAGATATTTGCAAATGATTTATCCAATAAAGGATTAGTATCCAAAATATATAAAGAACTTATACAACTCAAAACTCAAAAAACAAAGATGCCAATTAAAAATGGGCATAATAGGGGTACCTGGATTGGTCAGTTAAGCATCTGCTTTCAGTTCAGGTCATGATCCTGGAGTTCCAGGATTGAGTGCCACATTGTGCTCCCTGCATGGAGCCTGCTTCTCCCTCTGGCTATGTCTGCCTCTGTCTCTGTGTCTCTCATGAATAAATAAATAAAATCTTTTAAAAAACTACAGTGATATAATGAACACTAGGAATTATATGAAAGACTGATGAATCATTGAACTGTACATCTGAAACTAATAATACATTATATGTTAATTGAATTTAAATTTATTTATGAATTTAAATTTAAAACTAAAAAATTAAAGTAAAAAGGCAAAACAGTAACAAAAAGAACTACAATATGGTAGCAACTCATACCTGTCAGAATGGCTGAAATTTACAGCACAAGAAACAAGTGTTGGCGAGGATTTGGAGAGAAGGTACCCCTTTTTCACTGTTGGTGGAAATGCAAAGTGGTGCAGATACTGTGGAAGATACTATTGAGTTTCCTCAAAAAGTTGAAAATAGAACTACCCCACAATCCAGTAAACACACTACGCAGTATCTATCCCCAAAATACAAGACTGATTCAAAGGACTACACACACTTCTAAGTTTATAGAAGCATTATTATAGCCAAATTAAAGAAGAAGCCCAGGTGTCCATCAAGGGAAGAAGAGGTGGTATATATACACAATGGAATGTTACTCATCCAGAAAAAAGAATGAAATCTTGCCATTTGCACCAACATGGTTGGAGCTAGAGAAAATAATACTAAATGAAAAATGTTCAGTCAGAGAAAGATAAATACCATATTATTTCCCTCATCTGGAATTTAAGAAATAAAACAAAGGAGCAAAGGAAAAGTAAAAGAGAAAGAGAAAGGCAAACCACAAGACAGACTCTTTACTGTAGACAACAAACTGATGCTTACCATAGGGGAGGTTGGGGGGGAATGGGTGAAATAAGTGATGGGATTAAGGAGGACACTTATTGTGATAAGTTCTAGATGTAGGAAAGTGTTGAATCATTATATTGTACCCCTGAAACTATTATAACTCTGTATGTTACCTACACTGTTATGAAGTAAATATTAAAATAAAGAAAAAATCTCCTTGCTAGTTATAATTTGATTCAGATTTTCTGTTTCTTTATTCTTTAGTCTTGGTAGGTTTTCTACTCTGGGACTCTGTTCATCTAGGTTATCCAATTTGTTGGTGTATAATTTTTCAAACTATCTTATTTTTTATTCCTGTAGAATTGGTAGTACTGTCCTCCTTTTCATTTCTGATTTCAGTAATATGAATCTTCTCTCTTTTCTCATAGTCCATCTCACTGAGAGTTCATCAATTTTGTTGATCTTTTCAGAGAACCGACTTTTGGTTTTATTGATTTTCTTTATTGTTTTTCTATTCTGTATTTTATTTATCTCTGTGCTAGTCTTTATTATTTCCTTCCATCTACAGGTTTACTTTGTATTTCTTTTCCTAATTCCTCAAGTACTAAAGTTAGGTTATTGATTGAGATCTTTTTTAATGTGAATATTAATAGCTATAAATTTCACCCTTAACACATTTTCTATGACATCTCATGTTTTGCTATGCAATGTTTTCTTTTTCATTTGCTTTTTGGATCAGAGGTGAAGCATTAGGTATGGAAATTGAGTAGAAAACAAGCCAAAAAAACTGAAGTAGGATTTGGGCCAGCATAAATGCTCAGGGTATTGTATTGTCTTAATATTTCTGGTTAATTTCAAAGGTGACCCAAAATAGGTCAGAAGTGCTGAGTTGTGGAACAAAGATAACTCCAGGAATCATGGCTCAACTACCGAGTTCAGGTAGTTATTATAGACATAATAACTTTATGTGTTCAGAATTGATTTAAGATTGAGGCAAGATCAGATATTTAGGTGGATCCTATCAGAAAATGTAGCTATGGGGAGAGGAGAAATAAATGTAGGGGAAATAGGATTGAACCTGAGAGTGAGGTGGGAGAAAGCCCTGTATTTATGTCCTGATTCTGTTCCCAACCAGCTATTTGAATTTGGAAAAATCAGTTCCACTTCTCTGAGCTGCAGTTTCCTTATTTGTAAAATGAAAATATCTCCTGCCCTGTGTATGATGTTTGAAGATCAAAACGAGATGATGGATTTTAAGGTGCTTTTTATAAACATAAATTGTAATACACTTGGAAGGGATTATTATGATTGCAAAGAGAGGGTTTCTTTATCTTTTTATCTTCCCCTTTCTTCCCCTCCTTCCTATTTTGTTTCCATCCTCCCTGGTGATCCCTGTTTTTATTTCCATTGTCTCTCCTTCCTATCTTGCAGGGCCAGTGATCCGGGCTGAGGTGGGTGACACCATCCAGGTGATCTTTTACAACCGCGCTTCCCAACCATTCAGCATACAGCCTCATGGAGTCTTCTATGAAAAAGACTACGAGGGAACTGTGTACAATGATGGTGAGCAAGCAGGGTTTCCAACTAATATGAGCTGCAGGTAATAACAGGTAGCTCTAGAGGAAAAATATATAAGGGAGGAATGAGAGAGGAAACAGAATTGATTGTCCTGCATGGATGTTATTAAATGAATGCATGATATAATGAAGCAGAACTGTGCTCAATAAGAGACACATTCTTTAAATATATTTAAATATATGATGATTGACATTTTATGTTATTTTTTTAAGTTGTACCATTTAAAAAATTTTATTTATTTATTTGAAAGAAAGAGATATCATGAGTGGGGGAGGAGCAGAGGGACAAGAAGACTCCCCACTGAGCAAGGAGCCTGGCATGGGGCTCAATCCCAAGACCCTGAGATCATGCCCTGAGCCAAAGTCAGATGTTTAGCCAGCTGAGCCACCCAGGTGCAGTCCTGATTGACTTTTAATGATATTTGTTCTTCCAATCTATGAGCATGGAATGTCTTTCCATTTTTTTTTGTGTCATCTTCAATTTCTTTCATTTGTGTTTTATAGTTTTTGGAGAACAGTTTTTTCACCTCTTTGGTTAGGTTTATTTCTAGGTTCTTATTATTTTTGGTGCAATTATGAATGGGATTATTTTCTTAATTTCTGTTTCTGCTGCTTCATTATTAGTGTATAAAGATGCATTAGAATTCTTCACATTGATTTTGCATCCTATGATTACTGAATTAATTGATCAGTTCCTGTAGATTTTGGTGTTATATGTATTGCAATATAAATATAAATATAAATATAAATATAAATATTGCTATAGTATGTCATCTGCAATAGAAAAAGTTTTACTTCTTCTTTACCAACTTGCATACTTTTTATTTCCTTTTGCAGTCTAGTTGCTGTGACTAGAACTTCCAGTACTATGTTAAATAAAAGTACTGAGAATGGATATGTTTATCTTGTTTCTGACTTTGTGTGTAAAGCTTTCAGTTTTTCCCCATGGAGTATGATGTTCACTGTGGGGTTTTTTCATATATAGCCTTTAGGGTTAGTATCCCAAATATATACAGTTTACATAACTCAACACCAAAAAAATAAATAATCCAGTTAAGAAATGGGCAATAAACACGAACAGATATTTCTCCAAATAAGACATCTGGACAGCCAACAGAGACATGAAAAGATGCTCATCATCACTCTTCATCAGAGAAATACAAATCAAACTACAATGAGATATCATTGCATACCTGTCAGAATGGCTAAAATTAGCAACCAAGAAACAACAGGTGTTGGCAAGAATATGGAGAATGTGGAATGCTCTTTCCCTCTAGTGTGAATGAAAACTGCTGTAGGCACTATGGAAAATAGTATGAGGTTCCTCAAAAAGTGAAAGAAGGAATTACCTTATGACCCAGAAATCTTACGACTAGGTTTAAATTTTTTAAATATAATTTCTATGCATCTCTTGACCATAGCTTGTGTCCATTTAAGGAATTTCAAACTTAGTGCTTGTGTTTTTCTTTTTTTTAAGAGGGAGAGAGGCAGAGACACAGGCAGAGGGAGAAGCAGGCTCCATGCAGGGATCCTGACGTGGGACTTGATCCCAGGTCTGCAGGATCAGGCCCTGGGCTGAAGGCAGTGCTAAAATGCTGAGCCACCTGATTGCCCCTTCTGTACATTTTAAACAGTAATCAGGAATATGTTTTCAAGTGAGAAGTAATACAAATAAGTTTTTTTTAATAATAAATTTATTTTTTATTGGTGTTCAATTTGCCAACATACAGAATAACACCCAGTGCCCGCCACCCAGTCACCCACACCCCCCGCCCGCCTCCCGTTCCACCACCCTTAGGTCGTTTCCCAGAGTTAGCAGTCTTCCATGTTCTGTCTCCCTTTCTGATATTTCCTACCCAAGTCTTCTCCCTTTCCTTCTATTCCCTTTAACCAACATTTATATTTGCCAAATGAATGAGACCATATAATGTTTGTCCTTCTCCAATTGACTTATTTCACTCAGCATAATACCCTCCAGTTCCATCCACGTTGAAGAAAATGGTGGGTATTTGTCATTTCTAATGGCTGAGTAATATTCCATTGTATACATAAACCACATCTTCTTTATCCATTCATCTTTCGATGGACACCGAGGCTCCTTCCACAGTTTAGCTATTGTGGACATTGCTGCTAGAAACATCGGGGTGCAGGTGTCCCGGCGTTTCATTGCATCTTTATCTTTGGGGTAAATCCCCAGCAGTGCAATTGCTGAGTCGTAGGGCAGGTCTCCATTTAACTCTTTGAGAGACCTCCACACAGTATTCTCAGAGTAGCTGCACCAGTTCACATTCCCACCAACAGTGTATGAGGGTTCCCTTTTTTCCACATCCTCTGGTTTCCTGCCTTGTGGTTTCCTGCCTTGTTAATTTTCCCCATTCTCACTGGTGTGAGGTGGTATCTCATTGTGGTTTTGATTTGTATTTCCCTGATGGCAAGTGATGCAGAGCATTTTCTCATGTGTGTGTTAGCCATGTCTATGTCATCCTCTGTGAGATTACTGTTCATGTCTTTTGCCCATTTCATGATTGGATTGTTTGTTTCTTTGGTGTTGAGTTTAATAAGTTCTTTATACATCTTGGATACTAGCCCTTTATCTGATATGTCATTTGGAAATATCTTCTCCCATTCTGTAGGTTGTCTTTTAGTTTTGTTGACTGTACCCTTTGCTGTGCAAAAGCTTCTTATCTTGATGAAGTCCCAATAGTTCATTTTTGCTTTTGTTTCTTTTGCCTTCGTGGATGTATCTTGCAAGAAGTTACTGTGGCTGAGTTCAAAAAGGGTGTTGCCTGTGTTCTCCTCTAGGACTTTGATGGTATCTTGTCTCACATTTAGATCTTTCATCCATTTTGAGTTTATCCTTGTGTATGGTGAAAGAGAGTGGTCTAGTTTCATTCTTCTGCATGTGGATGTCCAATTTTCCCAGCACCATTTATTGAAGAGACTGTTTCTTCCAGTGGATAGTCTTTCCTCTTTTATCGAATATTAGTTGACCATAAAGTTGAGGGTCCACTTCTGGATTCTCTATTCTGTTCCACTGATCTAGGTGTCTGTTTTGTGCCAGTACCATGCTGTCTTGATGACCACAGCTTTGTAGTACAACCTGAAATCTGGCATTGTGATGCCCCCAGGTATGGTTTTCTTTTTAAAATTCCTCTGGCTATTCAGGGTCTTTTCTGATTCCACACAAATCTTAAAATAATTTGTTGCAACGCTCTGAAGAAAGTCCATTGTATTTTGATAGAGATTACATTAAACGTGTAAATTGCCCTGGGTAACATTGACATTTTCACAACATTAATTCTGCCAATCCATGAGCATGGAATATTTTTCCATCTCTTTCTGTCTTCCTCAATTTCTTTCAGAAGTGTTCTATAGTTTTGAGGGTATAGATCCTTTACCTCTTTGGTTAGGTTTATTCCTAGGTATCTTATGCTTTTGGGTGCAATTGTAAATGTAAATTCTCTTTCTTCAGTCTCATTGTTAGTGTAGAGAAATGCCACTGCCTTCTGGGCATTGATTTTGTATCCTGCCACACTGCCAAATTGCTGTATGAGTTCTAGCAATCTTGGGGTGGAGTCTTTTGGGTTTTCTATGTAGAGTATCATGTCATCGGCGAAGAGGGAGAGTTTGACTTCTTTAGGAATTTGAATGCCTTTAATTTTTTTTGTGGTCTGATTGCTGAGGCTAGGACTTCTAGTACTCTGTTGAGTACTAGAGCTGGTTTGGAGGTCACATATTCTTTCATCAGTGGTGAGTGTGGACATCCCTGTCTTGTTCCTGATCTTAGGGGAAAGGCTCCCAGTGCTTCCCCATTGAGAATGATATTTCCTATGGGCTTTTCGTAGATGACTTTTAAGATGTTGAGGAATGTTACCTCTATCCCTACACTCTGAAGAGTTTTGATCAGGAATGGATGCTGTATTTTGTCAAATGCTTTCTCTGCATCTATTGAGAGGTTCATATGGTTCTTGGTTTTTCTCCCGCTGATATAATTAATCACATTTATTGTTTTTACGAGTGTTGAACCAGACTTGTGTCCCAGGAATAAATCCTACTTGGTCATGGTGAATAATTTTCTTAATGTATTGTTGGATCCTATTGGCTAGTATCTTGTTGAGAATTTTTCAACCATGTTCATCAGGGACTGGTCTATAAGTCTTTTTGGTGGGGTCTTTCTCTGGTTTTGGAATTAAGGTGATGCTGGCCTCATAGAACGAATTTGGAAGTACTCCATCTCTTTCTATCTTTCCAAACAGCTTTAGTAGAATAGGTATGGTTTCTTCTTTAAACGTTTGATACAATTCCCCTGGGAAGCCATCTGGCCCTGGACTTTTGTGTCTTGGAAGGTTTTTGATGACTGCTTCAATTTCCTCCCTGGTTATTGGCCTGTTCAGGTTCTCTATTTCTTCCTGTTCCAGTTTTGGTAGTTTGTGGCTTTCCAGAACTGCGTCCATTTCTTATAGATTGCCTAACTTATTGGCATATAGCTGTTCATAATATGTTTTTAAAATCGTTTGTATTTCCTTGCTGTTGGTAGTGATCTCTCCTTTCTCATTCATGATTTTATTAATTTGAGTCTTGTCTCTCTTCTTTTTAATAAGGCTGGCTAATGGTTGATCTATCTTATTAATTCTTTCAAAGAACCAACTCCTGTTTTTTTTTTTATCTGTTCCACAGTTCTTCTGGCCTCTTTTTCATTGAGTTCTGATCGAATCTTTATTAACTCTCTTCTTCTGTTGGGTGTAGGATCTATTTGCTGTTTATTGTCTAGCTCCTTTAGGTATAAGTTTAGCTTTTATATTTGAGTTCTTTCCAGTTTTTGGATGGATGCTTGTATTACGATGTGTTTCTCTCAGGACTGCTTTTGCTGTATCCCAAAGTTTTTTTTTTTTTTTTTTTGACGAATCTCAAGCTTTTTTTTAATAGTAGGTTGAATATTGTACATAGTCATATCTTAATTTAGAATCACCAATCTAAACAAATTATTGAATCACACATTTTAAATTAGAGATACAGGCCATCATTCTTTTTTTTTATTGGTGTTCAATTTATTAACATACAGAATAACCCCCAGTGCCCGTCACCCATTCACTCCCACCCCCTGCCCTCCTCCCCTTCCAACACCCCTAGTTCGTTTCCCAGAGTTAGCAGTCTTTACGTTCTGCCTTTCTGATATTTCCCACACATTTCTTCCCCCTTCCCTTATATTCCCTTTCACTATTATTTATATTCCCCAAATTAATGAGAACATATAATGTTTGTCCTTCTCCGACTGGCTTACTTCACTCAGCATAATACCCTCCAGTTCCATCCACGGTGAAGCAAATGGTGGGTATTTGTCATTTCTAATAGCTGAGTAATATTCCATTGTATACATAAACCACATCTTCTTTATCCATTCATCTTTCATTGGACACCGAGGCTCCTTCCACAGTTTGGCTATCGTGGCCATTGCTGCTAGAAACATCGGGGTGCAGGTGTCCCGGCGTTTCACTGCATCTGTATCTTTGGGGTAAATCCCCAGCAGTGCAATTGCTGGGTCGTAGGGCAGGTCTATTTTTAACTGTTTGAGGAACCTCCACACAGTTTTCCAGAGTGGCTGCACCAGTTCACATTCCCACCAACAGTGTATGAGGGTTCCCTTTTCTCCACATCCTCTCCAACATTTGTTGTTTCCTGCCTTGTTAATTTTCCCCATTCTCACTGGTGTGAGGTGGTATCTCATTGTGGCTTTGATTTGTATTTCCCTGATGGCAAGTGATGCAGAGCATTTTCTCATGTGCATGTTGGCCATGTCTATGTCTTCCTCTCTGAGATTTCTGTTCATGTCTTTTGCCCATTTCATGATTGGATTGTTTGTTTCTTGGGTGTTGAGTTTAATAAGTTCTTTATAGATCTTGGAAACTAGCCCTTTATCTGATATGTCATTTGCAAATATCTTCTCCCATTCTGTAGGTTGTCTTTGAGTTTTGTTGACTGTATCCTTTGCTGTGCAAAAGCTTCTTATCTTGATGAAGTCCCAATAGTTCATTTTTGCTTTTGTTTCTTTTGCCTTCGTGGATGTATCTTGCAAGAAGTTACTATGGCCGAGTTCAAAAAGGGTGTTGCCTGTGTTCTTCTCTAGGATTTTGATGGAATCTTGTCTCACATTTAGATCTTTCATCCATTTTGAGTTTATCCTTGTGTATGGTGAAAGAGAGTGGTCTAGTTTCATTCTTCTGCATGTGGATGTCCAATTTTCCCAGCACCATTTATTGAAGAGACTGTCTTTCTTCCAATGGATAGTCTTTCCTCCTTTATCGAATATTAGTTGCCCATAAAGTTCAGGGTCCACTTCTGGATTCTCTATTCTGTTCCACTGATCTATGCGTCTGTTTTTGTGCCAGTACCACACTGTCTTGATGACCACAGCTTTGTAGTACAACCTCAAATCTGGCATTGTGATGCCCCCAGATATGGTTTTCTTTTTTAAAATTCCCCTGGCTATTCGGGGTCTTTTCTGATTCCACACAAATCTTAAAATAATTTGTTCTAACTCTCTGAAGAAAGTCCATGGTATTTTGATAGGGATTGCATTAAACGTGTATATTGCCCTGGGTAACATTGACATTTTCACAATATTAATTCTGCCAATCCATGAGCATGGAATATTTTTCCATCTCTTTGTGTCTTCCTCCATTTCTTTCAGAAGTGTTCTATAGTTTTGAGGGTATACATCCTTTACCTCTTTGGTTAGGTTTATTCCTAGGTATCTTATGCTTTTGGGTGCAATTGTAAATGGGATTGACTCCTTAATTTCTCTTTCTTCAGTCTCATTGTTAGTGTATAGAAATGCCACTGACTTCTGGGCATTGATTTTGTATCCTGCCACGCTACCGAATTGCTGTATGAGTTCTAGCAATCTTGGGGTGGAGACTTTTGGGTTTTCTATGTAGAGTATCATGTCATCGGCGAAGAGGGAGAGTTTGACTTCTTCTTTGCCAATTTGAATGCCTTTAATGTCTTTTTGTTGTCTGATTGCTGAGGCTAGGACTTCCAGTACTATGTTGAACAGCAGTGGTGAGAGTGGACATCCCTGTCATATTCCTGATCTTAGGGGAAAGGCTCCCAGTGCTTCCCCAATGAGAATGATATTTGCTGTGGGCTTTTCATAGATGGCTTTTAAGATGTCGAGGAATGTTCCCTCTATCCCTACACTCTGAAGAGTTTTGATCAGGAATGGATGCTGTATTTTGTCAAATGCTTTCTCTGCATCCAATGAGAGGATCATATGGTTCTTGGTTTTTCTCTTGCTTCTATGATGAATCACATTGATTGTTTTACAGGTGTTGAACCAGCCTTGTGTCCCAGGGATAAATCCTACTTGGTCATGGTGAATAATTTTTTTAATGTACTGTTGGATCCTATTGGCCAGTATCTTGTTGAGAATTTTTGCATCCATGTTCATCAGGGATATTGGTCTGTAATTCTCCTTTTTGGTGGGGTCCTTGTCTGGTTTTGGAATTAAGGTGATGCTGGCCTCACAGAACGAATTTGGAAGTACTCCATCTCTTTCTATCTTTCCAAACAGCTTTAGGAGAATAGGTATGGTTTCTTCTTTAAACGTTTGATAAAATTCCCCTGGGAAGCCATCTGGCCCTGGACTCTTGTGTCTTGGGAGGTTTTTGATGACTGCTTCAATTTCCTCCCTGGTTATTGGCCTGTTCAGGTTTTCTATTTCTTCCTGTTCCAGTTTTGGTAGTTTGTGGCTTTCCAGGGATGCGTCCATTTCTTCTAGATTGCCTAATTTATTGGCGTATAGCTGTTCATAATATGTTTTTAAAATCGTTTGTATTTCCTTGGTATTGGTAGTGATTCTCCTTTCTCATTCATGATTTTATTAATTTGAGTCTTGTCTCTCTTCTTTTTAATAAGGCTGGCTAATGGTTTATCTATCTTGTTAATTCTTTCAAAGAACCAACTCCTGGTTTTGTTGATCTGTTCCACAGTTCTTCTGGTCTCGATTTCGTTGAGTTCTGCTCGAATCTTTATTAACTCCCTTCTTCTCTTGGGTGTAGGATCTATTTGCTGTTTTTTCTCTAGCTCCTTTATGTGTAAGGTTAGCTTTTGTACTTGAGTTCTTTCCAGTTTTTGAATGGATGCTTGTATTGCGATGTATTTCCCCCTTAGGACTGCTTTTGCTGCATCCCAAAGATTTTGAACGGTTGTATCTTCATTCTCATTAGTTTCCATGAATCTTTTTAATTCTTCCTTAATTTCCTGGTTGACCCTTTCATCTTTTAGCAGGATGGTCCTTAACCTCCACATGTTTGAGGTCCTTCCAAACTTCTTGTTGTGATTTAGTTCTAATTTCAAGGCATTATGGTCTGAGAATACTCAGGGGACGATCCCAATCTTTTGGTATCGGTTGAGACCTGATTTTTGACCCCGTGTGTGGTCTATTCTGGAGAAAGTTCCATGTGCACTTGAGAACAATGTATATTCAGTGAGTTTGGATGTAAAGTTCTGTAGATATCTGTGAAATCCATCTGGTCCACTGTATCATTTAAAGCTTTCGTTTCTTTGGAGATGTTGTGATTATAAGACCTATCGAGTGTACAAAGCGCTAGATTGAAGTCAACAAGTATAAGTGTATTATTATCTAAGTATTTCTTAACTTTGGTTATTAATTTATTGATATATTTGGCAGCTCCCGCATTCGGGGCATATATATTGAGGATTGTTAAGTCTTCTTGTTGGATAGATCCTTTAAGTATGATATAGTGTCCCTCTTCATCTCTCACTACAGTCTTCGGGGTAAATTTTAGTTTATCTGATATAAGGATGGCTACCCCTGCTTTCTTTTGAGGACCATTTGAATGGTAAATGGTTCTCCAACCTTTTATTTTCATGCTGGAGGTGTCCTTCTGTCTAAGATGAGTCTCTTGTAGATATCAAATAGATGGGTCCTGCTTTTTTATCCAGTCTGACACCCTGTGCTTTTTGATGGGTCATTAAGCCCATTCATGTTCAGTGTTACTATTGAAAGATATGAGTTTAGTGTCATCACGATATCTATTCAGTCCGTGTTTTTGTGGATTGTCCCATTGGAGTTCTTCTTAAAGGGGATTTTAAGAGTTCCCCTCAAAATTTCTTGCAGAGCTGGTTTGGAGGTCACATATTCTTTCAGTTCCCACGTGTTTGGAAGCCCTTTATCTCTCCTTCCATTCTGAATGAGAGCCTTGCTGGTTAAAGTATTCTTGGTTGTATGTTTTTCTCATTTAGGACCCTGAATATATCCTGCCAGCCCTTTGTGGCCTGCCAGGTCTCTGTGGAGAGTCTGCTGTTAATCTGTTATTTCTCCCCATATAAGTTAGCGATCTCTTGTCTCTTGCTGCTTTAAGGATCTTCTCTTTATCTTTGGAATTTGCAAGTTTCACTATTAAATGTCGAGGTGTTGAACGGTTTTTATTGATTTTAGCGGGGGAAATCTCTCTATTTCCTGGATCTGAATGCCTGTTTCCCTTCCCAGATTAGGAAAGTTTTCAGCTTTGATTTGTTCAAATACATATTCTGGACCTCTGTCTCATTCGGCACCCTCAGGAACCCTGATTAAACGTAGGTTTTTCTTCCTCAGTCTGTCACTTATTTCCCTTAATCTATCCTCATGATCTTTTGTCTTTTTTCCTCAGTTTCCCTCTTTGCCATCAACTAGTCTTCTATGTCACTCACTCGTTCTTCCACCTCATTAACCCTCGTTCTTAGGACTTCTAGTTTGGATTGCATTTCATTCAATTGATTTTTAATTTCTGCCTGATTAACTCTAAATTCTGCAGTCATGAAGTCTCTTGAGTCCTTTTGCTTTTTTTCTAGAGCCACCATTAGCTTTATAATAGTACTTCTGACTTGGTTTAATGACATTGAATTTTAATCCAGATTTTGTAACTCTGTGGGAGAGAGAACTGTTTCTTATTCTTTCTTTTGAGGTGAGTTTTCCTTCTAGTCATTTTGCTCAGTGCAGAGTGGCCAAAAACAAGTTGTATTGGGAAAAGATGAAAAAGAGAGAAGAGAAAGAAGGAAAGGAAAAGTAAAAAGATAAAAGGAAAAAAGGAAGAATAAAGAGAAAAAGAGAAAAAAAAGAAGAAAAAGAGAAAAAAGAAAAAGAAAAAAAGGGGGGGGAAGCAAACAGAAATGAAAAAGAAAAAAAAAAAAAACAAGGTGGAGTATCCTCTGATTCTGTATACTGTAAGTTCCTTGACTTCCCCTGGAACTTTCCAGTGTTGGTTGGTCAATAATTTGTTTTTCCCCTGTCCGTTTAGCTGGTCTTCTGGGAGAGCTGCCTGTTGTGCTGATTTTCAGGTGTTAGCACTTGGGGGAGCTGCTCAGCCCCCTGCCTAGTGCAGGGCTCAGTGAGTGATGTTTAAGCTGCTTATCTGGTGAGGCCACTGTGAGGCTCAGTGGGCTTACCGTGAGGCCCCAGGAGGAACAACCACAGTGGAGGCGGTCAGCCCTGGAGCCCTGGATTCAGCTCCTGCAGCAACTAGGGAGCTCTCAGTCTGCAGGGGCCTGGATGCTCCGGGGGTGGGTCCGCTGATCTGCTCACCTGGGGCAGGAATGTCCTTGCTGTTCTGTGCCCTCTTGGCTTCTGCCTGTCCCGGGGGAAGACCGGATCCAGGGCTGTGTCCCTGGCGTCCTGTGCTCCCGGCGTGTGCTGTTGGATTCATACTCCCAGCAGTGCAGCCCCCTCTCTGCCGAGCTGCCGCCTGAGCCCCACCAAGCTGCTACGGTGGCCGCGCGGCCCCCTCCGCACTGAGCCTCCGCCTGAGCCCCTTCCGAGCTGCTCCCGGGGTCGCAAAGCCCCTCCCGCGTGGAGCCGCTGCCCGAGCCCCTCTGAGCTGCTCCCGGGTCCAGCCGTGCAGGTGCTGCTGCCCTTTAGGGAGCTCGGGGCACTCTCCCTGGGGCGGGCAGGTGTCTGTTAGTGTCCCAGGGAGCCTGAAGGCATCCCCGCCCTCCTGGGGTCCTGCTCTAACTCCCTGCGGGCGCCTTTCCACCTGGGAAGGTTGGTGCAGCTCCTGCTTCTCCGGGACGGGGCTCTCCTGTCCTGGGGACACTCGCCCCGGCCTCAGCCCGGCTCCTCACGGGGCCCCTCCCCCTTGGATGCCTTTTGTTTATTTCTTTTTCCCCCCGTCTTCCTACCTTGATAGAAGCATGAACTCTTGTCACTGTAGCATTCCAGCTGTTCTCTCTTTAAATCTCAGGCTGAATTCGTAGATTTTCAGGATGATTTGAAGGTTATCTAGGTACTTTGGTGGGGACAATTGACTTGGGGACCCTACTCTTCCGCCATCTTGCCCCCCCTCTACAAATAAGTTTTAAAGGCCCTTTTAATCCTTAGGTGCTATGAGCTTAGAAAACTGAAACCTGGGAAGTTTACGTTTTTAAAGACTTTATTTATTTGTTCATGAGAGACGCATAGAGACAGGCAGAGTTGTAGGAAAAGTTGGAGAAGCAGGCTTCCCGTGTGGAGCCCAATGGAGGCCTTGATCTCAGGACCCCGGAATCACAACCAAGTCAAAGGCAGATGCTCAACCCCTGAACCACCTAGATGTCTTCACTCCTATTCTGGGATACTTTTTAATATTCTGTATTGCATACTGCTGCTGCTCCAAATGCCTTGTAGTTTAACAATGTACCTCACAGTTAGGAACTGATGATTCTCATTCTAGCTAATGTGACGAGTCCTATTTTTTCCCCCTGCAGGCTCATCCTACACTGGCTTGGTGGCTAGGCCCTTTGAGAAAGTAACATACCGCTGGACAGTCCCCTCCCATGCTGGCCCTGCTGCTCAGGATCCAGCGTGTCTCACCTGGATGTACTTCTCTGCTGCAGATCCCATAAGAGATACAAATTCGGGTCTGGTGGGCCCCCTGTTGGTGTGCAGGGCGGGTGCCTTGGATGCAGATGGCAAACAGGTTATTACAAAGGTTTTTAGCTGGAAAGCCTGCTGGGAGGAAGAGAAGGCTATGTTACTAAATAGGAGTTGAAAATGGAACTAGGTTCAAGAGATGTGGGAACAGAAAAAAATAACCAAGGTATTTAATCAGAAATTAACAGTTGGTGATCTCATGCTATTTTGCATACTATTCTTTCACTCATAAATATCTTAGTCTCCATTCCTTTCTATTTTGTATCTTCTCATCATCTCTTAAAAAAAACCCTCAATGCCCCCTAACACTTGAGATTATATTCTTAAATCTCTTTTAATATTGGTCTGTATTCTTTCATGTACAGCTCACCATTTCTAGCTGTATAACCCTGGGCAAGTTGCTTAAGCTCTCTTTGCCTCAGTTTCTTCGTCTGTAGTAAAGGGTTAACAATGAAAGAAGTATCTTGGGTTTCTATGATGATTAATTAAAATAATCCATATGAAGTGTTTATCATAGTGTCTAGATTGCATAGTAAACACTCAGTAAAAGTTAGAAGTAATAATAATAATGAAAATAATAAATAATAATAAAATAATATATTAATAGCAATTACATAATATATCAGTAGCAATTACACATCCTTTCTTTTATTTTCTAATCCCCTCCATATAGAGTCCTTTCCTGATCTGCTAGCCACATTTCCCCACTCCTTTCCCCAGCTAACTCTAAGGTCTCTTCTATCACTCTCTGTACTTCTCCATAATCCCCACCTTGTGCTTCTTCTCTGTCCCCTTTCATGCATTCCTCCTCTCTCATCTTGTCACATAGTTCTGACCTCTTTCACCTACCTTCAATTTGAAATCAGCTGAGGAAAAACTGCCTAGCAACAACTACAACTCTAGGAAGGAGGTATGGGCTTGTTTCTGTGTCTGGAAAAATAAATAGGAAAGAATCAGAGCTCATTGGGTCTGGATTTGCACAGCCCACAACTGCTGAAACCATTGTCATTCTTTCCTATGTTCTCTTCCATGGATCTACAGAAAGGAGTGGATAAGGAATTTTTTCTCCTTTTTACTGTGTTGGATGAGAACAAGAGCTGGTACAGCAATGCCAATCAAGCAGCTGCTATGTTGGATTCTCGACTGCTCTCAGAGGATGTCAAGGGTTTCCAAGATTCCAATCAGATGCATGGTATGGGAAGGCTTTTGCCCCCAGCTGCAGTTGGGAGGTTACATGTAAAAATCTAACCTAACATTAATCATGTTCCATCCTTGAAAGAACTGATCCAATTGGTCAGCTCTACCCAAGACATGAGCTAGATTGAAGAATTAAATCTAAGGCAACAGATCTTATATTTAACACCTGGTTGTGCTGTGTCCTGTGTTACACAGAATGGGGGACACTGGAAAAATGTGCTGCGAAATGATTGCAGACAAGGAATCCACTAGAAAGTGAGGAGAGAAAGCTGGAATGATACCTTTCCTGTCTTATCTCCTTCTTCCTTATTGACTACTACCCTTGCTCCTCAACTCCATACTCCATCCAAATGGGGCTATTTTTCTCTTATATAGATATATCTTGTACTTTTCTGACTTCATGCCTTTACAATGTTTTGCCCTTTAGTTGAAATGCCTCTCCTCATGTGATGTGATGAGCACTGGGTGTTATACTATATTTTGGCAACTTGAATTAAAATAATATTTTTAAAATTTAAAAAACATAAGTAAATAAAATAAAAAGAAAGGCCTCTCCTTACATTTTCGCCCTTAGCCTGTTGAAATTCTTTTCATTCTCTAACATCCTACTCAAAAGCTACTTCATCCATGTAACCATTCTTTGTCACCCAACCCCAGGATGATGACACCCTCATCTGAACCACTGTTGCAATTTATCAGACTATTTTAATTGTATGTTCTATATATTTATTTGTTGCATGGTTTTTTACTTCTGCTAGAGTGTAGTCTCCTTAAAGGTGAGTACTGTTTATTGCTTATTTCTGTATTGTCTACACTTTCTAATACATAGCAAATGTTTATTGAACAAGTGAACTAACAAATTAATGAGTAGACATGTAGGTGGATGGGTGAGTGAGTGAATGGGAAGACATGGTCCCCAGTTTGCAAAGAGCTCCCAGCATTTTGCCATGAAATGAGACTATTAACACACATGAAATAATTATAGAACAATCCAAGATCAACTATAATTAAATGCTTAATTGTGTGAAACAGCTTTCAAGTGATATGGAGTTCATAGGAGGAGAACATTAATGAGGAACAATCGAATTAAAGGATTCCTGGAAGAGAGAGCTTGAGCTAGGGTTCAAAGGCTAAATAGGTTTGCAATTAAACATTACAGGCAAAGGAAGCAGAATCAGATTAGCAATGTTCTCATAAGCATTTTGGGGAATTACCAAACAGGGCTACTTATTAAAGATAGTTCTAGTGGGTGTGGGGACATTGAAAAGGGGTCAGCTTTAATCAGTTCTCCCTGTATTTTCAAGAGGAGTGTGGAGGATGGGAGGGAGTCATGAATGTGTTGTCTTATGACTCCATCTCTTGGTTCTCATCACCAGTAAGTTATATCAGCTGGGAAACCAATCCTGCGAACCAAGTTCATTTCAGTTTTGAACTTAATGGAGCACCTGAGTAGTACAAGCATACATGCCAGGTGATTTGGCAGTCATACTGATACATAAAAAAATATAATGTCCTTCCTGCTAGGGCAATCTAGTGTGGGAGATGGACTTTTAAGTAAATCATTTGACTCTGTGGTAAGTGATATGGAAGAATTTTGTGTATGTGTGGGGGATGTTTCATGGAAATGAGAGAGAGAGAAAGAGAAAGAGAGGGAGGAGAGGGAGGAGAGAAAGGGGGAGAGAGAGAGAGAGAGAAAGAGAGATAACGGCACATGGGAGGTGACATTTGAGCTGGAGCATGATGGATGAGTAGTAGTTTTCTGTATAAAGACTGGAGGAAAAATGTATTCTAGGCAGAAAGAACAGCATGTGAAAACTCAACATATGTTTTATAAACATCTAGCATGTTTAAGGCTATGGGGATACAGAAACAAATAGAACTCACAACAATGTTGTGTACCTGTGTGTGAGGAGGCATGGGAGGATAGACTGCAAGCAGGGGTGCCAGAGTGAGGGTTTTTGCAGAAGTTCAGACCAGAAATGGTGAGGGCCAGAACCTAGGCAGTAACAGTGAAGTGAAGAAAAAGAGACAGATTGAAAGATGAATATGGAAATTTGGGGGGACCCCAGTAATTTATGGAGGAATGGAGAAAAAGAACAAGATGAAGGAGGAACAATCAGAGAGAATGTAAGAGAACCAAGAAAGTGTGGTGCTATAGAAGCTAAGGGAGGAGAGTTTCAGGAGAGTGGAATTAGTAGAGGCTGATATCCTTGTGTATGTGTATATGTGAAGGAGTTGTGGTAGTGGAAAGTACTTCAGTTTTACAAGAATTTGAAGTGTGGTAGAGGAGGGGCAGGAGGGGAGGTCAGAAAGACAAGTTGGACCATCATTCCAAAGAGGCATATCTTCATAAGGACAACTAAATTGGCTTAGAGAAGAAGGCATAAGAGTTTAATGTAACCCAGAAATTTCAAGTTGTTGGAAACCATCATCTCTATGATGCTATGCTTCTGGTCAGTGCCTGAGTAGTCTGATCTCATCTTCCTGTTCTGTCTTGTGTTTTTGTTTTCCAGCCATTAATGGGTTTCTGTTCTCTAACCTGCCCAGCCTGGACATGTGCAAGGGTGATACAGTGGCCTGGCATTTGCTTGGTTTGGGCACAGAGACTGACGTGCATGGAGTCATATTCCAGGGCAACACAGTGAAGCTTCAGGGCATGAGGAAGAGTGCAGCCATGCTCTTTCCTCATACCTTTGTCATGGCCATCATGCAGCCTGACAATGCTGGTAAGTGCCTTAATGGCTGGCCCTAGGCTTAGAGCTCTATTGGGCATGGCACTGGGTGCGGGGGGCTAGTGAAAAGAAAAGAAGACATATTGAGGGTACATGGAAGTTTTCAAAACACTCTTCTCTCTCCTCAATGTGTACTCCTATGTTCTGGTTATTTGGGTTTTTTTTTTTTAGCTGCAGATATAAAGTTAAGATCTGGAGAAGATCTTTTCTGGAGCAACAGGAAAGAAGCAAGGATGCTGCCCAGCGTCAGGGCAATTCTTATATAGGTAGAGGGTGGACTTGGATGTGTAGTCCCATGGCTATGTAGAGATTTTATAGATATAGTCCTTACATTGGAGGGAGGTTCATAAGATACACCTATAAGTGCTTTCAACTCTAATATTTTGTGAGGATTTCTGCAAACTGCTGGTGGGAATAGTGTGGGGGTGTACTGTGATAGTTTCAGCCCAGGAATCGAGCATAAAAGCTTTTAGTTTAAGTTCTTTCATTAATTTGCTATTTAATTTTGGTCTAACCAACCCCAACTCTATGGCTAGATTTCTTCCTTCTTTTATTTCTCTGTCCCACCCCCCACCCCCCTCCCTCTCCTTCCTTTCCTATCTTTCCCCTTTCTTCCCTCCTTCCTTTCCTTTCTCTCCCTCTGTCTCTCCTTTCCTTTCTCTCCCTCTGTCTCTCTCTCTCTCTCCCTCTACTCCCACCCCGTCCCCTCATCCCTTTCTGTCTCCCTTCCTCTAATTTCCCTATTTTTATTTCATGAAAAAAATTGACTAGAACATTTCTTTAGATTCCATTAATGTCTGACATTTTATCACTTAGCAGTATTTTTTTTTTTTGCAATCGCTAGGATGCATTATTATTTCAGGCAGTAGGTGGCAATAGTATTTGTCAGAAAAATCTGGCAGTTCCATGCAGTCTCCACTAAGCTTTTATTTTAGTTCTTTAAATTCCATTCATATTTAGAAATAAATCTGTAAACCAAACAAGTCTCTTTGACAACTTAATAATTACATCTTGGCACTAGATTTGAAAAATATTTGACATAAAGTTGGTCTCAATAGACTTCTTGGGACTTCATTTCTGTCCATCTACTTGGGATACTTTCTTGGTTAGACAGAGTTATTGTTAGCAAATTAGGAACAGCAGTTTATGGAGATTAAAATAACAACAGACACAAGCGGGATCCCTGTGTGGCGCAGCGGTTTGGCGCCCGCCTTTGGCCCAGGGCGTGATTCTGGAGACCCGGGATCGAATCCCACATCGGGCTCCCGGTGCATGGAGCCTGCTTCTCCCTCTGCCTGTGTCTCTGCCTCTCTCTCTCTCTCTCTGTGACTATCATAAATAAATAAAAATTTAAATAAAATAAAAAAAAAAAACAACAGACACAAGCTCTTGGGCATAAGGTAGGGAACTTCTAGATGAGAAAGTCTTGAAATAAAGAAAGGAAAAAGAAGAAAGAAAGAAGGAAAGAAGAAGAAAGAAAGAAAGAAAGAAAGAAAGAAAGAAAGCAAGCAGAGGATGGTGGTAAGGGAGGGAGGGATGGAGAGAAGGAGAAAGAGGAGGAGGAGAAGGGGTAGGGGAAGAGGAGGAAGTAAGAGGAAGAAAAAAAGACACTCTTCTCTAGCCTTGGTCACAAAAATACCCCTAGGTTTACTCTTCTTCCTGCAAAATTAGTCAGCCTCCTCAGTCAAGTTTATATGCCTCCACATACTCACTCTTACTCTGGATAAATGAAATTATTTTTGTGCCACTCAAAAGGAGGCCCAAGGAGGGTTGCTGTAGATGGCTTAAAAACATTCTGATTGGTGATATGGGGAAAGCGGGAGTGATGGGTTTATTAGAGTAAAGATTTGAAAGGTTACTCTTGGTCAAGATTGATGAAGTTTTGGAATATAAGTGAGGTTTGGTGGGGTGAGGTCCGGAGCCAACAACCAAGAAAGAATTCTTGAGATGTCTTTGATGCAAGATGGTGATTTTATTAAAGCAGAAAGAGCTGCTGCCCTGGGCCTGTGAGCAGTGGCTGATTATACACATGGGATTTAGGGGAGGGGTTGAGGATAGTGTAGTCTCTAAGGAATTTTGGAAGCAAGGTTTCCAGGACCTTGAGGGGGCTAGCTATTGTTGGGAAAAGGTCACTTATTACCGTCTAATAAAACCTGAGTAATGAGACCCTTCAGATGTATGGTGGGCTATGTGCTTGGAGAATGATTGCCAACGCATATCTTTGGGGTTTAGAGATAAAGGAAATTTCTAAAGGAATTTTTGTGTATTAAAGTAGACTTACAGGATCCTGGGGGTTGGGATAAAATTGCCTTTTGCCCTTAGCAAAGTATTACGATCAAAGCAGTTGAGTCTGTAGAGGAATGTCCCTCTGCCTGTTTCAAGGACTTGTGAATGTACTTTGCTGGGATCCTGCTTTGTCCTCAACTAATCCTCTGTTCCCCCAACACTTCCCCTCTGAACAATTTTTTCAAATATTTTATTTATTTATTCATGAGAGACCCACAGAGAGAGAGGCAGAGACACAGGCAGAGGGAGAAGCAGGCTCCTCGCAGGGAGCCTGATGTGGGACTCGATCCCAGAACCCCAGGATCATGCCCTGAGCCAAAGACAGACGCTCAACCGCTGAGCCGCACAGGCATTCCCTCCCCCTCAACAATTTTGACCCTTAAATCTTTAAGGTTGTTGAAGGTGGAAGGTGTCATCTTCTGTAACTTCCTCCTGCTGAGTAGGGGCGTAGAGATGTCCATACCAATGGGTCAATGTTGGTCAGTTGGGGAACATATTGGGGAATTATAAAAAGGAGAAGGCAGCTGAATCCAATGAGGACAACACATGAACCTTCTTGAGTAGACAGGATCATCTTTCAGCTGAAAATTATGGCAATGAAGTGTCTCAGTAGGCAGGGAGACACCAGAAATGAGAAAATTAAGGTTAACATTATAATGAGAAAGTGAAGACCTTTGATAGCTGAACTTTGGTAATTTTCTTTTAGTCCAGGAGTTCAAAGCAATCGCTAGAGAGAGGTCCTTTAAAGCACCAATTTGAGTATTTATGTTAGATAGAAACCCAGAAATATTTTTGTGGTCATCTGGAATGTATATACAGCATTTTTAAATGATAACATACGTTTTATCTTGTGTAACAGTTAAAACATCTAATGTCATTCCGTTTTGTAAAAATGCTTCAACACATTTGTGTTGCTTTAGTATTTAATAGAGACATTCTACATTGAGTGTCATTTAGGGCTTTGACCATGTACTTATTAAGAAGTTCCATGTTCCAAACAACATCATCTGGTCTCAAAGAGGGAAGAAAAGTGGATGCTAGGCAATCATAACAATGAAACATAAAACATGTCCACTGTTTTAAATGTGGAAGGTTGGCTGGGTTGGTAATGGTAATGATATATATGTGCATCCAGGCAAAGCCCAGATTACAGTGACTTATCCAGCCATGGCCTATCAAAGCCGTGACCATGAATCAGAGTGGCATAGCCATTGGGATCACATTAGGAGACAGTCATACAATGTTGGGCATCCCTAAATGTATCATCCAATCCAATCATAAAGTGTGGTCATCTCCGTTAAGTCCATATTTAACCCCATGTGGTAGGGTATGCTCTGGCTCTAAAGGAGCAATTTTGGGGGATCCGTGGGTGGCTTAGTGGTTTAGCGCCTGCCTTCAGCTCAGGGCATCATCCTGGAGTCCCAGGATCGAGTCCCACATTGGGCTCCCTGCATGAAGCCTGCTTCTCCCTCTGCCTGTGTCTCTGCCTCTCTCTGTATCTCTCATGAATAAATAAATAAAATATCTTTCTTTAAAAAGGGGAACAATTTTGACATCCCAGCCATACAGAATTTTCAAAGTGCTAGTTGTATATGCAATTGCTGGGGAATTCCATTCTTTGGTTGTTTAAATAATCATATACTTATGGGCTCTTGTTATCCCCACAGAATAACAAGAAGATTGTCTATACATGAGCTATTGTGGCAATTTCTCTGAGGGTTACCTCAAGTTGTCTAGCTTAGGCAAGCAATATTATTTTAAAGATGATCAGAGGGATGCCTGGGTGGCTCAGCAGTTTGAGTATGTGTCTTTGGCTCAGGGCATGATCCCAGAGTCCCAGGATCAAGTATCAAATCGGGCTTCCTGTATGGAGCCTGCTTCTCCCTCTGCCTGTGTCTTTGCCTCTCTGTTTCTCTCTCTCTCTCTCTCTCTCTCTCTCTGTGTGTGTGTGTGTGTGTGTGTGTGTCTCATGAATGAATAAAATATTGGAAAAAAATAAAGTAGACTGACAGGATCCTGGGGTTGGGCTAAGATTGCCTTTTGCCCTTAGCAAAGTATTACCATCGAGGCTGTTGAGTCTGTAGAGGAATGTCCTGCCTGTTTCAAGGACTTGTCAATGTGCTGCCCTGGGATTGTGCTTTGTCCTCAGCTAGTCTTCTGTTCCCCCATTAAAGATTCCTGGGGATCCCTGGGTGGCTCAGCGGTTTGGCACCTGCCTTTGGCCCAGGGAGTGATCCTGGAGGCCCGGGATCGAGTCCTACGTGGGGCTCCCTGCGTGGAGCCTGCTTCTCCCTCTGCCTGTGTCTCTGCCTCCCTCTCTGTCTATCATGAATAAATAAATCTTAAATGTTAAGAATGTTTGAGTCCTATGGGTTTATTGGTTATTTGTTTTAATATTCTTTTCCTTTGTTTTAGATTTTAATAAGTTTATTTCACACTTAATAGAAATAAACAATTGTATTTAAAAATATTATCTTACATACCTCAGTTCTTCCAGTAGAACTAATGATTCTAGAGCTTTAATGGATAGGAAAAGCGACAGAAAAAAACTAGGGCTTGTAATGTGTTATTTTCCATGAAACTCATGTTAGAGTTCTCAACAAGCAAAGAGAGCATTTATTATTTATTATTTCCCTAGTCTCTCAGGGTTTCTTTCTTTTTTTTCACTATTGGAGCTTTCTTTATTCATTATTCCCCTCTCCCCACACCTTTTAATCTTATTTTCTTTCCACCACTCCTTTTTCCTGTCCTCTCTCATTTTTCTTCTTCCTTTTCTTCTTATCTCCTTTAATCTCTCATTTATTCTTTATTCATTCATTCTTTCCTTCTTTTACTTCCATCTATTTTTTCTCCATCTTATTTTTGTCCTTTCTTCTTTTTAATTTTCTTCTTTCATTCTTTTATCTCTCTTCTTTTTATCTTCCTTCTTTTCTCTTTCTCCTTTTCCTTCTCTCCCCTCTCTTTTCTCCTTTTTTTCCTTTTATTTCTTCCTTTAATTTTTCCCTCTTCTTTGGTTTCCCTTTTCCCCATTTCTTCCATCACTTCTTTAATTTTCTTTCTTTGTATTCCTTTCTCTTTTCAGAATTTTTTTCCTTTTCCCTACCTCTTGTTTTCTTTTACTTTTTCCTTCAATCTGTATCTTTTCTTTTTTTTTTTTTTTTGGCTTCCCAGGGGAAATTTATTTTTTATTTTTTTATTTTTTTAATTTATTTTTTATTGGTGTTCAATTTACTAACATACAGAATAACCCCCAGTGCCTGTCACCCATTCACTCCCACCCCCCGCCCTCCTCCCCTTCTACCACCCTTAGTTCGTTTCCCAGAGTTAGCAGTCTTTACGTTCTGTCTCCCTTTCTGATATTTCCCACACATTTCTTCCCCCTTTCCTTATATTCCCTTTCACTATTATTTATATTCCCCAAATGAATGAGAACATATAATGATTGTCCTTCTCCGACTGGCTTACTTCACTCAGCATAATACCCTCCAGTTCCATCCACGTTGAAGCAAATGGTGGGTATTTGTCATTTCTAATAGCTGAGTAATATTCCATTGTATACATAAACCACATCTTCTTTATCCATTCATCTTTCGTTGGACACCGAGGCTCCTTCCACAGTTTGGCTATCGTGGCCATTGCTGCTATAAACATCGGGGTGCAGGTGTCCCGGCGTTTCATTGCATTTGTATCTTTGGGGTAAATCCCCAACAGTGCAATTGCTGGGTCGTAGGGCAGGTCTATTTTTAACTGTTTGAGGAACCTCCACACAGTTTTCCAGAGTGGCTGCACCAGTTCACATTCCCACCAACAGTGTATGAGGGTTCCCTTTTCTCCACATCCTCTCCAACATTTGTTGTTTCCTGCCTTGTTAATTTTCCCCATTCTCACTGGTGTGAGGTGGTATCTCATTGTAGCTTTGATTTGTATTTCCCTGATGGCAAGTGATGCAGAGCATTTTCTCATGTGCATGTTGGCCATGTCTATGTCTTCCTCTCTGAGATTTCTGTTCATGTCTTTTGCCCATTTCATGATTGGATTGTTTGTTTCTTTGGTGTTGAGTTTAAGAAGTTCTTTATAGATCTTGGAAACTAGCCCTTTATCTGATATGTCATTTGCAAATATCTTCTCCCATTCTGTAGGTTGTCTTTGAGTTTTGTTGACTGTATCCTTTGCTATGCAAAAGCTTCTTATCTTGATGAAGTCCCAATAGTTCATTTTTGCTTTTGTTTCTTTTGCCTTCGTGGATGTATCTTGCAAGAAGTTACTATGGCCGAGTTCAAAAAGGGTGTTGCCTGTGTTCTTCTCTAGGATTTTGATGGAATCTTGTCTCACATTTAGATCTTTCATCCATTTTGAGTTTATCTTTGTGTATGGTGAAAGAGAGTGGTCTAGTTTCATTCTTCTGCATGTGGATGTCCAATTGTCCCAGCACCATTTGTTGAAGAGACTGTCTTTCTTCCAATGGATAGTCTTTCCTCCTTTATCGAATATTAGTTGCCCATAAAGTTCAGGGTCCACTTCTGGATTCTCTATTCTGTTCCACTGATTTATGTGTCTGTTTTTGTGCCAGTACCACACTGTCTTGATGACCACAGCTTTGTAGTACAACCTCAAATCTGGCATTGTGATGCCCCCAGCTATGGTTTTCTTTTTTAAAATTCCCCTGGCTATTCGGGGTCTTTTCTGATTCCACACAAATCTTAAAATAATTTGTTCTAACTCTCTGAAGAAAGTCCATGGTATTTTGATAGGGATTGCATTAAACGTGTATATTGCCCTGGGTAACATTGACATTTTCACAATATTAATTCTGCCAATCCATGAGCATGGAATATTTTTCCATCTCTTTGTGTCTTCCTCAATTTCTTTCAGAAGTGTTCTATAGTTTTGAGGGTATAGATCCTTTACCTCTTTGGTTAGGTTTATTCCTAGGTATCTTATGCTTTTGGGTGCAATTGTAAATGGGATTGACTCCTTAATTTCTCTTTCTTCAGTCTCATTGTTAGTGTATAGAAATGGAGTACTTCCAAATTCGTTCTATGAGGCCAGCATCACCTTAATTCCAAAACCAGACAAAGACCCCACCAAAAAGGAGAATTACAGACCAATATCCCTGATGAACATGGATGCAAAAATTCTCAACAAGATACTGGCCAATAGGATCCAACAGTACATTAAAAAAATTATTCACCATGACCAAGTAGGATTTATCCCTGGGACACAAGGCTGGTTCAACACCCGTAAAACAATCAATGTGATTCATCATATCAGCAAGAGAAAAACCAAGAACCATATGATCCTGTCATTGGATGCAGAGAAAGCATTTGACAAAATACAGCATCCATTCCTGATCAAAACTCTTCAGAGTGTAGGGATAGAGGGAACATTCCTCGACATCTTAAAAGCCATCTATGAAAAGCCCACAGCAAATATCATTCTCAATGGGGAAGCACTGGGAGCCTTTCCCCTAAGATCAGGAACAAGACAGGGATGTCCACTCTCACCACTGCTGTTCAACATAGTACTGGAAGTCCTAGCCTCAGCAATCAGACAACAATCTGTATCTTTTCTTTCCTCTTTTGACTTTCTCTCTGGTTTTCCTTCTCTTTTATTCCTCACTTCTTTTTATTTTCCCTTAATTTTACAATAACATTTTCACAGAACAGTAAATCTCTGTTTTCTTCCACTAAGCGGTCTAGATACTGAGGATACGAGGATGAATTAGGCAGCTCACAGTTAGTATGAAGGAGAGATGATGGTACCGTCTTGCCAAGAGCTAAACTAACACACAGAAAACTAACAATTTCTGCCTGACTTGTGTAGTAAAGCTCTTATAGGGAAGCAGGCATTCAAAATGAACATTTGAAGAAGAGTAAACTGTCACCAGGCACAGAAATGGAATGGGTGGTGAAGAGATCATTATTATAGGCAATAGGACACTTATGGGTAGTGACTTGAAAGCAGCATCTGGGGGTTCCTGGGTGGCCCCATCAGTAAAGTGTCTGCCTTCAGCTCAGGTCATGATTCCATGATTCCAATGTGGGATTGAGCCCCACATTGGGCTTTCTGCTCAGTGGGGAGCCTGCTTCTCCCTCTTCCTCTACCTTCCACTCTACCTGATTGTGCTCTCTCTCTCCATTAAATAAATAAATAAATAAATAAATAAATAAATAAATAAAATATTTTTTTAAAAAAGCAGAATTTGCCTGAAGAAGTTAACACAAACTGATTTTATTCAGTGACCCTCAACTGAAGGTGGTATGCTAAAAGGTGTTTGGAACTGTGTGGAGGTACTTTTACTTGTCACAATGACTGGTGATATAGAGGAGGTGATACTATTATTTAGATGGTGGGAGTTAGATATGATAAAACTTTCAGCAATATGTAGGGCAGTCTTAAACAATGAAGAATAGTCCCACACAAAATGCTAATAGCATCTCTGTGAAGGAATAATGAGAAGTAAGGCTTAAGAGGAGGCAAAGTAGGAGGCTATTGCAAGAGGCAATAAGAGCCTGCCAATGAATGGAAGCAATAGGGATAGAGAGAAGGGGTAGCAATGAGGGCTATTTGAGAGAGAAATTACAGAACTTTTCTGAGGGGCTGAGCAAGAAGAAAATATTCCTGAAGTTTCCAGTTTCTGTAATATATATAGAAATATATATATATATATATTCATATTTAACCATATTTAACCAAATTAGCAAGTATAGAAACAAGGACAGGGTAGTAAGATTTGGGTAGAAAGTACTCATTTTAGAGTATGTCAATTTTTAAGCTTCTGGTGAAATTCAGGTGGTATGAATTTCACAGTAGGTAGCTAGGTAGAAATGTAAAGATGGGAGAAGTAGTCCAGGCTAGCAAGTTTGAGTGTTCTCATAGTTCAAGTCCATAAGCTGTAAAGTGATAGGAAAGAAAACGTAAAGCATAAATCAACATTTAAGAGGTACAAGGAAGAAAAGAAGTCAAAATAAGGAAACAGAAAAGAATTGGTCAAAGAGTTAGGAGGATACTAAGATTCCAAAAACAGTATTGTAAGAGTGGCTTGGATATGCATTATGCTAAGCAATGTATTAAAGAGCATTGAGAGAGTGGCTTGGATAATAATGTCCATATGAGAAAATTTAGATGATGTACTAGTCCAAAGGCACATGACTTCCCAGAATGTCTTCTTTTTATTATCTATCCTCTTCAGTAACCATCAGACTTTATTATCCACACCAACCCCTGAGCTATGAGTTTTGAGCAGCATATGGAGCCATTCATTTGCACACATATTCATTCACTCAAAATATATTTATTGTACATCTTCAATGTGCTAAGACTGGAGAAAAGTGAAAAGAAAGAATGATTCTTATTCTCTGCAAAGATCCACAGTAGACACATCAAAACACACCAAAACACATTCATAAAACAGTAAGATAATTTTTATTGTGATATATATCATGAAGGAAATAAAATATAGTGATGTGATAAAATGAAAAGGGCATTAATTTTGAGCGGATATTCGGGAAAGGCCAATCCAAGAATGTGATATTTATATTGAGACCTAAATAATGAGGATGAATGAGCCATATAAAGATTTCTAAGTAGAACATTTCAAACAGAGGGTCCAATAAGTGCAAATGTCCAAAAATGGGAACAAGCATGGTTTTTCAAGAGTCAGAGTAAAAAGTCAGTAGGGTTGGACTGTAGTAAGCAAAGAAAAAGAGTGACATGAAATGAGGTTGGCAAGATTTATATTATGTGAGGCCTTATAAATCATAGTTATAAGCTTGGATTGCATTCTGAGTATGAATGAAGCATTTAAGGCAAGGGAGCAATGTGCTCTGGATCATATTTGTTAAAGAGGGCCTTGAATCCTGTGTGACAAATGGTTGAAGATGGAAGGAGAAGAAGCAGAGAAGACAGTCAGGATCCTGTTAAAGTTTTCCATTTTAGTGATGATGGTGGTTTTGACTAGGGAAGAAGAGTGAAAATGAAGGATAATTTTGAAGGAAGAGCTGATAGGATTTACTGATGGAACAGATGTAGAAGGGTAGGGGAAATAGAAGAGTTGGGAAACTTTTCTGGAAAGAAAAGAAAAGATTCCTTCAAGAAGTCTATAAACTAGTGGGAAAGACTGTTTTGTAAAGAGAGGAGCACTTACTCTTTAATCATGCGATTTAGATGTAGTGTGTTAAGAGTAGATAGGCAAGAATGTAGAGGTCAGTATGAGCCAGAATAGTCATAGAGAAGTTTCTGGAAGATATTAAATCTGAATTTGGTCTTGGAGAATGAGTGAACTCTTGTAGATATTTGTGGGAGGGATGGGCAAGTACATTCCAAAAGGGAGTAATAACATGAATGAAAATTCCAAGATAGAAATGAGCTATGTGATAAGGAAAGCAAGGGACAAATTTAGTTGGATCACTGGTTGAATTTGGGACTGAGTCATGGTTTGGAGCCAGCTCATAGAGGCCTTTAAAAGCCAATAAAATGTTTGTAGTGATGGGATAGGCAGTAGGCATCAAGTGAAAGAATGATGAAAATAAATGTCCTAGGAAAGTCAGCTTCTCCTGATCAACATTCCAAATGTCTTAATGTCCTTGACAGAATCCTGTAGCTTTATGTCAGTTCCAGGCAGCTAGCTCCACAACTCTGATATTTAAGACTGATATCCAAAAAATTTATTGTAAAAACTGAGGGAAAGCCATCTCAAAGCCTTCTGATATTAGCATCCTGATAGTCAAGAAGGTTTTCTTTAATCTATTTAAGCCTTTATTTATTTGGCACTTGGTAGAAATAAGAGACAACTGGTCAATGCATTTTTTGGAATAATAATTATTACAGCTTGATTTACTTATTTATAACTTTACTTATTACAATTCGCTATGCATTATGCTAAGCAATGTGTACATCTTATTGTGTTTAATTTTAAAGCAACCCAGTGAAATAAGTAAAATGATCCACATTGTACCATGAAGGAACTGAAACATACAAAGGCTTAAAAATTACTTCAAGATCATATAGCTAACAAGTGTCATATGGTGACCAACTATCCCAGTTTGCTCAGAACTGAGCAGTTTCCACAGGGATATGGGATTTTCAGTGCTAAAACTAGGAAAGTCCTAGGTTAATAGGGAAGGGTTGGCCATCCTAGTGGCAAGAGTCTAGTTTTAAACCCAAACAATGTAGGTTTGGAGCCAGAGCTGTTAACTTCTGTGCTCACTGCTCTCAATAAACTTGTAATCATTTTTTATCCAATGCATAAAAGATCTTTATCTGAAATTATCCACTCTATGCAGTATGCTGAGAAAGATACAGGAAATCCTCCAGATGCTACACAGGGATATTCAGATTCAGTTTTTTCTCTCTATTCCTTCCTCAGGGATGTTTGAGATTTACTGCCAGGCAGGCAGCCATAGAGAATCAGGGATGAAGGCAGTCTATAATGTCTCCCAGTGTCCTGGCAACCAAGCCAACCATCACCAACGATACCAGGCTGCAAGAATCTACTACATCATGGCAGAAGAGGTAGAGTGGGACTATTGCCCTGACAGGAGCTGGGAACTGGAATGGCACAACCAGTCTGAGAAGGACAGGTAAGGCTTAAAGAAAATTCAGAGACTCTGGACCATTTCATGGATAAGGAAGATACTGAAATACTGAGAAAAGGAAACACTTATCTAAAGTAACCTAATAAGATACCAGCAAATCTGAAACAGGTGCTGGAATGCAGAAAAGCTGGAACTCGGTGATTCTTCTATATTGTTGTACTGTGGGTCTGAAGTAAAAGACCTTACCCACATCTTCATGGTCTTTATCTTTGCCTCTTTTCCTCTGGCTGCCAATAGCACCTACAGCAGAACTTAAATTTTACAGAGGTCTTACTCAAAGGCCTAAACACCCAAGCTTACCTGTCACTTGAAAAATGTCACCAATGTATAGGCTAATCTGTATAGCAGAAAAAAATAGAGTAGCTTGAGTGAGTTAGAATTTTATTTCTTGCTCAAATAATAGTATATATATGAGCAGCCCAGGGATAGTAGGTACACTAATCACTCATAATACTTTTTTCCATCTCTGAAACTAAGATGCCTATTCTAGTCATTCCCAGCAATTACAAAAGAGAAAATCAGTCCAGGGCAAGCAGCAGTATCTGTAAAGTCATAACCTAAAAAAACCACTTTCTTTCATAACCCATTATCCTAAACTTATTAATGTGTCCATGCCTAGCTGCAAGAAAGCCTGAGACTTGGAGGGGGTTGAGGGTTAGGCAAAATGAATGAAGGGTAGTAGGATATACAAGCTTCCAGCTATGCAATAAATAAGTCATGGAATAAAAGGCACAGCATAAGGAATAAAGTCAATGATTTTGTAATAGAGATGTATTGGGGAAGATGGTAGCTATACTTGTGGTGAACATAGCACAAATGTATACATTTATCAAATCACTATGTTTTACACATGAAGCTAATGTAACATTGTATGTCTACTCTAAGAAAAAATAAAGCCTGGAAAATATAATCTACAATCCACAGTTAAGTGGCCATGCACTCAGCTAAAATCTACATGATTATATTACTACCAAGAGAGAAGGAGAATGGAAACTTAAGAACAGTTTAGCAACTTCCACTACAATTTATTTTTGGTGTTCTTACAACTCTTTAGCAATTCTTGTCTTTTATGTTGGTTGTTGATGTTGAAGTCTTCTTGCGAACTTGTTCTGAAACCTAGAGAAAGTGAATTTTCTTCCCTGGGACTTAGTTTATTTATCTTTAAAGTGATGTTGTACACTTGAAATAACTTGATTAGAAGGAAATAAGGAAAAAGCAGCAGAGTTGCATCCAAGTGCTAGTTCCCTTTCTAGCTGACAGTATCAATGAAGATAAGTTGTCACTTCTGGGCCACTGATTCTCCCTCTACCTAACTAATTAGCCTGTTGGAGATGTCAAATAATAAAATAAATAATAAGGGTTTTTGTAAACAAGAAATCATCTCCAAGGAAGAATTTGTAAAATTCCATTTCCTCCTTACCTCTTCCCATTCCTTACTCTCCATCAGCAGCAGCAGTTAGTGCTCTCCTTTTACCCTATACCATGTCCTTTTGTCAAACTAATTCCATCTGAGACATCACTAAGACTAGAGTTAAAGATCAGGGCTTCTGATTCTTATTCCAGTGTTCTGGTCATATTAATTACATAAGTAGATATTTAAATCTGGCATCTTTATTGTGGTTATATAGCTAATATGGTGGGAAATCTGACATTAGAAGGAATATGTCTTCTTTTTCTTCTGTCTGTGATATGATGTTTGGTCTGACTTAGCTTTCTCATACCTGAAAATGAGGGGTCAAGGATCAGATGCTGATACCACTATTTGGATTCCTCTAGTTATGGTCACATTTTCCTGAGCAACCAGAATGGGCTCCTTGGTTCCAGATACAAGAAAGCTGTATTCAGAGAATACACTGATGGTACATTCAAGATCCCTCGGCCAAGAACTGGACCCGAGGAACACCTGGGAATATTAGGTAAGTGAGTTCCTCCTGGAATCTAGAGATTTATGTTGTTCTTAGAAAGGCAATGTAATATCAAGAAGGCATTTTTATTTCTATTAGTTTTTCCTTATATAATAGAACTATAGTAATCTAAAAAAAATCAGTCATAAAATAAGCAAAGTGGGGGAGGATTTATAAATTCTGCTGCAATGTGAACCATATTTTTTCCAGGATCTCTCTAGGGATCTCTGACAGTGATAGATTTTTTAAAAGTACTGAAGTTAGGGGAACTCAGGAACATGAAAGAGTAAGAAATAAACTACAAGGAATCATTATTACCTTTGTACCCCAGTTTAATTATTGATGCAGTTTCTTCATTTTGTAGGGGCCAATGAGTTTCTTCACTCTTTTCTCACACAGAAGAAACCTATTGGCCCTTGCAGAGAGCCCGTTTTTATTTTTTTTAACTCTGTGTGAAACTCTCAGTCCTTACTGACAGTGATTCCACAGATTCCTGAGATATCCTTGTGATATTAGATAAATGATAGATAGGTAGGTAGATATATAAACAATAGATTTGGTGTGAAAAAATAATGATAATTAGAAGCACAATCTTCTTGTTGAAGTACCCTCATCCTGTAGGTACCAGTATCAGTTTAAGAGCCTCTGAATTTAAAAAAGGGAGCTCCTATGAATGTCCTTTTCTTTAATGCCATTAGTATCCTTCTCCCACTACCCCACAAAAGACTTTCCTCTTTTTTTTGCGTATATTAGGTCCACTTCTCAGAGGAGAGATTGGTGATATCCTAACTGTGGTGTTCAAGAATAATGCCAGCCGCCCCTATTCTGTGCATGCCCATGGAGTGCTAGAATCTAGCACTGGTTGGCCACTAGCCGCTGCACCTGGTGAGTGAAAACACTTAGCTGAAGGGACAAAGGATATGTAGTACCTCTGCTTCAGCCCTCTGGCTTGTCTCTCTTTTTTTTTTCATTGCTCTTAGAGAGCTTAAACAAGAATATTAATCACAGCCTGAGTCTATTTATTTAATTGTTATTATTTTTTAACAGTCTGAGTTTATCTCTATGAAATACTCATTTTCAATCTCAGAATAGGGTACATAACTTAGGTCTTTACTTTTACCAGACATCGTTATACTGGTCACACATGGAACCTTATCCTGGACTTAAACCTGGATACAGATTGATCTTCTAATCTAGATATGAAGTTAACCTTGGCTATAGTCTGAGCATCTAATCATGGCTAGAGAGTGACCTGTCCCAGACCACAAATTGATCCTTAACCTCAGCTATTGATAAGGATATTGTCCTCTTATTACAGACTAAATTTTAACTCCAGTCATATACTGAGTTCGTAATACTGAAACGTAGGATGGACAGAATCTGGATCACATTGATTTCCATCCATTTATTTATTGGATAAATGCTTACTGGCAGCCTAGTTGGTGAAGAGACAATTTTACAAGTTATGGATGTAGTGAGAAATAATACATGTTCCTACTTTTAAAAAGATAGGCTATTGGGATGCCTGTGTGGCTCGGTGGTTGAATGTCTGCTTTCTACTCAGGGCATGATCCTGGGGTTCTGGGATTGAGTCCCACATCAGGCTCCCCATGGGGATCCTGCCTTTCCCTCTAACTATGTCTCTGCCTCTCTCTGTGTGTCTCTCATGAACAAATGGATGCTATTTTTTTTTAAAAAAAAGGCTATTATGATCGAGATACAAGTAAACTTATTTTTGTAATGCAGTGTCTTACGTGTTAGTAGCAGTTTTTAATGTGTGCTGGAAAGGTATTTAAAAAGGGTACCTAGAAAGGACATCTAAAATTGTAGCATAGTAGGTGGACCCAGGACTCCTCTTGTCCACTGAACAAAAATAGATAACATTTGGATCATTCTGAATACTTAAGAGATCAGCCTATGAATGGACAAAACACATTCCACAAATAGAGGAAGAGAAGAGCCACACTGAGGAAGTCAAGAAATATAGAGACATAGTTTAGGGGAGAAATGGATTGTGTGTGCCGCAGAGGGGAGGGAGCCCTGGTCACAAGAAAAGACACATGAAAGTGGAGCACAGAGGGTAATGAAAGGGAGAACATGTCTTCAAAGCCATGAGCTGGAAAAATGATAAGAGCTGATTTTCATGAGTTTTTGTAACAAGCAGGGCTTAAAGACTGGAGTTTTAAAGGTCAACAGGCAACTAAGGCATTCAGGGGGGAGATTGCTCTTCTTGGAGCACATCTGTAAGAGATGGTGTTCATAGAGATGCCTCTTTGGTGATAAAAGAGCCAGCAGGTGCCATATTCCTCCCCTGCCCCTTCATATAGGCACAGAGCCACCTGCCAAGGGCAATTTGGCCCAACACATGCTGCCTAGCATGCTTGCTCCAAGTCCCATGCCCCTGTGTTCTGGTGCAACTGCCTGTCTTGAGTAAATCTGCATTAGTTCCAGCACAAGAAGACCCTTCCAAGAAGACCAGTGTAGGTCTTCCTGCCCCCATATCACATTCTTAAAGTTTGTAGTTTTAAATGTCGGCAGGCATGGATGGAATAGAGCCTGGAAGGCACTGAGATGCTCCTAGAGAGAAGTCAGGAAAAAACCTAGAGACGGACAACATGAAGACAACAATCTGAAAAACACCTGGAATGCACAGGAGGAAATTATTTTCTCCTCTGGAAGTGATTTCCTGAAAGCAACAAGCAAATAAACACCTCTGCTGGGACAAAGGAACTGGCTGTTGCCATTGCCCTACCTCAGCATAAGCACAGAACCACTGCAGTAGTGTCTACACAGAGCACAGAACTGACACTGGCTGCCTAACCTGCTTACACCAAGTCTCATACCCATGCATTCTGCCAGTACTGCCCTTCTTGGTCAAGCTTGAGTAACTCCCAGTGAGTAGGACCCTTACCCAGAAGACCAGCAGAAACCCCCAACCACACCATATCTCCCAAATGGAGATATATGCAAGACTTCAGTGCTAGAAGAAGTATTAGGTATCATTTAACACGCAGATCTGTGCACACCTAGATAAACCTCACTGCATTCTGTCTAATGTCCAAACTCTGCCATAAGCAGGCAAGGAAAGTCTCTGCAGAGGACTGTCCTGAAGAATAGAGCAACCAAAACACATCAGCAGAGTGAACGCAGTACACAAAAGAGACACTCTGAAGTTCCAGGCCATGGACACTATATGGCCTCTTCTTCATAAAGCCATTATTCTCAGAAATAAGAAACAAACCAGGATTTTATAGCACAGAGAAGACAGTAACTTAAACAAAAATACCAAGATGAGAGAATTTATCCCAAATGAAACAAGATAGGATCATGGCCAGAGATCTAATCAAAACAGATATAACTAACATGCTTGGAACTGAGTAGGAAAATTAGAGAGGGAGACAAACCATGAGAGACTCCTAACTCTGGGAAACAAAGGGTTGCAGAATGGAAGGTGGGTGGGGGAATGGAGTAGCTGGGTGATGGGCATTGAGGAGGGCACTTGATGGGATGAGCACTGGGTGTTATACAATATGTTGGCAAATTGAATTTAAATTAAAAAAGTAAAATTAATTAATTAAAAAACTAACATGCCTGATGGAGAATTTAAAGCAACCACAAGGATACTCTCTGGAATTGAGAAAAAATGGAAAACTTAAGGGAAGCCCATAAGGCAGAGATAAAAGAGTTAACAAAGAATAAGCCAGAAATGAAAAAAAAAACACAATAATTGAGATTTGAAACAGACTGGATGTAATGAACACAATGATAGAAGAAGCAGAGGGACAAATATATGATATAGAAGATAGAATATTGGAAAATAATGAAGCTGAACAAAAGAGAGAAAGAATAATTATGGAACATGAGAATAGATTACAGAAATCAGTGATGCCATCAACCATAAAAGAATTTATATCATAAGAAGGAAAAGGAGAAGAGAAAGAAAAAGAGGATGAAAAATTTATTTGAGGAAATTATAGCTGAATACTTCCCCAAACTAGGGAAAGAGACAGACATTCAAATCCAAGAAGCACAGAAAACACCCATTAAAATAAACAAAAGTAGACCAATATCAACATACATTGTAATTAAATTTGAAAAAATATAGTAATACAGAAAAAACTCCTAAAGGCAGAAAGACAAAAGAAATCTGTAACGTAAAAAGGAAGACTCATCTAAGCTACAGATCTCTCCGCAGAAATTTGGCAAGCCAGAGAGTATGATATATTCAAAGTGTTGAATGAAAAAAAAAAATCTGCAGCCAAGAATGCTCTATACAGCAATGTTATCATTCAGAATAGAAGGAGAGATAAATAGTTCTCAAACAACAACTAAAGGAGACTATGACCACTAAACCAACCCTGCAAGAAATATTAAAGGGGACACTTTGAGTGTGAAGAAAAGACCAAAAGTGAAAAGAAAGTAAATAATCAGAGAAAATCTCCAGAGAAATGGCAATAACACATATCTATCAATAATAATTCTGAGGGGATCCCTGGGTGGCGCAGCGGTTTGGCGCCTGCCTTTGGCCCAGGGCACAATCCTGGAGACCTGGGATCAAATCCCACGTCGGGCTCCCGGTGCATGGAGCCTGCTTCTCCCTCTGCCTGTGTCTCTGCCTCTCTCTCTCTCTCTCTCTCTCTCTCTCTCCCTGTGTGACTATCATAAATAAATAAAAATTAAAAAAAATAATAACTCTGAGTGTAAATGGACTAAACCTTCAATCAAAAGACATAGGGTGTGAGAATGGGAAAAAAAAACTATATATATATATATATATATATATATATATATATATATTCTGCCTACACTCATTTTAGGCCTAAAGTCACCTGCAGATTGAAAGAGGGGATGGAGAAACATTTATCATGCAAATGGATATCAAAAGAAAACTAGAGGAGCAATACTTGTATCAGACATCTAGACTTTAAAACAAAGACTGTAACAAGAGATGAAGAAGAGCACTATATCACAATAAAGGGGACTATCCAACAAGAAGATCTAAAAACTAAATATTTATGCCTCCAACTTGGGTGCATCCAAATATATTAAACAGTAACAAATATAAAGGAACTTACTGATAATAACGCAATAATAATAGGGTACTTTAATACCCCACCTACAGCAATGAACAGATCATCTAAGAAGAAAATCAACAGGGAAACAATGGCTTTGAATGACACACTGGACCAAATGGACTTCACAGATATATTCAGAACATTTCATCATAAAGCTGCAGAATACAAATTCTTTCCAAATGCACATGGTATATTCTCCAGAATAGACCACATACTAGATCACAAATAAGGCTTCAAATTGTAGAAAAAAATGAGACAATACCATACATATTTTTTATCATGGTTCTATGAAACTTGAAGTCAACCACAAGAAAAAATTTGGAAAGGCCACAAATACATGGAAGTTAAACAACATGCTACTAAAGAATGAGTGGATCATCAGGATATCAAAGAAGAAATTTTTAAAAAGCACAGGGAAACAAATAAAAATGAAACCACAACGCTCCAAAAACTTTGTGGTGCAGCAAAAGTACTCATAAAGGGGAAGTATATAGCAGTAGAGGCCTGTCTCAAAAACAAAACAAAACAAAACAAAGAATCTCAAATAAACAACCTAACATTACATATAAGGAAAAAGAAATTAAACCTAAAGCCAACAGAAGAAATGAAATAATAAATATTAGAGCAAAAATAAATTGTATAGAAGATAACAACAACGAAAGACCAAACCAAACCAAACAAACCTGAAAAAAACAATAGGATGGATCAATGAAACCAGGAACTGATTCTTTAAACTAATTAATAAAATTGATAAAAGTCTATCCAGACTTATCAAAAAGAAAGGAGAAAGGACCCAAATAAATAAAATCACAAAAAGAGAGGAGAAATAACAACCAACACCACAGAAATACAATTATAAGAGAATATGATGGAAAATTATATGCAAATTGACAACCTGAAAGAAATAAATAAATTGCTAGAAACATATAAACTACCAAAACTGAAACAGGAAGAAACAGAAAATTCAAACACTAGATCAAAGAAATTGAATCAGTAATCAAAAATCTCACAACAAACAGCACCTGTGTGGCATAGTTAGCATCTGACTCTTGGTTTTGTCTCAGGTCATGATCTCTCAGTTGTGAGATCCATGCTCAATTGCAAGATCCTAGGGTAGTTCTGTTTTTAACGTCATTAATTAATTTGGGAGAGAGGGAGGGACAGAGGGAGGGATAGAGAATCTTCAGCTGGCTCCATGCCAAACTCAGAGACCAACATGAGGCATGATCTCACAACCCTGAGATCATGACCTAAGCCAAAAGAAAGATTCTGATGCTTTACCAAATGAACCACCCAAGTGCCCCTTATTTTTAACTTTTGAAGAACCTCCATACTGTTTTCCAGATTGGCTGCACCAGTTTGCTTTCCTGCCAATAGTTTAAGAGGGTTCCTCATTCTTCACATCCTTGCTGACATTTGTTGTTGTGTTGTTGAATTTAGCCTATCCGAATGGTATGAAATGATATCTCATTGTAGTCTTGATTTGCATTTCTCTCATAATAGGTGACAATAAGCATCTTCTCATGTATCTGTTGGTCATCTCGATGTTTTCTTTGGAAAAATGCCTATTCATGTCTTCTGCCCATTTTTAGTTGGATTTTTTTTGAGTGTTGTGTTTTATAAGTTCTCTATATATTTTAGAAACTAGCCCTTTATCAGTTGTTATTTGCAAATATTTTACCCCATTCAGCAGGTTGCCTTTTAGTTTTGTTGATTATTTGCTTTGCTGTGCAGGAGCTTTTTATTTTGATGATGTTCTAATAGTCTATTTTTCCTTTTGCTTTCCTTGTCTGAAGAAATATATCTGGAAAGAAGTTGCTACAGCCAATATAGATTTGCTCTGGATTCAAGGATTTTTATGGTTTTAGATCTCACATTAAGGTCTTTAATTCATTTTGAATTTATTTTTGTGTATGGTTTAAGAAAGTGGCCAAGTTTCATTTTTGACATGTTACTATCCATTTTCCCGACACCATTTTTGGAAGAGACATTCTTTATGTCATTGTATATTCTTTTCTACTTTGTTGAAGATTAACTGCCCATATAGTTGTGGGCTCATTTTTGGGCTTTCTAGTTTAATCTATTGAACTGTGTGTCTATTTCTGTACCAGTACCATACTGTTTGAATTACAGCAGCTTTGTAATATAACTTGATGTCAGGAATAGTGATGCCTCCAGCCCTGCTTTTCTTTTTCAAGGTTGCTTTGGCTATTTGGGGTCTGTCGTGGTTTCATACAAATTTTAGGATTAATTTTTCTAGCTCTGTGAAAAAATGCTCATGGAATTTTGATAGGAATTGCATATAATATTTAGATTGCTTTGGGTAGTAGAGACTCTTTAACAATATTTATTCTTCCAATACATGAGCATAGAATGTATTTACATTTCTTTGTGTCATCTTCAATTTCTCTATAGTTTTAAGAGTAAAGTACTTCACCACTTTGGTTAGATTTATTCTAAATATTTTATTGTTTTTGTGTAATTGTAAATGGTATTAATTCCTTAATTTCTCTTTATACTGTTTCATTATTGGCATATAGAAATGCAACAGGGGATCCCTGGGTGGCTCAGCGGTTCAGCACCTGCCTTTGGCCCAGGGCGTGACCCTGGAGTCCTGGGATCGAGTCCCGCATCAGGCTCCGGGCATGGAGCCTGCTTCTCCCTCTGCCTGTGTCTCTGCCTCTCTCTCTCTCTCTCTCTCTCATCATGAATAAATAAATAACATTTAAAAAAAAAAAAGAAATGCAACAGATTTCTGTACCTTGATTTTGAATCCTATGAGTTCACCAAATTTGTTTATCAGTTCCAGAAGTTTTTTGGTGGAAACTTTTGGGTTTTTAATGTGTAGTATCATGAAATCTGCAAGTAGTGGAAGTTTTACTGCTTCATTACTGATTTGGATGCTTTTTTATTGCTCTTTGTTGTCTGATTGCTGAGGCTAGGTCTTCCAGTAGTATGTTAAATAACAGCAGTGAGAGTGGACATCCCTATCTTGTTCCTGACTGTAGAGGAAAAATTCTGTTTTTCCACAATGAGGATATTAGCTGTGGATTTTTCACATATGCTGTTTATTATTTTGAGGTATGTTCTCTCAAACTCAACTTTGCTGAGGGTCTTTATTGTGAATGGATGGTGTACTTTGTCAAATGCTTTTTCTTCATTTAATGAAATGATCATGTGGCTCTTATCATTTATTTCATTAATGTGATGTATCACGCTGATTGCTTTGTGAATATTTAACCACCCTTGCAACCCAGGAATAAATCCCAATTGCTTGTGGTGAATGATTTTTTTTAATGTATTACTGGATTTAGTTTGCTAGCATTTTATTGAGAATTTATGCATTTGTGTTCATCATGGATACTGGCCTGTAGTTTTCTTTCTAAGCGGTGTCTTTATCTGGCTTGGTATTAGGGTAATAATGGCCTTATAGAATAAATGGAGAAGTTCCTTCCTTTCCTAGTTTCTGGAATAGTTTCAGAAGAGTAGATATTTTTTTAAAGATTTTATTTATTTATTTATTAGAGAGAGAGAGAGAGAGAAAGAGAGAGAGGCAGAGACACAGGCAGAGGGAGAAGCAGGCTCCATGCAGGGAGCCCAATGTGGGACTCGATCCCGGGTCTCCAGGATCAGGCCCTGGGCTGAAGGCGGCGCTAAACTGCTGGGCCACCCGGGCTGCCCCAGAAGAGTAGATATAGACTCTTCTTTACATGTTTGGTAGAATTTGCCTTTGCCTATGAGGCAATTTGGTCCTCAGATTTTATTTTTTGGGAGTTTTTTCTTTCTTTCAAGGTTTTATTTTTAAGTAATCTCTACACCCAACGTGCTGCTCTAACTTTCAACCCTGAGATCTAGAGTTGCATGCTTTCCCAACTGAGCCATCCGGGAGCACTCTGTTAGATGTCTTTTGATTACTGATACAATTTCTTTTGTTATCAGTCTGTTTAAATTTTCTATTTCTTCCTTTTACAGTTTTTATAATTTATATGTTTCTAGAAATGTATCTAGCTCTTCCAGGTTGTCCAATTTGTTGGCATATAGTTTTTCATAATATTTTCCTATATTTATTTGTATTTCTGTGGTGTTGTTATTTTTTCTCTCTCCTTTGTGATTTTTAAATACTTGGTTCTTTTGTCTTTTATTTCTGATATGTCTGAATAGAGATTTATCACTTTTGCTAATTTTTCAAAGAACCATCCCCTGGTTTCATTCATCTGTTCAACTGTTTGTTATTGTTCTTTTTGTTGTTTTGTCTCTATATCATTTATTTCCACTCTAAACATTATTATATCCTTCCTTCTACTGGCTTTAGGCTTTGTTTTTTGTTCTTTTTCTAATTCTTTTAGGTGCAAAGTTAGGTTGTTTATTTGAGATTTTGGTTGTTTTTTGTGGTAGGCCTGTATTGTTATAGACCCTCTTAGGATCTCTTAGGTACCTCCTAGGACCACTTTTGCTGCATCCCAAAGCTGTCAGATTATCATGTTTTTAATTTTCATTTGTTACCATGTATTTTTAAAAATTTATCCTTTGATTTCCTGGTTAACCTATTCATTGTTTATTAGCATATTGATTAGCCTCCATGTATTTGTGGTCTTTCCAGATTTTTTCTTATGGTTGACTTCTAGTTTCATAGCATTGTGGTCCGAAAAATTGCATGGTAAAAGACTTCAGTCTTTCTGTATTTGTTGAGGCCTTATTTGCAATCTAATATGTGATATATCCCAGAGAATGTTCTATGTGTACTTGAAAATAATGTGTATTCTGCTGTTTAATGATGGAATGTTTTGAATATATCTGTTATGGCCATCTGGTCTAGTGTGTCCTTCAGATCCATTGCTTCCTTGTTCATTTTTCTGTTTAGATGATCTCTCCATTGGTTTAAGTGGGTGTTAATTCCCTATTATTACTGTATTTTTGTCAATTAGTTCCTTATTTTTGTTATTGTTTTATACATTTGGATGCTTCTGTGTTGGGTGCTTAATATTTAAAGTTGTTACATATATTTTTTGGATTCCCCCCTTTATTATGATATACTGCCCTTCTTCGTTTCTTGTTATAGTCTTTGTTTTGAAGTCTAGTTTGTCCAATAGAAGTATTTCTACCCCTGGTTCCTTTTGGTATTAAATTTTATGATAAATGTTTCTCCATCCCCTCCCTTTCAATCTATAGATGTCTTTATATCTAAAATGAATCTCTTATAGGCAGCATATAGATGGGTCTTGGGTTTTTTTTAATCCATTCTGGCACCCTATAGCTTTAGATTGGAGTCTTTAGTCCACTGACATCCAAAGTAATTATTGATAGATATGTGTTTATTGTCATTATATTATTTCTTTTGTTGTTTCTGGAGATGTTCTCTGATCCTTTTTTGTCTTTATCTTTTTCATGTTTTGCTGCTTCTATTTAGTTATATTTTTGGATTTTTTTCTCTTGATTCTTTGCAAGTTTATTAATGGTTTCTGATATGTTGTTACCATTATGTTGTATATAACCTTTTCTGGAAATAGCAGTCTATGTTAAGGTAATGGTCATTCAAGTTTGAACCCATTAATTTCTTCTCTCCTCCAAACATTTCAGGTAAGTGTTATTATATTTTATATCATTTCTGTGTGTGTCAGTTCCTTCAATGATTTTTTACAGAAATATTCATTTTTACTGTTTTTGTGTTTCCTGCCTTTACACTGTCATTTTTGGTTTCTCCTTTGCATTCAGAGTGTCCCCTTTAATATTTCTTACAGGGTTAGTTTAGTGGTCATGAACTCCTTTAATTTTTGTCTGGGAAGCTCTTTATCTCTCATTTTATTTTTTAAAAGTTTTTTTGCATTTAATTTTTTATTTTAATTTAAATGTAATTTAAGTAACATACTGTATTATTAGTCTCAGAGGTGGAATTTGGTGATTTACTAGTTGCTTGTAACACCCAGTACCCATTACTTCAAGTGCCCTCCCTAATTCCCATTACCCTATTACCCCATCACCTAATTACCCCATCCCTCCAGCCACCTCCCTTCCACCAACCCTTAGTTTGTTTCCTATAGTTAAGAGTCGCTCATGGTTTCCCTCCCTCTCTGTTTTCATCTTATTTTATTTTTTCCTTTCCTTCCCCTGTGTTCATATCTTTTTCTTTTTAAATCCCACATATGAGTGAAATCATACGGTATTTGTCTTTCTCTGACTGACTTATTTCACTTAGCATAATACCTTCTAGTTCCATCTATGTCACTGAAAAAGGCAAGGTTTCATTCTTTTTGATTGCCGAATAATACAGAATACCGTAAAGTAGAATTATTTATCCATTCATCTGTCGATGAACATCTAGGCTCTTTCCATAACTTGGTTATTATAGATAATGCTGCTATAAACATCGGGGTGCATGTTTCCCTTTAATTAGTGTTTTTCCATCCGTTGAGTAAATACCTAGTAGTGTAATCACTGGATCATAGGGTAGTTTTACTTTTAACTTTTTGAGGAACTTCTGTACTGTTTTCCAGAGTGGCTGCACCAATTTGCATTCCTACCAACAATGTAAAAGGGTTCCCCTTTCTCTGCATTCTAGCCAATATCTGTTGTTTCCTGAGTTGTTAATTTTAGCAATTCTGACTGGTGTGAGGTGATTATCTCATTTTGATTTGTATTTCCCTGATGCTGAATAGTATTGAGCATTTCAGAACAGACAGTTCTCTAAAGAAGACATACATATATCCTTCTATTCTGAATGATAACCTTCTTGGATAAAATATTCTTGGCTGCAGATTTTCCCCATTCATCCCTTTGAATATATTATACCACATCCTCTGGCTTGCCAGGATTCTGTTGAAAAATCTCTAGCTAGCCATATGGGTTTGCCTTAGTAAGTAAAAACTTCTTTTGTCCTGCTGCTTTTACATTTTTATTTATCATTATATTTTGTCAACTTAATTACAATATGTCTTGGTGTTGTCCTGTTTTAGTTGATTTTGATGGTAATTCTCAGGATATCTGTTTCTTTCCCCTAGATAAGGAAAGTTTTCATCTATTATTTCTTCAAATAATTTTTCTGCGCCCTTTTTTTGTCTTCTTTTGGGACTCCTATAATAGGAATGTTATTACAGTTGATGGAGTCATTGAGTTCCCTCAGTTCATTCTCGTGTTCATAATTATTCTTTTTCTTATTTTGTTCAGCTTCATTACTTCCCATTACTTTGTTTCCTCGGTCACAAATCCATTCTTCTGCTTCTTCTAGCCTGCTGTTCATGCATCAAACATGAAACATTGTTTATTGCAGTCTTCATCTCTGATTGTTTCTTTGTTAACTCTTATCTCGGTGGTAAGGGTCTCACTGATGTCTTCTATTTTTTTTCTCAAGCCAAGTGAGTACCCTTATAATCATTATTTTAAATTCTTCATCCAGCATGTTACTTAGATCTATGGCTGTGGCCTATCTTTTGCTTTCATTTGGGATAAATTCCTCTTCATATTTTGTCTGTTTGCCTTCTTCTGTGTTTTGGAAAAACCAGTTATGTCTCCTGCCTCTAAAAGTAATGTCCTTATGAAGATGTTATGTATTTCCTGGGGCCTGGTGCTTCAGGGAGTTTCTCTGGTGTGTGCTGCATACACTCTGCTGTTGTGTTTTGGCAGTTCTTTCCTTCGGGCCAGTCTATAGAGGTTCTCCTTGCCTGTTGTGGGCAGTGATTGGTTCTGGCCTGAATGTGGTGAGTTTTAATTGGGTGCAGTCTTCTGCTTGTGAAATGAACCTTGTCATCACCTTTGCAGGAAGTGAGGCCCTGCAAACTTTCTGATCCAGAGACATGGTATGTGCAGGTGTTTGTTCCACTCTTCTTGGGCAAGTGCACACCACACTGGGACTGAGGCACATGTGAGTGTGAAGGAGGGAAGTTTCACTAGAGCGCAGGTGATAGGCCTTGGTGTAAGCATGTAGAGAACCAGTAATGGTACTATGCTGCTTCCCACAGGTGGCTCTGGGTTTATACTGAGAGGTAGGAGAGGAACATGGTGTTGGCCAGTGCCTGTGTTCCTAGAGAGGTGTCTCCCTGAACATTGACTCTCAGCAACACACTCTGAGAAGAGCAAATTATCTCCCTACTATGTGCCTCAGGCATTATTCAGATATCTGTTTCCATGATGGCTGCCCCAGAAATGTTTTCCTTTCTTTTTTACTTTTTTGCATATTTATTTTATTGAAGTTCAATTTGTCAACATATAGCATAACACCTAGTACTCATCCTGCCAAGTGTTCCCCTCAGTGCCCATCAGCCAGTCACCCCAACCCCCCGCCCACCTCCACTTCAACTACCCAGAGTTGTACATTTCCCAGAGTTAGGTGTCTCTCATGTTTGGTCACACTCACTGATATTTTCACTCATTATCTCTCCTTTCCCTTTATTCCCTTTCACTAATTTTTATATTCCCCAAATGAATTAGACCATATAATGTTTGCCCTTTTCGATTTACTTATTTCACTCAGCATAATACCCTCCAGGTCCATCCACGTTGAAGCAAATGGTGGGTATTTGTTATTTCTAATGGCTGAGGAATATTCCATTGTATACATACACCACATCTTCTTTATCCATTCATCTTTTGATGGACACCAAGGCTCCTTCCACAGGTTGGCTATTGTGAACATTGCTGCTATAAACATCAGGGAGCAGGTGTCCCAGAGTTTCACTGCATCTGTATCTATGAGGTAAATCTCCAATAGTGCAATTGGTGAGTTATAAGACAGATCTATTTTTAACTCTTTGAGGAACCTCCAAACAGTTTTCCAGAGTGGCTGTACCAGTTCACATTCCCAAAAACAGTGCAAGAGGGTTACCCTTTCTCCACATCCTCTCCAACATTTGTTGTTCTTGTCTTGTGAATTTTCACCATTCTCACTGGTGTGAGGTGGTATCTCATTGTGGTTTTGATTTGTATTTCCCTGATGACCAGGGATGTGGATCATTTTCTCATGTGCTTGTTGGCCATGTCCATGCCTTCCTCTGTGAAATTTCTGTTCATGTCTATTGCCCATTTCAGGATTGGATTGTTTGTCTCTTTGCTGTTGATTTGAATAAGTTTTTAGAGATCTTGGATACCAGCCCTTTATCTGATAGGTCATTTGCAAATATCTTCTCCCATTCTATAGGTTGTCATTTACTTTTGTTGACTGTTTCTTTTGCTGTGCAAAAGCATTTTATCTTGATGAAGTCCCCAAAATTTTTGCTTTTCTTTCTCTTGCCTTCATGGATGTATCTTGCAAGAAGTTGCTCTGGCCAAGTTCAAAAAGGGTGTTTCCTGTGTTTTCCTCTAGGATTTTGATGGATTTTTGCCTCACATTTAGATCTTTCATCCATTTTGAGTTTATCTTTGTGTATGGTGTAAGAGAATGGTCTAGTTTCATTCTTCTGCATGTGGATGTCCAATTTTCCCAGCACCATTTATTGAAGAGACTGTCTTTTTTCCAGTGGATAGTCTTTCCTCCTTTGTCGAATATTAGTTGACTGTAAAGTTGAGGGTCCACTTCTGGAATCTGTATTCTGTTCCATTGATCTATGTGTCTGATTTTGTGCCAGTACCACACTGTCGTGATGACCACAGCTTTGTAGTACAAACTGAAATCTGGCATTGTGATGACTCCGGCTCTGATTTTCATTTTTAATATTCCCTTGGTATTAGGGGTCTTTTCTGAATCCACACAAATCTTAAGATGATTTGTTCCAACTCTCTGAAGAATGTCCATGGTATTTTGATAGGGATCGCAATGAATGTGTAAATTTCCCTGGGTAGCATGGGCATATTCACAATATTAATTCTTCCAATCCATGAGCATGAAATATTTTTCCATCTCTTTGTGTCTTCTTCAATTTCTTTCAGAAGTGTTCTATAGTTTTTAGGGTATAGATCCTTTACCTCTTTGGTGAGATTTATTCCTAGGTATCTTATGCTTTTGGGCGCAATTGTCAATGGGATTGACTCCTTAATTTCTCTTTCTTCAGTCTCATTGTTAGTGTAGAGAAATGCCACTGACTTCTGGGCATTGATTTTGTATCCTGCCACACTGCCAAATTGCCGTATGAGTTCTAGCAATCTTGGGGTGGAGGCTTTGGGTTTTCTATGTACAGAATCACGTCATCTGCAAAGAGGAAGAGTTTGATTTCTTCTTTGCCAATTTGAATGCTTTTTATTTCTTTTAGTTCCTTATTGCTGAGGCTAAGACTTCTAGTAGTATGTTGAATAGCAGTGGTGAGAGTGGACATCCCTGTTGTGTTCCTGAACTTAGGGGAAAGGCTCCCACTGTTTCCCCATGGAGAATGATATTTGCTGTGGGCTTTTTGTAGATGGCTTTTAAGATGCTGAGGAATGTTCCCTCTATCCCTACACTCTGAAGAGTTTTGATCAGGAATGAATGCTGTGTTTTGTCAAATGCTTTCTCTGCATCTATTGAGAGGATCATATGGTTCTTGTTTTTTCTCTGGTGATAAGATCAATCACATTGATTGCTTTAGAAGTGTTGAACCAGCCTTGCATCCTGGGGATAAATCCAACTGGGTCATTGTGAATAATGTTCTTAATGTATTGTAGGATCCTATTGGCTAGTATCTTGTTGAGAATTTTTGCATCTGTGCTCATCATGGGTTTTGGTCTATAATTCTCCTTTTTGGTGGGGTCTTTGTCTGGTTTTGGAATTAAGGTGATGCTGGCCTCATATAACGAGTTTGAAGTACTCCATCTCTTCCTATCTTTCCGAACAGCTTTACTAGAATAGGTATGGTTTCTTCTTTAAACGTTTGAATTCCCCTGGGAAGCCATCTGGCCCTGGACTTTTGTGTCTTTAGAGGCTTATGATGAATGCTTCAATTTCCTCCCTGGTAATCAGCCTGTTCAGATTTTCTATTTCTTCCTGTTCCGTGTTGGTAGTTTGTGATTTTCCAGAAATGCGTCCATTTCTTCTAGATTGCCTAATTTATTGGCGTATAGCTGCTCATAATAAATTTTTAAAATAGTTTGTATTTCCTTGGTGTTGGTGGTGATCTCTCCTTTCTAATCCATGATTTTATTAATTTGAGTCTTTTTTTCTTCTTTTTAATATGGCTGGCTAATGGTTTATCTCTTGTTACTTCTTTCAAAGAACCAACTCTTGGTTTTGTTGATCTGTTCCACGGTTCTTCTGGCCTCTGTTTCATTGAGTTCTGCTCGAATCTTTATTAATTCTCTTCTTCTGTTGGGTGTAGGATCTATTTGCTGTTTTTTCTCTAGCTCCTTTAGGTTCAAGGTTAGCTTTTGTATTTGAGTTCTTTCTAGTTTTTCGTTGGATGCTTGTATTGCGATGTATTTCCCCCTCAGGACTGCTTTTGCTGGTTCCCAAGATTTTGAACGGTTGTATCTTCATTCTCATTATTTTCCAGGAATCTTTTTAATTCATGGATCTTTTTAATTCTTCTTTAATTTCCTGGTTGACCCTTTCATCTTTTAGCAGGATGGTCCTTAACCTTCATGTTTTTGAAATCCTTCCAAACTTCTTCTTGTGATTTAGTTCTCGTTTTCAAAGCATTAAGGTCTGAAAATTTGCAGGGGACAATCCCATTCTTTTGGTATCAGTTAAGACCTGATTTGTGACCCAATATGTGGTCTATTCTGGAGAACATTCCATGTACGCTTGAGAAGAATGTGTATTCATTTGCATTTGGATATAAAGTTCTGTAAATATCTGTGAAATCCATCTGGTCCAGTGTATCGTTTAAAGCTCTTGTGTCTTTGGAGATGTTGTGCTTAGAAGAACTGTCGATTGTAAAAAGCTCTGTTCAAGTCACCAAGTATAAGTGCATTATTATCTAAGTATCTCTTAACTTTGGTTTGATTTCCTTCTGGGAAGATTCGTAAAGTCCCTGCATCTCTGGGACTGGGCTTTCCTGTCCTGGGGACTCTCACTGCCCGTTTAGCCCGTTTCCTTGTGGAGGCCCCTCCCTTTTGGATGCTTCTTTATTTCTTTATTTTTTTCTGTCTTCCTACCTTGATAGAAGTGTGGACTCTTCTCCCTGTAGCATTCCAGCTGTTCTCTCTTTAAATCTCAGGCCAAATTCGTAAGTTTTCAGGATGATTTGAAAGTTATCTAGATAAGTTGGTGGGGACAGGTGACTTGGGGACCCTACTCTTCCGCCATCTTGCCCCGCCTCCGCTATTTTCCTTTCTTTACAGGATCAGTGCAGTGCCCTCCAGGCTCTACCCCCACCAAGCCCACTGACCTTTGAAGCACAAGGCTGTATGCCTGGGTGATTGCTGAAACTTACAAAATTCAACCCTTCTTGGGGCACCTGGGTGGCTCAGTGGTTGAACGTCTGCCTTTGGCTCTGGTCGTGATCGTGGGGTCCTGGGATCGGTTCCCGCCTCAGGCTCTGTTGTGCCCAAGATTGCAAATCTGAGAAACCACCAAGGAGCTGACACTGATGCAAGAACACAAGGGTTTATTAACAAGCTCAAGCTTGGGTCCAAGTATACCCATCACAGCAGAGCAGGGACTTGGACCCTGAGGTGGGTTACAACTGGGTTTTTATGGGCTGGTCTAGGGGTAAGGTGGGGTTTTTAAGTAAGGGAGGGGGTGTGAGAATTTCCAGTAAAGAGGTTTCACAAGCTCTTGCTTCCTTATTCTGATAAGGGCATGCTTTGTGATTTTGCCTGTAACTGGAGTAGCGTGGAGTTCAGTTCCTGGTCACAGTGACCTGAGATAGCTGCCGAAACTAAAATGGCTATACTCGTGACAATGTTAAACTCCTAGTGGAGTTGCTCCAATTTTTTTAGCCTCCATATTTCCCCCTCTCAGAGGAACCTAAGGAAGGACCCAATCATGGGTCCAGGTTGGTTTCAGTATCAAGGTCCAGTGGTAAGTATTCCTAAGTATCATTAGCTGATCTGTACTGATTCTGTCTTTGACCAATGTTATTAACTTGTTGATAATGCAGATCCTGAAAGTGAGGAGAAGGAGGAGGACTATGAGGGGCCTGGCTAGGGTGGACAACAAGGTAGTGAGCCAGGGGGAATGATTGAACCAGGATTCGAACCAACCTTGTTGTTGTTGTTGTTCTCGTTTTTGCTTAGCCAAACCTTCCCTGACCTTTGCCATAGATTCTCGGACTATCCCTGAGTGATCAGTGTAGAAACAGCGTTCTTCATTTAAAGCAGCATATAACCCTCCCTGTTTTGGAAAACTAAGTCTAATCCCTTCTGTTTTGTTTTTAATAGTCTTTCCTTCTCCTATCAGAAGCCCTTTCTCTCTGTAAAGGGCTCTGTGGTTATGAGCAGTGGTGAAAGCGTACCTGCCGTCTGTGTAAATGTTTCTTTGTTTACCTTCTCCCATGATTAGCACTTTGGCCAGTGTGATCATTTCTGCCTGTTGGGCTAATGTTCTGGCTGCCAATGGCTCTGCCCAGATGGTCTCCGTTTCCATGGTTATGGCTGCCCCCGCCTATCTGATTCCTTCTCAGACAAAACTCCTGCCGTCTGTATACCACGTGGCATCTACATTCGGCAGTGGCCGGTCCTGGAGATCAGCTCTGATTCCGTGTACCTGTGTCAAAATTTCTTGACAGTCATGCAGAGGGGTATCCCATTCTGGGTTAGGGAGTAGCGTTGCCAGATTTAGGGTTGTCAGCGGTTTGAATAAAATTCTGGTGGGGTTTAACAGTAGGTTCTGATAATGGGTCAGACAGGCATTGCTGATCCAGCAGTCTAGGGGCTGTTTGAGTACCCCTTCAATAGCATGTGGGGTGGTAACATGCCCCATGGCCAGCTTGTCTGCATCCTTGAATGTAGTGGCCACCGCAGCAATAATTTTTAAGCATGGGGGCCATCCAACAGCCACTGTGACCACCTTTTTGGAGAGATAGGCTATGGGTCTCTTCCAAGGACCTATGTACTGACAAGGACCCTTTTTTCCACCCCATCTTTCCTGCCCACATACAGGTAGAAGGGCTTGGTTAGGTTGGGCAACCTGAGAGCCGGGGCAGACAGCAATGCCTGTTTAAGGTCATTAAAGGCTTTGTTCATGGCCTCTGTCTATTCAAAATTTTGCTGATGCCTGGTGGCCTCATAGAGGGGTCTGGCCATCTTGGAAAAACCCAGAATCCATAATTGACAGAACCCTGCTGACCCCAGGAATTCACATACCTGGTGAACAGTTTGCAGCTCTGGGATCCTCAGGACGGTTTCCTTCCGTGCATCCATCAACCATCTTTGTCCATCCTTTAATTTGTATCCTAGGTAGCTCACCTCTGTTCTGCAGATCTGGGCTTTTTTAGCTAAGGCCTGGTATCCTAGAGCTGCTATGTTCTGGAGCAAGTCCTTGGTGCCTCATAGGCATGTGTCCTGGTCCTCCACCACCAACAGGATATCATCTACATATTGCAATAAGGTCAAATGAGGGTGCTCAGAACGGAACTCACCCAAGTCTTCATGTAAGGCCTCATCGAAGATGGTTGTTGAATTTTTGAATCCTTGTGGCAGTCGAGTCCAGGTGAGCTGTCCAGGTGATTGTCCGTCCATTCAAAGGTGAAAAGGTCTTGGCTCTTGGGTGCTAAAGGCAAGCTGTCCCTGAAGCTAGCTTCTTGAGGTGCCTTTGTTTTTCCTGTGGGTCATCCATGATTGTGGCCAGCAGGATCTTGGCCAGGTTTCAGGTCTGCTAGTTGCTTAGTTTAGTTTGTTGCTCCTCAGGACTTTCTCTATTATTAGAAACTTTTTCTGCTACTATTATTAAGTCCTGCAAGTTCTTTTCTCCTAGTCTCTCTACTCTTTGCAATTTTCTTTTGATGTCTGGTGTGGCCTGGATAACAAAAGCCATGATAATTGTGGCCTTTGTTTCTGGGGCTTCTGGGTTCATAGGGATGTACTGCCTAAAAGCCTCTATGATTCTCTCTTAGAAAGCTGCTGAACTCTCATTCTTACCTTGTCTTACATCATATACCTTGGCCAGATTTGTAGGCTTGCATGTGGCAGCCTTGAGACCTGCCATTAGAGTCTGGTGGTAGACCCGGAGTCTCTCCTTACCTTCAGTCAAGTTGTAGTCCCAGGTAGGGCGGAATAAGGGGAAGGCAGCATTTATGAGATCCGGGTTTTGAGTTGGCTCTCTGTCCTCTCCCAGGACAGACTTCGAGCTTCCAACTGAATTTGTTCTCTCTCTTCGGTGGTGAAGATAATCTGCAAGAGCTGTTGGCAGTCATCCCAAGTAGGCTGGTGGGTAAAGAGAACAGGATCTAAAAGCCCGATTAGATCTTTTGAATTATCAGAGAACTTTGCATTCTGGGTTTTCCAATTATATAAATCACTGGTGGACAATGGCCAATATAACAATGGCTGTCTTCCAGTCTCACTGGGGGGGTCCCATGGCACAGAGGGGAAGGGCGGTGGAGTCCGCCACCCCGCATTAGGGGGTGGGGCTTCCCAGTGGGTCCGTCTGCGAGTCCCTGCTGCTGGCTGTACACAGGAACTCCCTCGTCAGGGAGGGGTGGCCCCCTTTCTGCAGCCCCCAGTGCCTCTGATGGGAGGGCGGTGGAAGGGCGAGAGGGCATTGGGTAGGGTGGTGGGAGAATCAGGTCCTTCAGGGAGGAATCTTGCAAGACCGGATAAAGGGGCTTTTTGGTCTTAGAGTCAGTCTCCTTCTCGGCCTTTCACAGGGCTAGAATCTTGGTAGGTCCTGATTTAGGGGGTAAAAATAGTTTTAGCCAAGAAGGGGGATTCTCCATCATGTCCTGCCAAGCCAGGATGTAGGGCACCTGGTCAGGGTGGCCCTCCGGTTTATCCCTGAAGATCACGGCCTTAACCTGTAAGATAATAGGTAGGTAGAAATTTCCTTCTTGGGGCCATCCTGCGTCAAAGGTTGGCCATTCTGATATGCAGTAAGTCTGAAATTTCCCTCTCCTTATGTCTATGCTCAGATTATGAGCTCTTTCCCTAACGTCCGAGGAGTGGAAGAGCATAAGAGACGGGGGTGGTTTGTGTCTGCCCCATTATGTCCCCAGTCCACACCAAGGCACAGACAGTTATGACAGTTAACAAAGACACAGTAACACAAACATTCCAGTTGGCCGCAGAGACAAAATAGAATGTAAACCAGAGGGCTGGCAGTCAGCCCTCCTTACAGATGAGGTCTTCAGTCCTCCTTACAGATGAGGACTCTGTCCTCCTGGCGGGGGCAAGGGACGTTTCCTCAAGACCCCCGGTCGATGGCCTGCCAGCACATCTGCCTAAGCCAATGTTGACCTAATACAGATTGGAATCCCTACAGGTGAAAATACAATATAGAGCTCTCAGAAAATATGTGCACAAAAGGTGGAAAAAGTTGAGGGCACTCACCATGTGTGGGACCCTCCGGATGGGGCCCTGGGGGTCTCTTGGATCCCAGACAAGCCCCCAAATGTTGTGTCCAAGATTGCAAACCTGAGAAATCACCAAGGAGCTGACACTGATGCAAGCACACAAGGGCTTATTAACAAGCTCAAGCTTGGGTCCAAGTATACCCATCACAGCAGAGCAGGGACTTGGACCCTGAGGTGGGTTACAACTGGGTTTTTTATGGGCTGGTCTAGGGGTAAGGTGGGGTTTTTAAGTAAGGGAGGGGGTGTGAGAATTTCCAGTAAAGAGGTTTCACAAGCTCTTGCTCCCTTTGTGATTTTGCCTGTAACTGGAGTAGCTTGGAGTTCAGAACCTGGCCACAGTGACTTGAGATGGCTGCTGAAATTAAAATGGCTGTGCTCATGCCAATGTTAAACTCATAGTGGAGTGGCTCCAATTTGTTTTCGGCCTCCACAGCTCCCCACAGGGAGCCTGCTTCTCCTTCTGCCTGTGTCTCTGCCTCTCTCTATGTCTCTCATGAATGAATGAATGAATGAATGAATGAATAAATTCAACCCTTTTAATTTTCCAAGTCAATGGCTTTGGGGAAATACTCTCCTTTTATTTTTTTTATTTTTTAAATATCATTTTTTTAAATTTTTATTTATTTATGATAGTCACAGAGAGAGAGAGAGAGAGGTAGAGACATAGGCAGAGGGAGAAGCAGACTCCATGCACTGGGAGCCCGATGTGGGATTCAATCCCGGGTCTCCAGGATCGTGCCCTGGGCCAAAGGCAGGCGCCAAACTGCTGCGCCACCCAGGGATCCCAATATTCTTTTAATTCCCTATGTGCTCCTCTCTGTCTTATCCTTCTCCCACCTCCACAGCAGTGGTGATCCAGTTTTCATCTTAACCACGTTTCCACACTTCCTACCTTCTTTGATGTGGCCTCTTCTCTCCTTTTAGTTGTGGATTCTATTCTGTCAGACTTCAGGTCATTGTCTGGGCTATTTATGTTGATTTGATAGTTATCTCATTGTGTTCATAGGCTGATTCTCCTACTCCACCACCACCTTCCTGCTCCTTAGAGTTCAAAGGAGTCAAGTTTCTTTTCAAAAACGTTCCCATTTTTTAATTAGGTTGTTTGTTCTCTTCTTTTTCTGTTTAAAGATTTTTTTACTTATTTATTCATAGAGACACAGAGAGAGAAAGAAGAGGCAGAGATGAAGGCAGAGGCAGAAGCAGGCTCCATGCAGGGAGCCCGATATGGGACTCGATCCCGGGTCTCCAGGATCATACCCCAGGCTGCCCAGGTTCTTTGTTTTCATATTGTTGACTTGAGTGTTCTTTATGTATTCTGGTTACAAAGGTGAAAGCTTGGCTACTATGGTCAGAAAAGGCCCTTCTGAAGAAGTGATGTTTGGACTAATACTTGAATGATACATGGAAATGAGACATATTAAGAAAAGTTCAGAACGGCTTCAACCACTTGTAAAAATAGCTTGATATAGGAATAATTTCAGTATGTTTGAGGAGTAAGAAGGAGGAAGTATAGTTGTAGAATACTGAGTAATATGGATAAAAGTAGGAGATGAGTTTGGAGAGATCAACGAAAATATTAAATAAAGCATTACAATCCATAGTAATCAAGAGATTTTATTTCATTGTTGATTATAATGGAAAGCTTTTACAGGGTGTGTCATTGTCCACTTTATATTTTAAAAGATTACATTTGTTTTTATGTGGAGCATCTGTTATGAGAGGAACCATTTAGATATCTACTATGATTATTTAGGTGATTGAAGATATTGGTCTAGATTAGGATAGTAGCAATGGAGACAAATAGAAATGGATGGATAAGGGATATATTTCTTAGGTAGATCTTTCAGAACTTGATGATGGATATGGAAGAAAATAATAAAAGATAGATCCTGACTTCTGGCTTCAACAACTGGTTTCATTATTCACTGAGATAAGAGGAGGACATTTGAGAGACAAGTCAAAGATATACTTTTTTATGAGTTTGAGATGAAAATTAGACAAATTTAAGTGTCAGGTAGACAGTTGAATGAAGTAGTCTAAAACCCAATGGAGAGATTGGAGGATGATTTAGGTAAAGAGAATAACACGATCAAAGTACAGAGCTGTGAAAGTATGGGATATGCTCAAAGGTAAATAATTAGTAAAGTTTGGCCAGTGTCTGTTTTGTAGAAGTAGGAAAGGTAAGAAATAAGGCTAAAAGATAAGCCAGGGCTGAGTTAGAAAGGGCCTGGCTGCTTGGATAAAGTGTTTGTACTTCATTCTTTAGGTTTAAGGGACCCATTAAAATTTTGAACAGAATAATTACATGAACAAAGAGAGGTTTGGGAAAGATTGATATCATACAGCAAAACAACCTTCGAAAAGAGTAACAAGGTTGGAGAACTTACACGTACCAATTTCAAAACTTAATTTTAAGCTACAATAATCAAGACTGTGTGGTAATGGCACAAAGATACATAAATTAATGAAATAAAATTGAGAGTACAGAAATAGGCCCTTGTATTTATGGTCAATTTTTTTTCACTTTTTATTTATATATTTTTTGTAATAAATTTATTTTTTATTGATGTTCAATTTGCCAACATACAGAATAACACCCAGTGCTCATCCCATCAAGTGCCCCCCTCAGTGCCTGTCACCCATTCACCCCCACCCCCTGCCTCCTCCCTTTCCACCACCCCTAGTTTGTTTCCCAGAGTTAGGAGTCTTTATGTTCTGTATCCCTTTCTGATATTTCCCACACACTTCTTCTCCCTTCCCTTATATTCCCTTTCACGATTATTTATATTCCCCAAATGAATGAGAACATATAATGTTTGTCCTTCTCCGATTGACTTATTTCACTCAGCATAATACCCTCCAGTTCCATCCATGTTGAAGCAAATGGTGGGTATTTGTCATTTCTAATGGCTGAGTAATATTCCATTGTATACATAAACCACATCTTCTTTATCCATTCATCTTTCGTTGGACACCGAGGCTCCTTCCACAGTTTGGCTATTTTTTTAAATAATAAATTTATTTTTATTGGTGTTAAATTTGCCAACATACAGAATAACACCCAGTGCTCATCCCATCAAGTGCCCACCTCAGTGCTCGCTACCCAGTCACCCCCACCACCCGCCCACCTCCCCTCCACCACCCCTAGTTCATTTCCCAGAGTTAGGAGTCTTCCATGTTCTGTCTCCCTTTCTGATATTTCCCACTTATTTTTCCTCCTTTCCCCTGTATTCCCTTTCACTATTATTTATGGTCAATTTTTAACAAGGGTTCCAAGACTTTTTAATGGAGAAATAATAGTCTTTTCAAAAAATGGTGCTGAGACATAGATATCTACATGGTAAACAATGGAGTTGGACCCCCAACCTCTCACCATGTAAAAACACTAACTCAAAATGGATCAAACATCTAAATGTAAGAGCCAAAGCTACAAAAATTTTAAAAGAAAACATGAAAATTTGTGACCTTGAATTAGAAAATGGTTTCTTAGATACAACACTAAAAGCACAAGTGACTAAATAATAAATAAATTGGACTTCCTCAAAATTGGAAAAAAAAATTGTGCTTCACAGTACACCATTAAGAAAGTGAAAAGTGGCAACTACTTCTAGATGGAGTGAAGCAGCAATGGTTCTTTCTGAGTAAGGTAGCCGTAGCAGAGCTGGCTACTTTGGGGGGCTCAGAAATAGCAGCTCCTTTTGTAGAGGATCAGTGCAGTAGTGGCTCCTACTTTGGGAGAACACAGAGATAGTATCTCATTGTGGGGAGACAGGTCATAAGTGGATCCTTCTTAGGTGTTTTGAGGATTTTAGTAGCTCCTTCTGGGAGAACAGTGCCTATGGCTCTTAAGGTGGGGAGTTAAAGCAGTTTCTTCTTGGTGGGGTTTGTGGAGCACTAGAAGCTCCTTCTAGGGTAAGACAGAAACAACAGCTCCGTCTCCCGGAAAATGTAAAACTGATGGTTCTTCCTCCGATGGGTAAACCAGAAGAGCAGCATTTTTTTTTCTGGGTGTGAGTCCTAGAGTGGTAGCAGCTTCTTCTTGGAGGTATGCAATGCTGGTGTCTCCTAGGGGAGTATAGCAGTAGCAGCTCCTTCTCTGAGGAAACACAGCAACAATTACTCCTTGTGGAATTGGAAGCAAATAGCCTGTGACTCCTTGTGAGTAAGGAAGATTGGCAGTGGCTCCTTAAGGGTAGGGCAATGGAGGCTCCTTCTTGGGAGACAAGATGATTGCAGCTCCTCTGGTGGGACAGATAAGCTACAACCTCTTGGGTTGGGGTAGAGTGGTAATGATTCTTTCTTGTAGAAATGGCAGAATGGCATGGACTCCAGGTAACTCAGTTGGCTGGGGTCAGTGCCAAGAAAGACTCCCTGGTGGTGAGGGCTGTTGGGGTCCACCTTTTCTTTTCCACCATGGGTGTTCCCCCTTGGTGCCATCTGTGCCAGACTGGGATGATATAGGTAAGATACTTCCTACACTTTTTAAATACGGCCATGTTCAGGTTTTTGCCCTGTTGGATTGCTAAAATTTCTTCATTATATTCTGAAGCTCTCTTAGAGCTATTTTGTGGGCATATAGTTGTTTATTCCTTATTTTTGTTGTTATTGTGGGAGCAAATGAGCATTGAGACCTCCTTAGTCTACCAACTTGCTGACATCCTATAATTGAATTTGTATAAAATACTAAAAATGGGTGAATCTATAGAGACATAAAGTAGATTAGGGTTGTCCAAAGATTGGGTGAGTGGGTGATTAGAGAATGATGGCTAAAGAGTGAAGAGATTTTATTTTTTAGTGGCAATGATCTTTCAAAAATTGATTGTGGTGATTTAAAAAATCCTGTGAATATACTAAAACTCATTGAATTATACACTTTTAATGTGTAAGCTGCGTGGTATGAAAAGTATATCTTAAAACTGTTATAAAAATTAATATGGCATCAGTTAGAAGACAATTAGGAAAGGACAAAATTTGGAGGCAGAGAAACATGTTAGGAGGTTTTGTAATAGTCCCTTTGAGAAAATAAGGGTATATACTAGAGTAGTATTATTGGGAATTGGAAAGAGGAGAGCATGGCAATACAATATATTGTAGAGATATAATCAGTGGAATTTATTATTTAGTTGCATTTGGAGTGTGCAAACCTGGGAAGACAAAGAAGACTAAAGTTTTGAGTCTGGATAAGTAGGAAGGTATTGATGTCATTACTAGATACTGGGAGCACAGATTAAGTAAACAGGTTCTTTTTTCAAAGGAGGGAGGTGAATTCAGAAAAAATTCAGTTTTTGATATGTTGTCAGAACAATCTTCAAAAGATGCCCAGTATCTAATTAAAAATTTCAGATTGGAGCTTAATGGCAAGGGAGGTCTGCTTAAGTATTTAAGAGTCATCAATGTATAAATCGTAACACCAGAAGGTAATTAAAAATTTCCATGGGGAGAGTATGAAAAGATAAGTAGGGGACTAAACACAGAGCCTTGGGGAAACAGCTGAATGTAGGAGGCAGCAAGAGGAAAAAGATAATGAAACAGAGCCAGAAAAAAGAAAGGAGGCAGGACATTATAAGCAGAGAGAAGAGGTTTAGAACCGCTTTACCAAAGGATTGGATCTGGGCTTTTTACAGATATGGATGGTAGAAGAGAGGCTGAGAGTGTCTCAGGAGGAAGAAAAGCAAAGTCACAAAATAAAATGGAGACTTGGCATGAAAATAATGGAAAAAGATCTTTAAGATCCTGAGGCTTACCCACCATAGGCCCTTGGGGGGCCTGAAAGTTGGGAAAAAATTTGATGTGGCCCAACTGGAGATCCCTATTACCCTTCCTAGGTGAGGTTCTCACATACCAATGGAACATCCCAGAAAGATCTGGCCCAGGGCCCAATGATTCTGCTTGTGTTTCCTGGATCTATTATTCTGCAGTGGATCCCATCAAGGTAAAGACAATATTGGTTTCCTGGAGGTGAGTCTCATAAATGGCAGAGCCCAGTCCTGAAATACTGGATCCCAGAGTTTGGGGAAAATTTCTCAAATATGGGGCTTATTTTAATAGAGGGAGGGATGAAGGGAATAGGTAACACCACATATTTGTCTTAAAGGTTTCCTCTTAGTTTCTTTTTCTTGGATCTTGTAAGTCAGTACACTCTCATTTAAAAAGTCTAAGATTGGTTGTCAAGAGATTGAAGTTTTAGCCCCAAATTTGGTTCACTTTTGCCTTTGTAGTGACTTTAGATGAGTCATTATCTCCCTGTTTACTCATCTGAAAAATGAATTTATTTACCTAGCCAACTCTTCACAGCCAGTTGTCAGCAATCATTTATTGAAAGACTACTATATTTTAGACATTTTACCTGGTGTTTTAGATGATAAAGATAATATATATTCAAAGAGTATGTATATATATATATATATATATATATATATATATATATATATATAGAGAGAGAGAGAGAGAGAGAGCTATATAATAGAAAGTGCTATGGGAGATCTATGAGAGAGTGATTACTTCTCCTTGGAGGAGATGATAAAAGGGTACCTGGGGAAGGCACCACAATGGAATTGCATGTACTTTATATAGTGGAGATCCTTAAAAATGTAAGACGTTATGAAAAATTACTGAGCACAGTAGACTTGGATGCCAGCCTGGCACCCTATAAAGCACTGCTACTCAGGAGTAACTCCATGTTGTTTACTATATCCTCCTTTCTCCCATTTTCAGGACATGTATAGTGGCTTGGTTGGACCCTTGACCATCTGCCGAAAGGGCACCCTGGAGCCCTATGGAGGACGGAATGACATGGACCGAGAATTTGCTTTGTTATTCTTAATCTTTGATGAGAACCAGTCTTGGTATCTGGAAGAGAATGTAGCAACCCATGGGCCCCAGGAGCCAGACCATGTTAACCTACAGGATGATACTTTTCTGGAGAGCAATAAAATGCATGGTCTGTAGAAAAGAACCTATCCCTCTTCCAAAGAACTCCCCATAGGTTGCATGGGGGTATATGATAGGCCTATCACTACCTAAGGCAGCATAATTCTTGAAAGGATGGAAGGAAGGTAGTAAGGTGATAAGTGACAAATTAAAAGAAGTGTCTCCTATTATTGTGCATTTATATACAAAAATCAGATAAGTAGTCCACATTGGATCAGATTGCCCATAAAGTAAGAGGCTAACTCTGTAAAGTTATTGTGGTGATACTAGCATATCTTAACACACTAGAAAAGGAAGATGGACATTTATGACCTTCAATGTACCTTGTGAGTTGGCTGCTAATGACTCCTTTGCTTTAAAATCCTGAGTTTAATCTCTCAATATCATGGTATTTCTTTACCACTCTGGATCTGGGATCTACTTTCTCAATAGATTGCAATATAGATAGATGAAGGACAACTTGTCTTTTAGTTGATATTAAAAACAAAGTTTCAATTTACAAATGGAAGCATTGGAGGAGACAGCCTCATAGAATAGAATGCTGGATTTATACTACATACAATGAAGAGCTTTTTGTTGCATGGATGGGTTTGGGAAGGAAATTTTACATCCATGCCTTCCTTTGTTTCAGAAATCTGTGTATCATTTCACAAACAAGAGAAAATCTCAAATAAGAGTGAGAACTTAAATATATTGAAATGTATAAAGTGATTTCTCACCATCCTTTCTAGTGCAATATTTCTTTGACCTCAACTGAGAATAAGGTGCAGCTTTGATAGTGACTCCAAAGGAACTCAAAATTAGTATCTCATTGTCACATAGATTTTAGCTATTTCCCCTTGATGGAGTTGTAAGTGATTCACATCGGAATAGAAGATTCACAAATGACAATGTGAACTTTTTAGCTCCTGTCAATTCAGAGAAATAAGTTTCTCAGGAGTAAAAGGGAATTAGAGCACAATTAGACCTTACACATAACCATTTATTTGGCTAATGCCAATTTTTATCTGTTTATGTGTTCATTCATCCAAACTCTTCAGGTATCAGTCCATCTACTTACTTATCAGGTATTTGTTTAACACTTTCTGAATGCTGGTACTGGAGACAGAAAGACAATATTGGGGTCTGAGGGAAAATAAATAATATATCCTTCCCTTCTCTTCCAAATTCCTAGAGCAATTAATTTTTTTAAAAGATAGATATTCTGAAATCAAATATGAGGTTACTAAGAAGGTTAATTAGAAAACTGAATTATTTCTGAAACTAAATGGACTTGCTAATACTGCCCCTGCAGTGGATAGATTTTCTATCCTGACATTGACATAAATAACACCTGCCCTCCCCTTTGCAGGGGTAGAATCTTCTCTATAATGGAGTAGTAAATTCATTTGTATTCTTTTATGTGGTCAGACTGATTTAAGAGACAAAATATTTGGAGGGGGTGGAGTTGAACAATTTTAGTTCCTTTTTATCAAATTCATAATTTGGTTGGGGTAAACACAGAGACAGGCTACAAATGTTCCTTTAACTATTTCCCCTCTTGGAGTGTAGAATAAAAATTACTTTCCCTCCATGAAAACATGAGGGGAATAAGAATGTGTCCTGGACATAGTCCTGATAATGTGAATTAACATGTCTATGGGTAATTCATTGTCTTTAGAGCATCGGATGTGGCCCAGGAAGAAACAGATAATGCATTAATATCATTATTAATTCCAAGAACATGACAAATCCTTTTTTAGTTAGGATGTATTATAGGCTAAGATGTCTGCTGGGTGCTATGAAGAATATAAGGAAACTATATTAGTATAGTACATACATTCACTTTTTGCTTACTATGAATCAATAGTCTAGTTGGGGATATGAGCTTCCACAAGTTGAAAGATAAGTAAGTGTAGAAAGGAGTTTCTGATGAGTTCCAAATAGTAGCGCAAACAATATTGGAGGGGTTCTGTAGTAGGTGATGCAGGGAATGAAAGGTACTAAAAAGATGAAGGAAGTATTCTTGTATAAGGTGACTGGGCTTTGAAAGGATGAATGAAAGAAGGCAGTATTTCTAGGGGGAAAGATCAGAAGCATGAGGAAGGACACAAAGAACATGCATATGGGGACATATGGAGGATGGTGAATAAAACACTTTAATTTGAATAAATGTGTTAGATAATGGAAGATGAGTATGGGAAAGTGGCTTGGGATTATATTTGCAAAGACCTTATTGGCTGAAGTAAGGAGCCATGGTCTTGATCTTTTAAGCAGGAGGGAACTATTATAGTGTTTTAAGCAGTAGAAAGACCTGGTCAGATTAGTTATTTAGAAAGACCACTCTGATAACCCCAATGTGTAAGATAGACTCTAGGGAGACAAATGGAATAGAGATTAGAAAAGTTAAGAAGTTATTGCTATCATCAGGCATGATTAGGGACTTCCTAGTGGAAATGGGGTGTAAAAATGAGAGATATAAGACTTTTTTTTTTTTACAGCCATTAATGGAAAGCTCTACAGCAACCTCAGGGGGCTCACCATGTACCAAGGAGAACGAGTGGCCTGGTATATGCTGGCCATGGGCCAAGATATTGACCTACACACTGTCCACTTCCATGCAGAGAGCTTCCTATATCGGGTGAGCTAGAAAATGGCTGAGTACCTCAAGGGTGATTAGAGGAATGCTTTGAATATCATTAAGGAAGATGGTAACAGCTTCTTAAGGAACAAGATATTAGTTAAAAGAAGAAAGGTCTTGTACATGGAGAATTGTGCTGGGAATTCTAGTTTGGTCGTGTATTCCAGGGTCAGTTATTTCCCTCTAGTCCTTAACTTTCCCTTCTAGTATAGAAAAAAATGAGTAGCTCATTTATGGTATAAGTAGGTTGAAGAAATCTTTATGTAATTGGATCTCAGACAAGGACTGAAGAGATAGTGAACAATGCTCCTAAGGGCAAGAAAGTTCAGAGTGATGTCTCAGAATCTATGAAATTTCTTAATCCATTATAAGAAGAACTTCAATTCAGGAGCTACATGGAACAACATGTAGGTTTTGAAAAAGATTTAGTTTTAGGGGAAGAGGACAGAGTTGAAGGCACTGATATAGAATTAAAGATATAGAAGTATGATAAAGGTAATAGCATGGAGGGGAATCTAAATTGAGTTCAATTTCTAAAGGAAATATTTGATTCCTTCCTAGGAGTCAAGGCTTAAGCCAAATTCCCCAGATTTCAGCCTGCTGAAAAGTATGAGATACTAATTTTAGCTCCCAGAGGAAACTGGAATGTTTTTACTTTGAAACACTTTAAGGAAAAGTAGGAAGAGGGTCTCTTTTGTTGATCCAGTTTGTGTGGATGGGTTTATAGGGATGGTGAATAAAGTCAGCTCTTTAAGCTGCTCTAGAGAGCAGTAATGTAATCTATGAATCTATGAATCTTGGAGTCCCATGTCCCTGATTGTGATGTCCCTGATTGTGATATTTAAGCTTTTTAGCTTCTATAAACCCTGAGATTATCTCTTTACCCTTCATTTCTTCTCTTTCACCCCCAATCTTTTGGCAGAATGGAGAGAGCTACCGGGCAGATGTGGTGGATCTGTTCCCAGGGACCTTTGAGGTTGTGGAGATGGTAGCCAGCAACCCCGGGACATGGCTGATGCACTGCCATGTTTCTGATCATGTCCATGCTGGCATGGAAACCCTCTTTACTGTCTTGTCCGAAAAAGGTAAGGTCTAACCTCCCAAGACTGGATAACTTCAAGCACTTTATGTAGCCTACAATTAATCCCCAGAAACCAATTGCACCTTTCTTTCAGATCCCAGAAGAACCAGGATATAAGACAGAGGATACCTCACCCAGGTGTTCTCCCAACTAACATTTCTCGTTTTCCATTGCTCCCTTGCTCCTGCCTCCTCCTAATTATTTTGACACCTATTGATTTTACATGGGTTAACCCAACCTGATGGGTCTACATGGGTAGACCCATCACTAGGGTCTATGCATTGATTATTAGCATAGATATGCTCCCTTTGAAATATATTTCATTTGACTATAAATTTGTTATTGTAAGATTCATTAGAAATACTGTTTCAAGAAATCTGACAAATGAGTCCTTTCTTTAAAAAAAGAATAAATATAATTCTATTAGTCATCTCTTAATTGATTTGTTTTGTGGGGCTTATAAAAAGGTTCTTTCTGTCTTAGAACAACTTGGTCTAATGCTACGTGGATATACTGGCCTTCAATTACATCTCATCCCAGAAAGAGTTGCTACCAAGGGTGAAAAAACATTTTTGCCTTATATTTTTATATGGAGAGTGAATGGCTGGAGTAATTTATTTACCAACCAATTTTGTTCACCAAGAACATAGAAGGTTAGGCTGCCATGGACTTTGTGTCTTTGGGTCATTAATTGTTTAAGAGCCTCTTGACCTGAGTCTAGGATTTCTAGTCATTGGAACTCTATGAGCAGAAATAGAAAGTTTGAAAATGTCTTTGGGCATTCAAACAAGCTTATCAAACCAGTGTAGAGAATACAACTCTGCTATTTACCCTCAGAGAAGGAGAAATTGTCCATTATGATACCCTGTATCTTAGAAAAATTTTGTTCTCTAGTAACCCATAGTGCTAAAATGTGGCTTCAACTTATTACTCTAGTACTATTCCTTACTACACAGACAGGTTCACAGAATTCTTTGTTGTGTTTTGTCAGTCCTTAAAACCAAAGTCAAGTGATTAATTGATGTGTTGTCGAGATGCTATAGATTCAGGACAACAGGTTTTTATCTATGTATAATAACGAGCCATCCAAAATCTAGATGATTTAATAGATAATAGACTCACAATACATATCATCAGAGAATCTTCATGGAAAAGGACAGCTCATATCTCTGACAATGAGCCAACCCATAAAGCTCAGCTATTTGTGTTTTTGTTTGTTTATACCTCACAATAGTCTAATTCAATATTGCTCCAACTACATATGTACTAACTGGCCAACCAGAGGGAATAGTTGAAAATGGATAGGGAAGAAAGGACTAATTATTGAAACAAAGTTCCTGATGAGGAAACAGGGAGTGAAAGCTGGAGCTAAAATGAAAAAGTTAGACTGGAGTAAGTTTTACATTTGTTTGTTTATTCAAAGGGGAGAAAAGACAGAAAAGAAAATGATCAATATTTAAATTAGGGCGAGGCACTTGTCAGAAAGAATATTTCAGTTTTATGGTCTCTGCTTCCTTTGTAAGAGAGGAGACAGAGTCATCTGCTGAAAGTGAAGGATAGTTGGTAGGATTAGGAACTTGAAGATAGTGGGCTAAGGTTTGAAATAACCATTCTGGGAGATAGGAAAACAAAGTTTACTCTGAGTGATGAAAAATAAATTAATTATTGGCAGGCAGCATTGAGGGCTTAAAGTTGGACACAAAGAATACTGATACTTACAATTACATGATTTTTCTCCACCAATATTCAGTAAATCAGAAAACACAGGGAAAGCACAGTTGCTGTGGTTTTGGTAGATGATTCTAACATTCTTGGTAAGTTAGTAGTTGAAGTGATAGACCACAGAGTCTAGCCAGACCAGGAATGGGGGAAAAAAGACAAAATGAAGCTAATAGTTTGGGAAAAAATAGAAGGATCCAGGAGCTAGACATCTTTAAGACGTGAGTATAACTGGTTAAATGGAATAAATAGCAGTAAAGCATTGAAGGAATAGGAGGCTGTTACTAGATTTTATATTTCTGAGATGGAACAGTTCTGAATAATAAGTCCAACTACCATGTTGCCATGGTAGTCTTTGATAGAATAAGAATAGATACAAAAGTTATTGGGAGTTAAAAGATCCTGAAACTATGAAGCTTAAGTGGTGAATGGTGGGAATTGAGGAAGAGGAAGACTGAGCCAGGTACCAAAGACTTCCATGAATGAAAAGAACTACTAGGTAACAGTGACAAAAAATGGTTCTGGGTTTTCTAGCCAAATAACATAAGCCTCAAAAGAGACATATATATTTACTAAAAAAGGGAGGAACAATGATCTCAAAGCAGTATTGAGAGGATATAAAAGAAACATAGTCCTCAGAGAAGTGCTCAGCCTCATTAAAGCCAGAACAGAAGAGGAAGAAGTGTTCTGAGAAGAGGTTTAATATGTAGGGATGTAGTTTTGCCAAGGAGCTTTCCTGAATGGAGGGTGGGAATGGATGACAAAGAAATAAGAATGTGGATAGGAAGTATCACGAAATATTTACATAATGGCAGAGGGATGACTTACGGACTTGTAAGCCTATGTTTTTGCTTATATTTTTGTCACTACTCAAAATCAAATCCATATACCAATGTTGACTTTGACCATAAGGTAGTTAATTCCAGGTACCTTCATTTTTCTTAGGATACCTCAGAAAATTATTCTAACCAATGCCAATGCCCACAGCAAATCTGTGGATTGGTAGGAAGAATAACAAACTAATTAGCTTATTTTTTTTTCCAGAACATGTAAGCACTATCACCACCACCACCAAAGAGATTGGAAAAGGTAAGAAGAATAATGCATAAACTGGGTAGTTATATGTAGTATGTACTTGAGGGGAGAGATAGTACCTCTAGAAGATGAGATTTACTAACCAAAAGGTGGACTACAGTACTAGCAAGAAGCATTCTGAGATTTCTAAAAGAAATCTTACAGGCTAAGAACTCAAAGTTCAGCTTCCCTAAGCAGGTTTATTGTCTCTGGCCCCTAAAACCAGCCTCATGTCCAGTTAAAGGTTTGCTATCTTAGTTTCCCATGTAATGTGTGAAGGGGAAGAAAATTAAGTGTTTCACTGGGTTGGACATGAAGGAGCTATAAACAGACATAAATTACAGAGACAGTATGAAACTAGTACACATACCAGTATGCATCAGATATTTTTATTCTTGCATCTATAGAATACCAAATAATTGACACTTTGGAGCCAATCATTTCTACTGTTCAAAAAAGTAAAAATTCTTGTCCTACCTAAACTAGGTCCAAACAGTGCTTTCACTCTCCCTCATACCATTTGTACCTGGACTGAGAAAGACACAGAAAATTATGAGAGCTAGAAGAGATGTTAGAGATCATCATTTTAGTCTGGAGATTTTTTCAGTTACGTTTGCAAAAGTACTAATAATCTCCCAAAGTATCCTATAAATTGTCAACCAGAGGACTAGGGTATGTTTTGGAGGGATTGGGAAAAAGTAAATTAAACCTGAAAAAGTGGAATGCTGAACATACATATGAGTGTATTTGTATATATACACACATATTTTGGTGTGTATATGCATATTTTGTGTGTATATTTGGATATACATAATACATATCTCTGTGTACATACATACTCATAAACTTTTACTTGTTAGAAAGGTTCTGCAATGGGATAAAACAAATTTCAAAAACTGTTGGTCTAATAAAACCCAGTAATTTTCTACATGAGAAACAGAGATGGAAGGTAATTTGTCCAAGGTCACAAGAAGAGTAACTGGAAGAATGCAGACTCAGAGCTAGGCTGTTTTTCCAGCTTCCATTTGAACTCATTATATTTCATCTTTTCTCAGTTCTTTAAGATGTTCACTCATCCATTTATATATTTATCAAACATGTGCTGAGTTCCAGGGACACCAAAACAAGTAAGACACACTCATTACTCTCCAGGAGATTTGTGTCTAGAAATGTAATGAGACACAAAAACAATACACTGCTGGTGTACATTGTAAAAGGGGGCAAAAATAAACAGCTATCAGTTATTGCACATTTGGTATCTTCCAGGTGCTATGCTAAATGTCCTATAAATATATTCACTTAAATCTCACAATAAAACTCTTAGATAACTATGGCCTTTCACCATTTATAAAACAAGAGACAAGTCCAGAAGTGAGGGGGTCACTTGGCCCAGGCAGGTAAATCATGGCAATACAAACTAGAAATACTTTGAGAACACAGAAGAAAGGACCAATAATTGACCAGCTAAATTGAAGAAAGGTTTGCAGAGAACTGCATAACATTTAAGATGGGGACAAAAAGATGAAGAGGGTGAAAGGGTGTTCAGAAAGTCTTGGAAAGAGAGTCACTTATTCTGGGAAACAAAGAATGAGTTCCTGTGGCTAGTTAGAAAAGAAAACTAAAAAGGTAAGTTAGAGCCTGACTGTGAGAGTTGGAATGTCTACATTGTTTCTGAGCTTTACTTTGTAGGTTAATTGGAAATCAGCAAAAGTCTGTATGCCAGGAACTAAGACAATCGGATCATTTCACCTAGGAAGATCAATGTGACATCAGTGTTTTTATCATGACCCAAAGAAGTGAGACCAGCACAATGAGAAGCAGTTGTTATGGTCTAATAGTCAAATTGAGCATTGATAAGCTAGATGATTGAATCAAACTGCCTCTCTGGAGACTACTCATTACTCCTGATTCTATCCCCTGGAAACACGCATGTCAAATCCAATTCCTTTTACTATTATTATTTTTACATTACAAGCTTTTATATAATTGAAGAAATACATCAAGGTTCTTTCTACTCTGTTTTAGTTCTTTCCTTGCGGGCGGGGGGGAGGTTGTGTATCCAGACCTCAGTGATTCCTAAGGGCTTTCTCAGCTATGACATCCTGCCAGACTAATTCTCTGTAACCTATAAATCCATCTTTATCAGCTGGTCTTTTTAGGGATAGGAGCAGTTCCTCTGTTCAGTTTTGATGGAGTTACTTCTTCTTTCCCAGGAGTTGGTTGCAAATGGCATCCCATTATAATACTCTTCAGCTCAGGTTTCCCATTTTTCTCTTATTCCATTTCAGCAACAATCCTCAGAGACATTGGAGAAGGCAATGTCAGGATGCTGGGCATGCATATTCCCATAAAGAATATTGATATGTTGGCTTCTGTTTTAATTTCTATGAGTGCCATTCTCCTGCTCATTGCTCTGGCTCTTGGTGGTGTGGTCTGGTATCAGCATCGGCAAAGAAAGCTACGACGCAACAGGAGGTCCATCCTGGATGACAGCTTCAAGCTTCTGTCCCTCAAGCAGTAACAGCTACATCCTGCGACTTCACATCTTGAATTCAGTCCCAGAAGGCCATGCTCTGGCAACTGACCCCACTGTTAAAGGGGCATGGGTAGTAGAGATGCAAAGGAGGGAATCAAACTCATCTGGGCGTTTCTTCACTTATTTATTTACATGGAAATTATATACTTTCTCGTTCTCTTTTTTTTTCTTCACTTGGGCAGCTGGGGCAAGGGAGTCCCCTCAAATCCTATATCACAAGTTTCAACAGCTGGATTATATCAACCACTGACACTAGTAAGATCTAGAAATTACTAATAACTGATTCTTCTCACAAAGTATATACCAAGGATAAAAATCATTGATTAGATTTCTATTGCTTTTCAGGACCTAGGCAAGTTCACTTTGATCCAAGGCTAAGTGAGCTGTGAAGATATTCCACATCTATACTAAGGACTAAGAAAATGAGCATGATGGAGAATGGGTGGGCTGGGATTTGAAGATCAAAATTTTATTTTGATTTTCCTTGAGAATAAACTATTTTGGAGAAGTGGGTAGATGTAATATTGTTGCTATGAGTACCTGCAACCACTGGAGCCAGAAGCTCCTCAGGAAGTCAGTCCCCCAAATTTCTGGGACAGATGTACTAAAGGGAATGTTGGGTATCCTTTCTATATTTTAGGCAAGGAATCCTGTACATTCAAGTATTTGGTAGAAGAGTGAACATGGTGATTTTAATGATCCCTGTGTCCTCTGGGAGTTTGTGACCATGATAGGAACAAATAACACTCACTGGGGGAGTATAATATGGGTCTGCCTATCCTGTTTGTGGAGCCTACACGTTTGTGTTTTGGAATGAAAAAGCTGTCTTAGAGTGGCGGGTATCACCTTTTAACCCACAGGTGCCAAAAGACATTTGTATTCTAAGAAAATTTTCCAGAGGGAAATAGAGGACTGAGACAAGGCTTAAACCTGTCCACTGGGCAAGGAGAGGTGGTCACAGATCTTGTGGACTCCTTGGCAATTAGGAGTATTAGAAGTCTACTTGCAATTTTGGAATATTTTTAATAGGAAAGAATCCTTCTTTCTGGTACCTTAAAGCAGTATTCCTTTGTCAACTCTAAGTTCAAGCCTCTCTGAAACTTTAGTCAGAGACCACAGACAGACAATATATAAAGCAGAGATGAGATAAGATTACCCATCCTCACTATAGTATCTATAATACCATTTTACATAGCAGCTGGAGAACAGAAGACATAAGAGGCAGAATAAAGATAACTGAAATAAGTAGTGCTTTACACTTTACAAAGCATCCAATACCTGATTGCATTTGACTTACCTTAGGTCTATCAGGGTGATACTTTGTTTTATACTTGAATAAACAAAGAATCAGATAGAGTAATTTTACCCAAGGCCGTTCAGCTAGAAGTTGAACAAGGATTCACGTCTTAATTTATCTGACTGTAGATACCTGTTTCATCCTGATATATCACAGAAACTTACATTCACTGCAGTTTTTGTCTTCCCAGGCAACTTGTCTGCCCAGTTAAGTATTCTTTGCAGATCAAATGTAGAATCCCACAGAGCATGTATTCAGTTGCCATATAGTGTTGAAGATTGGAGGAGAAAATGCAATCCAGAGCCTATTGTTCATCTTGGTTGACTGTGGTCTTTGGCTTCCTGAAGACCCTTAATGGAAATCACAGACATATAACAGGGGAAGGAGATGAAGGAAAGTTTAAATTGCTAGTTATAAAATCAGATGATAGAGCTTTTAAGCCATTACATAATCAATACACTTAACAGCAAAACTTTGTGGTCTATTGTTAATGTGGAGGATATTAAAAACCCAGTGCATGCTGGGGATTCCATATTCAGTTAATAGCTATGATTTGCATACAACTTGGAGGTTGTTAGCTTGGTCAGGGCCGATCATGAATCTGAGACAAGGAGAGGTAGGTGGAATGGGGGTACATTTCTTCTGAGTGTGTAACCCTGCTCCAGATAGGGAAATGTAAATTTAAGCCCATGTATTTTTTTTAATTTTTATTTATTTATGATAGTCTCAGAGAGAGAGAAAGAGAGAGAGAGGCAGAGACATAGGCAGATGGAGAAGCAGGCTCCATGCACCAGGAGCCCAATGTGGGATTCGATCCAGGGTCTCCAGGATCGCGCCCTGGGCCAAAGGCAGGCGCTAAACTGCTGCACCACCCAGGGATCCCAAGCCCATGTATTTTTTAAAAAATGTATTTTTGTGGGGGTTTCTCCTAGTGGGTATGTAGAACATATTTTTGACAATTAAGTGACACTTGTATTCATTTAGTTGGTCAAGCCAAGAATCCCCAAAGTCAACATATTGGTAAGTCTTGTCTATTTTGTCTCCTAAATTGCTGTAACTGATTCATTTGTTTCTATCTTTATTGCTACCACCCCAGCATTAAAAAAAATCAGCAGTTCTTTTCCTGGACAAGAATGGTAGCCTCCTGATCACTCTCCTTGCATCTACTCTAGCCCTTTACACTTGATTCTTCATGAAGAAAAGTAATGCTTTAAAAATATAAATTAGACTTACAGTTCAGATGAAATGTGACAAACTCATCTCTCTTTAGAGATAAACACTGTAAATAATAAAAAAGATAATAGAAGGACTAAAAAAGATAGAAAGGAGAAGGCAATCTGGAAAAGAACAGAGCAACAAAGCAACTGGGCATCTTCACAACACCCAGCCTAGCAGACCACAGCCCAAGATCAAAGAGGAGCCCTAGTGACAAACCCAGATAGGCCTAGAGGCAAAAAGAGTAATTGGGCCCTGCTGATATCAAGTGCCCAGAGAAGCTGGTCATCATCTATTTTGGTCAGAGACTCCCTTGTCCTTCATTAGACACTGGAAAGGACCTGCAAGAGGAATCTTAGCATACCAAGCTGCCCAACCCAGGAAACACTGTTTTGCTGCATGCTGGAGAATCCTTTTCACCTACCAGAGAAAATAAATGGCTCTGTCAGGGATCAACAGAAGCACTAATGACACCAGAGAAACCAAGAAAAACAAAATACCACAGTAAAGTCTCTGAAAATTACATTATAGTTGGAAAACAAAATTATGCCAGGATCTGTGTGCTAAATATAAACAGGGTAGGTACCTCCTAAGCCAGATTGTTTAAATAGGCTTCAAAATCCCATCATATCAAGAACCATAAAAACTACAATGTGAATGAGGAGATGATCACAAGACACAAAAACTGAAATGAATCAGCTGTTCAAATTATCTGAAAAAGGATTTTAAAACAGCTGTTATACAATTATTTCGAGAAACAATTACAAATATTCCTGAGACTGCACCAGTTCACATTCCCACCAACAGTGTATGAGGGTTCCCTTTTCTCCGCATCCTCTCCAACATTTGTTGTTTCCTGCCTTGTTAATTTTCCCCATTCTCACTGGTGTGAGGTGGTATCTCATTGTGGTCCTGAGACAAATAAAAAAATAAAAAATTCAGCAAAGCAATAAGTTTTTATGCACACGCAAAAAAAGGAAAGTAAAAAATAACTGAAATAAAAACTTCACTGGATAGGCTCGATAGTAGAGTTAGGGATGACAGAAGATAGAATTAGTGTATTTGAGGGAAAATCAGTATAAGTTACTCAATGCAAATGAGAAAATGGACTGAGTTGATAAGACCCAGGAACTTATACAACAAAAGCAGCAGATCCAGCATTTATTATCATAGGATTTCTAGAGGAAAAGAAAGATGATAGGATTGAAAGACTATTCAAAGAAATAATGTTGGAAAACTTTCCAAATCTGGAAAAGATATGTCTACAGGCTCAAAAAACTGAGTGAACCTAAAATAGGTAAACACAAAGAAATATATGCCATGGCATAGCATATCTAACTTTTAAAAAGTGAAATGAAAGAAAAAAGATTTAAAATGTCCAAAGAGAAACAGTATATATTTTAAAAATATACATTTTTTACTTATTTATTCATGACACACACACACACACACACACACACACACACGGGGGGGGGCAGAGACACAGGCAGAGGGAGAAGCAGGCTTCATGCAGGGAGCCCGACATGGGACTTGATTCCAGGACTCCAGGACCACACCCTGGGCCAAAGGCAGTGCTAAACTGCTAAGCCATCCAGGCTGTCCCAAGAAACAATATATTACTTAGAGGGGAACATCAATTTGAATGACAATGGGTTTCTATCTGAAGCCCTAGAGGTCATAAGGAAGTAGCATTACATTTTCAAGTGCTGAAAAAGAGAACTGTAAGTCACAAATTATATAACCAGGGAAACTATCCTTCAGGACTAAAGAGAAAATAAAGACATTCTCAGACAAAGAAAACTAACAGAATTTGTTGCTAGCAGACCCACCCTTAAAATATGCTAAAAGAAAGTTGTTCAAACAGAAAAGACAACTGATGACAGAGACAATCTTAGAACATCAGAAAGGGAGAAAGAAAAATAGAAAATGCAAAAATAAAGGTAAAGGAGGATATAAAAGATCTGAATAAAAAAAAATAAAAAAAATAAAAGATCTGAATAATACAGTCAGAAGTATCTGACATATATATAACACTTCACCAAGAAAAGCAGGGACGCCTAGGTGGCTCAGGGGTTGAGCATCTGCCTTCAGCTCAGGTCGTGATCTTGGGGTCCTAGGATCAAGTCCCACATCAGGTTAACCACAGAGGCCTGATTCTCCCTCTGCCTATGTCTCTGCCTCTCTATGTCTCTCATGAATAAACAAATAAAATCTTTAAAAATTTTGTAAAAAAGCAGAATACATTTATCCACATCATCATAGAACATTCATCAAGATAGACCACATAGTGGACAATTAAGCAAACATCAACAAGTCTAAAATGATTGAAATCATACACTGTGTTTGCTCTGAACACAATGGAACCATATTAGAAATTAATAACAGAAAAACAACAGGAACATCTCTAAACACACAGGAATCAAGCAATACATTTCTAAATAATTAATGAAACCAAGAAGACATCTCAAAATACAATTAAAATATGGACTTGATTAAACGTAAAGACAAAATAAATCAAAATGTTTGGGATACATTTATAACAGTGCTGAGAGGGAAACTTATAGAAATAAAGTGCATTAGAAAAGATAAAAGAGGTACCTGTGTGGCTCAGTCAGTTATGCATCTGACTCTTGGTTTCAGCTGAGGTCATGATCCCAGAGCCATTAGATCAAGCCTGGCATTGGCTCCATTCTTAGCGGGGAGTCTGCTTCTTTCCCTCTCCCTCCATCTCCTTCTATCCCTCCCTCACTCACGTTGTCTAAATAAATAATTTTTTTTAGGAGGAAAAGTCTTAATTTGATAAAAATAAGTTCATACATAAAGAAACTATAAATAGAAGAGAAAGTAAATTTGAAGCAAACAAAATGAAGGAAAACATACAGCTTAGAGAAATAAACTAAAAACTGAGGGGGGCACTTTATGGGATCAGCACTGGGTGTTATTCTGTATGTTGGCAAATTGAACACCAATAAAAAATAAATTTATTATTAAAAAGCAGAAAAATAATAGAGAAAATAAATGAAACAAAAATTGGTCCTTTAAAAAAGGCAATAAAATATAAAATTGAAAACTAACAAGACTGATAAAGATAAAAGTAATAGAAAATATACAAACCACCATTATTAGAATTGAAATGAGTTATCATTGCAAACTGTATTCACAGCTGGTGACATCACCAAGATGGCAACAAAGGTCATTCCAATTTAAGTCTTCCTCACAAGAAGACCAACTAGAAACTATCCATAAAGAAAATGCCACTGGAAAATCCCAGAACCTAGAGGTGAGGCAGAAGTACCACACTAGATCAGAGAGATGGAGAATAACTGTATTAGTAGGGTAAAAGAGAGGGTGCCTGGCTAGCTCAGTTGGAAGAGCATGAGACTCTTGATCACAGGGTTGTGATTTTGAGACACACATTGGCCTAAAGCCTATTTAAAAAAGAAGAAAAGGAAGGAAGGAAGGAAGGAAGGAAGGAAGGAAGGAAGGAAGGAAGGAAGGAAGGAAGGGGAAGAGTTTCATTTTGCTCATATCACAATTCCCCCAGTCTTGCACAGTGTCCCATGGAGAGGACCTCTCTGGGTCTATGGTTTAGCAGTGAGAGAAGAGAGTCCAAGGTGAACATCTGGTTATTCCAGAGTTGTAATGTTTCCTGGGAGGCCCACTCAGGTCTCACCTCATGAGGATCATTGTGAAATCTTCAGGGCTGAAACACCGGGGATCAGATACAGACATAGAATGGGGATTGGATTTGTAGTAACCAAACTTAAATTTTGGTGGACTGTATTCCTATTTGCATCAGTACTCAAGTCTATCCAATAGCTCTTTTCATTTACAGAGCCAAGAGGTGACCCTGTCTGTCCAATGAGCTTAATTGGCAGTTCTGCCTGAATTGGGTGTTTAGCATATTGACCCATGGAACTTATTCTATTGCTCCACCTGAGTAGGAAAGCAAACTTACAACCCTACCTAACTGCTGAGCATAGCCTCCAATTCATGCTTGGCCAGAGAACCTAGGAAGCTGAGGAGTCTCTTCTAACACCCCACTCAGGCAGGAAAACAAGACAGCTCCCTGATCATTTGGTTTTTATTTTTATTTATTTAATTTTATTTAATTCTATATAGTTAACATGGTTTTATATTAGTTTAAAGTGTACAAGAATTATTCAACAGTTCATCACATCACCCAGTGCTCATCATGACAAGTGCACTCCTTAATCCCCATCCCCAATTTCACTTATCCCACCCAATTCACCTCTGGTAACCATCAGTTTGCTCTCAATAGGGAAGAGTCTGTTTCTACATTTGTCTCTCTTCTCTCTTTTCTTTTTGCTCCTTTATTTTGTTTCTTACATTCAATAAATGAGTGACACCATATGACATTTTTCTTTCTTACACTGTCATAGTTCAATTAACATTTTATTTTCTAGTTCTATCCATGTTATTACAAATGTCAAGATTTTATTCTTTTTATGACTGAATAATATTCTTGTGTATATACACTAAATCTTCTTTATCCATTCATGTATCCATGGACACATGACCTGCTTCCATAATTTAGCCATTGTAAATAATGCTGCTATTACCATAGGGGTGCATGTGTCCCTTTGAATTGGTGTTTTTACATTTTCGGGGGGGAGTAAATAACCAATATGACTAATGGTCATAGAGAAGTTCTCTTTTTAGATTGCGAGGAACTCCATACCGTTTTGCGCAGTGACTGTACCAGTTTGCATTCTCACTATGAGTGTATGAGGGTCCATTTTTCTGCACATCCTTGCTAACACCAGTAGTTTCTTGTGTTGTTGATTTTAGCCACTTGTATAGGTGTGAGGTGATATCAAATTGTAGTTTTTATTTGCATTTCCCTAATGATGAGTAATGTTGGGCATCTTTTAATGTGTCTGTTGGCCATCTAGATCTTTTCCTTGGAGAAATGTGCAATCACGTCTTCTGCCCCTTTTTAAATTGGATTGTTTTTTGGATATTGATTTGAATAATTTATTTATATGTCTTGGATACTAACCTTTTATCAGATATATCATTTGCAAATTTCTTCTTCCATTCAGGAGGTTGCCTTTTAGATTTTTTCAATTGTTTTCTTCATTGAGCAGAAACATTTTATTTTGAAATGGGCCCAACAGTTTATTTTTGTTTTTGTTTCCCTTGCCTCAGGAGACATATCTAGAAAGAATTTGTTACAGCTGGTGTCAGAGACATTCCTACTTATGCTCTCTTCTCAGATTCTTATGGTTTCAGTCTCATACTTGGGTCTTTAATACATTTTGAATGTATTTTTGTGTATGGTATAAGAAACTGGTCCAGTTTCTTTCTTTTGCATGTAGCTGATAAGTTTTCCCAACGCCACTTGTTGTAGAGAGTGTCTTATCTCTCATTGGATATATTTCCTGCTTTGCCAAAAGTTATATGGCCATACAAGAGTGGGTTTATTTCTGTATTTTCCATTCTATTCCATTGATTTATATGTCTATTTTTGTGCCAGTGCCACACTGTTTTGATTACTACATCTTTGTAGTATAATTTGACATCTGGAATTGGAGAAAACAAATAATGCAAGGGTACAAGTAGAAAAGTGACCACTTTTTGGAAGGTAGAAGGTGTGGAAACTTGAATCTGTGTAATATAGCTGTGGATACAGCAGAGGGGAGGAAGCCTGCTTAAGGAGGCTAACACAAAGTATTATAAGGAGCATAGTGCAAAGTTGGAGCTCTTAGAAGTTTGCTACAGTAGGGGATGTGTCTGGCTTAAAGGCACACAGGTGGCAAAGAGGGCAGAATCCCAGGTATGACACAATGGTTTGAAGATCGCCTGGGTCACAAGAACAGGTGGGATCTAAGTTTTTCACTGTTATTCGGCATAGGGGTGTGGAAACAAGTTGAAAACAGTAAGTCTAGGTGCCAGCTTTCTGTTCTCTATGGCCATAAACTGCAAACAACTGTGTGGTCATGCGACCACTTTCCTGGATGGGTCCAGCAAAAGGCAAAAGTCTGGAAAGACCTTAGGAGGAACAGTGTGGGTCCGTGCCACAGGAATCCCTAAAAGTTGGAGTTGTGAAACTCAGTCATGGGCCTGAGATAGAAAACAAAACAAAACTTCAGACACAGGCAGGATGAATACAGGGTTCTGACAGAAACTGGAGAGATGAGAGTTATTGATTGCTCTTCTGTAAGGGTTCGCTGAAGAGCTAGGGGCATGAATTTTCAGGTCCAGACCTAGAAAGCTGGGCACCATAACATTCATTCCACCTATCAGTGCTGATATCAATGCAGATATGAGTAAGATGTCTTAAATAGAATTTAAAACAATGATTATAAAAATACTAGCTAGGGTTGAAAAAAGCATAGAAGAGAGTGGAAAAATCTTTTACTGTAGAGATAAAGGAACTAAAGTCCAGTCAAGCCAAAATTTTAAATACTGTAACTCAGAGGCAGTCTCAAGTGGTGGCCATAAAAACAAGGATAGAAAATCAGAAGAGCAAATAAGTGATAACAGAAGCTAAAATTATGGAAAATAATAAAGCTGAAAAGAAGAGGGAACAAAACTTTTATATCACAAAGGTAGGCCTCGGTAACTCAGCAATTCCATAAGGCAAAATAATATCCATATCATAGGAGTCCCAGAAGAAAAACAGGAAAAAGGGGCAGAAGGCTTGTTTGAACAAATTCTAGCTGAGAACTTCCCTAATCTGGGGAAAGAGTCCAAGAGGCACAGAAAACTCTTCTCAAAATCAACAAAAACATGCCAATTCCACAACATATCATAGAAAAACTCGCAAAATACAAATATAAAGAGAGAATTGGGATAAGTCATTATCATATAGGACACATAAAGCTGGCAGCAGACCTGTCAACAGAGACCTGGCAGGCCAGAAAGGAGAGGCATGATATATTTAATGTGCTAAATGGGGGGAAAAAAACATGCAGCCAAGAATACTTTACCCAGCAAGGCTGTCATTCAGAACAGGATAGATAAAGAGTTTTTAAGACAAAAAATAAAGGAATTTGTGAAGACTAAACCAGCCTTAAAGAAATAAGTGGGACCCTTGGTGTGGAAAAAGAGACCTAAAGTAACAAACTCTAGAAATGAACAGAGACAAGCTACAGGAGAAGAGACCTTACAGGTGATACAATGGCACTAAATTTATATCCTTTAATAATTACTTTGAGTGTAAATGAAATGAATGCTCCAGTTGAAAAACATAGAGTATCAGAATGGAAAAAAATTGATCAATATGCTGCTTAAAAGACATTCATTTTAGACCCTGGGATACCTCCAGATTGAAAGTGAGGGGGTGGAATAACATTTATTATGCTAATTAACATCAAAAGCAAGATGGAGTAGCCATACTTTTATTAGACATACTAGATTTTAAACCAAAGACCATAGATTTTAAACCATAAGAAATGAAGGACACTATATCATAATAAAGGTGTCTCTCCAACCAGAAGATCTAACAACTGTAAATATTTATGGTCCTAATTTGGGAGCAACCAAATATTTAAATCAATTGATAACAAACTTAAAGAAACTTATTAATAGGGATCCCTGGGTGGCGTAGCGGTTTGGCGCCTGCCTTTGGCCCAGGGCGCGATCCTGGAGACCCGGGATCAAATCCCACATCAGGCTCCTGGTGCATGGAGCCTGCTTCTCCCTCTGCCTGTCTCTCTCTCTCTCTCTCTCTCTCTCTCTCTCTCTGTGACTATCATAAATAAAAAAAAAATTAAGAAACTTATTAATAATAATACAATAATAGTAGAGGACTTTAACATTGCACTCACAGCAATAGACATTTCACCTTAGCAGAAGATCTACAAGGAAACAAGGGATTTGAATGACAAACTGGACTAGATGAACTTAACAGATATATACAGAACATTTCATCCTAAAGCAGGAGGTACACATTCTTTTAGAGTTCACATGGAACATTCTCTAGAATAGATCATGTACTGGGTCACAAATAAGGCCTCAAATGGTATAAAAAGTTGGAGATCGGGTAGCCAGGGTGGCTTAGTGGTTTAGCGTCTTCTGCCTTTGGCCCAGGGCATGATCCTGGAGACCCGGGATTGAGTCCCATGTCAGGCTTCCTGCATGGAGCCTGCTTCTCCCTCTGCCTGTGTCTCTGCCTCCCCCACTCTGTGTCTCTTGTGAATAAGTAAATAAAATCTTTAAAAAAAACAGTATTTGTTTTTGAAAAATGTTGGAGATCATACCATGCAGATTTTCAGACCACAATGCTATGAAACTTGAACTCAATTATAAGAAGAAATTTGTAAGGGCCACAAATACATGGAGATTAAAGAACATCCTACTAAAGAATGATGGTTCAACTAGGAAATTTAAAATAATTTTAAAAAATACATGGAAGGAAATGAAAATCAAAACACAACAGTTCAGAGCCTTTGAGATGCAGTGAAGGTGATCCAAAGAGGGAAGTATATAGCAATATGGGCCTTCCTTAAGAAGCTAGAAAAGTCTCAAAAACACAACCCAACTTTACACCTAAGGGGCTGGAAAAAGAAAATCAAATAAAGTCTAACTCCAGCAGGAGAAGAGAATTAATAAAGATTACATCAGAAATCCATGATATACTTCACCCACGTTGAAGCAAATGGTGGGTATTTGTCATTTCTAATAGCTGAGTAATATTCCATTGTATACATAAACCACATCTTCTTTATCCATTCATCTTTCGTTGGACACTGAGGCTCCTTCCACAGTTTGGCTATCGTGGCCATTGCTGCTATAAACATCGGGGTGCAGGTGTCCCGGCGTTTCATTGCATTTGTATCTTTGGGGTAAATCCCCAACAGTGCAATTGCTGGGTCGTAGGGCAGGTCTATTTTTAACTGTTTGAGGAACCTCCACACAGTTTTCCAGAGTGGCTGCACCAGTTCACATTCCCACCAACAGTGTATGAGGGTTCCCTTTTCTCCACATCCTCTCCAACATTTGTTGTTTCCTGCCTTGTTAATTTTCCCCATTCTCACTGGTGTGAGGTGGCATCTCATTGTGGTTTTGATTTGTATTTCCCTGATGGCAAGTGATGCAGAGCATTTTCTCATATGCATGTTGGCCATGTCTATGTCTTCCTCTGTGAGATTTCTCTTCATGTCTTTTGCCCATTTCATGATTGGATTGTTTGTTTCTTTGGTGTTGAGTTTAAGAAGTTCTTTATAGATCTTGGAAACTAGCCCTTTATCTGATATGTCATTTGCAAATATCTTCTCCCATTCTGTAGGTTGTCTTTGAGTTTTGTTGACTGTATCCTTTGCTGTGCAAAAGCTTCTTATCTTGATGAAGTCCCAATAGTTCATTTTTGCTTTTGTTTCTTTTGCCTTCGTGGATGTATCTTGCAAGAAGTTACTGTGGCCGAGTTCAAAAAGGGTGTTGCCTGTGTTCTTCTCTAGGATTTTGATGGAATCTTCAGTCGGAGAAGGACAAACATTATATGTTCTCATTCATTTGGGGAATATAAATAATAGTGAAAGGGAATATAAGGGAAGGGAGAAGAAATGTGTGGGAAATATCAGAAAGGGAGACAGAACGTAAAGACTGCTAACTCTGGGAAACGAACTAGGGGTGGTAGAAGGGGAGGAGGGCAGGGGGTGGGAGTGAATGGGTGATGGGCACTGGGGGTTATTCTGTATGTTAGTAAATTGAACACCAATAAAAAATAAATTAAAAAAAAAGAAATCCATGATATAGAAATTGAAGAAAAAAACAGTAAAACAGATCAACAAAACTAGGAGCTGGTTCTTTGAAAGAATTAACAAGATGGTAAACACTTAGACTTATCAAAAAGAAGAGAGAGGATCAGAATAAATAAAATTGTGAATTAAAGAGATCATTGCAAACACTGCAGAAATACAAACATTTATAAGAGAATATTATGAGCCATTACATGCCAACAAATTAGGCAATCTGGAAGAAATGGATGCATTCCTAAAAACATATTAAGTACTAAAACTGAAACAAGAAGAAATAAAAAAAAATCTGAACATATCCATAACCTGCAAAGAAATTGAATCAGTACTCAAAAATCTCCCAATAAACAAGAGTCCAGGGCCAATGGATTCCAAGGGGAATTATAGCAAACATTTAAAGAATTGTTATGTGTTCTTCTGAAACTGTTCCAAAAAATAGAAATGGTAGAAAAAGTTCCAAACTCATCCTATGAGGCCAACACTACCTGATCCCCAAACCAGAAAAGACCCCACTAAAAAGAAGAATCACAGATCAATATCCCTGAGGAACATGGATGCAAAAATTATCAACAAGATATGAGTTAATTGGATACAATAGTACATTAAAAGGATTATTCACCAGGACCAAGTGGGATTTATTCCTAGGCTGCAGGGGTCATTCAACATCTACCAATCAATCATAATCAACGTGCTACAACACATTATTTAAGAAAGGGTAAGAACCATATGGTCCTCTCAATAGATGCAGAAGTATTTGACAAAATAAAGCATCCTTTCTTGATAAAAACCCTCCACAAAACAGGGATAGAGTGAACACACTTCAACCTTATAAAGGCCATATGCAAAAGACTCACAACTAATGTCATCCTCAATGGGGAAAAACTGAGAGCTTTTCCCCTAAGGTCAGGAACATGACAGGGATATCCTTTCTCACTGCTGTTGTTTGACATAGTACTGGAAGTCCTAGTCTCAGCAATCAGACAGCAAAAAGGAATAAAAGGTATCCAAATTGGCAAGGAAGATGTCAAACCTTCACTATTTTCAGATGACATGATACTCTATGTAGAAAACCCGAAGGACTACACAAAATTTTTTTAAAAATTGCTAGAACTCATACATGACTTCAGAAAAGTTGTAGGATATAAGATCAATGTGCAGAAATTTGTTGCATTTCTACACACCAATAATGTAGCAGAAAGAGAAATCAAGGAATTGATCCCATTTACAATTGTGCAGAAAAAAAGACACCTCAGAATAAAATTAACCAAAGAGGTAAAAGATCTATATTCTGAAAAGTATAGTAAGCATGTGAAAGAAATTGAGGGAGACACCAAGAAATAGAAAAACACTCCATGTTAATGGATTGGAAGAACAAATATTGCTAAAATATCTACACTACCCAAAGCAATCTACACATTTAATGCAATTTTTTCAAAATAACACAAACATTTTTCACAGAGCTGGAACAAATAGTTCTGAAATTTTTATAGAACTAGAAAAGATCCAGAATAGCCAAAGTAAAGTTGAAAAAGAAAACCAAAGCTGGAGGCATCACAATGCCAGACTTCAAGCTGTACTACAAAGCTGTAATAATCAAGGCAGCATGATACTGTGACAAAAACAGACATATAGATCAATGGAACAGAATAAATAACCTAGAAATGGACCCTTCACTCTATGGTCATCTAATAGTTGATAAAGCAGGAAAGAACGTCCAATGGGGGAATAAAAAGTCTCTTCAGGAAATGGTGTTGGGGAAAATTGTACAGCTAAATTCAGAAGAATGAAACTGGACCACTTTCTCAACCATACACAAAAATAGACTCATAATGGATTAAAGACCTAAATGTGAGACAGGAATCCATCAAAATCCTAGAGGATAACTCACTCAGCAACACCCCCCCTTTTTTTTTTACCTCAACTGCAGCAACTTTTTACTAGACAGATGTTCAAAGGCAAGAGAAACAAAAGCAAAAAAGAACTTCTAGCACTTTATCAGGATAAAAGTCTTTTGCACAGCAAAGGAAGCAATCAATAGAACCACACGTCAACCTACAGAATGGACAGGAGATATTTGCAGATGACTTAGCAGATAAAAGGCTAATGTACAAAATCTGGAAGGAACTTATCAAGCTTAACACCCAAAAAACAAAAAATCCAGTTGAGAAATGGGCAGAAGACATGAATAGACATTTATTCAAAGAATACATACAAATGGCTACAGGCAGATGAAAAAAATATTCAAAATCATTCATCATCAGAGAAATATAAATCAAAACCACAATGAGATACCACCTCACAATTTTCAGAATGGCTATAATGAACAAATCAGGAGAAAATAGATGTTGGTGAGTATGTGGAGAAAGGGGAACCCTCTTACACTATTGCTGGGAATCAAACTGGTTCAGCCACTCCAGAAATCAGTATGGAGTTTCCTCAAAACTTAAATTTAGAACTTCTGTATGACTCAGCTATTGCACTACTAGGTATTTATCCAAAGGATACAGAAGTAGTGTTTTTATAGAGCACAAGCACCTGTGTTTATAGCAGCAATGTCCACAATTGCCAAAATATATAGAAAGTCCAGATGTCCATTAATGGATGAGTGCATAAAGAAGTGGTACACATACACACACACACACACACACACGCACACACACACACACACACACTGGAATATTACTCAGCCATCAAAAAAGAATGAAACCTTTCCATTTGCAAGGACATAGTTGGAACTAGAGTATATTATGCTAGTCAAAATAAGTCACTCATAGAAAGACAAATACTATATGATTTCACTCATGTGGAATTTAAGAAACAAAATAGATAAACATAAAAGAAGGCAAGGAAAAATAAAATAAGATAAAAACAGAGAGAGCCAAACCATAGGAGACTCTAACTAGGAAACAGAGGGTTGCTAGAGTGGTGGTGGATGGGGGATGAGGTAATTGAGTGATGAGAATTAAGGAAGGCACTTGATGTTATGAGTACTGGGTGTTATAAGCAACTGCGAATCACTAAATTCTACCCTGAGCCTAATAATACACTATTCATTAGTAACTTTAAATGAAAAAGAAGAAATTACAAATGTAAATATTTATGCACCCAATATCAGAGCACATAATATATGAAGCAAATACAAATAAAACCAAATGGAGAAATAAACAAATACAATAATAGGTCGTAACTGTAATACTTTACTCTCAACAATGGATAGACCATCCAGACAGAAAACCAATAAGAAACAGTGGATTTCAACAACATTATAGGTCAAATGGATCCAGTTTCACATACAGGACATTCCATAAAGCAGCACCAGAATACACATTAGTTTCAAATGTGTACTGACATATTTTTTAAATATTTTATTTATTTATTTCAGAAAGAGACTGAGTGAAGGGAGGGGCAGAAGGAGAGAGAGAGAATCTCAAGCAGACTCCATATAGTGAGTACAGAGCCCAATACAGGACTTAATTCCTCGACCCTAAGATCATGACCTGAGCCAAAACCAAGAGTCATATACTTAACTGACTGAGCCACTGATAATTTTTAAGGTAAAATGGATATCAGCCATAAAACAAGTCCAAAATTTCAAGAAGTTAGAAATTATATCAGATATATTTTTTGATCACTATTGTATGGAAGTAGATATCAATAACAGGAAGAAAACTGGAAAATACAAAAATACATGGAAATCAAAGTATACACTCCTGAACAACCAAGTATCATACACACACACAAATATCAAAAGTGAGACTAAGGGAAGATAAAAGAATAGGAGTATTCTGAGCTCACCTTGTCCCACAGATACACTTGAGGTAACAACTACGTTTATGTGACTAACTGTGAAAATGATCTGAAGACTAGCAGAACAAGCTTTCCACAGCGAATTGTAGAAAGAAAGCCGTATCAATAGGGTAAAAACGATAGAGAGGTGATTCAGAGCCAAACCTCCAGTGCAACTAACCACAGACAGGAGAGATATAACAAGCAAAAAAGCAAGAAGATCAGACCCCACAGCAGGCACCCCTGACACTAGGGAACTGTACTGAGAAGACAAAGTTCTCATAACATCTGGCTTTGAAAAAATAGTGGTGCTTAAATTTGCAGAGCTTTAAAATCAGTTGGCTTAACTCCAGGAGAGCCAGAAAGCATTAGGAATCTGAGTCCACACCCTTAGAGATAGATTATCAAATAACTCAGCCTGAGGGGATCCCTGGGTGGCTCAGTGGTTCAGCGCCTGCCTTTGGCCCAGGGCGTGATCCTGGAGTCCCGGGATGGAGTCCCACATCAGGATCCCGGCATGGAGCCTGCTTCTCCCTCCTCCTGTGTCTCTGCCTCTCTCTCTCTATGTCTATCATGAATAAATAAATAAATAAAATCTTTAAAAAAAATAACTCAGCCTGAAACACAGCACAGAACCAGCAATTGGAAAAAATATTATGGTATAATACACAAGATTTACTGACTAATCTTAGAACATCTCTAGAGGGTCAGGGATCTGCAGGAGAATTCACTAGGAACAAAAGCACTGCCGGTTGCCAAGAGCTGGTGTTTGCCATTTCTATTCCCCTCCCCCAACCTAGATTTTTGGAGGTTCTGGAAAATAACACTACATACTATGGACCAGCATTCCTCTGTGTATCTGCCTCCTCCATCTCACCTGACTGAGCAAGCATCCCTCCAAAGCAGTCTCTGACTCACCACACCTAACAGGCAGACTCCTGAAATTTAGTTCACCTACACCTGTGGCAGAGAAGAGAATTTCAGACACCTAAGCTTACTGTCAACCGTGCCTACCATTGAAACTGTGGTGGCTGCAATATCAACAGCCCTGAGAACAAATTTGGCCCAGAGTCCCCACAATAGGCAAAACAGGTTATTGCATCCAGCTGAGATGAAGGCAATTATGCCTGACACAAATGGATGGCACATACAGCTCACACAAAGGACACCCATGGAATACCTGGTTCTAGAGACCAAAGAGAATTGTTTTATAGGGCACCATATAACAACAGTTTCATCTACACAAGGCCCCTAGTTTCAAGACCAGGAAACATAGCTGAACTAAGTAAGACATAGAAACAAGGAAAGAGAAATAGAAAAAAAAGTCTTCATATGTCCCAAATGAAAGAACAAGGGAAAAATCACAGTAACACAACTAAATAAAATGGAAATAAACAATATGCCTGACAAGAATACAGAGTAATGGTCATAAATATACTCACAGAACTTGAGAAGTAAGTGGAAGAACTCAGTGAGAATTTCAACAAAAATATTGGAAATATAAAAAACAACCAGTCAGACAGGAAATATTTAGTAACTGAAAATTTAAAAATCTACAAAAAGTAATCAACACTATATTAGAAAATATGGAACTAGGGGATCCCTGGTGGCTTAGTGGTTTAGTGCCTGTGTTCACCCAGGCAGTATCCTGGAGTCCCAGGATGGAGTTCCACATCAGGCTCCCTGTATGGAGCCTTCTCCCTCTGGCTGTGTCTCTGCCTCTCTCTCTCTCTCTTTTTAATTTTTTTTCTCTCTCTTTCTTTCATGAATAAATGAATAAACTCTTACAAATCTTAAAAAAGAAAATATGGAACCAATAAATGATTAGGAAGACAAGGTACTGGAAAGCAATCAAGTCAGACAGTAAAATGAAAAAAAAATGAGAATAGGTTGAAACTCTGGACACCATTACGATTAACAACATTCACATTATAGGGATCCTGGAAGAAGAAGAGAGAGAAAGAAAATTTATTTGAAGAAATAATAGCTGAAAACTTCACAAATCTGTAGAAGAAAACAGAATTCAAATTCAGGAGGCACAGAGAGTTCCCAAAAACTCAACTAAAGAAGGTCAATATCAACACATACTAATAAAAATGCAGGGGGAAAAGTAGCAATAAAAACAGAAATAATAACAATTGTAACAATATTATGAAAACCTAATTCCAAAAAAAAATTGGAAAATTTAGAAGAAATAGATATTTCCTAAAATCATATAACCTGTCATAACAGGAAGAAATAGAAAATTTGAACAGACCAATTACCATCAATGATATTGAATCAGTAACCAAAAATTCCAAACAAGCCAGGAGAATACAGCTTTACAGGAAAATTCGACCAAATGTTTAAAGATGAGTTAATGCCTATACTTCTCAAAATTTCTCAAAAAATAGAAGAGGAAGGAAAATGTCCAAAGTCATTCTCATGAGGCTGATATCACTCTGATGACAAAATCAAAGACACCACAAAAAAAAGAGAACTACAGGCCAATATCTCTTATGAATATAGATGTAAAAATCCTCAACAAAATGTTAACAAACTGAATTCAACCATACATTAAAAAAATACTTCACCACAATCTATTGGGATTTATTCCTGGGTTACAAGGGTTGTTCAACATTCACAAATCAATCAATGTGATACATGACTCAATAAGAGAAAGGATAAGGACCACATGATCATTTAAATAGATGCAGAAAAACCATTTGACAAAATACAACATCAATTCATAATAAAAACTCTCAATAAAGTAGGTTTAGAGGGAACATGCCTCAATATAATAAAGGCCATATATGAAAAATCCACAACCAACATCACCCTTAATAGGGAAAAACTGAGAGCTTTTCCTCTAAGTTTGAAAAAAATATAAGGATTTTCACTGTCACCACTTTGTTTTATTTTCATTAGGATTGATTTTATTTATTTGAGAGATAAAGAGATTGTGATTGAGCATGAGCAAGGGGAGGAGCAAAAGGAGAGGGAGAGAATCTTAAGCAGACTCTGCACTGAGCATGGAGCCTGTCGTGAGACTCGACCTCACAACCCTGAGATCATGACCTGAGCTAAAATTAAGAGTGGGAAACTTAACTGACTGAGACACCCCAGGTGGCCCTAGCACCAGTTTTATTCAGCATAGTATGGGAAATCCTAACTACAGGAATCAGACATAAAATATTAGAAATAAAAAATATCAAAATCAGTAAGGAGGAATTAAAACTTTCACTACTTGCAGATGACATGATCCTGTATATAGACAACGTGAATGACACTACAAGAAAACTTCTAGAACTGATAAATTCAGTAAAGTCACAGGATACAAAATCAATGTACAGAAATGTGTTGCATTTCTATATACCAATAATGGAAGCAGCAGAAGGAGAAATTAAGAAAAACAACTCCATATATAATTGCACCAAAAATAATAAGATACCTAGAAATAAACCTAGCCAGAAAGATGAAAGAACTGTAAAACACTAATGAAAGAAAGTGAAGATGACATTAAGAAAAGACATTCTATGTTCGTGGATTGGAAGAACAATATTGCTATAATAGCTATACTGCTCAAATAAATTTGCACATTTAATGCAAGTCCTATCAAAACACCACCAGCATTTTCCAAGAACAAGAACAAACCTATACTTTGTTCAGAATCACAAAGACCCAAAATAGACAAAGCAATTTTGTAAGAAGAAAAATAAAATTGGAGGCTTCATAATTCTGGTCTTCAAATTATACTAAAAAGCTGTAGCCATCAAAACAGTATGATACTGGCCCAAAATAGACACATAGGTCATTAGAACAAAATAGAAATAAACCCCTGCAAAATGGTCAGTTAACTTATGAAAAAAGAGCCAAGAATATAGAATGAGGTAAGGACAGTCACTTCAATAAATGATGTTGCAAAAATTTGATAGTCACATGAAAAAAAAAACATTTTACCATAATCTTACATCATATACAAAATCATATAAAACCCATAAAAATGGAGGTATAGTCTTGAATGTAAGACCTGAAACCACAAAACTTCTAGAAAAAAAATGTAAGTTCTTAGACATTGATCTTGGCAATGACTTTTTGGATTTGACACTAAAGGCAAAGAAAATTAAAAAGAAGTAGAACAATAACAATGTGCCTGTCCCACCCAAGTGAGCTAATCTATTTTCAGTCTTGGTATTAATAAACTTCTGCCTCATTATATTTTTGCAAATAACATTCGTCATCATCTATCATTTTATTTGTTTTTGTCAGGGCTTGTGGTTCCAAGAATCAGAAACATTCTGTTGAGAAGCTGACAAGATGGAGGAGAAGTAGGGGTACTCAACACACATGGCTGCACCAAACTACTTAGATTACTTTCAAACCATCCTAAAAAAACTACAAATTCGACCTGAGATTTAAAGAAAGAAGAGCTGGAACACTACAGAGAGAAGGGTTTTCTCTTCTAACAAGAACATCTAGGGTGAAATTGACCTAGGTCATGGTTGATATTCTTGATTCAGCATGCTCATACAGCCACTCTGCACTGAGAAAAATGAGTAGAAAGAAGAACTCACTACAAAAGAAAGAATCAGAAACAGTACTCTTTCCCACAGAGTTACAGAATTTGGATTACAATTCAATGTCAGAAGGCCAATTCAGAAGCACAATATTAAAGCTACTGGTGGCTCTAGAAAAAACCATGAAGGAATCAAGAGAATTAATGACTGCAGAATTTGGATCTAATCAGGCCAAAATTAAAAATCAATTAAATGAGATGCAATCCAAACTGCAGGTCCTAACAATGAGAGTTAATGAGGTAGAAGAGAGTGAGGGACATAGAAGACAAGTTCAAAGGCAAGGAAGGAAGCTGAGGAATAAAAGAGAAAAATAATTAAAATTCCATGAAGAAAGGTTAAAGGAAATAAATTATAGACTCAGAAGGAAAAATCTATATATAATTGGGGTTCCAGAGGGCGCTGAGAGGGACAGAGAAACAGAAAGAATATTTTATTTTATTTTTTTTTTTTAATTTTTATTTATTTATGATAGTCACAGAGAGAGAGAGAGAGGCAGAGACACAGGCAGAGGGAGAAGCAGGCTCCATGCACCGGGAGCCCGACGTGGGATTCGATCCTGGGTCTCCAGGATCGCGCCCTGGGCCAAAGGCAGGCGCCAAACCGCTGCGCCACCCAGGGATCCCAGAAAGAATATTTTAAAACCTCATAGCTGAGAACTTCCCTAATTTGGGAGGGAAACAGGCATTCAGATCCAGGAGATAGAGAGGCCCCCCCTAAAATCAATCAAAAACCATTCAACACCTGGACATTTAATAGTGAAACTTGCAAATTCCAAAGAAAAAGAGAAAATCCTTAAAACATCAACAGACAAGAAATCCCTAACTTATATGGGGAGAAATATTAGATTAACAACAGACCTCTATACAGAGACCTGGCAGGCCAGAAAGGGCTGGCAGGATATAGTCAGGGTCCTAAATGAGAAAAAAACATGCAGCCAAGAACACTTTATCCAGCAAATCTCTCACTCACAATAGAAGGAGAAATAAAGAGCTTCCAAAAGAGGCAGAAACTGAAAGAATATGTAACTACCGAAACAGCTATGCAAGAAATATTAAGGGGGACCCTGTAAAAGAAAGAGGAAGCCCAAATAAATAACCCACAAAACAGGGACTGAATATGTATTATGATGACACTAAATTCATATCTTTCAAAACTAACTGTGAACATGAATGGGATAAATGATCTTATCAAAAGATGCAGGGTTTCAGACTGGATAAAAAAGCAAGAGCCACCTATTTGCTGTCTACAAGAGAGTCATTTTAGAACTAAGGACACCTACAGCCTGAAAATGAAAGGTTGGAGAGCCATTTACTATTCAAATGGTCCTCAAAGAAATCTGGAGTAGCAATCCTCATATCAGATAAATTAAAGTTTACCCCAAAGACTGTAGTAAGAGATGAAGAGGGACATTATATCATACTAAAAGGGTTTATCTAACAAGAAGACCTAACAATCATGAATATTTATGCCCTGAATGTGGGAGATTCCAAGTACATCAATCAATTAAAAATGAAAGTAAATACATAATTAGATAATAATACCTAATAGAAGTAGATTTCAACGTGGCATTTTCTGCAAATCACAGATCTTCTAAGCACAACATCTTCAAAGAAACAGGAGCTGTACCTGATACACTGATTCAAATGGATTTCACAGATGTATACAGAATTTAACATGCAAACGCAACCAAATACACATTCTTCTCAAGTGCACATGGAACTTTCTCCAGAATAGACCACATACTGGGTCACAAATCAGGTCTCAATCAACACCAAAAGATGGGGATTGTCCTCTGCATATTTTCAGACCATAAGGCTTTGAAACTTGAACTCAATCACAAGAAGAAATCTGGAAGAAACTCAACCACGTGGAGGTTAAAAGCATTCTGCTAAAAGATGAATGGGTTCAACAGGAAATAAGAGAAGAATCAAAAAGATTCATCGAAACTAATGAAAATGAGGATAAAACTGTTCAAAATCTTTGGGATACAGCAAAAACAGTCCTAAGAGGGAAATACATCGCAATACATGCATCCCTCAAAAAATTGGAAAAAATGCAAATACACAAGTTAACCTGGCACATAAAGGAACTGGAGAAAGAACAGCAAATACAACCTACACCCAGCAGAAGAGAGTTAATAAAGTTTCGAGCAGAACTCAATGAAATAGAGACCAGAAGAACTGTGGAACAGATCAACAAAACCAGGAGTTGGTTCTTTGAAAGAAATAGCAAAATAGAAGGCAGCCTGGTTGGTTGGCTCAGTGGTTTAGCACTGCCTTCAGCCCAGAGCATGATCCTGGAGACCCAGGATCGAGTCCCACATCGAGTTCCTTGCATGGAGCCTGCTTCTCCCTCTGCATGTGTCTCTGCCTCTCTCTCTCTCTTCTCTGTATATTCTCATGAATAAATAAATAAAATCTTAAAAAAAACAATAATAAAATAGATAAACCATTAGCCAGCCTTATTAAAAACAAAAGAGAAATGTTTCAAATTAATAAAATCACGAATTAAAAAGGAGAGATCCCAACCAATAAAAGGAAATACAAACAATTTTAAAAACATACTATGAATAACTATGAGTACGCCAATAAATTATGCAACCTAGAAGAAATGGACGCATTTCTGGAAAACCACAAACTACCAAGTCTGGAACAGGAAGAAATAGAAAACCTTAACAGGCTGATTACCAGGGAGGAAATTGAGGTAGTCATCAGAAACCTCCCAAGACACAAAAATCCAGTACCAGATGGCTTCCCAGGGGAATTCTACCAAGTGTTTAAAGAAGAAACAATACGTATTCTACTAAAGCTTTCCCAAAAGATAGAAAGGGATGGAATACTGCCAGATTAGTTTAATGAGGCAAGCATCACCTTAATTCTAAAACCACACAAAGATCCCACCAAAAAGGAGAATATCCAATATCCCTGATGAACACAGATGCAACAATTCCTGACAAGATACTAGCCAATAGGTTCCAAGAGTACATTAAGAAGATTATTCACCATGACCAAGTGGGATTTATTCCCAGGATTGACTGGTTCAACACTCATGAAGCAATCAACGTGATAAATCATATCAACAAGAGAAAAAACAAGAATTCTATGATCCTCTCAATAGATGCAGAGAAAGCATTTGACAAAATACAGCATTCCTTCCTGATCAAAACTCTTCAGAGTGTTGGGGTAGAGGGAACATTCCTCAGAGTCTTAAAAGCCATCTACAAAAAACCCAGAGCAAAGATCATTCTCAATGGGGAAACACTGGGAGTCTTTCCCCTAAGATCAGGAACAATACAGGGATGTCCACTCTCACCACTGCTATTCAACATAGTACGAGATGTCCTAGCTTCAGCAATCAGGCAACTGAAAGAAATAAAAGGCATTCACGTTGACCAAGAAGACGTCAAAATCTCCCTCTTCACAAATGACATGATACTTTCCATAGAAAACCCAAAAATCTCCACCCCAAGATTGCTAGAATTCATATAGAAATCTGGCAGTGTGGCAGGATACAAAATACAGAATAGGGAGCTCAGAAATAAATCCGTGTATATATGGTAAGCTAATATTTGACAAAATTTTCAAGATCACACAATGGGGAAAGGATACAATAAACAAGCAAGCAAATGCCCAATCAAAAAATGGGCAAAGGACCTGAATAGAAATTTCTCCAAAGAAAACATACAAATGACCAACAGGTACATTAATAGGTGCTCAACAAAAGTAATCAGGAAAATTGAAATAAAATTCACAAATATATCATTTCACATCTGTTAAGGTGGCTATTCTCAAAAACACAAGAAATAACAATTGCTGGTGAGGATGTGGAGAAAAGTAAACTCTTAAGTGTTGATGGTGGGAAAATGAATTGGATTAGCAATTATGGAAAAGAATAATATCATTTCTTAAAAATGAGAAATAGACATACCATATGTACTAGCAATCCCACTCTCGGTATATAGCCAATGAAAGTGAAATTAGTATCTCAGAGAAATATCTGCGCCTCCATGTTCATTTCATCATTACTCATAATAGCAAAGACGTGGAAAAAAAACTGACCATTGATAGATAAATAAAGAAAATGTTATACACACACATACATAATTAATCCATTTAAAATAAGGAAATCTTGCCATTTGCAACAACATGTGTAAACCTGGAGGTCATTATGCTAAGTGGAATAGGCGAAGCAGAAAAAGAAAAATACTGTGTAGTATCACTTCTATGTGAAATCTGAGAGAAAAAGAAAAAAATCTCTTTTATATATACAGAGTGGGATGGTGGTGTTTTTCTGAGGCTGAAAGATGTGGGAATTGTGGGAAGGCCCTGAGTATATAATATCTAGCATGATGATTTAGTTAATTATACAGTATTTATACTGGAAATTTGTTGAGAGCAAATTATAAGCGTTCTCACCACAAAGAGAAGAATTAACTTTGTGAGGAAATGAATGTTTTAATGAATTTGATCACAGTAGTCATTTAAAAATATGTATGTATATCAAATCATCATGTTGTGCATGTTAAATATATACAAGTTTGTGTGTTAATTACTCCTTAATAAAGCTAGAAAAAAAGATTTTCCATTTTGAAAGCCTAAAGCTTGGTGTCATGATGATATAACATAAAGAAATGAAACGTTAAAAATTACAAGCAAGTACACCAAAAATGTGGTTATTTCCTACATTTTCTATTTATTTATTTTTGTTTGTTTACTTATTTTTATTGGAGTTTGATTTCCCAACATAAAGCATAACACCCAGTGCTCATCCAGTCAAGTGCCCCTCTCAGCGCCTGTCAAACAGTCACCCCATTCCCCCAGCCCACCTCACTATCGACTACCCGTTTTTTCCTTTCCCAAAGTTAGGAGTCTCATGTTCTGTAATCCTCTCTGATGATTCCCACACATTTTCTCTCCTTTCCCCTTTATCCCTTTAGCTATGTTTTATATTCCCTAAATGAATGAAACCATATAATGCTTATCCTTCTCCAAATGACTTACTTCACTTAGCATGATACCCTCCAGTTCTATCCACGTTGAAGCAAATGGTACGTATTTGTCATTTCCAATGGCTGAGTAATATTCCATTATATACATATACCACATCTTCCTTATCCATGCATCTTTCAATGGACACCAAGGCTCCTTCCACAGTTTGGCTATTGTGGACATTGCTGCTATAAACATTGGGGGGCAGGTGTCCTGCCTTTTCACTGCATCTCTATCTTTGGGGTAAAACCCCAGCAGTGCAATTTTTGCTGGGTCGTAGGGTACTTCTATTTTTAACTCTCTGAGGAACCTTCACACAGTTTTCCAGAGTGGCTTTACCAGTTCACATTCCCACCAAAAGTGAAGAGGGTTCCCCTTTCTCCACATCCTCTCCAATATTTGTTGTTTCCTGTCTTGTGAATTTTTCCCATTCTCACTGGTGTGAGGTGGTATCTCATTGTGGTTTTCATTTGTGTTTCCCTGAGGACAGGCGATTCAGATCATTTTCTCATGTGCTTGTTGGCCATGTCTATGTCTAATTTGGGGAAGTTTCTATAAATGTCTTTTGCTCATTTCAGGACTGGATTGTTAGTTTCTTTGCTGTTGAGTTTAATAAGTTCTTTATAGATGTTGGATACTAGCGCTTTATCTGATCTGTCATTTGCAAAAATCTTCACCCATTCTGTAGATTGTCTTTTAGTTTTGTCGACTGTTTCTTTTACTGTGCAGAAGATATTGATCTAGATAAAGTCCCAACAGTTCATTAGTGGTTTTGTATCCCTTGCCTTCATAGATGGATCTTGCAAGAAGTTGCTGTGGCCAAGTTCAAAAAGGATGTCGCCTGGGTTCTCCTCTAGGACTTTAATGGATTTTTCCCTCACATTTAGATCTTTCATCCATTTTGGGTTTATATTTGGATAGATGTAAGAGAATGGTCTTTTACATGTGGCTGTCTAATTTTTCTAGCACGATTTATTGAAGATACTATCTTTTTCCAGAGCATAGTCTTCCCTGCTTTGTTGAATATTAGTTGACCATAGAGTTCAGGGCCCATTTCTGGATTCTCTACTCTGTTCCATTGATCTATGTGTCTGATTTTGTGCCAGTACCACACTGTCTTGATGACCACAGCTTTGTAGTACGACCTGAAATCTGGCATTGTGATGCCCCCGGCTCTGGTTTTCTTTTTCAATATCCCCCTGACTATTTGGAGTCTTTTCTGATTGCAAACAAATCTTAAGGTGATTTGTTCCAACTCTCTGAAGAAAGTCCATGGTATTTTGATAGGGATTTCAATGAATATGTAAATTGCCCTGGGCAGCATAGACATTTTCACAATTTTAATTCTTCCAATCCATGAGCAAGGAATATTTTTCCATCTCTTTGTGTTTTCCTCAATATTTTTAGGAGTGTTCTGTAGTTTTTAGGGTATATATCCTTTTCCTGTTTGGTTAGGTTTATCCCTAGTTATCTCATGCTTTTGGGTGCCATCCATTGTAAATGCGATTGACTCCTTAATTTCTCTTTCTTCAGTTTCATTGTTAATGTATAGAAATACCACTGATTTCTGGGCATTGACTTTGATCCAGCCACACTGACAAATTGCTGTATAAGTTCTCGCAATCTTGGGGTAGAGTTTTTTGGATTTTCTATGGACAGTATCATGTCATCAGCAAAGAGGGAAAGTTTGACTTCTTCTTTTCCAATTTGAGTTACTTTCATTTCTTTTAGTTGCCTGATTGCTGAGGCTAGGACATCGAGTACTATGTTGAATAGCAGTGATGAGAGTGGTCATCCCTGTCGTGTTCCTGATGTTAGGGGAAAGGTTCCCAGTGTTTCCCCTTTGAGAATGGTATTGGCGGTGGGCGTTTTATAGATGGTTTTTAAGATGCTGAGGAATGTTCCCTCTACCCCAACACTCTGAAGAGATTTGATCAGGAATGGATAATGTATTTTGTCAAATGTTTTCTCTGCATCTATTGAGAGGATCATATGTTTCTTTTTTTTCTGTTGTTGATATGATCTATCACATTGAATGCTTTATGAGTGTTGAACAAGCCTTGCATCCGAGGGATAAATCCTACTCAGTCATCGCAAATAATCTTCTGAATGTATTGTTGGATCTTATTGGCTAGTATTTTGTTGAGAATTTTTACATCTGTGTTCACCAGGGATATTCGTCTATGATTTTCCTTTTTTGGTGGGGCCTTTGTCTGGTTTTGGAATTAAGGTGACACTGGCCTCATAAAATAAGTTTGGAAGTATTACATCCCTTTCTACCTTTCAGGACAGCTTTACTAGAATACGTATTGTTTCTTCTTTAAACATTTGATAGAATTTCCCTGGGAAGCCATTTGGTCCTGGACTTTGGTGTCGAGGTAGGTTTTTGATGACTGCTTCAATTTCCTCCCTGGTAATCAGCCTGTTCAGGATTTCTATTTCTTCCTGTTCCAGGTTTGGTAGTTTGTGGTTTTCCAGAAATGTGTCCATTTCTTCTAGATTGCCTCATTATTGGCATATAGCTGTTCATAATATGTTTTTAAAATCGTTTGTATTTCCTTGGTATTGGATGTGATCTCTGTTTTTGCATTGGTGATTTTATTAATTTGAGACTTTTCTCTATTGTTTTTAATAAGGCTGGCTAATGTTTTATCTATCTTATTGATTCTTTCAAAGAACCATCTCCTGGTTTTCTCTATTTCTACAGGTCTCTATTTCTGTAGAAAGATTCTGCTCGAATCTTTATTAACTCTCTTCTGCTTGATGTAGGTTGTATTTGCTGTTCTTTCTCCAGTTCCCTTAGTGCGAGGTTAACTTATGCATTTACTTTTTTTCCAATTTTGCATGTATTGTGATATATTTCCCTCTTAGGACTGCTTTTGCTGTATCCCAAAGATTTTGAACAGTTTTATCCACATTTTCATTAGTTTTGATGATACTTTTTTAAATTATTTTCTAATTTCCTATTTGACCCATTCATCTTTTAGCAGAATGATTTTAACCTCCAAATTTCTTGTTGGGATTGAGTTCAAGTTTCAAAGCCTTATGGTCTGAAAACATGCAGAGGACAATCACCATCTTTTGGTATTGGTTGAGAACTGATTTGTAACCCAGTATGTGGTCTATTCTGGATAAAGTACCAAGTACCATGTGCACTTGAGAAAAACGTGTATTTAGTTACAGTCGAATATAAAGTTATATATATATATATATATATATATGAAATCCATCTAGTCCAGTGTATCATTTAAAGCTCTTGTTTCTTTGGAGATGTTGTGCTTAGAAGATCTCTCATTTGCAGAATGTGCCATGTTGAAGTCTCCTACTTTTATTTTTTTTGAAGGCTCCTACTTTTAATGTATTATTATGTAAATGTCTCTTTACTTTGGTTATTCATTGCATGATATACTTGGCAGCTCCCACATTAGGGGCATAAATATTCATGATCGTTAGGTCGTCTTATTGGATAGACCCTTTAAATATGACATAGTGTCCCTCTTCATCTCTTACTACAGTCTTTGGGATAAACTTTAATTTATCTGATATGGGGATTGCTACCCTGCTTTCTTTTGAGGACCATTTGAATGGTAAATCGTCCTCCAACCTTTGATTTTCAGGCTGGAGGTTTCCTTACGTCTAAAGTGAGTCTCTTGTAGACAACAAATAGATGGGTCTTGCTTTTTTATCCAATCTAAAACCCTGTGTCTCTTGATGGGATCATTTAGCCCATTGATGTTCAGATTTACTATTGAAAGATATGAATTTAGTGTCATCGTAATACGTAATTAGTCCCTGTTTTTGTGGATTATATTTTGGGCTTCCTCTTTCTTTAACAGAGTCCCCCTCAATATTCCCAGCAGAATTCATTTGGTGGCCACATGTTCTTTAAGTTTCTGGCTATCTTGGAAGCTCTTTGTTTCTCCTATTCTGAATGAGAACCTTGCTGGATAAAGTATTCTTGGCTGCATGTTCTTCTCACTTAGAACCTCGAATATATCCTGCCAGCCCTTTCTGGCCTGCCAGGCCTCTGTGGAGAGGATGCTCTTAATCTAATATTTCTCCCCATATAAATTAGGGATCTCTTGTCTGTTGCTGCTTTAAGGATTTTCTCCTTGGACGTGGGGCAAGATGGCGGTAGAGTAGGGTCCTCAAGTCACCTGTCCTCACTAGCTTACCTAGATAACTTTCAAATCATCTTGAAAACCTATGAATTCGGCCTGATATTTAAAGGGAGAATAGGAGGGGGCAAGATGGCAGAAGAATAGGGTCCCGTGTCACCTGTCCCCACCAAATTACCTAGATAACTTTCAAATCATCCTGAAAACCTATGAATTTGGCTTGAGATTTAAATTCTAGTTTAGTTTATTTTATTTTTTATTCATAGAGACACAGCTAGAGAGAGAGAGGCAGAGACACAGGCAGAGGGAGAAGCAGGCACCATGCAGGGAGCCCGATGTGGGACTCGATCGTGGGTCTCCAGGATCACGCCTTGGGCTGCAAGCGGCGCTAAACCAGTGTGCCACCGGGGCTGCCCTCGGCTTGAGATTTAAAGAGAGAACAACTGGAATGCTACACTGAGAAGAGTTCATGCTTCTATCAAGGTAGGAAGACGGGGAAAAAATAAAGAAAGAAACAAAAGGCATCCAAGGTGGAGGGGCCCCACGAGGAGCTAGGGTAAGGCCACCCATGAGTGCCTCTAGGAGAGGAAAGCCCTCTCCCGGAGAAGCAGGAGCTTCACACCAATCTTCTCAGATGGAAAGGTGCTCACAGGGAGCTCTGGCAGGATCCCAGGAGGGGTGGGGATGCCCTCAGGCTCCCTGGGACACTAACAGAGGAACTGGGCCCTGGGGGAGAGCGTGCCACACCCCGCGGCCGAGCTCTGTAAAGGGCTGCATCACGCGCCCAGCTGGACCCAGGAGCAGCTCAGAGGCGGCTTGGGCAGAGGCTCCACGCAGTGGGAGTTGCGAGGCTGGGAGCGCAATTCCAGCAGCGCAGGCCCAGGAGCCCAGGGTGCCGGGGGACATAGCGCAAGATCCGGCGCTTCCCCTCGGGAAAGGAAGAGGCCGGGAGGACACAGGACAGCAAGGCCACTCCTGCTGCTGGGCGGCCCCAAGCTGTACAGATAAGCGCTCCCGCCCCCGCGGCATCCAGTCCCCTGCAGACTGAGACCCCCGGTAGTTTCTGCAGGAGCTGACTAAAGGGCTGGAAAACTGGCCGCTGCCACTGTTATTGTTCCTCCTGGGGCCTCAACTGATGAACATCCCTCCTGGGGCCTCAACGGATAAACAGCCTCACAGAGGCATCACAGGATAAACAGTATAAACAACTCCCACTGAGCCGTGCATGAGGCAGGGGGCTGAGCAGCTCCCCCAAGTGCTCACACTTGAGAATCAACACAGCACGACCCTCCACCAGAAGACCAGCTAGACGGAGAGGGGGGAAAAAGTCATTGACCAAGCAGCACTGGAAAATTCCAGGGGAAGTTGAAGGATTTACAGTACACAGAATCAGAGGATACTCCCCATTGTTTTTTTGTTTTCTATTTGCTTCCCCCCCGCGTTTTTTTTCTTTTCTTTTCTTCTTTTTTTTTCTCTTCTTGTTCGTTTTTTATTTTCTTTTCTTCTTTCTCTTCTCTCTTTTTCTCTTTTCCCAATACAACTTGTTTTTGGCCACTCTGCACTGAGAAAAATGACTAGAAGAAAAACCTCACCTCAAAAGAAAGAATCAGAAACAGTCCTCTCTCCCACAGAGTTACAAAATTTGGATTACAACTCAAAGTCAGAAAGCCAATTCAGAAGCGCTATTATACAGCTACCGGTGGCTCTAGAAAAAAGCATAAAGGACTCAAGAGACTTCATGACTGCAGAATTTAGATCCAATCAGGTAGAAATTAAAAATCAATTGAATGAGATGCATTCCAAACTAGAGGTCCTAACAACCAGGGTTAACAAGGTGGAAGAACGAGTGAGTGACATAGAAGACGAGTTGATGGCAAAGAGGGAAACTGAGGAAAAAACAGAAAAACAATTAAAATATAATGAAGATAGATTAAGGGAAATAATGACAGCTTCAGGAAGAAAAATCTACATTTAATTAGGGTTCCTGAGGGTGCCGAAAGGGACAGAGTCCCAGAATATGCATTTGAACAACTCATAGCTGAAAACTTTCCTAATCTTGGAAGGGAAACAGGCATTTAGATCCAGGATATAGAGAGATCCCCTCCCCCCCAATTTCAGGAAAAACTGCTCAACACATCAACATTTAATAGTGAAGCTTGCAAATTCCGAAGATAAAGCAAAGATCCTTAAAGCAGCAAGAGATAAGAAATCTCTAACTTTTATGGGGAGAGATATTAGATTAACAGCAGACTTCTCCCCAGAGAACTGGCAGGCCAGAAAGAGCTGACAGGATATATTCAGGGTCCTAAATGAGAAGAACATGCAGCCAAGCATACTTTATCCAGGAAGGCTCTCATTCAGGATAGAAGGAGAGATAAAGAGCTTCCAAGACAGGCAGAAATAGAAAGAATATGTGACCACTAAGCCAGCTCTGCCAGAAATATTACGGGGGATTCTGTAATAGACGAAGTCCAATGGAACAATCCACAAAAACAGTGACTGAATAGGTATCATGATGACACCAAATTCATATCTTTCAATAGTAACTCTGAATGTGAATGGGCTTAATGACCCCATCAAAAGGCGCAGGGTTTCAGACTGGATAAAAAAGCAAGCCCCCTCGATTTGCTGTCCAAAAGAGACTCATTTTAGACATAAGGACACCTACTGCTTGAAAATAAAAGGTTGGAGAACCACGTACCATTCAAATGGTCCTCAAACGAGAGCAGGAGTAGCCATTCTTATATCAGATAAACTAAAGTTTATCCCAAAGACTGTAGTGAGAGATGAAGAGGGACACTATATCATACTTAAAGCATCTATCCAACAAGAGGACTTAACAATCATCAGTATATATGCCCTGAATGTGGGATATTCCAAATGTATCAATCAAATAATAACAAAAGTTAAGACATACATAGATAATAATACACTTATACGTGGTGACTTGAATGAAGCACTTTATACAGTCAACAGGTCTTCTAACCACATCATGCCCAAAGAAACAAGAGCTTTAAAGGATACACTGGACCAGATGGATTTCACAAATATTTATAGAACTTTACATCCAAATGCAACTTAATACACATTCTTCTCCAGTGCACATGGAACTTTCTCCAGAATAGACCACATACTGGGTCACAAATCAGGTCTGAACTGATACCAAAAGATTGGGATCGTTCCCTGCGTATTCTCAGACCATAATGCCTTGAAATTATAACTAAATCACAAGAAGTTTGGAAGGATTTCAAACATATGGAGGTTAAGGACCATCCTGCTAAGAGATGAAAGCGTCAACCAAGAAATTAAGGAAGAATTAAAAAGATTCATGGAAACTAAGGAAAATGAAGATGCAACCATTCAAAATCTTTGGGATACAACTAAAGCTGTCCTGAGGGGGAAATACGTCACAATACAAGCATCCATTCAAAAACTGGAAAGAACTCAAGTACAAAAGCAAACCTTGCACCTAAAGGAGCTAGAGAAAAAACAGCAAATAGATCCTACACACAGAAGAAGAAGAGAATTAATAAAAATTAGAGCAGAACTCAATGAAATAGAGACCAGAAGAAGTGTGGAAGAGATCATCAAAACCAGGAGTTCGTTCTTTGAAAGAAGTAATAAGGTAGATAAACCATTAGCCAGCCTTATTAAAAAGAAGAGAGAGAAGACTCAAATAAATAAAATCATGAATGAGAAAGGAGAGATCACTACTAACACCAAGGAAATACAAACGATTTTAAAAACATATTATGAACAGCTATACGCCAATAAATTAGGCAATCTAGAAGAAATGGACGTATTTCTGGAAAGCCACAAACTACCAAAACTGGAACAGGAAGAAATAGAAAAGCTGAAAAGGCCAATAACCAGGGAGGAAATTGAAGCAGTCATCAGAAACCTCCCAAGACACAAAAGTCAAGGGCCAGATGGCTTCCCTGGAGAATTCTATCAAACGCTTAAAAAAGAAACCGTACCTATTCTACTAAAGTTGTCGGAAAGATAGAAAGAGATGGAATACTTCCAAACTCGTTCTATGAGGCCAGCACCACCTTTATTCCAAAACCAGACAAAGACCCCACCTAAAAGGAGAATTGACTCCACCTCAAGATTGCTAGAACTCATACAGAAATTTGACAGTGTGGCAGGATACAAAATCAATGCCCAGAAGTCAGTGGCATTTCTATACACTAACAATGAGACTGAAGAAAGAGAAATGAAGGAGTCAATCCCATTGACAATTGCACCCAAAAGCATAAGATACCTAGTGATAAACCTGACCAGAGAGGTAAAGGATCTATACCCTTAAAACTACAGAACACTTCTGAAAGGCATTGAGGAAGACACAAAGAGATGGGAAATCTTCCATGCTCATGGATTGGAAGAATTAATATTGTGAAAATGTCAATGTTACCCAGGGCAATTTACACATTTAATGCAATCCCTATCAAAATACTATGGACTTTCTTCAGAGAGTTGCATCAAATTATTTTAAGATTTGTGTAGAATCAGAAAAGACCCCAAATAGCCAGGGGGATATTAAAAAATAAAACCATAGCTGGGGGCATCACAATGCCAGACTTCAGGTTGTACTACAAAGCTGTGGTCATCAAGACAGTGTGGTAGTGGTACAAAAAAAGACACATAGATCAATGGAACAGAATAGAGAATCCTGAAGTGGACCCTCAACTTTATGGCCAACTAATATTCGACAAAGGAGGAAAGGCTATCCACTGAAAAAAAGACAGTCTCTTCAATAAACGGTGCTCGGAAAATTGGACATCCATATGAAGAAGAATGAAACTAGACCACTCTCTTACACCATACACAAAGATAAACTCAAAATGGATAGAAGATCTAAATGTGAGAGAAGATTGTTTCAAAATCCTAGAGGAGAACACTGGCAGCAACCTTTTTGAACTTGACCACGGCAACTTCTTGCAAGATACATCCATGAAGGCAAGAGAAACAAAAGCAAAAATGAACTATTGGGACTTCCTCAAGATAAGAAGCTTCTGCACAGCAAAAGAAACAGTCAACAAAAGTAAAAGACAACCTACAGAATGGGAAAAGATATGTACAAATGACGTATCCAATAAAAGGTAGTATCCAAGATCTATAAAGAACTTATTAAACTCAACAGCAAAGAAACCAACAATCCACTCATGAAATGGGCAAAAGACATGAACAGATATCTCACAGAGGAAGACATAGACATGGCCTACAAGCACATGAGAAAATGCTCCTCATCACTTGCCATCAGGGAAATACAAATCAAAACCACAATGAGATACCGCCTCACACCAGTGAGAATGGGGAAAATTAACAAGGTCGCAACAACAAATGTTGTAGAGGGTGTGGAGAAAGGGGAACTGTCTTGCACTGTTGATGGTAATGTGAACTGGTGCAGTCACTCTGGAAAACTGTGTGGAGGTTCCTCAAAGATTAAAATAGATCTGCCCTACGACCTAGCAATTGTACTGCTGGGGACTTACCCCCAAGATACAGATGCAGTGAAACGCCAGGACACCTGCACCCCGATGTTTATAGCAGTAATGTCCACAATAGCCAAACTGTGGAGGGAGCCTTGGTGTCCATCAATAGATGAATGGATAAAGAAGATGTGATCTATGTATACAATGGAATATTACTTAGCCATTAGGAACGACAAATACCCACCATTTGCTTCGACGTGGATGGAACTGGAGGGTATTATGCCGAGTGAAATAAGTCAATTGGAGAAGGACAAACATTATATGGTCTCCTTCATTTGGGGAATATAAAAAATAGTGAAGAGGAATAAAGGGGAAAGAGCAAAGATGAGTGGAAATATCAGAAAGGGAGACAGAATATGAGAGACTCCTAACTCTGGAAAATGAACAAGAAGTGGTGGTAAGTTAGGTGGGCGGGTGATGGTGGTGACTGGGTGACCAGCACAGTCGGGGGCACTTGATGGGATGAGCACTGGGTGTTATGCTATATGTTGGCAAATTGAACTCCAATTAAAATTAAATTAAAAAAAATATTAAAGCCTACCTTGCTGTGGTTTTGACTTCTTTTTCTATAATGATGTATTAGATTGAACAACTTTCATTGTTCTGTTGACCATTTTTCTATATACTTTAAAGAATATCTAAGTATTTTGTACATTTTGTTTTTAATTTGGCTTTTAGTTTATTATTTGTCGAGTTGTAATAGCTTTTCCTGTACTTTGAACACTAGACTCATAAAACACATGATTTGCAAGCCATATCAAAAAATACTTTTGATTTTCTTTTCTCATTATTTATAATATTCTTTGATATGCATAATTAAAAAAATATTAATGAAGTCCAATATATCTATGTATTATGTTTTGTTGCTTGTGGTTTTGGCCTCATATTTTAATTTTTTTATTTAAATTTTAGCGCATTAACATACCGTGTAATGCTATTTTCTGGTATACAATATACGATTTCAACAATTCCATACAATACATACTTGTGCTCATCACAAGTACACATATTAATCCTCATTACCTGTTTAATCCATTCCCCCACCCAGCTCCCTTCGTAATCATCAAATTATTCTCTAGATTTAAGAGTTGTTTCTTGGTTTATCTCTCTTATTTTTTTGCTTTTGCTCATTTGTTTTGTTTCTTAAATTCCATATGATTGAGATAATATAGTATTTGTCTTTCTCTAACTGATTTGTTTAACGTAGCATAATACTCTGTAGCTCCATCCATGTTGTTGTAAATTGCAAAATTTCATTATTCTTTGTGGTTGAGTAATATTCCTTTGTGTGTGTGTGTGTGTGTGTGTGTGTGTGTGTGTGTGTATCATCACTTATTTGTCCATTTGTCAGGTGGTGGACATTTCCATAATTTGGATATTATTGATAATGATGCTATAAACGTTGGGATGCCTATAACCCTTTGGATTAGAATTTTTGTGTTATTTGGGTAAATACCTAGTAGTGCAATTGCTAGATCACAGGGTAGGTCTATTTTTAAGTATTTGAGGAACCTCCAAACTGTTCTCCAGAGTCGCTGCAACAGTACACATTCTCACCAATAGTGCAAGAGAGTTCCCCTTTCTCCACATCCTTGCCAACACATGTTTTTTCTTCTGTTGTTTATGTTAGCTATTCTGAGAGGTATAAGATGATATTTCATTGGAGTTTCAATTTGCATTCCCCTGATGAGTGACACTGAGCATTTTTTTCATGTGTCTATTGGCCCTCCATATTCTTTCTTTGAAAAAATGTCCTTTCATATCTTCTTCCAATTTTTACATTGGATGATTCTTTTTTTGTGTGTGTTGAGTTTTATAAGTTGTTTATATATTTTGGATACTAACCCTTTATCAGATATGTCATTTGCAAATATCTTCTCCCATCCTGTAGGTTGCCTTCAAGTCTTATTGATTATCTTCTTTGTTGTGCAAGAGTTTTAATTTTGATATAGTCTCAATAGTTTACTTTTGCTTTTGTTTCCCTTGCCTCGGGAGACATGTCTAGAAAAAAATTCGCTATGGCTGATGTCAATGAAGTTACTCCTTGTTTTCTTTTCTAGGAATTTTGTGGTATTAGGTTTCATATTTAGGTATTTTATCAATTCTGAGTTTATTTTTGTGTGTGGTGTAAGAAAATGGTCCAGTTTCGTTCTTTTGCATCACTATCCAGGTTTCCCAGCACCATTTGGCAAAGAGACTGTCATTCTCCCATTGTATATTCTTGACTACTTTGTCTTAGAGTAATTGTCCATAAAAGCTTGGGTTTATTTCTGGACTCTATTCTGTACCATTAATCTATATGTCTGTTTTTGTGCCAGTACTATATTGTTTTGATTATTACAGCTTTGTAATATAACTTGAAATCTGGAATTACAATGCCTCCAGCTTAGCTTTTCTATTGCAAGGTCTTTTGTGGTTCCATACAAATTTTAGGGTAACTATTCTTGCGCTGTGAAAAATGCTGCTAGTGTTTTGATAAAGATTGCATTAAATGTATAAATTGCTTTGGGTGGAATGGACATTATAACAATATTTTTCTTCGAATTCTTGAGCACAAAATTTCTTTTATTTCATTGTGTCATCATTAATTTCTTTCATGAATGTTTTATAGTTTTCAGAGTACAGGTCTTTTGCCCCTTTAGTTAGGTTTATTCCTAGGCATCTCATTGTTTTTTGGTGCAATTGTAAATGGGATTGCTTCCTTAATATCTCTTTCTGCTTCTTCATTGTTATTGTGTAGAAATGCAACAGATTTCTGTATGTTGATTTTTTTTATCCTGACATTTGACTGAATTTGTCAGTTCTAGTATTTTATTGGTTTATGGGTTTTATATATATAGTATCATGTCATCTGCAAACAGTAAAGTTTTATTTCTTCCTTGCCAATTTGGATCCATTTTTTTTCTTTTGGTTTTCTGATTGCTGTGGATAGGACTTCCAGTACTATGTTAAATGAAAGTGATGATAGTGGACATCCTTGCCTTGTTCCTGACTATAAAGGAAGAGGTCTCAGTTTTTCCTCATTGAGGATGATAATTAGCTGTGGGTTTTCCATATATGGCTTTTATTATGTTGTGGTATGTTTCCTCTAAACCCACTTTGTTGAGAGTTTTTATCATGAATGGATATTAGAGTTTTTCAAATGCTTTTTCTGCATCTACTGAAATGATCAAATGGCTCTTTTCTTTTATGGATGTGGTCTATCACATTGATCAGTTTGTCAAAATTGAACCACCCTTACAACACAGAAATAAATCCCACTTGATCATGGTGAGTGATTTTCTTAATGTATTGTTGGATTCACTCTCCTAGTATTTTATTGAGAATGTTTGCATCTGTATCACCAGGGATTTTGGCTTGTTACTCTTGTGTGTATGTGTGTGGTGTGTCTTTATCTGGTTTTGGTATCAGGGTAATACTGATAATACACACACACACACACAAGATCAAGAAAACAACAGAAAGGGAGATAGAATATGAAAGATTCCTAAATCTGGGAAACGACCTAGGTCGGTGGAAGGGGAGGAGGGCGGGGGTTGGGGGTGAATGGGTGATGGGCGCAAGGGGGGCACTTGACGGGATGAGCACTGGGTGTTATTCTGTATGTTGGCAAATTGAACACCAATAAAAAATAAATTTCTTATTAAAAAAAAACATAGAATGAGTAAGGTGGAAACAATGGCAGAGTTGTAAGAAGAGGACCCTAGGCTTGCTTCAACCCTGGAACACAACTAGATAAATCTCAAATCATTTTGAATACCCAAGAAATCAATCTGAGGACTGAGAGAACAAACTACAGAACTAGAGGGAAAAAAGAGGGCACATCGTGCAAGGTAGGAGGTGGGGAGACCCGATTTGGGGGGAAAAGGATTGTGGATTCTGCAAGGGGAAGGATCTCTGATGATAGAGAAAAGTGAGAGACAGAGAGGAACTCTCAGGTTATCACAAAAGAAAACACTTCCCCAAAGTCAATGGTGGGGAAATGAGTGAAGCTGATTATTGTGAGTTTTTACAAGTAGCTGAGCTCAAGACTGGAGTTGAAGTTTGGTGTTGAGCCTGGTGGGCACTATAGTGCTCCTGTGGAGAAGGAGGGCAGAAGCCTGGGAACAAATGGTGCTATCTGAGGATCCCTTGGGATGCAATGGGAAAGATAGTGCCGTGTACCTGGAGCTCATCTGGGAAAGGTGGCACTGCCCCTCTTGGTATAGAAGAGCCCACCAGCACCATTATGCTTCCCTGCCCCTTAGCATAGGCCCAGATACCCGTGATGAGGACAGCTAACCTGGACACAAGCTCTTTCTTGTGTTTTACTCCAAACTTCAAGCTCCTGCATGTTGGTGTGACTGCCCTTCTGGGACAAACACACACCAGACTCAGGGCAGTGACTCCATCTATCTGAGGTCTGCCATATTTGTACCATATCAGGTCCCTAAAGAATGGAGTTTTAAAACTTGGTCAGCCTGCCTTGGTTAAAGCACAGGTGCACAGTTGAGCTGGGTGGTCAGACAGCCTGAGAACAGATAGGGTGAGGGCAGGGATCTGCAGAATGCCTGGGACACACTAAGAAGATTGTTCACTCTTCTTTGAGGGTTTCCTGGACAGCAGTGGGCAAAAGCTCCTCTGTCCAGGGATGAGGGTGAGGGCTGGCGTCATTTCCTGTCTTCACCCCTCAGCATAAACTAACTTCAGTAAACAGCACAATAGAAACAGTGGCAGCCTACAATGCTTACACTAAGCCCCACCTCCATGGGTTCTGCAGGTGTATCCTTACCAAGGCAAGTGTGCCTGAGAACCAGAGCAGTGCACCACTCCTATAGAAGACCAGCACAACCCCCACCCCCTGCCCATAAAGTGCTACAAAGCTCCAGTTCTAGTGAAATTAGCAACAGATCTATTTTAACAAGAAGACCAGAGAACACCTAGTTAAAAGTTGCCAAACTCTGGCGAATGTCCAAACACTTCCTACATCAGGCTAGGAGAAACCCTGCAGAGGGCTAACCTGGGGAATAAAGCAGCCAACACACAGAGACAGAGTACACACAGTATATACCAGAGACACTTCCTAAAGTGGCAGGCCCTGTACACTATATCATCTTTTCTCCATAAAGCCATTACTCTCAAGAGTAGGAAACATAACAGGCTTTCTTAACATAGAGAAGAAGACAGGGAATTAGACAAAATGCCAATACAGAGGAATTCATCCCAGAAGAAAGAACAAGAAAAGGTCACAGCCAGGGATCTAATCAAAGCAGATATAATATGACTGATTTAGAATTTTTTTACATTTTTATTTAAATTCCATTTGCCAGCATATAGTATAACACCCAGTGCTCATCCCATCAAATGCCCTCCTCAGTGTCCATCACCCAGTTACCCCATTCCCCCACCCACCTCCCCTTCCACAACCCTTTGTTTGTCCCAGAGTTAGGAGTGTCTCATGGTTTGTCTCCCTCTCTGATTTAGAATTTAAAGCAACAATTATAAGAATACTAGCTCAGTTTGAGAAAAGCATAAAAGGCACCAGGGAGTCCCATACTGCAGAGACAAAAGACCTAAAAAGTAGTGAGGCTGAAATAAAAAATGCTATAATTGAGATTCAAAACTGACTGGATATAATGAGCACAAGGATGAAAAAAAAGGAGAAGAATGAAAAATCATATAAAAGATAATTATGGAAAACAATGAAAAAAACAAGGGAAATAAAATATTGGATCAGAAATGTAGACTTCAGAAACTAAGTAACTCCATAAAGTGTAATAACATTTGTATCATAAGAGTACCAGGAGAAGAGAGGAGAAAATGGGCAGAAGGTTTTTTTGTTCAAATGATAGCTGAAAAATCCCCTAACCTGGGGCAAGAAATTGACATCCAAATCCAGGAAGCACAGAGAACTCTCATCAAAATTAACAAACCAGTACACCATGAAGACATCTGTACTTAAATTTGCAAAATATAGAAATAAGAAAAAATCTTAAAAGCAGCAAGAGAAAAGAAGTTTCTAACGTATAAGGAAGACAAAAAACTTAAGAGCACATCTTTCCACAGAAACTTGACAACCAGAAGAAAACAGTATGACATATTCAATATGCCAAATGGGAAAAATTTGCAGCCAAGAATATACAGCAATGCTATCATTCATAATAGAAGGATAGATGAAGAGTATCCCAGACAAACAGAAACTAAAGGAGTTTGTGACACTAAACTCACCCTACAAGAAATATTAAAAGAGACTCTTTGAAAGACATTGGAAAGAAAGACCAAAAGTGAAAAAGACTAGAAAAGAACAGAGAAAATCTCCAAAAACAACCAGTTAACAAGTAGTAAAATGTCACTAAATTCATATAAATCAAAAATCACTCTGAATCCAAATGGGCTGAATGCTCAATCAAAAGACAAACGTTGTCAGAATGGATTTCAAAAACAAGGACAATCTATATGCTGCCTCCAAGATAATTGTTTTAGACCTAAAGAACCTGTAGATTGAGAGTGAGGGGGTAGAGAAACATTTATCATGCTAGTGGATGTCACAAGAAAGCCAAGGTAGCCATTCTTATATCATACAAACTAGGTTTTAAAACATAGACTAGGGACCCCTGGGTGGCTCAGTGGTTGAGCATCTGCCTTTGCCTCAGGGCATGATCCTGGTCTGGGGATCGAGTCCTGCGTTGGTCTTCCTGCAAGGAGCCTGCTTCTCCCTCTATGTCCCTGCCTTCTCTCTGTTTTTCATGAATAAATAAATAAAATCATTTACAAAAAAATAAAACATAGACTATAACAAGGATAAGGGGACTATCCAACAAGAAGATCTAACGATTATAAATATTTATGTTACCAGCTTGGGAGCACCCAAATTTATTTTTAAAATAATAAAAAACATAAAGGAACTCATTGATAATAATAAAAAATATTGAGTACTTTAACAGCAGTGTTAAATTGTCTAAGCAGAAAATAAGGAATTAATGGCTTTGAATGACACACTGGACTAGATAGACTTAACAGATAAATTCAGAACATTTAATCCTAAAGCAGCAGAATACATATTTTTCTTCAGCGTACATGGAAGATTCTCCAGAATAGATCACATACTGGGTCACAAATCAGGTCTCAATAGGTATAGATGCATTGAGTTCATGTCATGCATATTTTCTGATAAGGCAATGAAACCTGAAGTCCCCCACAAGAAAAAAAATTGGGAAGTCCACAAATACCTCAAGATTAAAGAACATCCTATTAAAGAATGAATGGGTCAACAAGAAAATTAAAGAAGAAATTTTTAAAAATACAAGGAAGGAAATGAGAAGGATGAGAGTCCAAAACACTGGGATATAGCCAAACTGGTCATAAGAGGGAAGGAAGTATATAGCAGTACAGGTCTAACTCAAGAAGCAAGAAAACAACTTACATACACAACCTATCCTTACACATAAAGGAGCTGGAAAAAAAATACACAGGAAATGAAGCCTAAACCCAACAGAAGGGATTAAATAGATTAGAGCAGAAATAAATTATATAAAAAAGTAGAACAGATTAGTGAATCCAGGAGCCAGTTCTTTGAAAGAATTAATAAAATTGATTCCCCCAGCCAGACTTATCAAAAAGAAAAGAGAAAGGAAACAAATAAATAAAATCAGGAATGATAAAAGAGAGATCATAAACAACACTACAGAATATGAACAATGATAAGAGAATATTATCGGAATTGTATGTCAACAAATTAGGCGATCTGGAAGAAATGGATAAATTCCTAGAAGCATAGATACTACCAAAGCTGAAACAGTAAGAAACGGAAAACTTGATAGATAACCAGCAAAGAAACTGAATCAGTAACCAAAAATCTCCCAACAAACAAAAGCCCAGGGCGATATAGCTTCCCAGGGGAATTTTACCAAACATTTAAAAAAAAAGATAATACTTATGCTTCTCAAAATATTCCAAAAAATAGCAGGAAAACTTTCAAACTCATTCTACAAGGCCATCATCACATTGATTCCAAAACTAGAAAGAGACCACACAAAAAGAAGAATTATAGGCCAACATCCCTGTTGTACACAAATGCAAAAATTCTCAACAAAATACTAGCACACTGATTCACACAGTACATTAAAAAAGATCATTCACCATAATCAAATGAGATTTATTCCAGGGCTGCAAGGGTGGTCCAATATTTGTGAGTCAATCAATGTGATATACCACATTCATAAAAGAAACCCTACAATCCTCTCAATAGGTGCAGAAAAAAGCACTGACAAAGTACAGCACCAATTCTTGAGAAAAACTCTCAACAAAGTAGGTATGGAGGGACCATATCTCCAAATAATAAAGACCATATATGACAGACCCAAAAGTAACATCAACTTTAATGGTGAAAAACTGAGGGCTTTTCCTAGAGGGTCAGGAACAAGCCAGGGATGTCCACTCTCACCATTATTGTTTAACATAGACGTAAAAGTCCTAATCTTTTTTTTTAAGCTCATATATGTTTTTAATGATGTGCAAATGTAAAAGGACTATAGGAGAGCCCTTTTCCCCTTGGTTCCCTAGTCCCTTCTTTTTTTATAAATTTGTTTTTTATTGATGTTTAATATGCCAACATATAGAATAACACCCAGTGCTCATCCCGTCAAGTGCCCACCTCAGTGCCCATCACCCAGTCAGCCCCAAACCCCGCCCACTTCCCCTTCCATCACCCCCAGTTCACTTCGCAGAGTTAGTAGTCTTTCATATTCTGTCTCCCTTTCTCATTTTTTCTCCTTTCCACGTTATTTCCTTTCACTATTCTTTATTATTCCCAAATGAATGAGACCATATAATGTTTGTCCTTCTCCAATTGACTCATTTCACTCAGCATAATACCCTCCAGTTCCATCCACGTCGAAGCAAAAGATGGGTATTTGTCATTTCTAATGGCTGAGTAATATTCCATTGTATACATAAACCACATCTTTATCCATTCATCTTTTGATGGACACCGAAGCTCCTTCCACAGTTTGGTTATTGTGGACATTGCTGCTATAAACATCAGGGTGCAGTTGCCCCGGCATTTCATTGCATCTGTATCTTTGGGAAAAAAACCCAGGAGTACATTTGCTGGGTCCTAGGGCAGGTCTATTTTTAACTCTTTGAGGAACCTCCACACAGTTTTCCAGAGTGGCTGCACCAGTGCACATTCCCACCTACAGTGCAGAAGGGTTCGCCTTTCTCCACATCCTCTCCAACATTTGTGGTTTCCTGCTTTGTTAATTTTCCCCATTCTCACGGGTGTGAGGTGGTATCTCATTGTGGTTTTGATTTGTATTTCCCCGATGGCAAGTGATGCGGAGCATTTTCTCATGTGCATGTTGGCCATGTCTGTGTCTTCCTCTGTGAGATTTCTGTTCATGTCTTGCCCATTTCATGAATGGATTGTTTGTTTCCTTGGTGTTGAGTTTAATAAGTTCTTTATAGATCTTGGAAACTAGCTCTTTATGTGATACGTCAGTTGCAAATATATTCTCCCTTTCTGTAGGTTGTCCTTTAGTTTTGTTGACTGCTTCTTTTGCTGTGCAAAATCTTCTTATCTTGATGAAGTCCCAATAGTTCATTTTTGCTTTTGTTTCTTTTGCCTTCATGGATGAATCTTGCAAGACGTTACTGTGGCCAAGTTCAAAAAGGGATTGCCTGTGTTCTCCTCTAGGATTTTGATGGAATTTTGTCTCACATTTAGATCTTTCATCCATTTGAGTTTATCTTTGTGTATGGTGCAAGAGAGTGGTCTAGTTTCTTTCTTCTGCATGTGGATGTCCAATATTTCCAGCACCATTTATTGAAAAGACTCTTTTTTCCAGTGGATAGTCTTTCCTCTGTCGAATATTAGTTGGCCATAAAGTTGAGGGTCCACTCCTGGAATCTCTATTCTGTTCCACTGATCTATGTGTCTGTTTTGTGCAGGTACCACGCTGTCTTGATGACCACAGCTTTGTAGTACAACTTGAAATCTGACATTGTGATGCCCCCGATGGGAGGGGCCCTGTGGTTTTATTTTTTAAAATTCCCCTGGCTATTCGGGGTCTTTTCTGATTCCACACAAATCTTAAAATAATTTGATGCAACTCTCTGAAGAAAGTCCATGGTATTTTGATAGGGATTGCATTAAATGTGTAAATTGCCTGGGTAACATTGACATTTTCAAAATACTAATCCTGCCAATCCATGAGCATGGAATATTTTTCCATCTCTTTGTGTCTTCTTCAATTTCTTTCAGAAGTGTTCTGTAGTTTTTAGGGGATAGATCCTTTACCTCTTTGGTTAGGTTTATTCCTAGGTATCTTATGCTTTTGGGTGCAATCGTCAATGGGCTTGACTCCTTCATTTCTCTTTCTTCAGTCTCGTTGTTAGTGTATAGAAATGCCACTGGCTTCTAGGCCTTGATTTTGTATCCTGCCACACTGCCAAATTGCTGTATGAGTTCTAGCAATCTTGGGGTGGAGGCTTTTGGGTTTTCTATGTAGAGTATCATGTCATCAGCGAAGAGGGAGAGTTTGACTTCTTTGCCAATTCGAATGCCTTTAATATCTTTTTGTTGTCTGATTGCTGAAGCTAGGACTTCCAGTACTCTGTTGAATAGCAGTGGTGAAAGTGGACATCCCTGTCGTGTTCCTGATCTTAGGGGAAAGGCTCCTAGTGCTTCCTCACTGAGAATGATACTTGCTGTGGGCTTTTCATAGATGGCTTTTAAGATGTCGAGGAATGTTCCCTCTATCCCTACACTGAAGAGTTTTGATTAGGAATGGATGCTGTCTTTTGTCAAATGCTTTCTCTGCATCTATTGAGAGGACCATATGGTTCTTGGTATTTCTCTTGCTGATATGATGAATCACATTGAGTGTTTTATGAATGTTGAACCAGCCTTGCATCCCGGGGACAAATCCTACTTGGTCAGGGTGAATAATCTTCTTAATGTATTGTTAGATCCTATTGGCTAGTATCTTGTTGAGAAGTTGTGCATCCATGTTCATCAGGGATATTGGTCTATAATTCTCCTTTTTGGTAGGGTCTTTTTCTGGTTTTGGAATTAAGGTGATGCTGGCCTCATAGAACGAGTTTGGAAGTACTCCATCTCTTTCTATCTTTCTGAACAGCTTCCGTAGAATAGGTATGGTTTCTTCTTTAAACGTTTGATACAATTCCTCTGGGAAGCCATCTGGCCCTGGACTTTTGTGTCTTGGGAGGTTTTTGATGACTGTTTCAATTTCCTCCCTGGTCATTGGCCTGTTCAGCTTTTCTATTTCTTCCTGTTCCAGTTTTGGTAGTTTGTGGTTTTCCATAAATGAGTCCATTTCTTCTAGATTGCCTAATTTATTGGCGTATAGCTGTTCAAAACAAGTTTTTAAAATCGTTTGTATTTCCTTTGTATTTCCTTGGTGTTGGTAGTGATCTCTCCTTTCTCATTTATGAGTTTATTAATTTGAGTCTTCTCTCTCTCTTCTTAATATTTTTTCTTTATTTATTTATGATAGTCACACAGAGAGAGAGAGAGAGAGAGAGAGAGAGAGAGAGAGAGGCAGAGACATAGGCAGAGGGAGAAGCAGGCTCCATGCACCGGGAGCTCGACGTGGGATTCGATCCCGGGTCTCCAGGATCGCGCCCTGGGCCAAAGGCAGGCGCCAAACCGCTGCGCCACCCAGGGATCCCCTCTCTCTTCTTTTTAATAAGGCTGGCTAATGGTTTATCTACCTTATTAATTTTTTCAAAAAACTAACTCCTGGTTCTGTTGATCTGTTCCACAGTTCTTCTGGTCCCGATTCCATGGAGTTCTGCTCGAATCTTTATTAACTCTCTTCTTCTGCTGGCTGTAGGATCTATATGCTGTTTTTTCTCTAGCTCCTTTAGGTGTAAGGTTAGATTTTGTATTTGAGTTCTTTCCAGTTTTTGGATGGATGCTTGTATTGAGATGTATTTCCCCCTCAGGACTACTTTTGCAGTATCCCAAAGATTTTGAACGGTTGTATCTTCATTCTCATTAGTTACCATGAATCTTTTTAATTCTCCCTTAATTTCCTGGTTGAACCTTTCATCTTTTAGGAAGATGGTCCTTAAGCTCCACATGTTTGAAGTCCTTCCAAACTTCTTGTGATTTTGTTCTAATTTCAAGGCATTATGGTTTGAGAATACGCAGGCAATGATCCCAATCTTTTTTTTTTTTGATCCCAATCTTTTGATATCGGTTAAGACCTGATTCGTGACCCAGTATGTGGTCTATTCTGGATAAAGTTCCATGTGCACTTGAGAAGAATGTGTATTCGGTTGAGTTTGGATGTAAAGTTCTGTAGATATCTGTGAAATCCATCTGGTCCAGTGTATCATTTAAAGCTCTCGTTTCTTTCGAGATGTTGTGTTCAGAAGACCTATTGAGTGTAGAGAGCACTAGATTGAAGTCACCAAGTATAAGTGTATTATTATCTAAGTATGTCTTAATTTTGGTTATTAATTGATTGATATATTTGGCAGCTCCCACATTTGGGGCATATATATTGAGGATTGTTATGTACTCTTGTTGGATAGATCCTTTAAGTATGATATAGTGTCCCTCTTCATCTCTCACTACAGTCTTCGGGGTAAATTTTAGTTTATCTGATATAAGGATGGCTACCCCTTCTTTGTTTTGAGGTCCATTTGAATGGTAAATGATTCTCCAAACTTTTATTTTCAGGCTGTAGGTGTCCTTCTGTCTAAAATGAGTCTCTTGTAGACAGCAAATAGATGGGTCCTGCTTTTTTATCCAGTTGGAAACCCTATGCCTTTTTATGGGGTCATTAAGCCCATTCACGTTCAGGGTTACTATTGAAAGAGTTTAGTGTCATCATGATATATTCAGTCCGTTTTTTGTGGATTGTTCCATTGGACTTCTTCTTAAACTGGAATTTTAAGAGTCCCCCTTAAAATTTCTTGCAAAGCTGGTTGGTGGTCACATATTCTTTCAGTTCCTGCCTATCTTGCAAGCTCTTTATCTCTCCTTCCATTCTGAATGAGAGCCTTGCTGGATAAAGTATTCTTGGTTGCATGTTCTACTCATTTTGGACCCTGAATATATCCTGCCAGCTCTTTCTGGCCTGCCAGGTCTCTGTGGAGAGGTCTGCTGTTAATCTAATTTTTCTCCCCATAAACGATAGAGATTTCTTGTCTCTTGCTGCTTTAAGGATCTTCTCTTTATCTTTGAAATTTCAAGCTTCACTACTAAATGTCGACGTGTTGAGCAGTTTTTATTGATTTTATGGGGGGATCTCTCTATTTCCTGGATCTGAATGCCTGTTTCCCTTCCCAGAATAGGAATGTTTTCTGCTATGATTTGTTCAAATACCTATTCTGGCCCTTCTGTAGCTTTCGGCGCCCTCGGGAACCCCAATTAAACGTAGATTTTCCTTCCTCAGGCTGTCATTTATTTCCCTTAATATATCCTCATGATCTTTTGTCTTTTTCCTCAGTTTCCCTCTTTGCCATCAACTTGTCTTCTATGTCACTTACTCGTTCTTCTACCTCATTAACCCTCGTCGTTAGGACTTCTAGTTTAGATTCCATCTCATTTAATTGATTTTTAATTTCTGTCTGATTGGATCTAAATTCTGCAGTCATGAAGTCTCTTGAGTCCTTTATGCTTTTTTCTAGAGCCTCCAGTAGCTTTGTAATAGTGCTTCTGAATTGGCTTTCTGACACTGAATTTTTAATCTAAATTTTGTAACTCTGTGGGAGAGAGGAATGTTTCTGATTCTTTTGAGGTGAGGTTTTCCTTCTAGTCATTTTGCTCACTGCAGAGTGGCCTAAACAAAGTTGTATTGGAAAAGGAGAAAAAGAGAGAAGAGAAAGGAAAAAAGAAAGAGAAAAAAAGAAAAAAGAAAAAAAAAGAAATAAAAGAGGAAATATAAAGAAGAAAAAAAAAGAAAAAAATGGGAGGGGGAAACAAACAGATATTAAAAAAGATAAAACAAGGGGTGTATCCTCTGATTCTGTATGCTGTAATTCCCTCAACTTGCCTTGGAACTTTCCAGTGCTGCTTGGTGAATAATTTGTTTTTCCCCTGTCGGTTTAGCTGGTCTTCTGGGGTAGGGGCCTGCTGTGCTGATTTTCAGGTGTTAGCACTTGGGGGAGCTGCTCAGCCCCCTGACTGGTGCAGGGCTCAGTGAAAGATGTTTAACCTGTTTATCCGGTGAGGCCACTGTGAGGCTCAGAGGGGGTTGTTTATCCTGTGAGACCACAGGAGGAACAACAGCAGTGGAGGCGGCCAGCTCTGGAGCCCTGGATTCAGCTCCTGCAGTAACTACGGAGCTCTCTGTCTGCAGGGCTTGTATGCTCTGGGAGCGCGGCCGCGATCTGCTCAGCACCGGGCAGCAGGGTGGCAGGAGTGTCCTTACTGTCCTGTGCCCTCCTGACTTCTGCCTGTCCCGTGGGGAGCGCCGGATCTTGGGCTGTTCCCTGTGTTCTTGGAATCGTGCTTCCGGCTACGCAGCTCCTTCCAGGCGCAGAGTCTGCTGGAGCCTCTGCTGGAGCCGTCCCCAAGCTTCTCCCAGGCCGCGCAGCTCCCTCTGCGTGGAGCCTCTTCCAGAGCCGCCTCCAAGCTGCTCCCAGGTCCAGCTGTGCGTGCGCGGCAGCCCTTTAGGGAACTCGGCCACGGGATGTGGCGCGCTCTCCCTGGGGCACAGGTGCTCTGTTAGTGTCCCAGGGAGCCTGAGGGCATCTCCACCCTCCTGTGATCCTGCTCCAACTCCCTGCGAGCACCTTTCCACCCGGAAAGATTAGTGCAGCTCCTGCTTCTCAGGGACGGGGCTTTCCTGTCCTGGGGAAACTCTCCCCTGCCTTAGCCCTGCTCCTCCCGGGGCCCCTCCCCCTTGGATGCCTTTTATTTTTTAATTTTTTTACCCCCGTCTTCCTTCCTTGATAGAAGCGTGAACTCTTCTCACTGTAGCATTCCAGCTATTTTCTCTTTAAACCTCAGGCCGAATTCGTAGGTTTTCAGGATGATTTGAAGGTTATCTAGGTAATTTGGTGGGGACAGGTGACTTGGGGACCCTACTTTTCCGCCATCTTACTTGACTCAAAGTCCAACTCGTAACAGACAACAAAAAGAAATAAATGGCATTCAAATCAGCACGGAAGAAGTCAAACATTCACTTTATGTAGATAAATTGATTGTCTATGTCAAAAACCTGAAAGACTCCACCAGAAAATTGCTAGAATTGATACACAGATTCAATAAAGTTGCAGGAAACAAAATCAAAGTACAAAAATCAGTTGTGGGCAGCCTCGGTGGCCTAGTGGTTTAGTTCCGCCTTCAGCCTGGGGTGTGGTCCCGGAGACCTGGGATCCGGCCCCCTGCATGGAGCCTGCTTCTCCCTCTGCCTGTGTTTCTCCCAATCTCTCTCTCTCTCTGTCGGTTATAAATAAATAAAAATCTTTAAAAAAATCAGTTGCATCTCTATATGCCAATAATAAAGTAGCAGAAAGAGAAATCAAGGAATTGATCCCATTTACAACTGTGCCAACAATCATAAGATACCTAGGAATAAACCTAACCAAAAAGGTAAAAGATCTGTACTCTGAAAACTATAGATCACTTATGAAAGAAATAAAAGATGACAAACAGAAGAAATTCCATGTTCATAAAATAGAACACATATTGTTAAATTTCTGTAGCATACAAAGCAATCTACACATTTAATACTTGCACAAAAACGGACACGTAGATCAAGGGAATAGAATAGAAAACCCAGAGAGGAACCCACAAATATATGGTGAACTAATCTTCTATAAAGCGGGAAAGAAAGTGGCCTGGGTGGCTCAAGGGTTAAGTGTCTACCTTCTGCTCAGGTCATAGCTCAGGGTCCTGGAATCAAGCCCTGTGTTGGGCTCCCTGCTCAGGAGAGAGCCTATTTCTTCCTCTCCCTTGCCCCTGCTTATGCTCTCTCTCTCATTATCTCTCTTCTGTCTCATAAATAAATAAATAAATAAATAAATAAATAAATAAATAAATAAAATCTTGGAAAAAAACAAACGGATATGCGATGGAAGAAAGACAATATCTTCAACAAATGGTGTTGGGAAAAGTGGACAGCAATATGCAAAAGAATGAAACTAGACTACTACCTTACACCATATACAAGAAGAAAATCACAATGGATGAAAGATCTAAATGTGAGACAGGAAACTAACAAAATCCTAGAGGAGACCACAGTCATCAACCTCTTTGACATTGGCTGTAGCAACTTCTTATTAGATATGTCTCCTGAGGCAAGGGAAACAAAAGCAAAAATGAACTTGTAACTTCAACATAAAAGTTATACACAGTGAAGGAAACAATGACAGCATTTAAAGGCAACCTTCAGGGCTTCCTGAGTTGAGCATCTGACTCTTGGTTTTTTGGCTTAGGTCATGATCTTGGAGTCATAAGATGGAGGCTCAGGGTGGGCTCTGTGCTCAGCATGGAGCCTGCTTGGATTCTCTCCCCCTCTCCCTCTGCTCCTCCACCTTGCACTTGCATGTGCTCTCTCTCTCTCTCTCCCTCTGTCTCAGATAAATAATTTTTAAAAATTCAACCTTCAGAATGGGGAAAGATATTACAAATGACATCTGATAAAGTGTTAGTGTTCAAAATCTATAAATAACTTATCAAATTCAACACCCCAAAAACCAAATATTCCTGTTTTAAGAGTTGGGCACAATACATGAATAGACATTTTCCAAAAACGAAATACAGATAGCTAATAGACACATGAAAATATAGATAGATAGATGATGATGATAGCTAGCTAGCTAGCTAGCTAGATGATAGATAGATGATTATTACTCAGCTATAAAAATGAATAAAGTCTTGCCATTTGCAACAGGGTAGATAGAGCTAGAGTCGATTAAGCTAAGTGAAATAATTCAAGTCAGAGAAAGATAAATACCATATAATTTCATTAATATGTGGAAGTTAAGAAACAAAACAGATTAAATGGGTGGGGGGAAGAGAGGCAAACCATGAAACAGACTCTTACCTATAGAACACAAACTGAGAGTTTCTGGAAGGGAGGTGGGCAGGGGTATTTGTAAAATGGGTGACGGACATTAAGGAGAACACTTGCTGTGATGAACACTGGGTATTGTATATAAGTGATGAATCAGTGAATTCTACACCTGAACTTAATATCCCACTGCATGTTAACTACCTGGAATTTTTAAAGATTTTATTTATTTTTTTGAGAGACAGAGAGAGAGCAATGGAAAATAAACAGGGGAAGTGGCAGAGGGAGAGAGACAAGCTCCCTGCCGAGCAGGGAGCTCAAAGTGGGGCTCAATCCCAGGATCCCAGGATCATGACCTGAACCAAAGGCAGATCCTTAACTGGCTGAGCCACTCAGGTGCCCCACTACATGGAATTTAAATAAAAACTTGAAACTACAAAAAATAAGACCTAGTGGCAGCATAGAAAGAGTATCTAGTACTAGCTGTTCCTTGTTTGAAGCTTAAATACTTGGTATAGCATCTCTAGTGGAAAGCCATCTAGCTTCTGTATACAGATTTCTGTACTGGAGGAGGGGCAAGATGGCGAAAGAGTAGGGTCCCCAAGTCATCAGTCCCCACCAAACTACCTAGATAACCTTCAAATCATCCTGAAAATCTACGAATTCAGCCTGAGATTTAAAGAGAGAACAGCTGGAATGGTACAGTGAGACGAGATCATGCTTCTATCAAGGTAGGAAGATAGGAAAAAAGAAATAAAGAAACAAAAGGCATCCAAGGGGGAGAAGCCCCGCGAGGAGCCGGGCTAAGGCCTGGGCGAGTGCCCCTAGTACAGCAAAGCCCCCTCCTGGAGAAGCAGGAGCTTCACCAATCTTCCAGAGCAGAAAGGCACTCGCAGGGAGTTAGAGCAGGACCCCAGGAGGGTGGAGATGCCCTCAGGCTCTCTGGGACGCTAACAGACACCTGCGCCCCGGGGAGAGTGCGCCGAGCTCCCTAAAGGGCTGAAGCGTGCGCACGGCTGGACCCAGGAGCAGCTCGGAAGGACTCGGGTGGTGGCTCCGCAGAAAGGGGACTGCTTGTTCCAGGAGCAGCTCGGAGGGCTTGGTTGGGGGCTCCGCGTGGAGGGGGTTATGCAGCTCCAGGAGCAGCTCGGAGGGGCTCAGGCTGCAGCTCCGTGGAAAGGGGGCTGCCCGGCGGGAGCGCGATTCCAACAACGCAGGCCCAGGAGCACAGGGCGCTGGAGACACAGCACAGGATTTGACCTCCCCCCGGACAGGCAGAGGCTAGGAGGGCCCAGGACAGCATGACGCTCCTGCCCCAAGCTGAGCAGATCAGCGGCCCGCCCCCGGAGCATCCACGCCCCTGCAGACTGAGAGCTCCATAGTTAATGCGGGAACTGAATCCAGGGCTCCAGAGCTGGCCTCCGCCACTGAGGTTGTTCCTCCTGGGGCCTCACAGGGTAAACAACCCCCACTGAGCCTCACAGTGGCCTCACAGGATAAACAGGATAAACATCACTCACTGAGCCCTGCACCAGGCAGGGGGCTGAGCAGCTCTCCCAAGTGCTGACACCTGAAAATCAGCACAACAGGCCCCTCCCCCAGACCAACCAGACGAACAAGTTCTAGGGGAAGTCAAGGGACTTACAGTATACAGAATCAGAAGATAATTCCCGGTGTTTTTTTTTTTTTCTTTTTGATTTCTGTTTGCTTCCCCCACCCCTTTTTTCCTTTCTTTCTTTTTCTTTCCCTTTTTCTTCTCTTTTTTCTTTTTTCTTTTTCTCCTTTCTTTCCTTCATTCTCTCCTCTCTTTTTCTCCTTTTCTCAATAGAACTTGTTTTGGCCACTCTGCACTGAGCAAAATGACTAGAAGGAAAACATCAACTCAAAAGAATCAGAAACAGTCCTCTCTCCCAAAAAGCTACAAAATTTGGATTACAATTCAATGTCAGAAAGCCATTTCAGAAGCACTATTATAAAGCTACTGGTGGGTCTAGAAAAAAGCATAAAGGACTCAAGAGACTTCATGACTGCAGAATTTAGATACAATCAGGCAGAAATTAAAAGTCAATTGAATGGGATGTAAGCCAAACTAGAAGTCCTAATGACGAGGCTTAACGAGGTGGAAGAACTAGTGAGTGATATAGAAGACAAGTTGATGGCAAAGAGGGAAACTGAGGAAAAAAGAGACAAACAATTAAAAGACCATGAGAAAAAATTAAGGGAAATAAATGACAGCCTGAGGAAGAAAAACCTATGTTTAATTGGGGTTCCTGAGGGTGCCGAAAGGGACGGAGGTCCAGAATACGTACTTGAAAAATCATAACTGAAAACTTTCCTAATCTGGGAAGGGAAACAGGCATTCAGATCCAGGAAATAGAGAGATCCTCACCTAAAATCAATAAAAACCATTCAACACCTCGACATTTAATAGGTAAGCTTGCAAATTTCAAAGATCAAGAGAAGATCCTTAAAGCAGCAAGAGACAAGAAATCCCTGACTTTTATGGGGAGAAGTACTAGGGTAACAGCAGACCTCTCCACAGAGACCTGCCAGGCCAGAAAGGGCTGGCAGGATGTATTCAGGGTCCTAAATGAGAAAAACATGCAACCAAGAATACTTTATCCAGCAAGGCTCTCATTCTGAATGGAAGGAGTGATAAAGAGCTTCCAAGAGAGGCAGGAACTGAAAGAATATGTGACCTCCAAACCAGCTCTGCTAGAAATTTTAAGGGGGACTCTTAAAATTCCCCTTTATGAAGAAGTCCAGTGGAACAATCCACAAAAACAAGGACTGAATAGATATCATGATGACACTAAACTCATATCTTTCTTTTTTTTTTTTATAAATAATTTATTTATTTATGATAGTCACAGAGAGAGAGAGAGAGGCAGAGACATAGGCAGAGGGAGAAGCAGGCTCCATGCACCAGGAGCTCGACGTGGGATTCAATCCCGGGTCTCCAGGATCACGCCCTGGGCCAAAGGCAGGCGCTAAACCGCTGCGCCACCCAGGGATCCCTAAACTCATATCTTTCAATACTAACTTTGAAGGTGAACGGGCTTAACGACCCCATCAAAAGGCGCAGGGTGTCAGACTGGATAAAAAAGCAGGACTCATCTATTTGCTGTCTACAAGAGACTCATTTTAGACAGAAGGACACCCAGAGCCTGAAAATAAAAGGTTGGAGAACCATTTACCATTCAAATGGTCCTCAAAAGAAAGCAGGGGTAGCCATCCTTATATCAGATAACTAAAATTTACCCCGAAGACTGTAGTGAGAGATGAAGAGGGACACTATATCATACTTAAAGGATCTATCCAACAAGAGGACTTAAGAATCCTCAATATGTATGCCCCGAATGTGGGAGCTGCCAAATATATCAACCAATTAATAATGAAAATTAAGACATACTTAGACAACAATACACTTATACTTGGTGACTTCAGTCTAGTGCTTTCTACACTCGATAGGTCTTCTAAACACAACATCTCGAAAGAAACGAGAGCTTTAAATGATACACTGGACCAGAGGGATTTCACAGATATCTACAGAACTTTACATCCAAAGTCAACTGAATACACATTCTTCTCAAGTGCACATGGAACTTTCTCCAGAATAGACTACATACTGGGTCACAAATCAGGTCTCAACCAATACCAAAAGATTGGGATCGTCGCCTGCGTATTCTCAGACCATAATGCCTTGAAATTAGAACTAAACCATAACAAGAAGTTTGGAAGGACCTCAAACACGTGGAGGTTAAGGACCATCCTGCTAAAAGATGAAAGGGTCAACCAGGAAATTAAGGAAGAATTAAAAAGATTCATGGAAACTAATGAGAATGAAGATACAGCCGTTCAAAATCTTTGGGATGCAGCAAAAGCAGTCTTGAGGGGGAAATACATCGCAATACAAGCATCCATTCAAAAACTGGAAAGAACTGAAATACAAAAGCTAAACTTACACCTAAGGAAGCTAGAGAAAGAAGAGCAAATAGATCCTACACCCAGCAGAAGAAGAGAGTTAATAAAGATTCGAGCAGAACTCAACAAAATCGAGACCAGAAGAACTGTGGAACAGATCAACAAAACCAGTAGTTGGTTCTTTGAAAGAATTAATAAGATAGATAAACCATTAGCCAGCCTTATTAAAAGAAGAGAGAGAAGACTCAAATTAAAAAAATCATGAATGAGAAATGAGAGATCACTACCAACATCAAGGAAATACAAACGATTTAAAAACATATTATGAACAGCTATACGCCAATAAATTACCAATCTAGAAGAAATGGACGCATTTCTGGAAAGCCACAAACTACCACAATTGGAACAGGAAGAAATAGACAACCTGAACAAGCCAATAACCAGGGAGGAAGTTGATGTAGTCATCAAAAATCTCCCAAGACACAAAAGTCCAGGTCCAGATGGTTTCCCAGGGGAATTCTATCAAACATTTAAAGAAGAAACCATACCTATTCTACTAAAGCTGTTTGGAAACTTAGAAAGAGATGGAGTACTTCCAAATTCAGTCTATGAGGCCAGCATCACCTTAATTCCAAAACCAGACAAGGACCCCACCAAAAAGGAGAATTACAGAACAATATCCCTGATGAACATTGATGCAAAAATTCTCAACAAGATTACATTTATTATTTTAAAAAAAGATCTCTGTACCATCTCCCAAGGCATCACAGTCCATCTTAGGAGCTCAGCATTTTGGAAAGTACCCCTTTAGCTGCCACCCTAGGATCCCACAGAATCCATATGATTCTTCTAAAGACAGAGAGACCAGGTGCCCCTGAGTCCCTAGCTGAGCCACTGGGGCTGCCCTATGGCTTGTAATCTAACATTTTTTATACATTTTCATCGTCCCACATGCTTTTGACTTTTAGAAATTATCCCAGCTGTAATTTTACATTATTTTGTGTTTTTTAATAATAAATTTATTTTTATTGGTGTTCAATTTGCCAACATACAGAAGACCACCCAGTGCTCATCCCGTCAAGTGCCCCCCTCAGAGCCTGTCACCCGCACCCCCGCCCTCCTCCCCTTCCCTCACCCCTACTTCGTTTCCCAGAGTTAGGAGTCTTTATGTTCTGTCTCCCTTTCTGATATTTCCTATCCATTTCTTCTCCTTTCCCTTCTATTCCCTTTCACTATTATTTATATTCCCCAAATAAATGAGAACATATTTTGTGGTTTTAAAAATTAATTTGCTCTCCCTTACTGTAAGCTCATTGTAGTCATAGACCAAGTGGATTGTGGTTCATGCTTGTATCCCCAAGCAACTAATGCTACATCAGGTGTATGTATGTATAGTAGATATTCAGAAGATTGTGGTAAATAAAATAGATTAAAATGTTAAAGAAGATAAGGCCTGTTAGGGACTGAAGTGTCCAAGGTGATTATTAGTGCTAGAATGGGTAGAGAAAGGAGAGATGAAAATATTTCTTCCTCGGTTATGCCAGGAGAGTACACAGGAATAATGGATTAGGAACCCAGAGTATGCCTGAGAACTCACATTCCACCTATAGCTAGTGATTCAAGAAATCTCAGGCCAAGTAACCCCAGCATCATTCCAGGTGGTTTTGTGTATTAAGTTAGTAGGACAAAGTACAGGTATAATTAGGAAATAGTCCCTTTGAAAGTTTATAGATATGTAACTCTCCCTTATTCTGAATTATAACCTTTTAAAAATAAATTGGGTGTTTTCTTAGAGACTATCTAGTTCAAACCCTCATAGTAAATATGGAGAAACAGTTTTCAAAAGATCATGCAATTTAGAAGCCTAGGTGTACTTGGTCAGTTTAGGCATCAACTCTTCCATGAGGCCATCCTAGGCCATCAGTGTTCCCTTTCTATTTTTTATATTCCTTTATCATACCCTGCTGCAATAATTTATAGACATTTCTGTCACATCATTGCCTCATAGTTAAAAGCTGTGTCTGAAACATCTCTGTAGTCCAAAGCTGAAGATAGGGTCTTAACATGGGTAGAAACTTTGTAAATTCTTGTGAATTGAATGAATGAAGAATCCCTAAATCTCTTCATTCCCAAGTGTAAAGGTTTTCCTTTGTTTCCCTTTATCCAAATTTCCAAAATAAAGTCCTCTGCAGATGATCTGTCCATCGAAAAAGGAGCTCTGTATAACCAGGAGATTTACCTAAGTTTGATATCTGCTTTGTTATGTAGCAGTCTTGTGATTAAGCAAGTTTCAGTAACCTCTGAATCTAATTTTTTGGAATTGTAAAATGCAACCAACAAATTCTACCCTGTCTACTTTGCAGGATTATAGAGCCTAGAGACAAGTGTCCTTAAAAGGCCTTCTGTCAGTTTTAAAATGTCTCATACATATAGGGTTGGAGTTATGGTTGTATATTTTTCCCTTTTATGTCTATATGGAGGAAATTATTTTCCTCTTGCCTCCTTCATTCCCAGCCCTTAAGACCAAGGATAATCTATCAGATTTCTATCTATCAGCACAACTATAGTACTTATAGCACAAAGAGCTCAACTACTGACATAGAAATGGAATGTCATTCTTCTAATCCCAGGGAATCTCTTAGCTTGTTGAGGCATGATAATCAGAGCAAAACATGGGCTGAGTCAATGAGACCTAGGAACCACCTCTATTACCCATGAAATATATGGGAAAGCTGTTTCTATAAGCAGCCCTTCCTGTGACCCTAAAACAAGGCTCACAACTTCCAGATCTGTTAGCATAAGAAGACAAGCAGCAGTAAAAAGCCATAAAAGTGCAGTAGTTTATTTGTAACAAGCAAATACAGTAAACCATTTATATTTAATTTACCTTAACTACTAGGCTGCCTGTGGATCCCTCTCACACTCGTCACAATGAAATCACAGATCATGCACTACTTATTGAATGGATGACTAACTGATTGAATAAAAATCCCTAAAATGGAAAAGCGATTGTGTTTTAATATTCAATATTAATATTGTGCCCTTCTTAAAAAGTCTTCATAAAAGGCAATTATTAATGAGTAGTTATTAGGTATTAGTGGACACAACTCCAAACCTAAACTTTTGCACTTTTCATGTGCACTTTCTTCTCTTTGGACCCCAGTTCTCTCATTTTGTGATCACTGAGACCTCCTGTCTTTGACTATCAATGTTTCTTTCTACTTTGGAAAGGTTCTCTAAGGTTCTTTAAGAGGAATGATCCTGAACAGAATGATTGGCAGGCCTGGGCAGGTATAGCAATTTCAAGGACTTATGGATTATTAATTTTCATTGTTTCCATGTTGATTAGTTAGCTTTGGCTCCCAGTGATTTTTCACCTTTGTTTTCTTTATCTAGTTTTGTACTTACTAGCAAGCCAGGACAGGCCCTGCTAGTTCACAGGGTACAACTAAGACTAACAACATACATATAAATAAGAGCCAGTAGGCTTCATGTGGTCATGCCTCAGGGAGGTTAATGCAAGGTTTCAAAAATGATAGACTTTGTCTTTCTCTGACTGATTTATCTTACTTAGCATTATACTCTCTAGCTCCATCCATGTCATTGCAAAAGGCAAAATTTCATTCTTTTCTATGGCTAAATAATATTGCTGTATATAATGCTATTCATACATATATACATATATCATATATATGTTATGCATATGCATCAATTATATTATTGTATTGCTTTTATAATAAAAATGTATTTTTCAAATAAAAAAATAACAGATTATATCAGACTGTATTCCTCCCAAGAAGTCCTTGAGGACTAATTCAGCACAATGGAATACAGGACTGTACTTTATGTTTACTTTCTATTTCAATTGAATATAGTTTGATAAACATTGAACATTTTTCTCATATAGGGCGTGTACCAAGAATGATGGGCATATACAGAAACAGTAGTATAAAAATGAGCAAGACCCAGGCCCTGCCCTCTAACAACTAAGACCCCATTTTAGATACAGGATGAAAAAATTAGGAAACATAAGTAATAAATGGAAATACATGCAACATGCTGCTTGAGTTCACAGAGTCTAGTGTGCATGGGCATCTCTACTGAAGGAAGGTGATAGAAGGTTCATAATGCACCACAGAAAAAGAGCCTCCATGTATCTATTTAACTAATGGTCTAGAATGGCTTTATCATGGCTATATTAAAATGATTCAATCAGTAAGACACATAGGTAATGAATTGTGCTCAATTTATACTATTCTTTCTAGGCCAAAGAATAATTTCTAACTTCAAAATATGTATGTAGGAGATGGGGTAAGAACTAAGGAACAAAGGAAAGAATCTCTTTGCCCTGGAGATTTTAAATATTTTGCATTTAACAAGTAGTCTTTCTGGCACTTTCTTAAAATTCAGAATTTTCTCCAGGTATTTTCTACTCTTAATGATTCTGTAATAGTTTTTCCTAATTCTAATGAAATCATTCTACTTTTTCTAACTAAAACAAGTACTTTTTATACTCACATGGGCCACTTTTAGATAGTGGGTCTCAAGCATTGCAGTGGTTCTCAGACTTTGGTGCATGCTAGAATTATTTGAAGAGCTTTAAAAACTCCTCAATACCCAGAGGCCAATTATATAAAACCCTTTGGAGTTTGGACTCAGGCATAAGTATTAGTTAAAGCTTGCCAGCTGATTCTTATTTGTTGGCAAGTTTATAAAACAGTGGGCTAGTTGTTATTTGCAAGGCTAATTGGCTTCCCTTTTATTAAAATTAGAACAAGCATTTAAAAACCTTGGATGCCACATTTAAACTTGGGACCTACTGCAGTGCCTCTCAAAATGTATGTGCATATCAGTAACCTGGGAATCTTGTTAAAATGCAGATTCTGATTCAGCAACTTTGTAATGGGACCTGAGGTTTTGCATTTACAATGAATCCCAGGTAATGTGGGTCCTGCTAGTGTCCAGAAGCCAAACTTTCATTGCAAAGTTCTAGTGGAAGGTGAATTCCCTGAGGTAAAATGGGAATGGAAGGAAAGAATTGTTCACTGTATTGGTCTGTCAGGGTCAGTAATTTTTTACTTTCATTTGGATCCCAGGTGCAAAGAGTTGAGTTCAGGCCAAGGTAGAATCATCTCCATTATCAGCATCTCCCAATGATTCTTAGAAAATAATTTCTGAAAAAAAAAAGAATTTCTGAATTAAAATGCTCATGGCAGGGAGCTGAGCATCTGAGAAAGTGAGTACAAAAATCAGACAGATGCTGAGCAATGGTCTGAATGCACGATAATACTTTATCATTAAAAATTGTTTTTCTATATAGAAACATACATGAGCCATCCTATGAGGGAAGTAAGACAGAAAATATTATGCCCACTTTACTGCTAAGAAAACTGAGACTCAGAATACTTACTGACTTGTCTGAGCATATATGGGGAGCTAGGAGCAGACAGGGATCCAAAATTCTTTGCCTCCTGGCAGGAAAGACTAATGTCCTTTTCATTTAAAGGAAGAGATGATCAGCAGTGTGAGACAGGGAGGAAGACTATTTCCAGTATAATTTTGGTAAACATTACCTATTTAAGATACAGAAACATACAAATTTTAAGGGCTCTTTGTTGTAGTTCTGTGAAAAATGCTGTTGGTATTTTGATAGGGATTGTATTAAGTATGTAGATTGCTTCAGGTTCTATGGACACTTTAACAGTATTTGTTCTTCCAATCCATGAGCATGGAATGTCTTTCCATTTGTTTCATCTTCAATTCCTTTCATCAGTGTTTTTTGCTGGTCTTTCACCTCCTTGGTTAAGTTTATTCTCAGGTATTTTATTATTTTTGTGTAATTGTAAATGGGATTTTTAAAAATTTCTCTTTCTACTGCTTCATTATTGGTTTATAGAAATGCAATGGATTTCTGTACATTGATTTTGTAGCCTGTGACCTTACTGAGTTCATTTAACATTCAGCTACAAAAAGAAGTGGAATCTTGTCATTTGCAACAACATGGATGGAGCTGGAGAGTACAATGTTAAATGAAATAAGTCAGTCAGAGAAAGATAAATACCATATGATTTCACTCATATGTGAAGTTTGAGAAAAAAAATGAACAAAGGAAAAATAAGACAAAACAAAAAAAAAAGTCTTTTTTTTTAAAAAAAAGATTTATTCATTTATTCATGAGAAACACAGAGAGAAGCAGAGACATAGACAGAGGGAGAAGCAGGCTCCTCAAAAGGAGCCCAATGAGGGACTGGATCCCTGGACCTGGGATCAGGCCCTGAGCTAAAGAATGGCTCAACCACTGAGCCATCCAGACATCCCAAAAAACAAAATCTTAAACAGAGAACAAACACATGGTTGCCAGACTGGAGGTGGGTGGGGGAATGAGTGAAATAGTAGGAGGGACTAAGAATACACTTATCTTTTTTTAAAGTTTTTATTTATTTTTATTGAAGTTCGATTTGCCAACATATAGTATAACACCCAGTGCTCATCCCATCAAGTGCCCTCCCCAGTACTCATTACCCAGTTACCCTAACCCCTGGCCCACCTCCTTGTCTGCAACCCTTTGTTCCTTTCCCAGAGTTAGGAGTTTCTCATGGTTTTCCTCCCTCTCTAATTTTTCCCACTCATTTCCCCTCCTTATTTATCTTAGAGAGAGACAGGGGAGGAGCAGAGGGAAAGAATCTTCAAGCAGATTACCCACTGAGCATGGAGCCCTATGCAGGGCTCAATCTCATGACCCTGAGATCCTGATCTAAACCAAAACCAAGAATCTGATAGTTAACCAACTGAGCCACCCAAGTGCCCAAGAGTACACTTATTTTGATGAGCACCAAATAATATCTGGAATTGTTGAATCATTATATTTTACACCTGAAACTAATATAGCATGTTAACTACATGGAATTAAAATAACTTATTAAAAAATAAAATACAGAAACAAAAAAAAATAACTTGCTTAAATCTCCATTTACCAGCCAAGGGAAAATGATGGACAGATGGCTGTTTGATGATCACTTGGGCAACGAATATGAATTATGTTTCTAAAGCTATTTGAAATCATATGCTTCTGATGAGAGACTCTTTGCCAAGCACACTGTCTTCTCTAGACAGCATCGTTGGATGCAACCTGAATCCGTAACATTTTATTTTCAGCTAACTTCCCTCACCTGTAGGACCAGTGTCCTACCTGCAGTGACAAGGACCACCAGGACCAGTATAGTTGTCTTAACATACACAAAAACCCACTTAACCAGTGCAGAAATATGTGGCTCTGCTTTTTGCCTTACCGATCCCTTCAAGTTCCCAGCCCCACCTGCCTATTAATTGGCTGGGTTTAGAGAAAAAATGTCGCAACATTACATGCAGCTGGGGAGAGGGATATAGCAGACTACAGTAAAAAAGAATATGAAGCTATAAGGCAAAGCAAAACAAAAAATTCCCATATTTTGGTAAATCCTGATGGCGTGAACAAGAGCATGTCACTTTCATATTTCTATGTCTCACTAGCCTTGTCTGTGAAATGGGGATAACTTTACATGCCTGAGAAAGTTGCTGCTAACTTCAGATAAAGTAATGATTAAGAAAGTATACCTGGAGGGTTGTTCTTCAGTGGTAAGGTCCTGCTATTGTTATTGGTTTTACCATTTGATAATGAGAATAATTACATAAAGCCACTTTCTTCTTTGTTTATAACATTCTGTCCCTTTGCTGGAGGACTGTCTCCGTGTTTCTTGAACACTTCAAATTTTTTCCTATCTCAGGACCTTTACACTTCCTCTTCTTCTATCTAGTATGACTCTCTGCACCTCTGATTTTTTAACTTGATTAGTTCCTTCTCATCAATTAGGTTTCGACCCAAAGATCATATTCCCAGAGAGGCCTAGTTCATCCAGTCTAATGAGTCACACTAACCCTAGTCTCTCTCCTCATCACTTAAACCTATTGTATCTTCTTCATAGCACCTGTCATAATGAAATACTATTTTGTTTATCTGCTTTCTTATTTGTTGTCAGTTATCCCAACTGGAATGTAAGTACCACAGAGATAGGGACTTTGTCTATCTTGTTCATTGCTATGTCAGTATTACACAAATAGTGTCTGGCATATAGTGGATACATGTATAATGGAAGTTTGGAAAATTATGGGGCCTTCACATTCAATACAAAAGGGAGATAATGTGTTTACAATTTTCCCAGACCTCATCCTAATTTTACAATATTTCTTCCCTTCTATGCATTCTTCCAAAAGTGGATCCTATGCAGGGGCTTTGTTTTCAGGGACAAATTAGAGAAAACACTGGGATGCTACTTCCAGTTGTTGTCATCATTGTTTCAGATACTATTATAAGTATTATAATTAGGCACAAGATACCTCTAAGAAACTACTTTTTATTTCAAATGCACTCATATGGGATGATTTCCTACATATTTGATTATTTTTATACCCTATCTGCAGTTTGAATTATAAAATTGAAAAATAGCTTAATTGTATATAATGATAGTGAAGAATATCAAAAGATATTTGAACTAGAACCCTTAGAAGATTGAATCCAATCCCCTCATTCTATAGATAAGAGACCCAGAAAGGAGAAATGCTCATCCAAGATTATATTGCAAGTTAGAGAGAAAACAGGATTCAGAAGTTATTGCTCCAACTTTCAACTGTGAAAAGACACAGTATGGGAGCTTCAGTTCTTTCTACCAAAGAAATGAGTGGACTAATCAGATATCTCTCAGGAACTTTCTGACTTAAATATTCCAAAATTATATGGCTAAGAAAAAGCATTAATTTGTTCATTTATTCATTCATCTTGTATTTATTGAAGGACTACACTGTGCCAAAGATTACACAATTCCCACAAGCAAATCCTTCTCCATTTTCAGGGAGGGAGAAATAAGATATAGAAAATGAGATAGAGCCCGTAGCTATAGGATGGCATACTCAGGAAACTGAAAGCAGAGAAAAAAGTCCTAGGGTAGGCAGCAGTCATAATATAGAAGTTTTAGGGCTGACTCAACCATCTTATCTATAGCCCTTCCCTCTCTTGTTCTTAGTGCCTGCATCTGTGAGAAGTTGGGCTTAAAATTTTGTGCCGGCTCCACTGTTTTTTGTTCATATGACCTAAATCCTATAGGAGCACAAACATAATTATGAATCAACAAAAACTAACATATTAAAAACTGATAGATCACTTCCTGAATTCCAGTTGAGTGTAAGTGGGGCACTGAGAAAAAAAAAAACAGGGTAGGGAGGCAACAGAGGACTGAATTCTCTAGATCTGGTCAGAAGCCCTCTTGAGCCTTGGCTCTATTACATTAATACTGAAAGAGCTATATATCTCATCTCTGAACACTTTTTTCCATACCTACTGTATCAACTTTCTCAGTATTCTATTTTTGCTATGACTATGACCACAATTATTTGTGAAAGTCCAGAATTAACCTGCAGGAAGAAGCAAGAGACTTAGGTAGGAACCAGATTTTTATCTTCAAAAGCTAAAAGATTGTCATGTGGAAGAGATATTGGCCTAATTATAGTAGTCTATAGGAAAGAATTGTGACCATCAGTGGGAGAGAAGCAAATTTCAGCTTTTCAAAAGACTGTATTTGATAACATAAAGAGCTGTTCTACATCCTAAAAGAGACTGAGATGGCTCTACAGTTAAAGATTTCACCATTACTAAAAGTATATGAGAAAGGATCAGAGAAAATTTCCAGAAACAATGATGAAACAAGTAATAAAATGGCAATAAATGCATATCTATCGATAATTACTTTGAATGTAAATGGACCCAATACTTCAATTAAAAGACATGGGGTGTCAAAATGGATTTTTTTAAAGACTCATCTTTTTGCTGCCTACAAGAGACTCAGTGTAGATCTAAAATCACCTAAAATTTAAAGTGAGGAGGTAGGGAAATATTTTCATGCAAATAGATGTCAAAAATGCTAGAGTAGCAATTGGGAAATATTGTAATATTGGGAAAACTAGACTAAAAAACAAAGATTGTAATAAAAGACAAAGAAGGACATTATATTGGGGGTCTGGACGGCTCAATCAGTTAAGTGTCCAACTCTTGATTTTAGCTCATGATTTTAGCTCATCTCAGGGTCATGAAATTGAGCCACACATCAGGCTCTGCATTGGATATAGAGCCTGCTTAAGATTCTTTCTCTCCCGTACCCTCTGCCTTTTCCCTCTCTCTCTAAAAAACAAACAAATAAAGAGTATTATATTGTAATGAAAGGAACAATCCAACATGAAGATCAAATAAACATAAATATGTATGCACTCATATAGGAGCACTCAAATATATAGAACAATAAAAAACATAAGGAAACTAATTGATTATAATACAATAATATAGGGGGCTTTAGCACTCCCCTGACCTCAAAGGATGGGTCACATAAACAGAAAATAAACAAGGAAACAACCAATGGAATTAACATAAATTCAGAACATCGCATAGTAAAACAGCAGAGTACATAATCTTTTCAAATGCACATGGAACATTCCCCAAAATAAATTACATACTAGGTCACAAATCAGGTCTCACACAATTCAAAAAGACTGAAATCATATACCATGCAACTTTTCTGACCACAACACTATGAAACTTGAAATCAATACAAGAAAAAATCTAGGAAGACCACAACTACATGGAGGTTAAAGAACATGCTACTAAGCAATGAATGGGCCAACCAGGAAACCAAAGAAAAAATAAAAAAAAATACACGGAAGCAAATGAAAATGAAAACGTGATTGTTCAAAACCTTTGGGATACAGCAAAAGTGGTCCTGAGAAGGAAGTATATAGCAATACAGGCCTGCCTCAAGAAGCAAGAAAAATCTCAAATAAACAACCTAACCTTATACCTAAAGGAACTAGAAAAAGAATAACAAATGGAGCCTAAAGACAGCAGAAAGAAGGAAATAACGATTAGAACAGAAATAGATTATATAGAAACCTTAAAAAACCCAATAGAACAAATTAATGAAACCAAACCTGGTTCTTTTTTTAAGACTTTATTTATTTATTCATGACAGACAGAATGAGTAAAAGGAAGAGACATAGGTAGAGGGAGAAGCAGGCTCCATGCAGGAAGCCAGATGTGGGACTCAATCCTGGGACTTGGGGATCATGCCCTGAGCCAAAGGCAGACGCTCAACCACTGAGCCACCCAGGTGTCCCCAGACCTGGTTCCTTGAAAAAAAAAATAATAAAATTGATAAACCTCTAGCTAGACTTATCAAAGGACCCAAGTAAATGAAATCCCAATGAAAGAGGAGAAGTAAAAACCAACATCACAGAAATGTAAACTACTCTAAGAGAATATTATGAAAAACTATATGCCAACAAATTGGATAATCTAGAAGAAATGAATAAATTCCTAGAAACATAAATTGCCACAACTGAAATAGAAAATTTGGACAGATCTACAATCCACAAGGAAAATGTATCAGTAATCCAAAATCTCTCAAACAAGAGTCCAGGACCAGATAGATTCATAGGTGAATTCCACCCAACATTTAAGGAAGAGTGAACACCTATTCTTCTCAAACTATTCCAAACACTAGAAAAGGAAGGAAAACCCAAATTTATTCTATGAGGCTAGGATTAGCTTGATACTAAAACTAGGTAAAGACCCCAAAATTATGGGATCCCTGGGTGGCGTAGCGGTTTGGCGCCTGCCTTTGGCCCGGGGCGCGATCCTGAAGACCCGGGATCGAGTCCCGCGTCGGGCTCCCGGTGCATGGAGCCTGCTTCTCCCTCTGCCTGTGTCTCTGCCTCTCTCTCTCTCTCTCTGTGACTATCATAAATAAATAAAAATTTAAAAAAAAAAAAAAAAAAAAAAGACCCCAAAATTAAAGAGAACTACAGGCCAATATCCTTGATGAACATGGATGCAAAAATTCTTAATAAAATACCAGCAAACTTAATTGAACAATACATTTCAAAAATCATTCACTGTGATCAAATGGTATTTATTCCTGGGTTGCAAGGAATTTGATATTCACAAATCAATCAACATGATACATTACATTAATAAGATAAAGGATAAGAACCAAATAATCTTCTTAATATGTGCAGTAAAAGTAATTAACAGAATACAACACCCATTCATAATAAAAGCTCTCAACAAAGTCGGTTTATAAGGAACATACCTCAATACAATAAAGGCCATATATGAAAACCCCACAGCTTATATCATCCTCAATGGGGAAAAACTGAGAGCTTTTCCTTTATGGTCAGAAACAAGACAGGGATATTCACTCTCACCACTTTTAATTTAACATAGTACTGGAAATTCTAACTTCAACAATCAGACAACAACAAAAAACTAAGATTCACCCAGATCAGCAAAGAAGAAGCAAAACTTTCAGTATTTGCAGATGGCATGATACTATATATAGAAAATCTTAAAGACTCCACCAAAAACTGTTAGAACTGATAAATGAATTCTGTAAAGTCACAAGATACAAAATCAACAGAGATGTGTTACATTGCAATACACCAATAAAGAAGAAAAATAAAGATAATTTAAGGAATCAATCCCATTTATAATTGCACCAAAAACAATAAGATACTTAGGAATAAACCTAACTAGATCGTTAAAAGACATGTATTCTGAAAACTATAAAACATTGATGAAACAAATTAAAAAGCACGGAAAGAAAGGGGAAGATAGTCCATGGTCATGGATTGAAAGAACAAATATTGTTAAAATATTTACCCAAAGAAATCTACGCGTTTAATGTAATCCCTATCAAAATACCAACAGCATTTTTCACAGAACTAGAACAATCCCAAAATTTGTGTGGAACCACAAAAGACCCTGAATAGCCAAAGCAACCTTGAAAGAAAAGCAAAGCTGGAGGCCTCACAATTCTGGACTTCAACTTACATTACAAACCTATATTAGCCAAAAGAGTATGGTACTGGCACAAAAGTAGATACATAGATCAATAGAAAAGAACAGGGAACCCAAAAAGGAACCCAAAATTATATGGTCAATTTATTTTTAACAAAGCAGGAAAGAATTTCCGAAGGAAAAAAGACAGTCTCTTCAACAAATGGTGTTGGGAAAACTAGAGAGCAATGTGAAAAAAAATGAAACAACCACTTTCTTACACCATCCACAAAAATGAATTTAAAATGGATTAAAGACCTAAATGTGAGACATGAAACCATAAAGTCCTAGAAGAGAACACAAGCAGTAACTTCTTTAATATTGACTGTAGCAGCTTCTTACTAGATATATCTCCTTGAGGCAAGGGAAACAAAAGCAAAAATAGACCATTAGGACTACATCAAAATAAAAAGCTTTTGTACAGAAAGGGAATAATCCACAAAACTAAAATGCAACTTTTGGAATGAGAGAAGACATTTGCTAATGACATATCTGATAAAGTGTTAGTATCCAAAATATATAAAGAACTTCTAAAACTCAGCACCCAAACACTGAGTAATCCAAGTTTAAAAAATGGGCATAAGTCATGAGTAGACATTTTTTCTAGAGAAGTCATACAGATAGTCAACAGATACTTGAAAAGATGTTCAACATCACTCATCATCAGGGAAATGTACATCAAAACTGCAATGAGACATCACCTCACACCTGTCGGAATGCCTAAAATCAAGAAAATAGGAAACAACAAGGGTTGACAAGGATGTGGAGAAAGCGGAAACTTCTTGCACTGTTGGTGCAAACTTGTGCAGCCACTGTGGAAAATAGTATGGAGTTTCCTCAAAAGGTTAAGAATAGAAGTACCCTATGATCCAGCAATTGCACTGCTAGATATTTACACAACTAATACAAAAATACTAATTCAAATGGATGCATAAACCCTGATGTTTATGGCAGCATTATCTATAATAGCCAAATTACGGAAATAGACCAAGTGCTCAATGACTGATGAATGGATAAAGAAGATTTGGTATATGTATATACAATGGCATTTTACTCAGGCATAAAAAAGAATGAAATATTGCCATTTGCAAGAACATGGATGGAGCTAGAAAGTATAAAGCTAAGTGAAAAATGTGAGTCAGAGAAAGATAAATACAGTATGATTTTACTCATACATGGAATTTAAGAAACAAAACAAGTGAACAAAAGATAAAAAAAGAGACATACCAAGAAACAGACTCTTACTTATAGAGAACAATGTAATGATTACTAGAGGAGAAGAGGTGGGAGGGAAGATGGATAAAATAAGAGATGTGGATTAAGGAGGGCACTTTTTGTGATGAGCACTGGGTATGGTATGGAAGTTTTGAGTCACTCTGTTGTACACCTCAAACTAATATTACCCTCTATGTTAACTAACTGGAATTAAAATAAAAACCTAAAAAAAGAAGAGGTCATTGAAGCTATGGGTAGGGATAACTGAGAATGGGAAATTTGGTTTAGAATAGGCTCCTTAAAATCTTTTTTCTCTGTTGAGGACAGTTGTAGGACTCTATTAAAAGCTCTGGGGATCCCTGGGTGGCGCAGCGGTTTGGCGCCTGCCTTTGGCCCACGGCGTGATCCTGGAGACCCGGGATCGAATCCCACTTCGGGCTCCCGGTGCATGGAGCCTGCTTCTCCCTCTGCCTGTGTCTCTGCCTCTCTCTCTCTCTCTCTCTCTCTCTCTGTGACTATCATAAATAAATAAAAATTTTTTAAAAATTTAAAAAAAAGCTCTGGACTCTGTTCAGATAAACATACACATACACACAAATACTTGATCTGGCAGGGATTCAGAGACTATCTAAAAACTGTGAAAACACTTTGGAATAAATTGAAAGCTCTTGAGTTAGAAATAATTCAGTCTAGACAGTGAATTCCAAACAGTGGTCTGTGGCCTTCTGTAGTACTATGTTCATAATTGGAGCTATTTATATGAGTAAAGAGGCAAAAGGTAGTTTCCTGCCCCCTAAATCAACTCCATTTCTTTTCCCCTCTTCCTGCCTTTTTTACTGCCTTCAGTTTAGTGAAAATATGCTCCAAGGACAAGGCAGCCCAAGAGGTGTCCAAAAGACATTCCTTTTCTGAATACGGACCATGGCGCTGCTTAGCTTGCTTTCTACCTACCTTACTGTTTCCTTTCTGAGTTTTCTGGGACTGTTTTTAATTTTTCTTGTTTTTCCTCTAAGTTACAAGGCTCCATCTACCTCAAACCTTGACAAGAAGAGATTCTGGAGAAACTTGAACACTGTTTTCAAGTATCTGAAGGGTTGGCGTTAAGAAGAGTGATTATACTGATTGTGTGGCCCTAGAAAGCTGAAGCAAGGCTACAGTCTAGAGTCACTAAGAGGCAGATTGTGGCTGAGTAAATCATCTCAAGTTTGCAGTAAAACAGGCAGCCTTGGCATACCAACTCCTTTCCCTGGAGGGGTGAAAGCTGAGGATGGACAATCTCTTGGAAATGTAACACCTCTACTGGGTTAGGAGATGGCATAATGAATAGTTGTAGGACTCTTTAATTAAGGAATTTACCGGGGGCAGGGCAAGATAGTGGAAGATGGGGTCCTCAACTCACCTGGTACCACCAACTTGCCTAGATAACTTTCAAATAATCCTGAACACCTAAGAATTTGACCTGAGATTTAAAGAGAGAACAGCTGGAATGCTACAGAGAGAATGGTTTTTGCTTCTAAAAGGTAGGAAGGCAGAAAAAAATAAAAAAGAATTAAGTGGAGGAGGGGCACCTCGAGGAGCCCAGCTAAAGCCGGGCAGCGAAAGCCTCTGAGACAGGAAAGCCAAGCCCCAGAGAAGTGGGAACTTTAAAAATTTCCACCAGATTCTTTCCCAGACGGAAAAGTGCTTAGCAGAGAAATTGGGCAGAATCGCAGGAGGGTCAGTGAAGCCTCCAGTCCAGAAGTCACTAATAGAGGAAGTGTGACCCGGGGGAAAGCACACCACAAACTGTGGACCTATCTCCATAAAGGGCTGGAACACGCAGCCAGTGGGCATTTGGGAAAAGCCAATCGGTTAGACTGGCTGGCTCCAGATAGAGGTTGTGTGCCCTGCTGCCTTCGGGAGCCACACGCCCTGGGAGAATGATTCTAGCAGCACAGGGCCCCAGATCCCAGGGCACCAAGCGGACAAAGCCCATGACCCTGCACTCCCCCTGGGACAGTGGAAGCGGGGACGGCACAGGACAGCAAGGACTCTCCTTGCTGGGCACTTTGCAAGCTATGCGGATCAGCGCACCCACACCAGCTCCAGGAGAATCTAGGCCAGTGCAGATTGGGAGACTCCATTAGTTACTAGCAGGGAACTGACTCCAGAGCTAGAAATCTGGCCATCGCCATTCCTGTTTTTCCACCTTGTGTCACCTTCTGCCTGGGAGAGGCAGGACCGCCAGGGAACAAAGGCCTCACAGGATAAAGCTCAAACTAAGCCCAGCACCCGGAATGGGGCAGGGCATCTCCGCACTGCAGACACACCTGAGAATCAGCACAGCAGACCTCTCCCCCAGAAGACCAGCTGGAAGAACAGGAGAAGAGCAAGTTCTTGACCAAACAGCGCTGGAAAGCTCCAGGGGAGGTCGAGAGATTTATAATATATAGAACTAGAGGATATTCCTCCTTTGTTTTAGCACTTTTCCAGGACAACAAGTTTTTATATCAGACTAAAAATTTCCAGTATGTTTTCTTTTTCCCCACCTTAACTACAATATTTTAACACCTCTTCATTTTTAAGTTTCTTCCTTTTTGACTTTCATATGTCTGTAATTACATATCTTAGATATATTTTCCACCTCTGGATTCCCTTCAACATACTCAATTTAATTTTGGGAGATATATGAGATATGTTTTTTTGTTTGTTTTGTTTTGTGCTTTTTGTTTTCTTTGCCTAATTTTGTTCTACAATGGCAGAAGTTAATTAATACCTTCTAAACCATGACCAGCATGCACCAAGAATGAATGCTGGCTCATTTTGTGAGATTATATTCTCTCTTCATTCCCATTCTGCCCCTCTCTTTTATCTTGTTTATGCTTTGGTGGTCAATGGTGGGGCTTTCTACAAGTGTTACTGGTTTATCCAAATTTGGGACTGAGCATCTTCTAACCTACAGAACTTAATACACTCAGAACCAAGAGGATCACCCTCTAGGACCCCTCATGTAGACTACATTCTTCCTCCACTACAACTTCTTCACCACCACCATCTCCCAGGCTGCCACCTTTATTTTTTCTTCTCTTTTTTTCTTTTCCCTTCATTTTTCTCTCTTTTTCTCTTTTCTTTTCCTTTGGGACTAATGGCCTTTTATTTTTTATTACTTTACTTTAAAATTTATTTTTCACTTTAGTGGTCCTTTTGTTTTATTTTGTTCTGATCTTAGTTTTCATTTTCTGGTCTCTGACCTCTCCAAAATCATCTAGGGTAAAACTTATTAAGGTCATAGTTGATATTCTTGACTCAGCCCACTCATAAAGCCACTGTGCACTGAGTAAAATGACTAGAATGAAGAACTCACCACAAAAGAAAGAAGAAGAAACAGTATTCCCCACCACAGACATACAGAATTTGGATTACAATTCAATGTCAGAAGCCAATTCTAAAGAACAATTATAAACCTACTGGTGGCTCTGGGAAAAACCATAAAGGATTCAAGAGACTTCATGACTGCAGAATTTATCTAATCAGGCTGAAATTAAAAACCAGTTAAATGAGATTCAATCCAAACTGGATGTCCCAATGACAAGGCTTTATGAGATATAAGAAAGAATGGGTGACATAGAAGATAAGTTGATGGCAAAGAAAGAAGCTGAGGAAAAAAGAGAAAAACAATTAAAAGATCATGAGAAAAGGTTAAGGGAAATAAATGACAGCCTCAGAAGGAATAATCTATGTATAATTGGGGTTCCAGAGAGTGTTGAAAGGGCCAGAGGGCCAGAAAGCATATTTGAACAAATCATACTGAGAACTTCCATAATTTGAGGAGGGAAACAAGCATTCAGATCCAGGAGATACAGAAGTTCCACACACCCCCAATAAATAAAAAATGTCCAACACCTCGACATTTAATAGTGAAACTTGCAAATTCCAAAGATAAAGAGAAAATCCTTAAAGCAGCAAGAGACAAGAGATCACTAACTTATACGGGGAGAAATATCAGATTAACAGAAGACCTCTCCAGAGAAACCTGGCAGACCAGGGAGGGTTGGCAAGATATACTCAGAGTCCTAAATGAGAAGAACCTGCAGCCAAGAATACTTTATCTAGCAAGGCTCACATTCAGAATAGAAGGAGAGATAAAGAGCTTCCAAGATAGGGAGAAACTGAAATAATAGGTGACCACCAAAACAGCACTGCAAGAAATATTAAGGGGGAGTCTGTAATAGAAATAGGAATCCCAAAGAAATAATCCAAAAAAACAGGGACTGAATGGGTATTATGATGACACTAAATTCATATCTTTCAATAGTAATTTTGAACGTGAATGGGATTAATGATCCCATCAAAAGACGTAGGGATTCAGACTGGATAAAAAAGCAAGACTCATCTATTTGCTGTCTACAAGAGACTCATTTTAGACCAAAGGACACCTACAGCCTGAAAATGAAAGTTTGGAGAACCATTTGACATTCAACTGGTCCTCAAAAGAAAGCAGGGGTAGACATCCTCATATTAGATAAATTAAAGTTTATCCCAAAGACCGTGGTAAGAGATGAAGAGGGACACTCTATCATACTTAAAGGATATATCCAACAAGAGGGCCTAACAATCATGAATATTTATGCCCCTAATGTGGGAGCTGCCAAGTATATCAATCAATTAATAACCAAAGTAAAGACATACTTTGATAATAATATACTAGGACTGGGAGACTTCAACATGGTGCTTTCTCCAAATGAAGATATTCTAAGCACAACATCTCCAAAGAAACAAGAACTTTAAATGATACATTGGACCAAATGGATTTCACAGATATTTACAGAACTTTACATCCAAACGCATTTGAATACACATTCTTCTCAAGTGCACATGGAACTTTCTCCAGAATAGAAAACATACTGGGTCACAAATCAGGTCTTAACCGATACCAAAAGATTGGGATTGTCCCCTGCATATTTTCATACCATAATCCTTTGAAACTAGAACTAATCACAAGAAGAAGTTTGGAAGGATTTCAAACACATGGAGGTTAAGGACCATCCTGCTAAAAGTGAAAGGGTCAACCAGGAAAATAAAGAAGAATTAAATAGATTCATAGAATCTAATGAGAATGAAGATACAACCATTCAAAATCTTTCGGATACAACAAAAGCAGTCCTCAGACATCACAATACAAGCATCCCTCAAAAAAATGGAAAAAGCTCAAATACACAAACTAAACTTGCCCCTAAAGGAACTGGAGAAAGAACAACAAATAAAACCTCCACCCAGCAGAATAAGAGAGTTAATAAAGGTTTGAGCAGAACTCAATGAAATAGACACCAGAAGAACTGTGGAACAGATCAATAAAACCAAGAGTTTGTTCCTTAAATGAATTAATAAGATAGATAAGCCATTAGCCAGTCTTATTAAAAAGAAGAGAGAGAAGACTCAAATTAATAAAATCATGAATGAGAAAGGAGAGATCACTAGCAATACCAAGGAAAGATAAACGATTTAAAAGCCTATTATGAGAAGCTATACGCCAATAAATGAGGCAATCTAGAAGAAATGAACACTTTTCTGGAAAAAAAACAAACTACCAAACTGGAACAGGAAGAAATAGAAAACCTGAACAGGCCAAGAACCAGGGAGGAAATAGAAGCAGTCATCAAAAATTTCCCAAGACACAAAAGCCCAGGGCCAGATGGCTTCTCAGGGGAATTCTATCAAACATTTAAAGAAGATATAATGCCCATTCTACTAAAGGTTTTCCAAAGGATAGAAAAGGATGGAATACTTCCAAACTCATTATATGAGGCCAGCATCACCTTAATTCCAAAACCAGACTAAGATCCCACCAAAAAGGAGATTTATAGACCAATGTCCCTGATGAACACAAATGAAAAAATTCTTTGAATAATCTTCTTCATGTACTGTTGGATCCTATTGGCTAGTATCTTGTTGAGAATTTTTGCATTTGGGTATTTGTTTGTTGGAAGTTTTATCATTACTGTTTCAATTTATTTATTATTTTTTAAAATATTTTATTTATTCATATCACAAACACACACACACACACACATACAGAGGTAGAGACACAAGCAGAGGGAGAAGCAGGCTCCACACAGGGAGCCTGATGTGGGACTCCATCCTGGGTCTCCAGGATCACACCCTGGGCCAAAGGCAGCGCTAAACCACTGAGCCAACCGGGCTGCCCTACTGTTTCAATTTATTTGCTGTTCATCAATCTGTTTAGTTCTTTTTCTTCTAATTTCAGTTTTGGTAGTTTGTATGTTTCTAGGATTTTATATATTTCTTCCAGGTTGTACAATAGTTGGCATATATTTTTTCAAATTTATATAATTGCATTTCTGTGGTGTTGGATGTTATTTCTCCTCTCTTATTCATGATTTTATTTGGGACCCTTCTTTCCTTTTGATAAGTATGCTAGAGATTTTTCAATTTTTCTTTTTTTATCTTTAAAAAATATATATATAATGGAATATTACTCAGCCATAAAATTATGAAATCTTAAGATTTGCAAAAATGTGGATGGAGCTAGATAGTATTATGCTAAGCAAAATAAGTCAGAGACAAAACAAATTCAATATGGTTTTCATCATATTTGAAATTAAGAAATAAAACAAATGAACATAAGGAGAAAAAAGAAAGTAAAACCAAGAATCAGACTCTTAACTATACAGAACAAACTGATAGATACCAGAGAGGAGGTAGGTGGGGGAATGGATTAAATAGCTGATGGATATTATGGAGCATACTTGCTGTGATGAGCACCAGGTGTATTGAAGTGTTGAAGCACTAATTCTACACCTGAAACTATTATTATGCTGTATGTTAACTAATTGGAATTTAAAAAATAATAATTAAAAAAACTAATAATTCAGTAGTTATGGAAATGAACAAGGGTAGTAGAAGGGGAGGTGGACGGGGAATGGGGTTACTGAGGGGGGGCACTTGATGGGTTGAGCACTGGGTATTATACTATACGTTGTCAAATTGAACTCCAATAAAAATATACAAAAACAGTTAAAAACAAAAATAAACAATACTTTAAAGGAAAAAAAAAACAAGAAAAACAAAACTTGTTCATAACATTTTTGTAAGTTATAGATATCTCTAGAGACAAAGTTTCCTTCAATATGGAAGAGCAAACCTGAAGGGATCAACAATGTTTTGAACAAGAGTCCTTCAAAGGGTCATCATTGTCCTACACTCATTCAGTTCCATGTTGTTCCTTTTTGTTCTCTTTAAATGCAACTTTTTCATTATTTCTGGCAATTTATACTGTAGTTTTATGATATCAGGGTAACCAGAAATGGAGATTTATCAAAAGTCCTTTTTGGGAATCTTCTGGAAACTGGACCATATTTTTGCAAGAGTATCAGAACATCTGTAAATGACACAGCGGTCAACAATGGATGTGGTTAAAGACCCAATGAGAGCGGATCCCTGGATGGCTCAGCAGTTTAGTGCCTGCCTTCGGCCCAGGGCATGGTCCTGGAGTCCCAGGATCGAGTCCCACATCAGGCTCCCTGCATGGAGCCTGCTTCTCCCTCTGCCTATGTCTCTGCCTCTCTGTTTCTCTGTGTCTCTGCCTCTCTCTCTCTCTCTCTCTCTCTCTGTGTCTCCCATGAATAAATAAATAAAACCTTAAAAAAAGACCCAATGAGAGTTCATTAGAATGCAGTCAAGAAGAAAATTTGATTATTTTTTGTAACACACAGCATTTTAACAATTCAAATGTCGAGTGATGGCACTGTACCAGGACATGTTACAACTTTAGGAATTTCATTTCGTCTTTGGAACACCGACAGCGTTCATGCACCCAATATAATCTAAAAGAGCTTATTATTATTTGTTTGACAATGCTTCTCATGTGACTTCACATAGCAGGTAAACTACATATATTAGTAAAGAGATTGTATTTAGGGTTTGACTTTCTGGTAATCTGTTGAAAATCAATGAACGAATGAATGAACAAGTAAACAGCCAGCCAGCCAGCCACCCAGCCAAACCAGCCAACCAACCAGCCAATATCTCAGAAGTTTTCAAGGAACATGCCTACAAAGGATCACAGATCATTACAAAACTGAAAACATCAGTATCTGTGGCCCTAAGAGATTCTACAGGTGGTTACAGAGTTGTCACTAAAATGTAGCTTCTTTGACAAGTTTTCACTCTCTTAAAACCTTGATGTTCTGGTCAGGTAAAGAAAAGCAAAACAAAACAAAACATTGTCTTTTCTTCTCTGTTCACAATCTCTTATCAAGAGTAGACTACTAATGGAAGAAAACCTTGTCATTTTAACAGGGAGAAGAGCCAAATCTCAATGTTATACCAGTACACTTGTAAAACTCACTTCTCCCAATCTCAATCTGTCCTTACCATGCATATAATTCATTTTCAAAAAGTCTGCTTCTGGGACACCTGGGTGGCTCAGCCTTTGAGTATCTGCCTTTGGCTCAGGGCATCATCCTGGGGTCCTGAGATCAAGTCTCACAGTGGGCTCCCTGTGTGGAGCCTGCTTCTCCCCCTGCCTGTGTCTCTGCCCCTCTCTCTCTCTCTCTCTCTCTCTCTCTCTCTCTCTCTCTGTGTCTCTCTCTTGAATACATAAATAAAATATATTTTTTTAAATCTCAAATTCAACCATGGATGTGAAAAATCAGTATACTGGGAACTATAAGGCATTGATTAATGAATTTGAAGAGGATAAAAATAACTTCATAGATTGGAACAATTAATATTGTTAAAATGTCCATACTATCTTGAGTCATCTATAAATTCAGTGCAACCACCATACAATGATACGATGCAGTAGTGTACATAGCAATTTTTATAGGATTTTATTTCTACATTTTTATGCCATCCTCCCATTTTTTTTTTGAGGAAAACTTCTTTTTTCCAGATGAGGAAATGGAGGCTCTGAGAAGTTAAGCAATTTGCCAAAGTCACACTTTGAATGGAGGAGCTGGCACTTGACCCCTGCTTAGTGTAATCCTATAGCCCATGGTTCTTGTTATTATTAGGTAAGAAACAGTAGGGGAGACAAAGATTCAACTTAGGAGGAATATAACTAAGGGATTCTTCCCTGCATTTTGATTTGAGAATTCATAATATAATATTGAAAGCAGTATTGCAAGCAGAGTTGCAAATATTAGCACTCTTATTTACCCACTTAATCATTTACTTTGTCAGTTTTTGATAGTGAAGTTTTAATCCTGCTCTAACTTCCCTTTATGATTTATCACATATGCAACCTCCTGTCACTTGATCAAAGTTAGAAAAATCAACCAGAATTAGGCAGGTAAAACTTCTCCTTCTTTATGTCATAGGGTATACTCTTAAGATAAATAAATTTACTTACTGTTATTCCAGGTCATTCTTCTCCTCTATGAGCACAGACTATCTTCAGTTGACTGTTGTCTACACAGTGAAAGTCATTAATTCATACCTCATTAATTCAAGCTGAATGATATTTCACATGGGGACTGGCTATTTTTTTCTTCATCTTGTATTAAAGTGGTTGCTAAGAAACAGCATTAGTGGCTTAGTGATAGTGTAAATCAGATTTCAGGGAGATAAAGGACTGAAGATAATTGTTCACAAGCATTTTGGAAGAACTCACTTGTAAAACATTAGTATGCTAGTTACAACACATTCTGATGCATTCGTTTAGGCAGATTCCATCTCTTTGTCCTTAAGGGGCTTTACTTGTAGCAGTTTTTAGACACAGGGCATAAGTAATAAATCAGCATTTTTTGTCAATATTCTATAATTCAGACTTTACCAATTGGAATCATGTGTGCAGTACAACATCTGATCCAAAATAAGTGTTTGTTGAATGAATTAATAGCACATCAGAAAAATCAAAGTTGTGTGTTTGTCTTCCTAGGAGGGACATTCAGCTTGAGAGTCCCTCAGAAGGCTCTCTGGCAGACCATACAGTCATTACAAGTCTGGAAGATTCCTCTAGGATCTTCAACCAGAGAAATGAAGTCTCCATCTCAAGATTTCCAGATTCCTTTACAAATGCATCATCTTTTGCTTGGTGAACACAAAGGTCTAATTTCTCTACCTTAAATTCCACAGCTTTTTGGTTTGGTTGACCTATCTCTCTCAGGTTAGCTAAGAAGGCTGCATTTTCTTCTTGGTGTGCTGCAGATAAGGAAAGGAAGTTTGTAGCTTTTGCTTTACTCAACCTTCATATCTTTGTTTTTGTTTTTTACATTGAAGCTTGAATTCATTACAAAAATATGGTTTTCTAATTTCAAAGCAATACAGTGGAGTCCCAGTACTGAGTCTTGCATCAGGCTCCCTTCATGGAGCCTGCTTCTCCTTCTGCCTGTGTCTCTGCCTTTCTCTCGGTCTCTCATGAATAAATAAATACAATCTTTAAAAAAAAAAGATCACAAAAGATTTTTAAATAGGAGGTGCGCAGAGATTGAACTAGAATACTTTTGGAGTCCTTATGAGACCCTCCAAAACTCTAGAGTTATGATTGAGACAGCAATATAGATTCTGACCATATCCTGTTTAGCAGGCTACTCATTCAGTTATGTATGGCATCGTTCTAGGTGTTATGGAGATGATAGAGACCCAGATCCAACCTTACAACTATTCTTCTACAGGGGAAATAGCGATCTTTCATATCTGTGTAGTCTACATTCAGTTCACATTTATTTTAAATTAAAGTTCATAGAGACTTGTGAAGCAGGAAAAAATTATTACCCTCACTTTAGTTGCTAGGAGAATTGAGGGTCAGAGAAGTTAAGTGATTACCAATGCAACTATATAGAAAAACAAGATATGAAGAAATGTTTCTATAGTGTTCAATAAGGGGTGAACAAAGACTCCTGGGTGGCTTAGCAGTTGAGCAATTGCCTTCGGCTCAGGGTGTGACCCTGGAGTCCTGGGATCGAGTCCCATGCCAGGCTCCCTGCATGGAGCCTGCTTCTCCTTCTGCCTGTGTCTATGCCCCTCTGTGTGTGTGTCTCTCTCATGAATAAATAAATAAAATATTTTAAAAATAAGGGGTGAATATACCTTTTCTGTCTCACTTTAAGACTTCTGATTCTGGAAGTCTTTACCCAACCACCAGTCTAAGTAAGTCCTTCTTCACTTCAGTGATTTTCTTCCTAACACCCTTCACAGTTTTTTTTCTACCTGGTTTCCCTCTACTTCAATTTCTGAGCCAAAATGAGCTTTCCCTTAGCACTCCAGCCATTTTCTTAGAAGAAAACGTAACCCATCAAGACCTATATTGCACTGACCCTGAGATGGGACTGATTTGCAATTAACACCCCAGTCTCTCTTCTGGATCCAGAGGCTTCCTCAACAAAACTACATTTTCTATTCCTATCCATAGAGTCAGACACACATATATCCCTGGCACACTTGAAATACTGTCTAGCATTTCTACCACCCTGGATCAGCAAAATAATGCTGACTTTTGATAATCAGGTTGCTTTTATTTAATATGCATAAGCCAGTGTCTTTTTCTTCCAGACCAAGGGTGAAGATTATTTCACCCTCCTTCCTTTCTCCCATTGGGTTTGAATGGACAAGACAAATAGGCTCTACCATCCATACACAGAAATCCTCAGTAAAGACCAAATGTCATCAAATTAACTTCATTAAGATGTCTAAATTGCTGTTTTCTCAGGTAGTCTTCTGTTAACCTTTGATAAAGGAAATTATCTTCATACGTTCCTATTTATCCATTTACTTCCTATTGAAAATAAGGATGTAAGTGTGGGGATAGAGGAGTACTGATGTATTGCTTATGTAAATAATGTAAATATTAAACAATAATAAACAATGTCAAGAGTCCACCTCATATAGTATCTGCTTAAGATTGAGATACACTAAATGGATTCATTTTGAAATTGATGCTGGGAAAGTGTTGTACTGAAGTTGCATCCTTTACTGCCTCTTAAGGTTACCCAAATTAACTCTTGAGGGTGTACTATATTACCAGCCCCTGAAATGGGGCTAGTCCTATAGTTCAGGCCTTCATTGTATACATTTCTCATGTTCCCTCTCTTTCCTTATGTCACCACTTACATTAATAGTTATACACAACTCAGCATCTTAGGTATTTTCTGGGGCTACACAATTTAAAGAAATGATTTGGAATAGGGTGAGGAGAGGAACTGAAGGTGTGAAGATCATGGGTAGAATATGTTTTGGATAGATCTGGAGCAGAAGAGAAAGAATCCACAGGAAGATGCAAGAAAAAAAATAAAGTGCGTAGACAGCAAAATATAAAATCAGGATGAGCAACTCATCTTGTTTGGCTGGAAACTTTTCCAGCTTTAGCACTAAAAGTCCAGTGTCTCAAGAAATTCCTTCATCCTGAACAAACTGGGACAGTTGACCATCCTAGATGATATTCAAATGACAAGAAAAACAAAACAAAATATCTAATAGTTATAAACAGGATAAAGTTGCCTGGAATGCCCCTAGCAGGGAGCCTGGTTTGGTACCTGGCACTCAACAAACAAAACAGCACCCATTCATTTGGACGATACTCTAAATTTTTTTTGATATTCAAGGTTCTTCTGAAACTCAAATAAATTCTCAGTTATTGTTTTTATTCTTACAGTTATCCAACAACATTTTACCACCTCTCCCTCCTTGTTATTTCTCTTTCCTTGCTCATATTTGTGCCACCTGCCCCCTCCTTCTTTCTCTCCACTAATCTCCAAACTTTGTCTGGCTTACAAGGGTCCAATCTTTTCTAGAGTATTGTTGCAAAGGTTTCCATTTTCCGTCCAATACTGATATATGTTTTTCTCCTGTAAATGTTTATAGCCCTTACAGTCTACACATCTCATCTAGCTTGTAATCATATTCTGCTTAGTTTTTCTAATTAACTTTTTCATTAGTATAGGCCTAAATCTCACTACAGATAAGGAAAATGAGATAGACTGATGTTACTGCCACCTGCCTTCACCAGCAAGCTTACCATACTCTTTTCCCAGGGTTAGGTAAGCAGTAGATACTCAAAGTTTTCTCGTTTATTCAGAATAGATGTTGCCATCCTTCAGTCCTTACCAGAAAGTTTGCCCTGTCCCCTACCAAACATCACCAGAGTATTTTGATCAGTCTATGGAAGGAGTTGGTTTGGAGTGCTTTGTTCTCCTTGAATTCAGTAATTGATTACTGAGACTATCTGAGGGGCTTAGAGCTATGTTACTAGTCTATATCCAAGTAAGAGAGGACAATAGGATGCTGAGATCCATGAATTTGATTCATTCTCATAGGCAGGCATACCTTTTTTCTTCTTCTGGTTGCCCATGTCCAGAAATCAAAAGCTAGCACTCTAGTCCACTAAAATTACTCTCTCGTTTTATTTCTATTTGCTTTCTTCCTCTTTAAGATGTCTCTAATGGATCTAGTACAATGCCAAGTGCATAGTAGATCTTGAGTGATTATTTGTTGAGTGGTTGCATGAATGACTTAATGAGATGTGATTTTCCATGCCAATAATTGTGTCATTCTATCTTTCCTTTTTAAAAATATTTTTATTGGAGTTCAATTTGCCAACATATAGCATAACAGCCAGTGCTCATCCCGCCAAGTGCCCCCCTCAGTGCCCATCACCCAGTCACACCAACCCCCTGCCCACTTCCCTCACTCTGTCTTTCCAACACTGTTCTGCCCCTTAACCTCACTCCAGTTTACTCCAGCAAGACATGACATTTCTTTGGATATATAAACCTAATCCTAGTCATCTCAGTCCAAATCCCATTTCTCCTCCCTACTTCCAATCCTACTGTATCCCTTTTGCCTTGACTAGGGCTATCTGAATTCTGTGTTATTTCAGAGATATGTCTAAACTGTATATCCTTCAGGAAACTTTCTCTGATTTGTATTTCCCAGATGGCAAGTTATGAGGAGCATTTTCTTTTTTTTAATTTTTTTTTATTGGTGTTCAATTTACTAACATACAGAATAACCCCCAGTGCCCGTCACCCATTCACTCCCACCCCCCGCCCTCCTCCCCTTCCAACACCCCTAGTTCGTTTCCCAGAGTTAGCAGTCTTTACGTTCTGTCTCCCTTTCTGATATTTCCCACACATTTCTTCCCCATTCCCTTATATTCCCTTTCACTATTATTTATATTCCCCAAATGAATGAGAACATATAATGTTTGTCCTTCTCCGACTGGCTTACTTCACTCAGCATAATACCCTCCAGTTCCATCCACGTTGAAGCAAATGGTGGGTATTTGTCATTTCTAATAGCTGAGTAATATTCCATTGTATACATAAACCACATCTTCTTTATCCATTCATCTTTCGTTCCAAATTCGTTCTATGAGGCCAGCATCACCTTAATTCCAAAACCAGACAAAGACCCCACCAAAAAGGAGAATTACAGACCAATATCCCTGATGAACATGGATGCAAAAATTCTCAACAAGATACTGGCCAATAGGATCCAACAGTACATTAAAAAAATTATTCACCATGACCAAGTAGGATTTATCCCTGGGACACAAGGCTGGTTCAACACCCGTAAAACAATCAATGTGATTCATCATATCAGCAAGAGAAAAACCAAGAACCATATGATCCTCTCATTGGATGCAGAGAAAGCATTTGACAAAATACAGCATCCATTCCTGATCAAAACTCTTCAGAGTGTAGGGATAGAGGGAACATTCCTCGACATCTTAAAAGCCATCTATGAAAAGCCCACAGCAAATATCATTCTCAATGGGGAAGCACTGGGAGCCTTTCCCCTAAGATCAGGAACAAGACAGGGATGTCCACTCTCACCACTGCTGTTCAACATAGTACTGGAAGTCCTAGCCTCAGCAATCAGACAACAAAAAGACATTAAAGGCATTCAAATTGGCAAAGAAGGAGAGGATGAGGAGCATTTTCTTACGTGATTCTTGGAGATGTATATGTCTTCCTTGGTGAAATTTCTGTTCATGTCTTTTGCTCAATTCAGGATTGGATTGTTGGTTTCTTTGCTGTTGAGTTTAATAAGTTCTTTATAGATCTTGAATACGAGCCCTTTATCTGAAATGTCATTTGCAAATATCCTCTCCCATTCTGTAGGTTGTCTTTTAGTTTTGTTGACTGTTTCTTTTGCTGTGCAGAAGCTTTCAATCTTGATGAAGTCCCAATAGTTCATTTTTGCTTTTGTTTCCCTTGCTTTCATGGATGTATCATGTAAGAAGTTCCTGTGGCCAAGTTCAAAAAGGTTGTTGCCTGTGTTCTCTAGGATTTTGATGGATTCTTGTCTCACATTTAGATCTTTCATCCATTTTGAGTTTACCTTTGTGTGTGGTATAAGAGAATGGTTTGGGTTCATTCTTCTGCATGGGGCTGTCCAGTTTTCTCAGCTCCCTTTATTGAAGGGACTGTCCTTTTTCCAGGGGATAGTCTTTCCTTCTTTGTCAAATATTAGTGACCATACAGTTGAGGGCCCATTTCTGGGTTCTCTATTCTGTTCCATTGATTTATGTGTCTGTTTTTGTGCCAGTACCACACTGTCTTGCTGATCACAACTTAGGAATACAACCTGAAATCTAGCATTGTGATTCCCCGGGCTCTGGTTTTCTTTTTCAATATTCCCCTGGCTATTTGAGGTCTTTTCTGATTTCACACAAGTCTTAAGATGATTTGTTCCAACTCTCTGAAGAAAATCCATGGAATTTTGATAGGTATTACATTGAATGTGTAAATTGCCCTGGGTAGCATAGACATTTTCACAATACTAATTCTTCCAATCCATGAGCATGGAATATTTTTCCATCTCTTTGTGTCTTCCTCAATTTCTTTCAGAAGTGTTCTGTAGTTTTTAGGGTATAGATCCTTTACCTCTTTGGTTAGGTTTATTCCTAGGTGTCTTATGCTTTTGGGTGCAATTGTCAATGGGATTGACTCCTTAATTTCTCTTTCTTCAGTCTCACTGTTAGTGTATAGAAATGCCACTGATTTCTGGGCATTAATTTTGTGTCCTGCCACATTGCCTAATTGTTGTATGAGTTCTAGCAATCTTGGGGAGTCTTTTGAGTTTTTTATGTACAATATCATGTCATCTGCAAAAAGAGAGAGTTTGACTTCTTTGCCAATTTGAATGCTTTTAATTTCTTTTTGTTGCCTGATTGCTGATGCTAGGACTTCTAGTACTATGTTGATGAGACACCACGTCACACCAGTGAGAATGGTAAGAATTAACAAGACAGGAAACAACAAATGTTGGAGAGGACGTGGAGAAAGGGGAACCTTCCTGCACTGTTGGTGGGAATGTGAACTGGTGCTGCCACTTTGGAAAACTGTGTGGAGGTTCCTCAAAGAGTTAAAAATAGAGCTGCCCTATGACCCAGCAATTGCATTTCTGGGGATTTACCCCAAAGATACAGATGCAGTGAAAAGCCAGGACACCTGCACCCCAATGTTTATAGCAGCAATGTCCACAATAGCCAAACTGTGGAAGGGGCCTCAGTGTCCATCGAAAGATGAATGGATAAGGAAGATGTGGTATATGTATACAATGAAATATTACTCAGCCATTAGAAATGACAAATATCCACCATTTGCTTCGACATGGATGGACCTGGAGGGTATTATACTGAGTGAAATAAGTCAATCGGAGAAGGACAAACATTATATGGTCTCATTCATTTGGGGAATATAAGAATTAGTGAAAGAGAATGAAGGGAAAGGAGAGAAAATTAGTGAAATATCAGTGAGGGTGACAAAACATGAGACACCCAACTCTGGGAAATGAACAGGGGTAGTGGAAAAGGAAGTGGGCAGGGGTTTGGGGCAACTGGGTGATGGGCACTGAGGGGGGCAGTTGGCAGGATGAGCACTGAGTGTTATGCTATATGTTGGCAAATTGAACTCCAATAAAATTTTTTAAAAAATCTTCTGCAGCAAAGGGAAACAGTCAAGAAAACTAAAAGACAACCTATGGAATGAGTGAAGATATTTGCAAATGACATATCAGATAAAGGGCTAGTGTCCAAGTTGTACAAAGAATTTATCAAGCTCAACACCCCAAAAAACATAATCCAGTAAAAAATGGGCAGAAAACATGAACAAATATTTCTCCAAAGAAGACATACACATGGCCAAAAGGTACATGAAAAAGTGCTCCACATCATTTGGTCTCAGGGAAATTAAATTCAAAACCACAATAAGATACTACCTTGCGGGATCCCTGAGTGGCGCAGCGGTTTAGCGCCTGTCTTTGGCCCAGGGCGCGATCCTGGAGACCCGGGATCGAATCCCACATCGGGCTCCCGGTGCATGGAGCCTGCTCCTCCCTCTGCCTGTGTCTCTGCCTCTCTCTCTCTCTCTCTCTCTGTGTGACTATCGTAAATAAATAATAAATTAAAAAAAAAAAGCCAAGATACTACCTTGCATCAGTCAGAATAGCTACAATTAACAAGATGGAAAACAACAAATGTTGGCAACAATGTGGAGAAAGGGGAACTCTTTTACACTGTTAGTGGTAATGCAAGCTGGTGCAACCACTCTGGAAAACAGTATGGACATTCCCCAAGAAGTTAAAAATAGAGCTACCCTATGACCCAGCAATTGCACTAGTAGGCATATGTTTAGTACAAAAAAACTGTATATAAATGCTCATAGTAGTGTTAATAATAGCCAAAAAGTAGAAATGACCCAAATGCCCATATACTGAGGAGTGGATAAATGAAATGAAATGTATTGTGTCTGTATCCATATCTGGACTATTATTTGGCAATAAAAAGAATGAAGAATTTATACACAGTATACAATGAATGAACTTTGAAAACATTATACTACATGAAAGAAGCCAGTCACAAAAGAACACATATTATGCTTCCATTTATAAGAAAAAACCAGTATGGATAAATCCATAGATAAGTATATTAATGGTTTCCCAGGGCTAGGTTGGGGTGCATGGAGGAGTGGAGTACTTGGGGAGAAACTGAAGAGACTAAAAATAGGTACATAGTTTTTTGTTTTTGTTTTTGTTTTTGTTTTTTTTGTTTTTTTTTTTTTAATTTATTTTTTTATTGGTGTTCAATTTACTAACATACAGAATAACACCCAGTGCCCGTCACCCATTCACTCCCACCCCCCGCCCTCCCCCCCCTCCACCACCCCTAGTTCGTTTCCCAGAGTTAGCAGTCTTTACGTTCTGTCTCCCTTTCTGATATTTCCCACACATTTCTTCTCCCTTCCCTTATTTTCCCTTTCACTATTATTTATATTCCCCAAATGAATGAGAACATATAATGTTTGTCCTTCTCTGACTGACTTACTTCACTCAGCATAATACCCTCCAGTTCCATCCACGTTGAAGCAAATGTTTTTTTTTTTTTTTGCAGCTGCATTGAGATATAATTGCATATAACATTGTGTAAGTTTAAAATGTATGACATGTTGATTTGATACATTTACATATTGTAAAAAATTACCACCATAACATTAGCTAATCCGTCCATCACATCACACAATTACCATTTCGCTGGTTTTATTCTCAAGTTTTTATTTAAATTTCAGTTAGTTGACATATAGTATAATATTAGTATCAAGTATAGAATTCAGTGTGTCATCACTTACATACAATACCCAGTGCTCCCCTTAATACCCATCACCCATTTAACCCATCCCATTTCTTTTTTGTGGTGAGAACATTTAAGATCTACTCTCTTTGCAACTTTCAGATACATAATACAGTATTAACTGTACTTACCAAGATGTATATTAGATTCCCAGAATTTATTTGTTCTACCAGTGGAAGTTTGGGATATAAAATTTATTTTTGTGGTGATAAAAATGTTTTAAAAGTGATTGCAGTGATAGTTGCAAACTTTTGTGAATATTGTACAACTATTCAGTCGTACAGTTTAAATATGTTAGTTGTATGATGCATTAATTATAGCCCAATAAAGCCGTTAAAAAAGAAGTCAAGGGGATCCCTGGGTGGCTCAGCAGTTCAGCGCCTGCCTTTGGCCCAGGGCGTGATCCTGGGGTCCCAGGATCAAGTCCCGTGACGGGCTCCCGGCATGGAGCCTGATTCTCCCTCTCCCTGTGTCTCTGCCTCTCTCTCTCTCTTTCTATGTCTATCATGAATGAATAAATAAAATCTTTTTAAAAAAGAAGTCAAGGAGTGCTTTCATGGAAAGTGGAATTAGAATTGGAAATAGAAAATAAAGATTCAATGAGAGGATGAGAAAACTGGTTGGGAGGTTGTGGATGCAAATTTCAGAGGAGTCTTTATAACTGAAGAGCTTGTGATCTAGGCAATCATTGCACCTTCTTATGCAGTGATCACAATGTGGTAAAATTATCATTTAAATTAATTTTTGGTGTGTCATAGTCATGGACATCTGGGGACATGGCAGAGGGTTTCAAGGAAATAGAAATCCTTAAAATAATAGTCTGGGGCAGCCCAGGTGGCTCAGCGGTTTAGCGCCACCTTCAGCCAAGTGCATGATCTTGGAGCCCCAGGATCGGGTCCCACGTCAGGCTCTCTGCATTGAGCCTGTTTTTCCCTCTGCCTGATCTTTAAAAAAATAATAGTCTGAAAAGTTTGAGAAAGGATTAGTATAAATATATTGGAAGAGACTTTTGTGAAAGACTCAAGCTACTGAACAACATCAAAAAGAGATCATGAGAGATGTTGATCTGCCATATTTTCTCTTCATCAAGCTACATATTAACTTGATCAAAACACAAGTTATAAAATTGTCTTCAACACAAACACAATGCACCCAAGACCCCAAATGCACAATTCTGAGTGATTAGCATAATAACAGCACAAAAACAAAATTGCACACTCAACCCCAAGATCTCATGTCAGACAAGTTATGTTGAGGCATCATTGAAAATACAGTCAGAAGATGTGAAGACTTGCCTCTACATTTAATATTTCCATATCAAACAAATGACTTGCCTCTCTGTTTCCTCACTTGAGAAATAAAATACTTTCCCATCAGGGGGAAAATATTCATCTGGTACTGTAGGGCTCAAAGATGAAAGAAAGAGGGAAGGGTGCTAATATATGTGAATGTATACAAAAGAACTTCCTTTACCATGAAAAAACAAGTCTGTAAAAAATTCATCCTTCTCATTACCTATTTCTTTTCTTACCATAGTCATTAGCTGAAAAATTTTTAGGACCTTACTAACATGAGATTAGGTGTGAGGAGTGCCCGTCTGGCAAGGAGACAACCACTTTACATCTCTCTTTTGATAGGCTGGAGATGTACCTCAGAGAGTTGATAAGGGGTGGAGGGATGCAGAAGCTTTTCCAAAGTTTGGCTTTTAACTTTGTCAAAGAATGGATTGAAAAACTGAGTGACAGCTCAAATTCCTTATAAATGGCAACACGTGGGTGGCTAGAGAGGAGGGTCTCCTCTTAGAGCCCAAAGAGCAGAAATGCCCCTAGCTCTCTGCATCTATCCGCTGCAGTGCAGCCATCTCCCTCCCTATAGAATCTCATAAATTCATTACCCAGAAACTTATGTCAGGCCTAGCCAGACCAAACAGCAAGCTGCTGCTCCCTAGCCCTGGCCCTGATTGGTTGGCTTGTGTTACCTCTCCAGGAACCCCACGTGCAACTGTTGTGGGAAAGTAAAGGTGACTTTGGAAGCACTCTGAGTGGTATGGAAAGCTGAATCCCAGTGGGCAATCTGAGGATCCAGAGCAGAATTGCAGAGCCTTAGAGAGTGAGGACTCAAAGTTCTTGCAGTGTTGATGTTTTACTGGACAAGGATTTCAGGTTCTGATAGGTTATTAATGGTGCAGCAAGCCTCTTTAAAGGTGAGACAGTGGAGTGGGAAAGGGAAAGATCGTAATAGAATTGCATTGGTTAGATGGAGATTATGGGCTTCAGATCACTCAGAGGGCTATAGGAAAGCACGTGTTTCAGGGCTATTGTGTTGTAAAGGTGTTGAGCTCGCTGTGCTTATCCAAAGTCTGCATTCTCAAATATGAAATTGGAATTTTATTTTTACCCCCAGACACTCCTTAATAACTGATTTCATTCTGCAGATGTGTGCAGCTGCTGAGAGACAGCTGATGTACTTCTGTCCGCAGAGTGAAAATCTGGCATCAGCTGGGTTGGGGGGAGGCTCACTGATTCCATGAAGGAGCTGTGTGCCTATAAGCATCTGCTAGTGGCTGTTAGGACTCAGTTGAGGAAGTGATGTTGAGATGTAGAAGAATGGAGAGAGTATTAGAAATTTCTCCAGAGCTCTTGGCCACTGTTTAGGTCTGGAGCAGACCATCAAGGCTATATTAAAGAGAAGCTTTGGGGTTAAGGAATATGAGGGAAAGAAAGGGATCTTCCAGCATTGTCTGTGGGTAAATTTTGGCTTGTAGGAGAGATGTGAGGTGTTTTCTTGCTGTCTACAGAATTTTTGGTGTTTGCAGGAGACACAGCATCCTGGCCTTGTCTGTGGTAAATTTAATATGTGTGGCAGACAGTTCAAGGTTGCTGTACTCACCACAGGGGAAACTAGATGCTGGAAAGATGTGCATGTTCTAACCCTGACTGGGGTAAATACAAAGTAATGCTGCAAAATTTTACCTTCAATGAAGATTTGAAAAAAATTCAAACTGTCCAGGTGACAGTTGGAGTAAGGGTGAGTTATGATACTCCCACTCCAAATAACTCTTTCGAGGGGCACAGGGTACAATGCAGGGCTATCACATAAACTCAGAAATCTGGCACATGGGGTTCCCCCATACTCTCCAAAGGAAACTCAGGCTGTATAGAAAGATACCTAGTATTCTTCACTGCTGGGGGAAATCTGGTAAATGTGGCAGATGTGAAGTGTTCCCACACTCTCCAGTGAGTAAAACAGTGTACAAGTAGAAAACTGGGTTCTTGGTCTATCCAGGGGGAGCATCAAGCTTTTATGGAAGAAATTCGTGGTGCTTTCTTACTATTAGGGAAAATTAGATGTGTGACATAGATTGACAGGGCTTCCACTCTACTCAGAGGGAATTTAGTGCATCAGTGTGCATAAGAGTGGTTTAGAGTGTTTACATATATCCCCTTGAGAAGATTCAGGATTCAGGGGATGTAAGGAATACATTTGACAAAACAAAAGACACACTGGGAGATTATTTTCTCCACAAATGAGACAGGAAAACTGAACAACTCCATAAAAATCTGTTTATTGCTCTTTTTCCTATTTCTGTCCTTGCTAGAACCTGCATCCCCACCTTACACATGCCTTATAGAATAAATAATGTATGTCTTCCTTGTAAGAGGCAAGAAGTTAATGATTTCTTTAGTGCCTTCCAGTATGATAGATAACATCTAAGGAAGGATGGGGTGAAGGCACATGTGTGAATCCAGGCCACCAGCACTAGTTATCTTGGTGCCAAGAAACCCTAGCTCCAAGGAATAAGTGACTACCTACATCAGAAGGATAGACACACAAGAAAGGGAGAGAAAGAGAGAAGAAGAAGAAGAAGAAGAAGAAGAAGAAGAAGAAGAAGAAGAAAGCAAGCAAACCAAACCTCTCTTTCAAGAGTTTCAAGAAATAAGACTCTTAGCTGTAAATTTTAAAATAGGAGATTGCCTGCTTTCTGGGCTTTTTAATTTCCTCTCTTCCTTCTCCTTCTTCATGTGCTTTCTTTTTTTTTTTTTTTCAGGAGAAAATAGGTATCTTGGTAAGTACTGAGCACATAGTTTTTGCAAAAGTCCACACATATTTCTATGATTCCACATATGCTTTTTTGCATCACTGGAAATATAGTCAGATGAAATTTTCAAAGAGCCCTTTTCCTGAACTGCCTCTTATCTCCTGCCTCTCCTAATTTCTGCATTCCAAACTGCTTGGAGGACTCCACAGTGCTAGAACTCCTAGATGGGCTTCTTGTATGAGAAAAATAATCTGATAGCAGAGGAACCTTAAGGAGGGGATGGGAGATTAGCATGAAAGAAAGGGAATTGGGGGGGTAGATTAATTACCTGCTGGCTGTTAAACTTAATCTGGTACATTTAATATATAAAGATTAGTGAAAGGGAATAAAGGGAAAGGAGAGAAAATGAGTGAAATATCAGTGAGGGTGACAAAACATGAGAGACACCTAACTCTGGGAAATGAACAAGGGGTAGTGGAAGGGGAGGTGGGGGGGTTGGGGTGACTGGGTGATGGGCACTGAGGAGGGCACTTGGCGGGATGAGTACTGGGTGTTATGCTATGTGTTGGCAAATTGAACTCCAATAAAAAAAATTTAAAAATCTGGTACATTTAACTGAGAGGTTAAGAAGTGATGAATGCTGCCTGCCTTGTTGGTGACAAACACTCCCCATTCAAATGCTCCATCTGAGGGCAGCCCGAGAGGCTCAGTGGTTTAGTGCTGCCTTCAGCCCAGGGCGTGATCCTGGAGACCCGGGATCCAGTCCCACGTCAGGCTCCCTGCATGGAGCCTGCTTCTCCCTCTGCCTGTGCCTGTGCCTCTCTCTCTCTCTCTCTCTCTCTCTCTGTGTGTGTGTGTGTGTGTCTCATGAATAAATAAATAAAATCTAAAAAAAAAAAAAGCTCCATCTGATATGGCTCCCCAGATGACTGAGCCTTTGATAGGGGCAAATGGAACCCCAGTTAGCACTTGGAAAATTGGCTTGCCTTTCCTCCTGTGTGAACCACCTGTGCTTCCCTCTGATTTGCAGATATCATCCTGGCAGCAAGTCCTTGCAGAGTCTGAAGATGAAGTCACCTGCAAAGCTCAACCGGGAAGCACTGCCAGGCCCGGGAGCATGCATGCTGCCTTGGCTGCAATAGTCTACTGAGTTGCTCAGCATCCAGAAGACAACCCTTAGTGGTGAAGCAGTTCCTAAAGGAAGAGGGAAGTGAGACTTTACTTGCCCTTTTCCCCTGAGTGATGAACTGAGCCTGGAAGGTGCAGAGCTTCTCCAGTTGGGGAGAATTTGGGACAGATCTGTAACCAGAGCACCGAGGTGAGCCTCCTAACCCCTCCTCCAGCCATATTAATTGGAGAAAAAACATCTCCCCTGGACAAAGACTCAAGCTCAATTCCCAACACTAGATAGCAACCCCCCCCTTTTCCAACCATAAACACTCCCTTGTGGTATGGGCAGCTGCTTTGAGATGTTTCAATAAGGAATGATAACATTTTCAACATAAGAATGGTTGCCTGAGACAGAGGAATCTGCAAAGCTAGGGAAAGTGGTGTGTTCATTGGCTCTGGGAGATCCTACATACTATATCCTAGACTAGGATTTGACAATTCCTGTTTGCCTCTCGGCACATTTATTGCATGAGTGAAGGGGGTTGAAAGTAGAAGTGGGAGGGAGAGATGGAGCAAAACAATGGGACAGGGAAATTCTGTTACAGCCCCAATCCAACATATGCAACGTAAACACATGCCACACAAACATATACCACACAAACTTATAGTACACAAACATAAAGAAACATGCTCATATATATGCCTATCACAATCTTAATCTTCACCACTACCTTGTCAGGTATATATCATCTCCATCTGACAATTGAGGAAACCAAGATACAGAAAATTGATTTTCCCAAAGTCACACACAGCAAGTTGGTGACAGAGTAAGGAGGTGGGGTGGTAATGGAAAAAATAAAGTCTTCTACTTCTAAATCTTCTATATTATAACATCGTCCCACCCTTCTACACATATACACATTACTTACCCTACTTTATTAGCTAACTGCCACTTCTTTGGGCTGGAGACTACTCACCTATTCAGTGACTTTTTTTCTTCTAGCTTAACCTTTTTATTTATGGCCCCTAGAATGAGGAAAAGCAATTCAGGACTGACTTTTACTTTAGTACAACAAAGTAGAAAGCCCTCAATTCCTTTATCCCACCATTGGGAACCTAAGATGGCTTTAAGGCCCACAACCATACATGCTAGTTCCAGAAACTCAAGCTCTGAATAAGAGTTCTTGTATTAATTAATACAATGCGCATTAGAAGGCAGTGGCATCTCTAGGGTATCCCTGAAACATGGTTTGATGGACAGTATAATGATAAGAATATATCTGATTCTGCCCTCTCTTAAACTTCCTTTGCCTGTTTCACCTGTCATTGATAGCTTTCTTTTCTCAATGCCTAGAGAACTATTTTTTTAGTGTTATCATTACTTTTTATTTTTATTTATTTTTATTTTTTATTTTTTTTTAATTTATTTTTTATTGGTGTTCAATTTACTAACATACAGAATAACCCCCAGTGCCCGTCACCCATTCACTCCCACCCCCCGCCCTCCTCCCCTTCTACCACCCCTAGTTCGTTTCCCAGAGTTAGCAGTCTTTACGTTCTGTCTCCCTTTCTGATATTTCCCACACATTTCTTCTCCCTTCTCTTATATTCCCTTTGACTATTATTTATATTCCCCAAATGAATGAGAACTAGAAATCATTTGCACTTTTCATACACTAGTTTTCCAACTTGAATCATTCTCTAATTATTTGGTTTGTTAGACTTGTCTCTACAACTTGTCAATGAATAGGTTTCGTCATTCTTTAAGGCTGAGATGTTTCAGAGGCTTTTGGTAAAAATTGCTAATGGATTGATTGATTGATTGTAAACCTGTGTTGATAAATCTTAATGGGATGAAATGTGTCATACCCCAAAACAATTCAGTTAGTCAGAAAAGAAGCAATGCATAGGAATTATCTGAATGAATTTTTAAGGTATTGTCTGGCTAGGAAGTAATACATAATAGGTGGTACCTATGGTTGTTAATGCAAACTATTTCAAAATCACAGCCTGCTGTTTGGGACTTAGTCTGTAGTGGAAAGAGAAGCAGGAACAAAAACAGTTTTAATCCAAGAGCCTTGGAAATAAATTAATGTATGCTTCTCTTTTCAAGTTATTAAAGTAGTGTCAGTATTCAACAGATCTGCATATATAAGCTGAAAGTGGGGACATGGAGAGCATTGGGCCTCTGGCCTTGAGCCTGGGCTACAGAGAGCTGCTCTTTTCTGACTCAGGATTGACAAAGTGATAACACTCTCAGTAATATTTAAGCTCCTAAAGGCAATGTGGAAAACTTACTCTTTAGACTTCTTTAAACCTATTTTAGAGAGGAGGCTTGGAATAAGGTATCAAGGCTATCACTCTCTCCCACAGTGATAATTTGGAGTGAATAAAATACACTTCAAAAACCTTGATAGCTATTACTTGCAAATGATTGAAAGGGAATTTATACTCATTGAAGGAGATGAAGAAAAGGGAAAAATAACTCACTCCTTGTGGGTAAATGTTCTGATTGGCCCCCACAGAATTCCATCATCCTTATCTCAAATTTAGGTCTTTCATCGATTTTGAGTTTATCTTTGTGTGTGATGTAAGAAAATGGTCTAGTTTCATTCTTCTGCATGTGGCTGACCAATTTTCTCAGCACCATTTATTGAAGACACTATCCTTTTTCCAGTGGATAGTCTTTCCTGCTTTGTCGAATATTAGTTGACCATAGAGTTGAGGGCCCATTTCTGGGTTCTCTATTCTGTTCCATTGATCTGTGTGTCTCTTTTTGTGCCAGTACCACACTGTCTTGATGATCACAGCTTTGTAGTACAACCTGAAATCTGGCATTGTGATGCCCCTGGCTCTGGTTTTCTTTTTCAATATTCCCCTGGATATTCGGGGTCTTTTCTTTTTTTTTTTCAGGGTCTTTTCTGATTCCACACAAATCTTAAGATGATTTGTTCCAACTCTCTGAAGAAAGTCCATGGTATTTAAATGGGATTGCAATGAATGTGTAAATTGCCCAGAGTAGCAATGACATTTTCACAATATTAATTCTTCCAATCCATGAGCATGGAATATTTTTCCATCTCTTTGTGTCTTCCTCAATTTCTTTCAGAAGTGTTCTGTAGTTTTTAAGGTATAGTTCCTTTACCTCTTTGGTTAGGTTTATTCCTAGGCATCTTATGCTTTTGGGTGCGATTGTAAATGGGATTGACTCCTTAATTTCTTTCTTCAGTCTCATTGTTAGTGTAGAGAAATGCCACTGATTTCTGGGCATTGATTTTGTATCCTGCCACACTGCCGAATTGCTGTATGAATTCTAGCAATCTTGGAGTGGAATATTTTGGGTTCTCTATCTACAGCATCATGTCATCTGCGAAGAGGGAAAGTTTGACTTCTTTGCCAATTTGAATGCCTTTTATTTCTTTTTGTTGCCTGATTGCTGAGGCTAGGACTTTTAATACTATGTTGAATAGCAGTGGTGAGGGTGGGCATCCCTGTCATGTTCCTCATCTTAGAGGAAAGGCTCCCAGTGTTTCCCCATTGAGAATTATATTTGCTGTGGGCTTTTCATAGAGGAGAACACAGGCAACACCCTTTTTGAACTTGGCCATAGCAACTTCTTGAAAGATACAACTATGAAGGCAAGGGAAACAAAAGCAAAAATGAATTATTGGGACTTCATCAAGATAAAAAGCTTCTGCACAGCAAAAGAAACATTCAACAAAACTAAAAGACAACCTACAGAATGGGAGAAGATATTTGCAAATAACATATCAGATAAAGGGCTAGTATCCAAGATCTATAAAGAACTTATTAAACTCAACAGCAAAGAAACAAACAACCCAATCATGAAATGGGCAAAGACATGAACAGAAATTTCACAGAGAAAGACATAGATATGGCCAACAAGCACATGAGAAAATGCTCCACATCACTGGCCATCAGGGAAATAGAAATCAAAACCACAGTGAGATAGCATATCACACCAGTGAGAATGGTGAAAATCAACAAGACAGGAAACAACAAATGTTGGAGAGGATGTGGAGAAAGGTGAACTCTCTTGCACTGGTGGTGTGAATGTGAACTGGTACAGCCACTCTGGAAAAGTGTGTGGCAGTTCCTGGAAAAGTTAAAAATAGAACTGCCCTACAAACCAGCAATTGCACTGCCAGGGATTTACCCTAAAGATACATATGCAGTGAAAGAGCAGGATATCTGCACCTCAGTGTTTATAGCAGCAATGTCCACAATAGCCAAACTGTGGTAGGAGCCTCGGTGTCCATCGAAAGATGAATGGGTAAGGAAGATGTGGTATATGTATACAATGGAATATTATTCAGCCATTAGAAAGAACAAATACCCACCATTTGCTTCAACATGGATAGAACTGGAAGGTATTATGCTCAGTGAAGTAAGTCAGTCGGAGAAGGACAAACATTATATGGTCTCATTCATTCGGAGAATATAAAAAATAGTGAAAAAGAGTAAAGAGGAAAAGAGAAAATGAGTGGGAAATATCAGAGAGGGTGACAGAACAGGAGAGACTCCTAACTCTGGGAAACAAACAAGGAGTCATGGAAGGGGAGGTGGGCAGAGGGTTTGGGTGACTGTTTGATGGGCACTGAGAGGGGCACTTAATAGGATGAGCACTGTGTGTTATGCTATATGTTGGCAAATTGAACTCCAATAAAAAATATACAAAAAATAATCATAGTAAAAAATAAAAACATTAAAAAAAGAATTACATAATCCCAGTGAATGTGAGCTAATTAGCAGGATTTCCCTTCCCCTGTAGGAGATATAAGGAACTGGCTCTTGGATCCTCAGGATCCCACTTTATTAAAAGCTTTGAAAAGCTAATCCACTCTTCTTTGAAGCAGTGAAATCTGTGATTGTTCAAATGTAAGGCAAATCCAGGAGTTTCTGTTTGTCAGACTTTGGAGTAAGGCCTCTTCATCTATGTCTTCTATAGCCTCTTAGGGCCATCTTAATTTGTAACCCCACACAAAATGAACTATTCCATTAATGAAGCATCCCTTTCTCTATTATAATTGTAAAGTACTATTAATTGGCTCCTCCAAAATTTCACTTGGGTTCCAACTGAGGATCAAAACTGGAATCTCAGAAATCTAAATGGAACCAGTGTACATAATCCAGTATGGGAATGACCAACAGAAACAGCCAGGCAATGGTTGGGGTGGAGGTAAACGCCACATCATAGAAAAAAAAATACTGTTGTCTTTGGCATATACAGTCCCCTTTCAGTATATGATATCTCTCTTCAGCAACTTGCTCATATGCTATGTTTTCATCAAGCACAAGGAAACCAAGAACAGGTCTTTCTAGTCTTTAATCTGGCAATATCACACATTTTGATAGTTCTACTCCATATTCCACTTGCCTTGGTGTATCCCAGCACACAGAACAAATGCTGCTCCAGTCCAAGGATGGGTGGACTGGATAAGGGGAAAAGGATATAAGCCCACTTCATGCCCCTATTCTTAAACTTGCCTTATCTACAGAGACTGAGAGGATTATTTGAGTGATTATCCTACATTCCCTTTACTTCTATCCCCCCAAGCCTGATTCCTGAGTATTTGAAAATATCATGCATTACTTCAGCAAATTTGCTTAGTACTCTAATGATGGCAGTCACCATGGATTGACACCAGGAAGGCCTCTGAACAGCACTTATGAATAAAATGGAAGAGAATGGGCTGTGCAAAGGCAGGTTAGACACCTCAAACTCTTCATGATGGGTTAGGTTTTGAGGATAAGGTTTATTAGAAATCACTTACAAACATCTTCCCCCCTTTTCACTTCCGATTTTGACTGGGAACTACTTGGAGTTCCAGTATTTTAAGAGTCATAACATTTTTAAGGTATGTTTTTCTAAGATACTTTTAATCCAACTGGTGTTCAAACTGGGGGTAAACAGTAGTAACAATCCAAGTAAATTATAAAAATCATGTAGAAACTATTCAATCAGTATTTACCCATACATTAAACACAGAGCAGAGTTGATATCAAGATGTGTGTTGCCTCGGGGAAAGCTAGGATGGTGGCATAGTAGGAAGACCCTAGGTTTGCTTTGTCCCTTGAAACAGTTAGACAATTATCAAATAATTCTGAATATCCAAGAAATCAACCCAAGGACTGAGAGAACAAAGTGCACAGCTAGAGGGAGAGAAGAGGCCACATCAAGGAATATAGGAAGTGCAGAGATGTGGTTTGGAGGAGAAATTAATCCTGGATGCTGCAGAGGAGGGGGAGTCCTGGTCATGGAGAAAGGTGAGAGAGAGTGTGGAGTGCACAGGGATACACACAAGAACACTTCCCAAAGCCATTCGCTGGGAAAATGAGAGGGGATGATTTTAATGAGTTTTACAAATAGCAGGTCTCAAAGACTGGAGTTTTAGAGATCCTCAGGCTTGCCTGTGATAGAGACTTGAGGATGCTGCCCTACTCCTAGAGAGGAAGCAAGCAAATAACCCTGGGGCAGACTGCAAAATTCAAGGATCACTTAGGTGAAAGACTTGGGATTTTTTTTGCCAGGTTATAAATGCTTTATTTATTTATTTTTAACATAGAAGAAGTTTGGTGGTGGATATATGGCCATTTGATGTTTTATGATTAAGAGTTCAAGTTCAGGTTTTCTTTCTTATGGAATGTATATGTATACCTACACATGTATATGTAACTGTTATCAAAATTAAGCTTAGTCACTAAAAGAAGATTCACTGTCTGAACTTTCTTCTGTATTTTTTTCACCTTCACCATCAGGCACTGGAGCATCTGGCCTCTCAAGAAGATCTGGGTCTAGTCCTTCTGATATCATTTTGTTTCTTATTGCCATCACTGGAACACCCACTTGAACCATTTTGAGATATCTGGCATATCTTGGGTCCTTGGCTACAGTTAAGATATTTTCTGGTGTTACTTCACTTCTCTGTAGTACAGAGTCTTGTAAACTGTTATGCTGTGATTTCTCTGAAGTAGTTTCAGAATGTGATTCATTTGTGACACCAGTGACGCTTACAGGAGATACTTCAAATGTGACATCATCTAGGCCTGGAATGTATGACAACTTTGCATCTAAAATATTGAGAGTTGTTTCAATGTGCTGGATACGAAGAGAAAGGTCTTCTAGTTTCTCCTCACAAACTGTAGAAAAGCAGTTGAGGAACTGTACAGTGTGCACCACAAACTGGTTTAGAAATGCAACTGTTCTTTTCTGTTGAATAGCTGGCACCTTGGTCAGGTCTATGCCTGACCCCATGAGAGGAAGCCCATCCTCATCCATGTTGTCAGCGGGTGGGGGACCAGGGTCTCGCCCACAAAGCCCTCCCAAACCGGGCCCGCCCAACCCGGCAACAATGTGCCAACACCTCTCCCTGGGCCCACATTTGGAATTCAGGAGCACATTTCTAACTATATTTTTTTAAGCTACGTAAAAATTAAAGAAAAATTCCATAACCAAAGAGAAACCCACATTACCTGGTAAGGGACACTCTTGACCAAGGTCTCAGTGTGCACGATGGGTGGGGGGCCACTGGGGCCAGGTGACTGCAGGAGTTCCAGAGGGAGCCAGCCAGGTGCCTTAGGAGGCTGTGCCTGGAGAAGGAAGGGCTTGGAGGGACAGACCACATGGAGCTCAGTAAGACGTGATGCATCACCAGGAAAACTGATTACTCTTCTTATGACACTAATAAAGTTGCTTTTTTCAGACTAGAATGTTGTGATGCCCTGATCGTAACATGCTTCCTCCCTTTCCTCAGCTTCAAATGTAAATTCATCACTGGCTCACTTCTAATAATCACAGTGTTTCCTGCCTCGGGCTTCGCAACACCAGCCTCACAAAATAGTGTTTGCTTAGGCGGTAACTTAGACTTTACCTGATTTTTGATTACGACAGCGATGGCTATAGCTATAAGGTATAATTTTACTGTCTTATTTAAATTTTATGAATTTGAATGTTTTTTACACTAACTTTCCCCAATAAAGTCCACTATGAAAAAAAAAATCCTATGAGACCCTATGAGACTGAGAGACAGGCCGACTTGACACCTGAGAAGTTCACAGATGAAAAACCCATTGAAAAGTTTGATCAGGACAGACCACTGAGAGGCCGTGGAAGCCCCAGAGGGGCCATGCAAAACCGAGGCAGAGGTGGCCCTGGGAACAGAGCTTTTGACGGTTTTGACCAGAGAGGAAAACGAAATTTCGAGAGAGCAATCAGAACTGAAGACAACATGGGTGGATGTGGAGTTCAAACCTGGGGATCAGGTAAAGATACCAGTGACATGGAGCAGACTGCACCAATGGAAGAGATCACAGAGGTAGAAGAGTCCCCAGGCCCCCTGGAGGAGGAATCTCCAGACAATGGACAGTGAGCATCCAGTAGGAGTTGCAGGACTTGCGCACCCTTGAGCAGCTGCATGGCAGTCTGGTGGCTGACTGTGCTATGAAATTCTTGCTTCTGCACTGCCCTGTCAAACTTTAAAGTTATCACTAAAGTTCCTAATAAAACAGGTACAATTTTTTGATAATTTCAAAAGAAAAGTACTGAGTCACTACTCAAGACTTTTTGGAGCTCATCTTTGAGGCATGATTGCCTTGCTGATGAAGGAAAAACAAGCAGGAGCCATATCTCTCCCTTGCCACTCAGAATAGGTGGGGAGACAGCTGCCGAAGGCAGCTAGCACAGACACTACTGTTTAGCTTGTTGCTCCAAATCCCACACCCTTGCACTCAGGTGCAACTGGCCTTCTGGATCAAATTTTCATCAGGTCCACCAGGGTGAAACCTTATCTCAGAGTACCAGCATACCAGGACTCTGAAATTTGAAATTTTTTTAAAATATTTTATTTATTCATGAAAGACACACTGAGAGAGGCAGAGACATAGGCAGAGAGAGAAGCAGGCTCCATGCAGGAAGCCCGATGTGGGACTCAATCCCAGGACTCCAGCATCACACCCTGGGCCAAAGGCAGGCGCTCAACAGCTTAGCCACCTAGGTGTCCCCTGAAATTTGGAATTTTAAAATTCAGCAGGCCTGAGTAGAGCCAAAGGTGCACTGCACTCCTTTAGGCAGGCAAGTGACACAGAGACAGACAGTGTGAAAACAGTGATCTGAAAAATGCCTGTGATACAAGAGGTGAAATTATTCACGCCCCTGAAAGTGCTTCCCTGAGAGCAAGAAGCACAAAACCCCTCCACAGGACAAAGGAGTGGGCTGGCACAATTTCCCTCCCTCAACCCTCTGCATAAACCAATTTCAATAAATAGCACAGTCCCAACACTGGCTGCCTAACTTGCTTACACCAAGTCCTACCCCCTGAACTCTTCTGATGCTCCTTTTCTCTACCAAATGTGCATCAGGACCAGTGCAGCAGGCCCCTTTTCTAGGAGACCAGTGCAAAAGCCTACAGACACAATATCTAGTAATGATAGTGTTCTGCAAAGCTTCATCTCTAGTGTAAAAGGCATAAGGTCTCTTTTAACAAGCAGACCAGGGCAAACCTAGCTAAAACTCACCAAATTCTAGGCAAAGGACCAAACCCTCCACACTGAAGTGAAGGAAAACCTCTAGAGAAGACTGATATGAAGTATAGGGCAGCCAAAAACAGAGAAGCAAAGTGCATTCAGCACAAAACAGACACACCTCCTAAAGCACTAAGCCATGGACATTATATGACCTATTCTTAATAAAGCCATTACTCTAAGGAGCAGGAAAAAGGCTTTTCTAACTCAAATAAGAATACAGAAACCTAGATAAAATGATAAGATGGAATCTTATTTGGGAATTCATCCCAAAAGAAAGAATAAGAAAAGGTCATAGCCAGAGATCTAATAGGACAGATATAATATGTCTGATCCAGAATTTAAAGGAAATATCCAAAGGTTATTACCTGGGTTTGAGAAAAGCATGGAAGAACATCAGAGAGACCCTCACCACAGAGCCAAAAAAGACAAAAAATAATCAGGCCAAAATGAAAAATCAATAACTGAGATTTGAAACCTACTGGATATAATAACCACAAGAATGAAAGAAACAGAGGAACAAATCAGTGGTATAGAAAATAGAATTATGGAAAATAATGAAGCTGAACAAAAGAGAGAAGGAAAAATTTGGACACAAAAGTAGACTTAGGAAACTCAGTGATGCCATCAAAATAATAACATTCATATCATAGGAATCCCAGAAGAGTAAGAGAAAGAAAATGGGTCAAAAGGCTTATTTGAGGAAATTATAGGTGAAAAGTTCCCTAATCTGGCGACAGAAATATAAAATGATATCTGGAACACACAAGAAGTCCCATCAAAATCAACAAAAGCAAACCAAAACCAAGACATGTTGTAATTAAATTTGCAAAATAAAATTATAAAGAAAAAATCCTAAAAGCAGCAAGACAAAAGAAATCTACAAAGGAAGACCCATAAGTCTAGCTATAGATCTCTCCATAGAAAGCTGGCAAACAAAAAGGGAGTGGTTGGATATCTTCAATGTGCTGAATGGGAGATATATGCAGCCAAGAATACTCTATTTAGCAATAGTCATAATAGAAGAAGATGTAGAGTTGCCAAACACAAACTAAAAGAGTTCATGACCACTAAACTGGTACCAAAGAAATATTAAAGGAGACTTTTTGAGTGGGAAGGGAAGACCAAAAGTGACAAAGACTAGAAAGTATCTGAGAAAATCTCCAGAAATAAAACAAACAAAAAGTAATAAAATGGCAATAAGTGCATATCTGTCAATAATTCCTTTGAATATAAATGTACTAAATGATCTAATCAGAAGAATAGGATGTAAGAATGAATTAAAAATAAGATCTATTTATTTGCTTCTGACAGGAGACTCATTTTAGACTTAAATACACTTGCAGATTGAAAGTGAGGGGATGGAGAAATATTTATCGTGCAAATGAACATCAAAAGAAAGCCAGAGTATGAATACTGACCTCAGACAAGCTAGATCTTAAACCAACGATGGAAATAGGGATGAAGAAGGGCACTACATCATAATATAGGGTATCATCCAACTTAAATATGTAACAAAGGGAAATATTTATGCCCCCACCTGGGAGCACCAAAGTATATAAAAAAAACTATTAAAAAACAGAATGGAACTAATTGATAATAATACAGTAATAATAAGAGACTTTAAAACCCCATTTACATCAATGGACAGATCATCTGAAGAAAATCAACAAGGAAACAATGGCTTTGAATTACACACTGGACCAGATGGACCTAACAGATATACTCAGAGCTTCTCATCCTAAAGCAGCAGAATAGACATTCTCATCAAGTGCACGTGCAACATTCTCCAGACTAGATCACATCTTAGAACACCTATCAGGCCTCAACAAGTTAAAAAAAAAGATTGAGATCATACCATTCATAATTTCTGAACATAAAACTACGAAACATGAAGTCAGCCACAAGAAAAAGTTTGGAAAGACCAGAAATACATGGAGTTTAAAGAATATGCTACTAAAAAATGAATGGTTCAATCAGGAAATTAAAGAAGAAATAAAAAATACATGGAAATAAATGAAAATGAAAATATGATAGTCTAAAACCTTTGGGTTAAGCAAAAGTAGTCATAAGAAGTGAAATAAATGAGTCAGAGAAAGACAAATACCATTTGATTTCACTCATATGTGGAGTTTAAGACACAAAAGAGATGAATATAGGGAAGGGAAGGAAAAATGAAATAAGGTAAAAACAGAGAGGGAGACAAACCATAAGAAACCTTAACTGTAAGAAACAAACTGAGGGTTGCTGGAGGAAAGGTGTTGGGAGATGGGGTAATTGGGTGATAGGCATTAAGGAGGGCACTTGATGTAATGAGCCCAGGGTATTATATGCAACTGATAGATCACTAAATTCTACCCCAGAAAAAAAATTCTACCCCAGAAAAATACAAATATGCTATATGTTAACTGGGTTGAATTTAAATAAGAAAATGTTTAAAAGAGTGAAATATATAGCAATACAGGCCTACTTAAAGAAGCAGGAAAAACTCAAATACGCAATCTAAAATTACATCTAAGGAGCTCAAAAAAGAAGAAATGAAGCATAGGTCTTGCAGAAAAGGGAAATAATGAGGATTAGAGCAGAAATAAATGATATGGAAACTAAAAAGAAAATTTAAAAAAACAAAAAAACAGTAGAAGAGATCAATGAAACCAGGAGTTGATTCTTACTATCAATTAGTAGAATTGGAGGAGGCAGGGCAAGATGGCAGAAGAGTAGGAGTCCTCAACTCACTTGGTCCCACCAACTTACCTAGATGGCTTTCAAAACAGCCTGAACACCTACAAATTCAACCGAGATTTAAAGAGAGAACAGCTGGAGTGCTACAGAGAGAACGGTTTTTGCTTGTAGCAGGGTAGGAATGTGGAAATAAAAAAAATAAGAGTAAAGTAGAGGAGGGTCACCGTGAGATGAGCTAAAGCAGAGCAACGAGAGCCTCCAGGACAGGAAACCCTAGCCCTGGAGAAGTGGGAACTTTAAAAATCTGCCCCAGATTTTTCCCAGATGGAAAAGTGCTTAGCAGGGTAATTGGGCAGAATCTCAGGAAGGGCAGTGAAGCCTCCAGATTCCCGGAGTCACCATTAGAAGAGGTGCGCCCGAGGGAAAGTGCACCGCAAACTGCGGACAGACCTCTGTAAATGGCTGGAGTGCACAGCACTCGGGGCATTTGGGAGAAGCCAGTTGGTTAGGTGGGCTGGCTCCTGATGGAGGTGGCTGCATCTCATTGCCTTTGGGAGCCATGGCCCCAGGGAGTGCAGTTCCAGCAGCACAGGATCCCGGATACCAGGGCGCCCAAGCTGACAAAGCCACGATTCTGTGTTCCCTCTGGAAACAGGCAGAAGCAGGGAGGGCACAGGACAGTGAGAGCTCTCCTGCCACTGGGAGCCCCGCAATCTGTGCAGACCAGTGCATCCATGCCATTCCCAGGAGCATCTAGGCCAGTGCAGACTGGGTGACTTTAGTTACTAGTGGGGAGCTGACTCCAGAGCTGGAAATCTGGCTGCTGCCATTGTTTCTCGTCCTTGGTCCTTGTTTAACCAGGTGCCCAGGGAGGGGCACCAGAGACCAAGGCCTCACAGCATAAACAGCTCAAGCTGAGCCTGGGACCCAGTAGGGGGCTGGGCATCTCCACTCTGGCACACATGCCTGAGAATCAGCATAGCAGAATCCTTCTCCAGAAGACCAGCTGGAATAACAGGGCAAGTTCTTGACCAAGCACTGCTGGAAAGCCCCAGGACCAAGGAGGGAATATAATATATAGAAATAGAGGGTACCCCCACTCTCTCTTTTTTTAACTTATTTAATTTATTTTCCTTTTTCCATTACAAATCATTTTTATATCCAACGAAAAATTTCCAATATATTTTCTCTTTTCCCATCTTGACTACAATATTTTACTAGCTCTTCATTTTTAAGTTTCTTTCTTTTTGACTTTCATATTTCTACACTACATGTCTTAGATATATTTTTCATTTCTGGATTCCTGTTAACATACTCAATTAATTTGGGGAGGCACATAAGATACAAGTTTCTGTTTTGTTTTTTTTGGTTTTTCTGCCTTGTTTTGTTCTACAATGGCGGAAGTTAATACCTTCTAAAACATGACCAGCATACACCTGGAACCAAGAGGAATATTGTGCTGGTTCATTCTGTGAAATTATATGCTCTCTTCATTCCCATTCTGCGCCCCTTCTTTTATCTTATTTATGTTTTGGAGGTCAATGTTGGGGCTTTCTACAAATATTACTGGTTTATATGAATTTAGGATTGATCATCTTCTAACATACAGAACTTACTACAATAAGAACCAAGAGGATCACCCTTGAGGAAACTTCAGAATCATCGAGGGTAGAATTCATTTAGGTCGTGGTTTATATTCTTGACTCAGCCAACTCATACAGCCACACTACACAGGAAAAAATGACTAGAAGGAAGAATTCACCACAAAAGAAAGAATCAGAAACAGTACTCTCTGCAACAGAGCTAAAGAATATGGATTACAATTCAATGTTAGGCCAATTCAGAAGCACAATTAAAAGTTACCGGTAGACTCTAGAAAAAAAGGACTCTAGAGACTTCATTACTGCAGAATTTAGATCTACTCAGGCTGATATTAAAAATCAATTAAATGAGACGCAATCCAAACTGGAGGTCCTAACAGCTAGGGTTAATGAAGTGGAAGAAAGACTGAGCAACAAAGAAGACAAATTGATGGTAAGGAACGAAGCTGAGGAAAAAAGAGAAAGACAATTAAGAGACCATGAGGAAAGGTTAAGAGAAATAAATGATAGCCTCAGAAGGAAGAACTGACATGTACCAGAAAACACTGAGAGGGCCAGAGGACCAGAAAATTTGAACAAATCATAGCTGAGAACTTCCCTAATTTGGAGAGGGAAACAGGAATTCAGATCCAGGAGATACAGAGGGACCCCTACTGCCAAAATCAATAAAAACTATTCAACAACTCGACATTTAATAGTGAAACTTGCAAATTCCAAAAATAAAAAAGCAATTCTTAAGGCAGCGAGAGACAAGAGATTGTTCAATTACCTGGGAAGAAATATCAGATTAACAGCAGACATCTCCACAGAGACCTGGCAGGACAGAAAGGGCTGGCAGGACATATTCAGGGAACTAAAAGAGAAGAAAATGCAGCCAATAATACTTTATCCAGCAAGGCTCTCATTCAGAATAGAAGGAGAGATAAAGAGCTTCCAAGCTTCCAAGATAGGCAGAAACTTAAAGAATAGGTGAGCACCAAACCAGCTCTGCAACAAATATTAAGGGGGACTCTGTAAAAGAAAGAGGAAACCCAAAAAAATAGTCCACAAACACAGGAATTGAATAAGTATTATGATGACACTTAATTCATATCCTTCAATAGTAACTCTGAATGAGAATGGGCTTAATGATCCCATCAAAAGACACAGGGTTTCAGACTGGATAAAAAAGCAAGTTCCATCTATTTGCTGTCTGCAAGAGACTTATTTTAGACCTAAGGACACCTACAGCCTGAAAATGAAAGGTTGGAGAGCCATTTACCATTCAAATGGTCCTCAAAGAAATCTGGAGTAGCAATCCTCATATCAGATAAATTAAAGTTTATCCCAAAGACTGTAGTAAGAGATGAAGAGGGACAATATATCATACTTAAAGGGTCTATCCAACCAGAAGACCTAACAGTCATGAATATTTATGCCCCTAATATGGGAGCTGCCAAGAATATCAATCAGTAGCCAAAGTAAAGAGATACTCAGATAATAATACAACATGGCACTTTCTGCAAATGACAGATCTTCTAAGCACAACATCACCAAAGAAACAAGGGCCTTAAATGAAACACTGGGCCAGATGGATGTCACAGATATATACAGAACTTTGCATCCGAACACAACTGAATACACATTCTTCTCAAGGGCATATGGAACTTTCTCCAGAATAGATCACATACTGGGTCACAAATCAGGTCTCAACTGATACCAAAATATTCGGATTGTCCCATGCATATTTTCTGACCACAATTCTTTGAAACTATAACACAATCACAAGAAGAAATTTGGAGAAAACTCAAATATATGGAGGTTAAAGAGCATCCTACTAAAAGATGCTCAACCAGAAAATTAGAGAAGAATTAAAAGATTCGTGGAAACTAATGAAAATGACGATACATCCATTAAAAAATCTTTGGGATACAGCAAAAGTAGTCCTAAGAGGGAAATACATCACAATACAAGCATCCCTCAAAAAATTGCAAAAAAACGCAAATACACAAACTAACCTCGCACCTAAAGGAACTGGAGAAAGAAAATCAAGTAAAACCTATACCAAGCAGAAGAAGAGAGATAATAAAGATTTGAGTAGTACTCAATGAAACAAAGACCAGAAGAATTACAGAACAGATCAACCAGCCAGGATTTGGTTCTTTGAAAGAATTAATAAGATAGATAAACCATTAGCCAGCCTTATAAATACAAAAGAGAAAAGACTCAAATTAATAAAATCATGAATGAAAAAGGAGATATCACAACTAATACTGAGGAAATTCAAATGATTTTAAAAACGTTTTATGAGCAGCTATATCCCCACAAATTAGAAAATCTAGAAAAAATAGATGCATTTCTGGAAAACCACAAATTGCCAAAATTGGAACAGAAAGAAATAGAAGACTTGAACAGGGAAATTACCCAGGAGAAAATTGAAGCAGTCATCAAAAACCTCCCAAGACGTCAAATCCAGGGCCAGATGCCTTCCCCGGGGAATTCTATCAAACGTTTAAAGAACAAATAATACCTATTCTACTAAAGGTGTTCCAAAGGATAGAAAAGTTTGGAATACTTCCAAACTCGTTTTATGAGGCCAGCATCACCTTAATTCCAAAAGAAGACAAATACCCCACCAAAAAGAACTATACACCAATATCCCTGAAGAACACGGATGCAAAAATTCTCAACAAGATACTGGTCAATAGTATCCAACAGTACATTAAGAAGATTATTCACCATGACCAAGTGGCATTTATCTCTGGGATGCAAGGTTGGTTCAACATTCATAAAACAAACAATGTGGTATATCACATCAAAAAGAGAAAAAACAAGAATCATATGATCCTCTCCATAGATCCAGAGAAAGCATTTGTCAAAACACAGCATCCAATCTTGATCAAAACTCTTCAGAGTGTAGAGATAGAGGGAAAATACCTCAGTATCTTAAAAGCAGTCTAGGAAAAGCCCACAGCAAATATTCTCAATGGGGAAAAACAGGGTGTTTCCCTTAAAATCAGGAATATGACATGGATGTCCACTTTCACCACTGTTATTCAACATGGTACTAGAAATCCTAGCCTCAGCAATGAGACAACAAAAAGAAATAAAAGGCATTCAAATTGGCAAAGAAGAAGTCAAACTCTTCCTCTGCAGATGACATGGTACTGTACGTAGAAAACCCAAAAGACTCCACTCCAAGATCGCTAGAACTCATACAGAAATTTGGCAGTGTGGCAGGATACAAAATCAATGCCCAGAAGTCAGTGGCATTTCTATACACTAACAATGAAACTGAAGAAAGAGAAATGAAGGAGTCAATCCCATTGACAATTGCACTCAAAAGCATAAGATACCTAGGAATAAACCTAACCAAAGAGGTAAAAGATCTATACCCTAAAAACTATAGAACACTTATGAAAGAAATGGAGGAAGACACAAAGAGATGGAAAAATATTCCATGCTCATTGATTGGAAAAATTACTCTTATGAAAATGTCTATGCCACCCAGGACAATTTACAAATTTAATGCAATCCCTATCAAAGTACCATGGACTTTCTTCAGAGAGTTGGAACAAATCATCTTAAGATTTGTGTGGAATCATGGGCAGCCGGGTGGCTCAGCAGTTTAGCACTGCCTCCAGCCCAGGGCCTGATCCTGGTGACCCAGGATCAAGTCCCACAATGGGCTCCCTGTGTGGAGCCTGCTTCTCCCTCTGCCTATGTGTCTGTCTGTCTGTCTCTCTGTCTCTCAGGAATAAATAAATAAAATCTTTTAAAAAAGATTAGTGTGGAATCAGAAAGACCCTGAGTAGCCAGTGGAATATTGAAAAAGAAAACCAAAGCCTGGGGCATCACAATGCCGGTTTTAAAGTTGTACTACCAAGCTGTGGTCATCAAGACAGTGTGGTGCTGGCACAAAAACAGACACATAGATCAATGGAACAGAATAGAGAAACCAAAATTAAATCCTTAACTCTATGGTCAATTAATATTCGACAAATCACTAAAGAATACCCACTGGGAAAAGCACAGTCTCTTCTAAAATGCTGCTGGGAAAATTGGACAGCCACATGCAGAAGAATGAAACTAGAGCATTCTCTTACACCATACACAAGGATAATCTCAAAATGGATGAAAGATCTAAATGTGAGACAAGAATCCATCAAAATCCTAGAGGGGACAACACAGCCCTTTTTGAGCTTGAACACAGCAACTTCTTGAAAGATACGTCCATGAAGACAAGGGAAACAAAAGCAAAAATGAACTATTGGGACTTAATCAAGATAAAAAGCTTCTGCACAGCAAAAAAAAAAAAAAGCAATCAACAAAACTGAAAGACCACCTACACAATGGAGAAGATATTTGCAAATGACATATCAGATAAAGGGCTAGTATCCAAGATCTATAAAGAACTTATTAAACTCAACACCCAAGAAACAAACAATTCAATCATGAAACGGGCAAAAGACATGAACAGAAATTTCACCAAAGATGACATGGCCAAGAAGCACATGAGAAAAAGCTTTGCATCACTTGCCATCAGGGAAATACAAATCAAAACCACAATGAGATACCACCTCACACCAGTGAGATTGGTGAAAATTGACAAGTTAGGAAACAACAAATATTGGAAAGGATATGGAGAAAGGGGAACCATCTTGCACTGTTGGTAGGAATGTGAACTAGTACAGCCACTCTGGAAAACTGCAGGGAGGTTCCTCAAAGTGTTAAATATAGAGCTACCTTACGACCCAGCAATTGCACTACTGGATAAACAGCAGTTTATCCCAATGATATAGATGCAAACACTGGGACAACTGCTCTCCAATGTTTATAGCAGCAATATCCACAATAGCCAACTGTGGAAGGAGTGTCAATGTCCATTGACAGATGAATGGATCAAGAGGATGTGATATATATATCATATTATATATATATGATATAATATTATGATATATATCTATATATCATATAATATTACTCACCCATTAGAAAGGACAAATATCCACCATTTGCTTCAATGTGGTTGGAACTGGAGGGTATTATTCCTAATGAAGTAAGTCAATCTGAGATGCACAGTCTTTATATGGTTTTACTCACACGGGGAATATAAGAAATAGTGAAAGGGGAAAAAAAGAAATAGTGAAAGAGATTATAGGGGAAAGGAGAGAAAATGAGTGGAAAAAATTAGAGAGGGTGACAAAACATGAGAGACTCCTAACTCTGGGAAATGAACAAGGAGAAGTGGAAGTGGAGGCGGATGGGGGGATGGAGTGACTTGGTGTCAGGCATTGAGGAGGGCACTTGATATGATGAACAGTGGGTGTTATACTATATGTTGTCAAATCGAACTTCATATGTATATACATAAAATGGATCAGGGATTTTCAAACTACAACAGCTCACAAGTCAGATGTGGTCAAACTTATTTTTCTAAATAAAGTTTTACTGGATCACACAAAAAAATAAACAACAATAGAATTGATAAACTCCTACCCAGAGTTCAACAATGCCTCAGATAAATAAAATCACAAATTAGAGAGAAGAAATAACAACCAACAACACAGAAATACAAACAATTGTAAGAGAATATTATGAAAAATTATATGCCAGCAAATTGGACAATCTGGAAGATATGGACAATTTCCTACAAAGATAGAAATTAAAAAAGCTAAGTGGGAATAAATTTAAAAGAAACAGGCTGATAATCAGCAAAGAAATTGAATAAGTAATCAAAAACTTCCCTTTAAACAAAGTTCAGCACCATATGGCTTCAAGGGGGAGTTCTATCAACATTTGAAGAAGAGTTAATACCAATTCTTCTTGAAATATTCCAAAAGATAGAAATGGAAGGAAAATTTCCAAGCTTATTCTATGAGGCTAGCATTACCTGGATTCCAAAACCAGAGACTCCACTAAAAAAGAAAAACATAGGCCAAAATACATGATGAACATGGATGAAACAATTCTCAACAAAATACTAGCAAATTGAATCCAAAAGTATAGTACAAGAACAATGCACCACCATCAAGTGGGGTCTATTTCTGGGTTGCAAGGGTGGTTCAACATTTGCAAATTATTCAATGTGATACACCACAATAATAAAAGAAATAAGAACCACACAATTCTCTCAATAGGTTCAGAAAAAACATTTGACAAAATAAAACACCCATTCATGGTAAAAAAAAAAAAAACCATCAACAAAGTAGGGATAGAAGGAATATACCTCAACATAATACAAGCCATTAATGTAAAACCCTCAGATAAAATCATCCTCAAAGGGGAAAAGCTGGGCAGCCTGGGTGGCTCAGCGCTTTAGCACCTGAGATGGAAAAATATTCCATGCTCATTGATTGGAAATATTACTCTTATGAAAATGTCTATGCCACCCAGGACAATTTACAAATTTAATGCAATCCCTATCAAAGTACCATGGACTTTCTTCAGAGAGTTGGAACAAATCATCTTAAGATTTGTGTGGAATCATGGGCAGCCTGGGTGGCTCAGTGCTTTAGCACCTGCCTTCAGCCCAGGGCGTGATCCTGGGGTCCCGGGATCAAGTCCCACGTCGGGCTCCCTGTATGGAGAATGCTTGTCCCTCTGCCTGTGTCTCTGCCTCTCTCTCTCTGTGTCTCTCGTGAATAAGTAAATAAAATCTTTTTTAAAAAAACAGGGGGAGGAACTGAAAGCTTTTCTTGTAGGGTGAAGAAAATAGAGATGCCCACTCTCACCACTGTTATTTAACAAAGTACTTGAAGTCCTAGCCACAGTAATCAGACAATAGAAAGAAACAAAAACATCCAGATTGGCAAGAAGTCAAACTTTTACCATTTGCAGATGACGTGATATCTATATGGAAAATCCAAAAGACTCCACAAAAAATTGCTATAACTAATACACAACTTCAGTAAAATTGCAGGATATAAGTCAATGTACAGAAACCTGTTGCATTTTTATACACCAATAATAAAGCAGCAGATAGAGAAATCAAGAAATTTTTCCCTTTTATGATTGCACCAAAAGCCATAAGATACCTAGGAATAAACCTAATTAAATGGCTAAATGCTCTGTACTCTGAAAACTAGAAAACATTTATGAAAGAAATTGAAGATGACACAAAGCACTGAAAAAAATTCCATGCTCACAGATTGGAAGAACAGTAACTGTTAAGATGTTTATACTACCCAAAGCAATCTATACATTTCATGTAATCCCTATCAAAATAACACCAGAATTTTTCACAGAAGTAGAACAAACAATCCTAAAATTTGTATGGAACCACAAAAGACCCCAAATAGCCAAAAAATTCTTGAAAAAAGAAAAAGCAAAGCTGGAGGCATCACAATTTCAGATTTCTAAATAAATTACAAAGCTGTAGTGATCAAAAGAGTACAGTACTGGCACAGAAACAGATTCATATATCAATGGAACAGAATAAAAAAAAAAGCAATGAACCCACAAATAATCTTCAACAAAGCAGGAAAGAATATACAATAGGAAAAAGTATCTTCAACAAATGATGTTTGGGAACCTGAACAGCAACATGCAAAAGAATGAGAAAGTTGGGATCCCTGGGTGGCGCAGCGGTTTGGCGCCTGCCTTTGGCCCAGGGCGCGATCCTGGAGACCCGGGATCGAATCCCACGTCGGGCTCCCGGTGCATGGAGCCTGCTTCTCCCTCTGCTTCTCCCTCTGCCTCTCTCTCTCTCTCTCTCTCTGTGACTATCATAAATAAATAAAAATTAAAAAAAAAAAGAATGAGAAAGTGGACTACTTTCTTTCACCATACAAAAAATAAATTCAAAATAGATTAAAAATCTAAGTGTGGCATAGGAATCCATCAAAATCCTAGATGATAACATATACAGTAACCTCCTTGACATCAGCCATAGCAGCTTCCTTCTAGATATGTCTTCTGAGGTAAGGGATACAAAAGTAAATATAAACTGTTGGGACTTCATCAAAATACAAAGCTCTGCACAGTGAAGGAAACAGTCAACAAAACTAAAAGGCAAACTTCAAAATGGGAGAAGTTATTTACAAATGACATATCTGGTAAAGGGTTAGTATCCAAAATAAACAAATTATCAAACTCAATATCCAAAACCCAAATAATACAGCTAAAAATGGGCAGAAGACGTGGATAAATGTTTTCTGAAGAAGACATGTAAACAGATGCTCAACATCACTCATCATTAGGGAAATACAAATCAAAACTACAATATCATCTCACACAAGTGAGAATGGCTAAAATAAACACAAGAAGCAACAAGTATTGGCAAGGATGCAGAAAAAGGGGAACCCTACTAACCCTGTTTCCTGTTAGTAGGAATACAAACTGTTGCAGCCACTTGGAAAACAGTATGGAAATTCCTCAAAAAGTAAAAAATAGAATACCTAAGACCCAGCAATTGCACTACTAGGTATTTATCCAAAGGATACAAAAATAATGATTCCAAAGGATACATGTAGCTTGATGTTCACAGCAGCATTATCAACAATAAGCTAAATTATGGAAAGAACCCAAATGTCCATTGACTAATGAATAAAGACAATGTGCTATTACATGCTATATTATAGCATATAATATATAATGGAATATTACTCAGCCATGAGAAAGAATGAAATCTTGCCATTTACAATGATGTGGATGGAGCTAGATAGTATTATGCTAAGTACAATAAGCCAGAGAAAGACTAATACAGTATGATCTCACCCATATATGGAATTTAAGAAACAAAACTGATCAACATAGGGGAAAAAGAGACAATACAGAAAACATACTCTTAACTGAAAGGAACAAACTGAGGTTTGTTCTAGTAAGAGGGGAGGTGGATGGGGGGATGTGTTAAATTGGTGGTGGGTATTAAGGAGGGCACTTATTGTAATGAACATTGGTTGTTGTATGTAAGTGATGAATCAATAAATTTTACATCTGAAACTAAAATTATACTGTATGTTAACTAACTTGAATTTAAATTAAAATATTAAAAAAGAAGGGTGTTTCTTGTGTTCCAGGTAACTCTGCATCTGGTGAAGCCAAGGCTAACACACTCCCACAGCACACTGACTGTCACCATGATCTGGAGTCTAGCAGTACTACTTGCTCTTACACATGCAGTTTATCAAAATCTGTTTTCCCACCAGCATATCAGTGTGTGAGTTATTGGGACATTTGGGATACTGTACATCCTGAGTCTACCAGTGATTTTTAGAACATATTTACACCTGGGTAGAGGTTGTGTATACAAAATGAAGCTGTTGATCTATCTGTTTATCAAATTTTGGCACACTACCAGAAGTGAAAAAAGAACATCAAAATGCTGATTCTAATTATAAGGGTCTTTATAGTATATTGCTTTCCCATCAATTACTATGTGGTTTTTATTTCTAGTGCAGACATAGAAACTGAGAATATAGTTTTCTGTACCTTCCACTGGTTTACTATGAGCAATACCTGCTACAATCCTTTCATCTACTGCTAGCGTCCATGACAAACTCATACTTCTAGCATCCCAGTGCACAAAACTTCTGCTCTTATCAAAGGACTCCCAGGTACACCAACAAATACAAATGCAGGAGAGAGCTTGAACACCATGAGTTGCAGACATCTGCAGTTCCATAGGTACCTCTGGAAATTCCAGAGCCCGAGGTGTGTGAGGAACAGTTTGGCCACAGGGATGAACATTTCCGGGGGGCGGGTGTTGGCATAATCCAGATGTCCCCTTGGAGCAAGATAAGGAGTCTTCAACCAAGGACGCTTATTTCTGTTTCTAGGTGCAGACCATCAATCTCCAATGTAAGCACCCACACCAGATGACCACCTGACCCCTTGGAATTTTGTTCAAAGGAATACCTGGGCACATGTACCTGATGATATGCTAGGTGAGAGAATCTCTAATTCTCGAGACATACCACTATGTATGTTTCCACTTTCCTCCCAAGGAAATTTGTCCCATTTCCTTAGCCCAAGTTAGATGTTCATGCTGAACGTTATGACAACAAATCATCCAGAGATGATATAGGCCTTATGCCAATGTTTTCAAATCATGGACATCCCTTGTAGGTCCAGCTTCCATCTCTTCTGCAGTTGATGACAGTCCCGGAACAAGAGGGACGATAATACCATACCTGTGGAGTCCATGTGCCATTATTGGTGCAATTGGCCCCATGAAATATCCTGCAGGAATCCCTTGACTCTCACCTACCTTGCTTTAGAAATAGGAGGGGTGAGAAATAGATTCCATCACTGAGACTTACTTTGACTCCAGTTTTGATCTGTGATTACCATTAGTAATTGGTGTTGGTAAGATGGAGGAATAATGAGTGAGCAAGAACATCAGTGAAGCATCACGGAGAAGACTAGCCCTTCCTCACTAATAAGAACACTTTATGTTCATTGCACCCCTGAGTACTAGCTTGATGCTCTTCTGTATTTGCTTTCTGCCTAACCTAGCCTACTCATCTCAAAAGTCAAAAGGTTTTCTCAAGGGGCAAAACCAACTTGTGAATGGCCCTGTACTTCCATTAACTCATCTTCTTAAATATGACTCCCTAAACTCAAAAACTTTTTTTTTAGTTCTTCTAATTTTTGACTCCTTTTTCAGGTTTCATATTTCCCATCTTATTATCCAGAATCATGGGCTCTTTCACCTGGAGAAAAACATAGGTGTTTGTATTTTACTAATGTATAAACTTGTGAGTCTGATCTCTGGTGAATTATAGGGATTTTTTTCCATTAGAAATTTCCTTTTTTTTATTTATTTATTTATTTATTTTTTTTATTGGTGTTCAATTTACTAACATACAGAATAACACCCAGTGCCCGTCACCCATTCACTCCCACCCCCCGCCCTCCTCCCCTTCTACCACCCCTAGTTCGTTTCCCAGAGTTAGCAGTCTTTACGTTCTGTCTCCCTTTCTGATATTTCGCACACATTTCTTCTCACTTCCCTTATTTTCCCTTTCACTATTATTTATATTCCCCAAATGAATGAGAACATATAATGTTTGTCCTTCTCCGACTGACTTACTTCACTCAGCATAATACCCTCCAGTTCCATCCACGTTGAAGCAAATGGTGGGTATTTGTCATTTCTAATAGCTGAGTAATATTCCATTGTATACATAAACCACATCTTCTTTATCCATTCATCTTTCGATGGACACCGAGGCTCCTTCCACAGTTTGGCTATCGTGGCCATTGCTGCTAGAAACATCGGGGTGCAGGTGTCCCGGCGTTTCATTGCATTTGTATCTTTGGGGTAAATCCCCAACAGTGCAATTGCTGGGTCGTAGGGCAGGTATATTTTTAACTGTTTGAGGAACCTCCACACAGTTTTCCAGAGTGGCTGCACCAGTTCACATTCCCACCAACAGTGTAAGAGGGTTCCCTTTTCTCCGCATCCTCTCCAACATTTGTTGTTTCCTGCCTTGTTAATTTTCCCCATTCTCACTGGTGTGAGGTGGTATCTCATTGTAGTTTTGATTTGTATTTCCCTGATGGCAAGTGATGCAGAGCATTTTCTCATATGCATGTTGGCCATGTCTATGTCTTCCTCTGTGAGATTTCTGTTCATGTCTTTTGCCCATTTCATGATTGGATTGTTTGTTTCTTTGGTGTTGAGTTTAATAAGTTCTTTATAGATCTTGGAAACTAGCCCTTTATCTGATATGTCATTTGCAAATATCTTCTCCCATTCTGTAGGTTGTCTTTGAGTTTTGTTGACTGTATCCTTTGCTGTGCAAAAGCTTCTTATCTTGATGAAGTCCCAATAGTTCATTTTTGCTTTTGTTTCTTTTGCCTTCGTGGATGTATCTTGCAAGAAGTTACTATGGCCGAGTTCAAAAAGGGTGTTGCCTGTGTTCTTCTCTAGGATTTTGATGGAATCTTGTCTCACATTTAGATCTTTCATCCATTTTGAGTTTAACTTTGTGTATGGTGAAAGAGAGTGGTCTAGTTTCATTCTTCTGCATGTGGATGTCCAATTTTCCCAGCACCATTTATTGAAGAGACTGTCTTTCTTCCAATGGATAGTCTTTCCTCCTTTATCGAATATTAGTTGCCCATAAAGTTCAGGGTCCACTTCTGGATTCTCTATTCTGTTCCACTGATCTATGTGTCTGTTTTTGTGCCAGTGCCACACTGTCTTGATGACCACAGCTTTGTAGTACAACCTGAAATCTGGCATTGTGATGCCCCCAGATATGGTTTTCTTTTTTAAAATTCCCCTGGCTATTCGGGGTCTTTTCTGATTCCACACAAATCTTAAAATAATTTGTTCTAACTCTCTGAAGAAAGTCCATGGTATTTTGATAGGGATTGCATTAAACATGTAAATTGCCCTGGGTAACATTGACATTTTCACAATATTAATTCTGCCAATCCATGAGCATGGAATATTTTTCCATCTCTTTGTGTCTTCCTCAATTTCTTTCAGAAGTGTTCTATAGTTTTGAGGGTATAGATCCTTTACATCTTTGGTGAGGTTTATTCCTAGGTATCTTATGCTTTTGGGTGCAATTGTAAATGGGATTGACTCCTTAATTTCTCTTTCTTCAGTCTCATTGTTAGTGTATAGAAATGCCACTGACTTCTGGGCATTGATTTTGTATCCTGCCACGCTACCGAATTGCTGTATGAGTTCTAGCAATCTTGGGGTGGAGACTTTTGGGTTTTCTATGTAGAGTATCATGTCATCGGCGAAGAGGGAGAGTTTGACTTCTTCTTTGCCAATTTGAATGCCTTTAATGTCTTTTTGTTGTCTGATTGCTGAGGCTAGGACTTCCAGTACTATGTTGAATAGCAGTGGTGAGAGTGGACATCCCTGTCTTGTTCCTGATCTTAGGGGAAAGGCTCCCAGTGCTTCCCCATTGAGAATGATATTTGCTGTGGGCTTTTCATAGATGGCTTTTAAGATGTCGAGGAATGTTCCCTCTATCCCTACACTCTGAAGAGTTTTGATCAGGAATGGATGCTGTATTTTGTCAAATGCTTTCTCTGCATCCAATGAGAGGATCATATGGTTCTTGTTTTTTCTCTTGCTGATATGATGAATCACATTGATTGTTTTACGGGTGTTGAACCAGCCTTGTGTCCCAGGGATAAATCCTACTTGGTCATGGTGAATAATTTTCTTAATGTACTGTTGGATCCTATTGGCCAGTATCTTGTTGAGAATTTTTGCATCCATGTTCATCAGGGATATTGGTCTGTAATTCTCCTTTTTGGCGGGGTCTTTGTCTGGCTTTGGAATTAAGGTGATGCTGGCTTCATAGAACGAATTTGGAAGTACTCCATCTCTTTCTATCTTTCCAAACTGCTTTAGGAGAATAGGTATGATTTCTTCTTTAAACGTTTGATAAAATTCTCCTGGGAAGCCATCTGGCCCTGGACTCTTGTGTCTTGGGAGGTTTTTGATGACTGCTTCAATTTCCTCCCTGGTTATTGGCCTGTTCAGGTTTTCTATTTCTTCCTGTTCCAGTTTTGGTAGTTTGTGGCTTTCCAGGAATGCGTCCATTTTTTCTAGATTGCCTAATTTATTGGCGTATAGCTGTTCATAATATGTTTTTAAAATCGTTTGTATTTCCTTGGTGTTGGTAGTGATCTCTCCTTTCTCATTCATGATTTTATTAATTTGAGTCTTCTCTCTCTTCTTTTTAATAAGGCTGGCTAATGGTTTATCTATCTTATTAATTCTTTCAAAGAACCAACTCCTGGTTCTGTTGATCTGTTCCACAGTTCTTCTGGTCTCGATTTCGTTGAGTTCTGCTCGAATCTTTATTAACTCCCTTCTTCTCTTGGGTGTAGGATCTATTTGCTGTTTTTTCTCTAGCTCCTTTATGTGTAAGGTTAGCTTTTGTATTTGAGTTCTTTCCAGTTTTTGAATGGATGCTTGTATTGCAATGTATTTCCCCCTTAGGACTGCTTTTGCTGCATTCCAAAGATTTTGAACGGTTGTATCTTCATTCTCATTAGTTTCCATGAATCTTTTTAATTCTTCCTTAATTTCCTGGTTGACCCTTTTATCTTTTAGCAGGATGGTCCTTAACCTCCATGTGTTTGAGGTCCTTCCAAACTTCTTGTTGTGATTTAGTTCTAATTTCAAGGCATTATGGTCCGAGAATATGCAGGGGACAATCCCAATCTTTTGGTATCGGTTCAGACCTGATTTGTGACCCAATATGTGGTCTATTCTGGAGAAAGTTCCATGTGCGCTTGAGAAGAATGTGTATTCAGTTGAGTTTGGATGTAAAGTTCTGTAGATATCTGTGAAATCCATCTGGTGTAGTGTATCATTTAAAGCTCTCGTTTCTTTGGAGATGTTTTGCTTAGAAGACCTATCGAGTATAGAAAGAGCTAGATTGAAGTCACCAAGTATAAGTGTATTATTATCTAAGTATTTCTTCACTTTGGTTAATAATTGATTTATATATTTGGCAGCTCCCACATTCGGAGCATATATATTGAGGATTGTTAAGTCCTCTTGTTGAATAGATCCTTTAAGTATGATATAGTGTCCCTCTTCATCTCTCACTACAGTCTTTGGGGTAAATTTTAGTTTATCTGATATAAGGATGGCTACCCCTGCTTTCTTTTGAGGACCATTCGAATGGTAAATGGTTCTCCAGCCTTTTATTTTCAGGCTGTAGGTGTCCTTCTGTCTAAAATGAGTCTCTTGTAGACAGCAAATAGATGGGTCCTGCTTTTTTATCCAGTCTGAAACCCTGCGCCTTTTGATGGGGTCATTAAGCCCGTTCACATTCAGAGTTACTATTGAGAGATATGAGTTTAGTGTCATCATGATATCTATTCAGTCTTTGTTTTTGTGGACTGTTCCACTGAACTTCCTCTTAAAGGGGAATTTTAAGAGGCCCCCTTAAAATTTCTTGCAGAGCTGGTTTGGAGGTCACATATTCTTTTAGTTGCTGCCTGTCTTGGAAGCTCTTTATCTCTCCTTCCATTTTGAATGAGAGCCTTGCTGGATAAAGTATTCTTGGTTGCATGTTCTTCTCATTTAGGACCCTGAATATATCCTGCCAGCCCTTTCTGGCCTGCCAGGTCTCTGTGGAGAGGTCTGCTGTTACCCTAATACTCCTCCCCATAAAAGTCAGGGATTTCTTGTCTCTTGCTGCTTTAAGGATCTTCTCTTTATCTTTGGAATTTGCAAGCTTCACAATTAAATGTCGAGGTGTTGAACGGTTTTTATTGATTTTAGGGGGGGATCTCTCTATTTCCTGGATCTGAATGCCTGTTTCCCTTCCCAGATTAGGAAAGTTTTCAGCTAGAATTTGTTCAAACACATATTCTGGCCCTCTGTCCCTTTCGGCGCCCTCGGGAACCCCAATTAAACGTAGGTTTTTCTTCCTCAGGCTGTCGTTTATTTCCCTTAATCTATCTTCATGGTCTTTTAATTGTTTGTCTCTTTTTTCCTCAGTTTCCCTCTTTGCTATCAACTTGTCTTCTAGGTCACTCACTCGTTCTTCCACCTCGTTAACCCTCGTCGTTAGGACTTCTAGTTTGGATTGCATCTCATTCAATTGATTTTTAATTTCTGCCTGATTAGCTCTAAATTCTGCAGTCATGAAGTCTCTTGAGTCCTTTATACTTTTTTCTAGAGCCACCAGTAGCTGTATAATAGTGCTTCTGAATTGGCTTTCTGACATTGAATTGTAATCCAGATTTTGTAACTCTGTGGGAGAGAGGACTGTTTCTGATTCTTTCTTTTCAGGTGAGGTTTTCCTTCTAGTCATTTTGCTCAGTGCAGAGTGGCCAAAAGCAAGTTGTATTGGGAAAAAGAGAAAAAGAGAGGAGAGAAAGAAGGAAAGAAAAGAGAAAGAGAAAGAGGAAAAAAAAGGGAAGAAAAAGAAAAAAAAACGAAAAAAAAAGGGAAGAAAAAGAGAAAGAAAAAGAAAGGAGAAAAAAAGGGGGTGGGGGAAGGAAACAAATCAAAAAGCAAAACAAAACAAAAACAAAAACAAACAAACAAAAAAAGAACCACCGGGGAGTATCTTCTGATTCTGTGTTCTTTAAGTCCCTTGGCTTCTCCTGGAAGTTGTCCGTCTAGCTGGTCTTCTGGGGCAGGGGCCTGTTGTGCTGATTTTCAGGTGTTAGCAGTTGGGGGAGCTGCTCTGCCCTTGCCTGGTGCAGGGCTCAGTGGGGGTTGTTTACCCCGTGAGGCCGCAGGAGGAACAGCCCCAGTGGCGGGGCAGCTCTGGAAACCTGGATTCAGCCCCTGCAGGAACTCCGGAGCTCTCCGTCTGCAGGGCCTGGAGGCTCGGGGGCGGGGCCGCTGATCTGCTCAGCTGGGGCAGGAGCGTCCTTGCTGTCCTGGGCCCTCCCGGCCTCTGCCTGTCCCGGGGGAGGCCGGATCCTGGGCTGTGTCCCGCCGCCCTGTGCTCCGGGGCCTGCGCTGTTGGATTCGCGCTCCCGGGCCGCGCAGCCCCCTCCGCGGAGCCGCCGCCCGAGCCCCTCCGAGCTGCTCCTGGAACCGCGCAGCCCCCTCTGCACGGAGCCTCTTCCTCTGCCCGAGCCCCTCCGCGCTGCTCCCGGGGCCGCGCAGCCCCCTCCGCGGAGCCGCCGCCCGAGCCCCTTCAGCTGCTCCGGGTCCCTCCGTGCGCGCTGCAGCCCTTAGGGAGCTCGGCGCACTCTCCTGGGCGCGCAGTTGCTGTTAGTGTCCCCGGGATCCCGAGGGCATCCCCGCCCTCCTGGGTCCTGCTCCACCTCCCTGCGAGCCCCTTTCCCCCGGGAAGGTCGGTGCAGCTCCTGCTCCTCCGGGACGGGGCTCTCCTGTCCTGGGGACACTCGCCCCGGCCTCAGCCCGGCTCCTCGCGGGGCCCCTCCCCCTTGGAGGTCTTTGTTTCTTTATTTCTTTTTTCCCGTCTTCCTACCTTGATAGATGCGCGAACTCCTCTCACAGTAGCATTCCAGCTGGTCTCTCTTTAAATCTCAGGCCGAATTCATAGATTTTCAGGATAATTTGAAGGTTTTCTAGGTAGTTTGGTGGAGACAGGTGATTTGGAGACCCTACTCTTCCGCCATCTTGCTCCTCCCCCCCCCATTAGAAATTTCCAATCCTAGGCAGCTATTGTACTGATTCACAGTAATGCTCTTCTCCCAATGCTTGCATGAAAATTAAATCAGCGTCCGAACTACAGTTTGTTTTATCTTAATCTGAAAGTTGGCACAATCAGGTGCATGTGTGCACACACACTTATACATCCATACATTAACACAGGTACAAGCATGTATATGCTATGTTTCTTTTTTTCTTATGCAAGAATTTTATTGAATTATATAGTTAGAATTATCATCTAGTGATGAAAGTGAGAATTTTCACAAATGACATCCACAATTAGAAGATTTTGGAGGTTATAACAGGAATTCAAAAAGAGGCATCAAAGTCCGAAAGAAACAGTCACTTTAAGGTAAACCTTTTTAATTTTCTTATTTGAATATATGTAAATATATACTGTATATATATTAATATATACTATTGTATATATATAAATGAAAAATTGGATTTTACATAGTACATATCTCACTATAATTTCTTCATAGAAAAAAATTTAAAATTAAAAATATTTTGACTCTAATTTTACTTGTTTTACTGGAATTAAAATCACAACATATGATAGTTTAGTTTCTTTTTTTTGTGTTTTGAAACTATCTTTCAGTATTGTTATTTTTTTTACAGGAGGGTAAGAGAAACAAAAGCAAAAATGAACTATTGGGATTTCATCAAGATAAGAAACTTCTGCAAAGCAAAAGATACAGTCAACAAAACTAAAAGACAACCTACAGAATGGGAGAAGATATTTGCAAATGACATATCAGATAAAGGGCTAGTTTCCAAGATCTATAAAGAACTTATTCAACTCAACACCAAAGAAACAAACAATCCAATCATTAAATGGGCAAAAGACATGAACAGAAATCTCACAGAGGAAGACATAGACATGGCCAACAAGCACATGAGAAAATGCTCCGCATCACTTGCCATCAGGAAAATACAAATTAAAACCACATTGAGATACCACCTCACACCAGTGAGAATGGGGAAAATTAACAAGGCAGGAAACCACAAATGTTAGAGAGGATGTGGAGAAAGGGGAGCCCTCTTGCACTGTTGGTGGGAATGTGAACTGGTGCAGCCACTCTGGAACTGTGTGGAGGTTCCTTAAAGAGTTAAAAATAATCTGCCCTACGACCCAGCATTTGCACTGCTGGGGATTTTCCCCAAAGATACAGATGCAATGAAACACCGGGACACCTGCACCCCGATGTTTCTAGCAGCAATGTCCACAATAGCCAAACTGTGGAAGGAGCCTCGGTATCCATCAAAAGATGAATGAATAAAATATGCTATGTTTCTTGTGGCCTCTCATGCTATCCTTCTATTTGGTGCTCTCACATTTCTACTTGTAATTTCCATGCTAAGTGAACTTAGATGTGATTTCATGTCTGAAAAGTGAAGTCTTAGAAGATCTCAGATTGTGACAAATTTTTGTCCCAGGAATCAGGTTTTCTCTACTGTCAATAACTCAATTCCCTTCCCTCTGACTTTATTTTTCTTGATATCAATTTTGTGGCAATCATGATTATCTGTGACAATTTTATAGAGTCTTAGCCCATTACTCCTACGGTATTCCGTAATAGTTCTTCTGTGCTAATTTTGTTTCTACCCCAGTTATATCTGTGTTAAATGTATATAGTTCCACTCTGATTTATCTATAATGTTTAAAAATTTTTTTTACATCTTTTCTAACTCACTTTAATTTAGACTTGATATACCCTGACACATCTTTTGTGAATTTTTCTAGTCTCCTGTCTTCATTTCACAGCAGTGTTGCCACACATATTCCAGATATGCCATACATATATATTCAGAAACACCCTTATGGGGTACAAAAGTGCTTTTCTCTCCTTCCAATATTTCATCCAGGTGCTCACTTTCATATGTTTTTTTCCTGGATACTCAGATTTGGGTTTTTTTTTACTGCCTTCAGTAGAGGTTCACAATTTTCTAGGCTGAGGGTTGTCATCTCTTCAGTAATTAAGGTCTCCCCACTTATAGTTCTTTGTTCTACATTTTAGGTTCGTTCCCTTTCCACTTCCATTTTGTATGCATATTTCTTTTCTCTTCTTTTCCTGTATTTGAATAAAATCCATTGCTCTCTGCTTACCCCTTCAGTGTTAACTCCTTCTTTGGTGTTGACTACATCTAATCACACTTCAGTATTCCTATTCTCTATTTATCCATGCACACAGAGCTCCTCCTTTCAGCCACCCCCACCCACATGCACAAACTCATGTATATACATATGCCAAATCATACACCTGAACATCTCTCTATGTCACTATTTCTGGATTGAAGAAGAATTGCCTCTGAAGCAAAACAGGGACAGTGGCAAAGCCAGGACACATTGTGAAAGTTCCTTGTGGCCATCTATCAGCTGGGTCCACGAGGGACACAACTCTCTGGGTCTTCAAGGGAGCCAATCTTTATGATAACATTGAAGTGACAAAGAAAATTTTAAAAAATATGGTACAATTTGTTTTAAGCACTTAGTTTGTGACTAATCTTTTCTCTTTGTCCACTATAAGTCTAAATGACCCTGTTTTAATGAATTATCTTTGCCTAGCCATCAAGAGAGGGCACCATACCTAAAAATATTAATGAGAAAGTAAAAGAGTGTGACTCTTTCCTTATCTCAGCTTTTTCAATAAGACTCATTCTAGCTCAAGAGGGTTTATTGCTTAGTATCTGCTTATAGATTACTTATAGTTTCATAACTATAAATCTTGGTAATAAATCATGATCATAGTGAACTATAAACTGATTTCATCTTACTTTTCACTGATGACAGCTTTATCCATGGCCTACAAACTTTACCACAAATATGGGGCATTTAGTGATCTAGTAGAGGGGCAGAGACTGGATGGCCCAAAAGAATCTGCTTTTCCAACTGAAAGATTCTGGTGTGTGTCCAGTTTCTGGTCTAGAAACACAGTTTGAAAATGAAAGGCAGTAATTATTACTATTTTTTAGTTTCTTTTTGAATTCCAATTAGTTAACATACAGTGTAATATTAGTTTCAGATGTACAATATAGGAATTCAAAACTTCCATACAACATCCTGTGGTCATTTCATCAAGTGCATTCCTTAATCCCCATCACCTATTTTACCCACCCCCACTCACCTTCCCTCTAGTAACCAACAGTTTGTTTTCTATAGTTAAGAGTCTGTCTCTTGGTAAGCCTCTTTCTTTTTTTCCCCCCTTTGTTCATTTGTTTTGTTTCTTAAATTCCACATATGAGTGAAATCATATGGTATTTGATGTCCATGACTGCCACACACACACACACTCTTCTTTTTAAAAAATATTTTATTCATTTATTCATGAGAGATACAGAGAGAAAGGCAGAGAAATAGGCAGAGGGAGAATAAGGCTTCCTGCTGCAGGGATCCCAATGGAAGACTGGATCCCAGAATCCCGGAATCATGCCCTGGGCCAAAGGCAGATGCTCAACCGCTGAACCACCCAGGTGTCCCCATATCAACTCTTCTTTACCCATTTATCAGTTGGTGGACTTTTGGGCTTTTTCCATAATTTAGCTATCATAGATATTGCTATTATAAACATTGGGTGCATCAGTCCCTGTGAATTATTATTTTTGTATTCTTTGGGTAAATACCCAGTAATGCAATTGCTGGATTGTAGGGTAATTCTGTTTTTAAGTTTTGAGGAACCCCCATACTGCTTTCCAGAGTAGCTGCACCACTTTGCATTCCCAGCAATAATGTGAAAGGTTTCTCTTTTTTGCCACATCCTCACCAACACCTATTATCTCTTGTGTTGTTTCAGTCATTATGACAGGTGTGAGGTGATACCTTAATTTGATTTTTATTTCCTGATGATGAGTGATATCGATTGAGCATCTTTTCATGTGTCTTTGGCCATCTGGATGTCTTCTTTAGAAAAATATCTATACTGTCTTCTACCCATTTTTAAATTAGGTTATTTGATTTCTGGGTGTTGAGTTTTATAAGTTGTTTATATATTTTGAATACTAACCCTTTAACAGATATGTCATTTGCAAATATCTTCTCCCATTTCATAGTGTGCCTTTTAGTTTTGTTTATTGTTTCCTTTGCTGCACAGAAGGTCTTTATTTTGAAGAAGTCCTAATAGCCTATTTTTGTTTTTGTTTCCCTTGCTTTAGGAGACATATCTATAAAGAAGTTTCTAAGGCCAATGTTGTAGAGGTTAGTGCCTGTGTTCTTCTTTAAAATTTTTATGGTTTCAGGTCTCATACTTAGGTATTTAATCCATTTTGAATTTATTTTTGTATGGTGTAAGAAAGTGGTCCAGTTTCACTCTTTCGCATGTTGCTGTCTAGGTTTCCCAACACCATTTGTTGAAGAGACTGTCTTTTCTTACATTTACACTTTGTCAAAGATTATATGCCCCATATAATTATGAGTTTATTTGTGGGCTTTATATTCTGTTCCATTTATCTAGTTTTATAACTTGATATCTGGAATTGTGACACCTACAGCTTTGCTTTTCTTTTTCAAAACTGCTTTGGCTATTCAGGGTCTTCTATGGTTCCAGACAAATTTTAGGATTGTTTATTCTAGCTCTATGAAACATGCTGATGGTATTTTGATAAGGATTGCATGAAATATGTAGATTGCTTTGGATAGTATAGGAATTTTAACAATATTTATTATTCCAATCCATGAACATATGTCTTTCAATTTCTTTATGTAGTCTTCAATTTCTTTCATCAGTGTTTTGTGCTTCTCAGAATACAAGTCTTTTTTTGTCCTTTTTTTGTATATATTTTTATTGGAGTTCGATTTGCCAACGTATAGTATAACACCCAGTGCTCATCCCATCAAGTGCCCCCCTCAGTGCCCGTCACCCAGTCACCCCATTCTCCTACCCAACTCCCCTTTCACTACCCCTTGTCCATTTCCCAGAGTTAGGAATCTCTCATGTTCTGTCTCCCTGTCTGATTTTTCCCACTCATTTTCTTTCCTTTCTCCTATAATCATTTTCACTATTTTTTATATTCCCCATATAAGTGAAAGCATATAAAAATTATTGTCCTTCTCCAATTGACTTACTTCACTCAGCATAATACCCTTCAGTTCCATCCACGTCGAAGCAAATGGTGGGTTCAGAATAAAGTCTTTCATCTCTTTAGTTAGCTTCATTCTTAGGTATCTTACTGGTTTGGGTGCAATTATAAATGGGATTGAGTCTTTAATTTCTCATTCTGCTGCTTCATCATTATATACAAATGCAACTTATTTCTGTATGTCGATTTTGTTTCCTGCAACTTTACTGCATTCATTTATCAGTTCTAGCAGTTTTTTGTGGAGTCTTTCAGCATTTCTATATAGAGTATTATGTCATCTGCAAATAATGAAACTGTGACTTCTATGTCTTTGATTGGAGCATTTAGTCCATTTACTTTCAAAGTAATTATTGATAGATATGCATTTATTGCCATTTTATTACTTGTTTTGTCATAGTTTCTGGAGATTTCCTCTGATTTTTTTTTCTTGTCCATCACTTTTGTCACTTTTTCTTTTGCATTTAAAGAGTTTCTTTAATATTTCTTTCAGGGCTGGTTTAATGCACATGAATTCCTTCAGTATTTTTGTCTGAGAAATTCTTTACTTCTATTCTGAATGATAGCTTTTTGGAGAGAGTCTAGATAGCTCCAGATTTCTCTCATTCAGCACTTTGAATATATGATGCAACTTTCTTTTGGCTTGCTAAGTTTCTGTTGACAAATCTCCAGCTAGACTGTGGGATTTCCTTTGTAAGTTTAAGTTTTCTTTTGTCTTGCTAGCCTTTAAGATTCTTTTCTTTATCACTATATTTTGCAAATTTAATTCCAATATGTCTTGGTGTTTACCTTTTTTGATTCATTTTGATGGGAGTTCTCTGTGCCTCATGGATCTCGATGTCTATTTCCTTCCCCAGATTAAGGAAGTTTTCTGCTATTATTTCATGAAGTAAAATTTTTGTTCCCCTTTTTCTCTTTTTTGAGGACTCCTAAAATATAAACATTATAGCATTTGATGGAGTCACTGAGTTCCTTATGTCTATTATTGTATTCTATAATTCTATCTTTTGTTCGGCTTCATTATTTTCCATTGTTTTGTCTTCTATATCACTAGTTCATTCTGCTTCTTCTAGCCTGCTGTTTTTTGCATCAAGCCTGTTTCCTATCTCATTTATTGCACTCTTCATCTATGATTGATTTATTTTTCAACTCTTTTATCACTGTTGTAAGGGTCTCACTTATGTCTTCTATTATTTTCTCAAGTCCAATAAGTATCCTTATGATTGTGTCTTTACATTCTCCATCAGACAAGTTACTTATATCTGTTTCAATTAGATATCTCTCTGTGGCCTTATCATGTTCTTTCACTTGAAATAAATTCCTCTTTCTTCATATTTTGTCTAAGTTCCTGCCTTGTTCTCTGTGTTAGAAGAAACACAGTACTTCTATTTTTTGGTTTAGATGTAGGGGCAGGATGTGTAATGGAAAAAGGACCTGAGGACTCATAGTCAGGGGACCAGGATTTTCTTCTTGACTCACCATTTGTGTTACCTTGAGATAGTAATTTAACTTCAGTTTCCTCATTATTAAAATGAAGATCAGTAAAATATCTATTTCACGAGATTTCTGTGAGGATTATCTGAGAAAATGGATGACACATTTGGAAGTGTTTAACATCATTATGCCTTCTCAAACACAATGTATTATTTTTATTGTTAACAATTTCATTTTGTTACCCATCTTATGATTATTGCTATTATTATTACTATAATACAAACTGATTATGACTCTTCTTATTGTTACTGTTATTAATGTTTTTATATTCTCCTCCAAATACTGACTTGTCTTTCAACATCTTAGAAGGCAGAAAAATATTTAAGAGTAGACTCTTGGCTATGTCATCCCACCGGTTACAAGTGAAGTCAGCATAGAATATGACTCTTATCTCCTGGAGTTGACTAATAATAACAGAATTTTTCTTCAGTTCTGGGAGGAAGTGCCAACGCTTGATTGAATAAAATACAAAGTAGCTTTCCTATTTGGTGTTTAAATAGTGATGTTCTTCATGTTATTTTTTTAAAGATGTTATTTATTTATCTGTGAGAGGCACAGACATAGGTAGACGGAGAAGCCGGGTCCCTGAGGAGAGCCTAATGTAGGACTTGGTCCCAGGACCCCAGGATCACAACCTGAACCAAAGGCAGATGCTCAACCACTGAGCCACCCAGATGCCCCTGTTCTTCATATTCCTTAAGGAAAGCAAAATGTTGATAGAGATATCTCATTAGGGGAAAAAGGAAGCTTCCACTGCCTACTTGAATGCTTGAAGACAAAACACTTGATTTGGAAAAGTTTTGAAAATCCACCTGATGTGGGGAAAGACTGCTGAGGAGATAAGAGGTATTTCAGGACAGAGACAGAGAGACTGGCCGAGAGGCAGTTTATTAGATAATCAAACAAAAGAAGCACAGGCCAATTAATGGACGAGTGTGTATTGAGTTAATCCGTTAAGTGGGATTTCGAGTATATTGGCAATTCTGTTCCCAGGAAGGTAATGAAAAGAGGAAATGAAAAGAAGAAACTTGAGAGAGTTTAGGCGGTGAAAAAGCATAAATGTAGGAACACTATAGGATCTCCATTGTGAACTCTCATCTTCTTTCTAATCTACTTATTTATGGTTTAAATTCTCTATAACTGTATATATATCCATACTTATTAATGTTTTAGATATAATAGTGAAATATTAAGTATGGGTAACAATACTATGGTGTTTTATAAAGAGTGCTTAATGTGAATTATGGTCTTACATTTAACTATTTATCTGCCAAAATAGCCCATAAGGAAACCAAAGCCATACATACCAAATACAGTCCTTCTGAAGTGCTATTTATATATGCCTGTTTATATGGAACACTGAAAAGTTCCAAAGGAATGAGCCCTAGTGGTGGACTTCCAGATAGTGTGTTACCCTTACATCACAAGCAGACTATACCTACTGAACAGCCCTCATCTGGACAGGTACTACTTCTAAAATGGTGTTCTGTCTGACAACCAGTAAATGTAAATTGTGAAGTTCTGGAGCTCCAAGCCCAAACTTTACTCTGGAGTCCTCACTCCAGAGGCTTTGTTCAGAAGGGAACAGCTGAAAGGTTTGAAATAGGCTTATTCTCTGTGAATACACTGTCAGGTTTTTAAAAAATACTTAAGTGTATCTTGGCCATTTAGCTTTTCAAATGCTTCAAACTATATCCATTTGTGAATCTTCTGATACTGTGTACCTGTCTGACCAAGCATTAATAAAGCTTGGCTAGGTAGGAAACTTTGAAACTAAAACTGATTGTTAACAGTCTATAGCCCCAGTGTTATTGCAGGCTCCAAAAGAGACACTCAGTAGCCACTAGCCTTTGTTACGACCTAGCAAGGGATGCTTGGATTTTAGAAGAACAAGCCTGTGTATGAGATTTGATTACTTAGAGTCTCTGGCTGGCATGCCCTACTCTTGCTAGTGAAAGAAACATGTAGGAAATAAAAAGTGCTTTGGCAGCTGGGGTTTCCTCTAAGTTTTGGGCTCATCTGGGGAAGCATACCTCCGAGGAAGGGAGGGCAAGAATATAGAGGGTGCCTGTGAAAAGAAATTGGACAGGAGGAAGTGGCACAGCAGTCATGGCCAGGGTACTTATGAAACTCTCTAAGAATAAGACTTTCACTCATGGCCTGGAAAGAGATCATGCCATAGGGGAAAGAGAAAAAATTGATTAGTAAATATGGTTAGAAATAAAGGGTGACCTATAGTTCAGGAACAAAAGCTGATTTAATTCTGGATGTGGGAATGACAACCTTGATGCCTCTCAAATCCTGAGACCACCTACACAACTTTATAAAATAACCCTATTTATACAGGGGTGTTATTAAGCACATTTAGTCAATCTATAAGGCATGGGTACTAACCAATCAGGGCAGTCATCATAGGTTGTAAGGACTGGAGTAGGATACTAGTGCCTTTTGCAGTGCCTGATGTCAACACTTTGTTGAATTATAAGAAGATGAAGTAATTTAGAGGCTGAGGCTGTGGTTAGGACAGTCTATTTGCTAAACCACTATAGAAGTATTTTTGTTTTGTATTAAAATAATTACTGGTATTGTCAGACCAGTGCATACCAACTATCATCTTTGCTCATACAGAGGTAATACTCCCCTAACTAGAGCAACATCTCATAGAAAACAAAGAGAGAAAGACAGAGAGAGAGAGAGAGAGAGAGAGAGAGAGATCCTATGTGACAGTGGTAGTGTCACTCCTCCTATTATTTTTAAAAATTTTTCCATTAAAATGTACTTTATTTTCAATTAGTAGTTTCAGTCAGTCAATTTACAGCTTAATTGGTATGAGCATGAACAGAGTAAAGGGAAATAACATAGATATATCAAATCTACATATAACCTATTACAATTGTTCTTTTCATAAATAAAACTTTATTATTACAGAAATTTCAAACATATACACAGAATAATAGAGTGTAGTCCGAAGTTCCATCCTTCAGATTAAACAATTACCAATAATTTTCTAATTTAATTTTTATCTATTCTGCACAAACATATATTTTGTTCATAGTCTTTTTCATGTGGGATAGACTTTAGATTTTATATTTGAAGAAACCAAATTCCAAAGCTCAGTGAAGCCATTAAACTTCAATAAAACTGGCCCCTGACAGAAGTAGAACCAGATTCAGAGTCCCCCAACTAGTAATCTAGACTTTATAAATGATAATCTCACAGTAATAATGCCCCTTGAACCAGTCCACAGAGAACCAGCCCACAGGAAAATAATGCCTACCAACAGAGACTCCATAACACAGAGATGCTTTCAAAAAATGGATCAACAAAATCATGTAATGTCCATGCTACAAAGAAATTAGAGACCATCAATTTAATCTCCTGCCTCCTTTTACAGTGAAAGTAACTGAACTTTAAAGTAGCTAAAAACACTCAAGAAAAGACAGCTGAAAAAAAAAAAAGAAAAAAAAAAAGAAAAGACAGCTAGATAATAGCAGAACTGAATCCTTTACCTCATGGTTAGTGGGAATGATGGAGATTCTAATTTCATGACACTTGGCAGTATAATGACCATTTATACCCCTACAGAAAATTCCCATTAAATAGAAATGTCTCTGTAATTGAGTAACATTGCAGTGTATTGGAATTGAAAACCATTTCTCACCTCTAATCTCTTCTTCCCCAGCTTCAAATGAGGACATGTTAAATCCTCCAGTGTAAAAGTTAACTCCTCTACCTGTTTTCTGAATATTCTGTTCACTCATCTGGAACTTGGCTGGCTTTCTTTCTTTCTTTCTTTCTTTCTTTCTTTCTTTCTTTCTTTCTTTTCTTTCTTTCTTTCCTTTTTTTCTTTCTTGTTTGCTTAATTTTCCATGTTTTCAACTTTTCTCTTTTTACAGACTTCTCCCTCAAATTTAAACATGCTCTAGCCTTTCCTATTTTTAAAAATAAATATATAAACAAAATAGTCTTGAAATGCCTCAGTTATTTTTCATTTTCACAAAGTCTTTTTTTTCACAAAGTCTTTTTCACATAGTAATCTATATTCTCTTGATATCATTACCTCCTCAGCCCAATGAAATACAGCTTCCTCCTCCATTTTTGTCCTAATACTGGTTACCATTGACCTTTTAATTGATAAAGTCAAGTGAACTTTTAGTTTCTGCTTATTTTGACCTTTCTTCAAACAACCACACATGTTGCTAGAGGCTATTATGATATGTGACAGATATCATACTTACTTGGAAAATATTCATATATTCCTAAACCAATTTACTTGATTCCAGTCTTCCTATACCAACTCTGCCATCAGAGTCATCACTATAAAATATATGTCTGACTGCATTAATATCTTCTCAAAACTCTTTGTTAATCTGTTTTCCAATGACTTACAAAGTAAGTGTTGACTGTGTGCATGGCATTCAAAGGGCTCTCTCATCTGACCCTTTCATGAATACTTTTCTCATGGCCTGCCCCTACCTGACTGACTGAAGGCCCTCTTATGTCAAACTATTTACAGTACTGTGCTATCTGCTTTATGTCTGTGCAACTTGCTCAATCTGCTCTGTCTACCTTGATACCTTCTATTCTCTCCCTGCCTTCCTGAAGAACAGGTATCTGTTATCCCTGTATTTCCTAAAGAAATGGATCTCACGGTGGTCTTAAGTTGCATTTCTTTAATGACTAATGATGTTTAGAATATTTTGATGTGATTATTGCCCACTTGCATATACTCATTGGAGAAATACCTTTGAGATGATTTACCTATTGTTAAATTTGTTGTTGTTCTTGAGTTGTAACAGTTCTATATATAATTTGTATACTAGATCCTAATCAGATATATGATTTATATTTATTCCCATTCTGTGGGCTGTCTTCTAACATTCTTTTTTAAGATGTTATGTATTTATTCATGAGACACACAGAGAGGAAGAGAGGCAGAGACAGAGGAAGAGGGAGAAGCAGCCCCTGCAAGGAGCCTGATGAAGACTTAATCCCAGACCCCAGGATCATGCCCTGAGCCAAAGGTGTCTGCCCAACCACTGAGCCACCCAGACGTCCCAAAGAAGATGTGGTTTATGTTTACAATGGAATATTACTCAGCCATTAGAAACGACAAATACCCACCATTTGCTTCAATGTGGACGGAACTGGAGGGTATTATGTTGAGTGAAATAAGTCAATCGGAGAAGGACAAACTTTCTTGATAGTTTTTGTCTAAAATATACATAAAATAAAATTACCATTTAAAAATTTTAAAGTGAATAAGTTAGTGGCATTTAGTAAATCAATGTTGTGCAATCATCACCCTATATCATTCCAGAAAAATTTCATAACCACAAAGGGAAATCTTATACACATTAAGCATTCAGTCCTAATTTCCCCATTTTTTCAGCTCTGATAACCACTAATCTGCTTTTTAGCTCATGGGATTCATCTATACTGGAATTTCAAATGGCTAGACTCATATATGGAATTTTGTTTCTGGATTCTTTTTTTAAGATTTTATTTATTTATTCATGAGACACACACACACAGAGACAGAAAGAGAGAGAGAGAGGCAGAGACACAGGAAGAGGGAGAAGCAGGCTCCATGCAGGGAGCCCGATGTGGGACTTGATCCTGGGACTCCAGGATTACACCCTGGGCCAAAGACAGGTGCTAAACCACTAAGCCACCTGGGCTGCTCCTGGATTCTTTTAATTAAGGTAATGTTTTCAAGGTTTGCCCATGTTGTAGCATTCTTTTTATGACTGAATAATATTCCTTCATTTTTATTTTTTAGGCACTTGTTTTTTTTTAAGATTTTATTTATTTATTCATGAGAGAGAGAGAGAGAGAGAGAGAGAGAGGCAGAGACACAGGCAGAGGGAGAAGCAGTCTCCATGCAGGGAGCCCGACGTGGGACTCGATCCCGGGTCCCCAGGATCCCGCCTTGCGCTGAAGGCTAAACCGCTAAACCGCTGAGCCACCGGGCCTGCCCTATTCCTTCATTTTTAATCCACTTATCAGCTGATTAGTATTTAGGTTGTTTCCACCCTTTGTTAACTGTGTTATAAACCTTTGTCTACAAGTTTTTATTTGAACACTTGTTTTTTTTCTTCTGTGTACATATCTAGGAGTACAGTTATGAGATAATATGAAAATTATGTTTTTAATTTGTTGAGGAACCATGTACACTGGTTTGTGAAGGCTGCTGTAACAGATCATAAATGGGATGGCTTAATCAACATTTATTGTTTCAAAGTTCTGGAGTCTGGAAATCACAAATAAAGATGTTGGCTTGGATGGTTCATTCTGAGGGCTCTGAGGGAGAATCTTTTCTATGTCTCTCTCCTAGCTTCTGGTGTTTTTCTGGCAATCTTTGGTATTATAAATGCATTACCTCAATTTCTGCCTTATAAAAGACTGCTAAAAGAAATTAAAGAAGACCTGAATAAATACAAACACATTCTCAAAGTGATTCAGTTTGATCTCTGTTTCATTCCCAATAATTTTTTCTACAGAAATGGACAAGTCAGTTTGAAGTCCATATGGAATTGCAAGGAACTATGAATAAACAAAGCATTCTTTGTGAAACTCACATTTCATTAGGGAAATGCAAATCAAAATCACAATTAGATACTACTTCACACCCACTAGAATGGGTCTAATAAAAAACAGGGTAAATCAAATGTTGGTGAGGATGTGGAGAGATTAGAAACCTCATATGCTGCTCATGTGAATATAAAATGGTGCATCCACTGTTGAAAACAGTTTGATATTGTTAGAGGTTATATGTGTACCTCAACAATATATGGTGAAGTTTTAACTTCTATTACTTCATAATGTGACTTTATTTGAGAATAAGATCATTTGCACATACAACTAGTTAAATTAAAATAAGGATATACTGGAGTAGGGTGAACCCCTAATCCAATCTGATTGGAATCCTTATAAAAGAATGCCACATAAAACAGAAACACGGGGAATTAGTCATGTTAACATGAAGGCAGAAATTTCAGTGACAAGTCTTTTTTTTAATAAATTTATTTTTTATTGGTGTTCAATTGCCAACATACAGAATAACACCCAGTGCTCAACCCGTCAAGTGCCCACCTCAGTGCCCATCAACCAGTCACCCCCACCCCCCGCCTTCCTCCCCTTCCATCACCCTTAGTTCATTTCCCAGAGTTAGGAGTCTTCCATGCTCTGTCTCCCCTTCTGATATCTCCCACTCATTTTTCCCCTTTCCCCTTTATTCCCTTTCACTATTTTTTATATTCTCCAAATGAATGAGAACATATAATGTTTGTCCTTCTCCAATTGACTTATTTCACTCAGCATAATACCCTCCAGTTCCATCCATGTCGAAGCAAATGGTGGGTATTTGTCATTTCTCATGGCTGAGTAATATTCCATTGTATACATAAACCACATCTTCTTTATCCGTTCATCTTTCGATGGACACCGAGGCTCCTTCCACAGTTTGGCTATTGTGGACATTGCTGCTAGAAACATTGGGGTGCAGGTGTCCCAGTGTTTCATTGCATCTGTATCTTTGAGGTAAATCTTTTACCTGCTTAGTTTGTTAAATTGATCTCTAGGTATTTTATTCTTTTAGATATTACTGTAAATATAATTGCTTTCTCAATTTTTTCAGATTGTTCATTATAGTTAGTGTATAGAAACAAAACTTAGTTTAGTGCATTAATCTTATCACCTGCAACTGCTAAATCTGTTCATTAACTCTAATAACTTTTTTGTAGATTATTTTAGACTTTCTATACATGGAATCATATTATTTGAAATAGACAATTTTCTTTCTTCATTTCCAGTTTGGATGCATTTTATTCATTTTCCTTTCCTAAGTTCTCTGGCTAGAATGCCCAGTAAATTGTTATATAGAAATGGTGAAAGCAAGTACATTTGTCTTATTCCTGATTTTAGAAAGTAAGCTTTTCAGTTATTCACTATTGAATATGATATTAGCAGTAAGTTTTCATAAATGCTCTTTATTATGTTGAGAAGTTCCTTCTATCCTTAGTTTTGTGAGTGTTTTTTTATCCTGAAAGAGTTTTGTATTTTGTCAAATTATTTTTCACATTAATTGTGATGATCACGTAGTTTTTCCTCTTCATTATATTAATATGGTTTCCTTAAATTAATTGATTTTTTATGTTGAACCACTGTTGCATACCTGCAATAAATCCCATTTGATCATGGAATATAATATCTTTAATATGCTGTTGGATTTGATATTTTGTTGAGGATTATTGCATCTATATTCATAAACTCTATTGGTCTGTAATGTTCTTTCCCTATGAGGTATTTCTATGATTTAGCATCAGGATAATAGTGACTTATAGAATGACTTAGAAAGTCTTCCCTCATTTTCCATTCTTTGGAGTAGTTTGAGAATTGTTAATTCTTAAATGTTTGGTAGAATTCACTTGTTAGGTCATCTGGTCATCTAGGAATTCCCAGGAATTCCTTTGTTGTGTTTTTTTTTTTATTATTTTAATTACTGACTCAATCTCCTTGCTTGCTTTAGGTCTCTTCAAATAGTCTACTTTTTCTTGAGTCAATATAGATTGTTTCTAGGAATTTGCCTATTTCACCAAGGCGATCTAATTTGTTAATGTATAATTGGTCATAGAATTATTTTATTTCTTTAAGCTTATTGGTAATTTCTATTTACTTATTTATAAAAATTTTATTTATTTATTAATGAGAGACACACACACACAGGGAGAGGCAGAGACACAGGCAGAAGGAGAAGCAAGCTCCATGCAGGGAGCCCGACATGGGACTCAATCCCGGGTGTCCAGGATCATGCCCTGGACCAAAGGCAATGCTAAACCACTAAGCCACCCGGGCTTCCCTCCATATTTATTTTTAAAAAATATTTGTAAAATTTATTTATTCATGAGAGGCAGAGACATGGGCAGAGGGAGAAACAGGCTCCCTGCGGGGAGCCCAATGTGGGGCTCCATCCCAGGCCCCCAGGATCATGACCTGAGCCAAAGGCAGATGCTCCACCACTGAGTCACCCAGGTGACCCTCTCCATACTTATTTCTGATATTAGTAATTTAAATCTTTTTTCAAAGAACCAACTATTGGTTTTGTTGATTATCTCCATTCTTTTTCTATTCTTTATGTTGCTTATCTCTATTATACTCTGTAATTTTCCTTCCTTCTTCCAGATTTGGACTTAGCATTTTTTTAGTTCCTTGTTACTTAAGGTATAAAGCTGTGTTGTAGATTTGAGATCTCCCTCCTTCTCCTCCTCTTCCTCCTCCTCTTCCTCCTTCCTCTCCTCCTCCTCCTCTCTTCTTCTTCTTCTTCTTCTTCTTCTTCCTTCTTCCTTCTTCTTCTTCTTCTTCTTCTTCTTCTTCTTCTTCTTCTTCTTCCTTCTTCTTCTTCTTCTTCTTCTTCTTCTTCTTCTTCTTCTTCCTTCTTCTTCTTCTTCTTCTTCTTCTTCTTCTTCTTCTTCTTCTTCTTCTTCTTCTTCTTCTGTAAGCTCCACACCTAGCATAGAGCCCAATGTGGGGCTTGAACTCACAACCCTGTGATAAATACCTGAGCTGAGATCAAACATTGGATACTTATCAGATTGAGTCACCCAGGCTCCCCAAGATGTTTCTTCTTTTCTTTAGTTGGGCTATCTACAATTATAAGTTTCCCTCTGAGGATGGCTTTCATTGAATTCCATATGTTTTTGATTACTGTGTTTTTGATTTATCCAAAAAAGTTTCTGTTTTTTAATATATATTTTATTTATTTCAGAAAGAGAGAGAGAGAGAGAGCACAGGATGAGCAAGGGGAGGGGCAGAGGGAGAAGCAGATACCCCATTGAGCAGGAAGCCTGATGTGGGTCTTGATCCCAGGACCCCTGGGATCATGACTTGAGCCAAAGGCAGATGTCTAACTGACTAAGCCAATCAGGCACCCCATCCAAAGTAGTTTCTAATTACACTTGTGATTTCTTCTTTGAGCTGGCAGTTGTTTGAGAGTGCATTTGATTTCTACTTGTGAATTTTCCAGCTATTTTTTGTTATTGATTTCTATTTTTAATTCATTGTGATTGGAATAGATACATTTCATGATTTCAATTTTTAAAAAATATTGAAAATTGGAGCTTAAGAAAATAGTGGAACAGGAGTCCCTAAGCTCACCCCATCCCATGTTTATAACTAGATGTCTCTCACGTGCATGTAAATAAACCATAGAGAGCAACTGGAAGACTGGAAGAACAATCTTCATAACTAAATGTAGAGAGGAAACCACATTGGAGAGGCTACTAAGGGCAGAAAAGTGATCAGAGCTGCCCACAGGAGGGAGGGGGCTGCAAGTGTGCAGAGGAGAAAGAACTTGGGAGTCCACATAGTGAAGATGAATCCCCATAACCTCTGCCTTTGAACACTATGACTTTATATAATCAGCAGAACTTGGAATCTGGAGCTTTAAAAGCCAATTGACTCAGCAAGGGGTGGTAGTGATAGCTCAGACTCTGCTCTTAAGGAGACAGCAGCCTGCAGAGACAATATAGAACTAACAGTTTGCACAACTCTTGGGTAAAATTGGAGCAAGATTTATTTATTCTGATTTTGGAGCATGTAGGAGGAATTCTCTGGGAATGAAGGAGCTGGAAGGAACAGTTTTCCTCCCCCCACCTACCCCAGAATAAACACAGTGAGGCAGCTGCTGCACAGACACTTGATACCTAACCTGCTAACAGTGCAACTTTTCTCGTGCATTCTCTTCAGGACTCAACCACCCCAAGCCAGCTGGCCTTGGCCCTAAGCTTAGAGCAAATTTTGCTAAAACCTCTGCACTGCTCCCCCAGATCTCCTGAGGTCAGGCCCCCTCAGAGCTGGGATGCCTGTGTCTCACTAATACCACAGAGAGCAAGCACAGCCCACAACAGGCAGAGAGTCAATGCAGATGTCTGAAGTGAAAAAAAGTGATTCAGCTACAATGGCAGAATGCAAGCAACGCACACAGGAACTCTCCTGAAGTGCCAGGTTCTGGTGAACAGGAAACAATGCACTACAGGACACTCCAGGGCCTCTTCATAAAGTCACTACTTTCAAGAGCAGACATAGCAGACTTTCCTAACACACAGGAACAGACACAGAGAGGTAGATAAAATGAAGAGACAGAGGAATATATCACAAATGAAAGGACAGGATAAAATCACAGCAAGAGATCTAAGCTAAACAAAAATAAGTAATATGTGGGCACCTGGGTGGCTCAGTTGATTAAGCATCTGCTTTCAGCTCGGGTCATGATCCCAGGATCCTGGAATTTAGTCCTACATCAGGCTCCCTGCTCCATGAGGAGCCTGCTTCTCTCTCCCCTTCTGCCTGCCACTCCCCCGCTTGTGCTTTCTCTCTCTCTGTCAAATAAATAAATAATAAATAAATAAATAAATAAATAAATAAATAAATAAATAAAATCTTTTAAAAACAGAGATAAGTAATGTGCCTGTTAGAGAATTTAAAGTAGTTCAGTAATTCTGGAATTTAGAAAGGGTGGAAGATATCAGTGAGACCTTTGACAAAGAGATAAAAAAATTACTTATAAAAGATTAAGAACTCAATAAATGAAATTAAAAATAAAATGAATGGAATAGATAGTAAACTGCAGGAGGCAGAGGAACATATCAGTGGCCTGAGGAATAGAGTAATAGAAAGCAATCAAGCTTAACAGGTGAGAGACAAACAAATATTACATAATGAGAATAGATTTAGAGAAATCATTGACACCATTAAGCACAATAATATTCACATTTTATAGATCCAAGAAGGAATATACAGGAAGTGGGAGAGAGAAAATGTATTTGAAAAAAGAATAGCTGAAAACGTCCGGTATTTGAGGAAGGAAACAGAGAACCAGAATCAGGAGATGTAGAGTTTCCTCCAATAACCCAACCCAAGGATGTCCATACTAAGACACATAGTAATTAAAATGTTAAAATAAAGTGAAAAAGAATTTTAAAGTTTGCAATACAAAAGAATGGAGTTGAATACAAATGAAACCCCTTATGGCTATTAGCTGATTTTTTGAGGATAAATTTCGCAGGCCAGAAGAAAGTGGCATTATATAGGCAAAGTGCTGAAAGAGAAAAATATATGGCCAAGGATATCCTATCCATCAAGGCTATCATTCAGAATGGAAAGAGAGATAGTTTCAAGACAAACAGAAGTTAAGAGAATTCATGACCACTAAACCACTCATATAAGAAATGTTAAGGGGAGCCTTGTGAGTGTAAAGCAAAGATCATAACTAAGAGTAAGTGTTGTTCCAACCAGTACCCTTATATTATGAGTCCTCCTTGCTATCTCCAAAGCTGTAAAAGATGCAGTGGACCAAAGTCTGAGATCCTGCTTCTGGTGGCTGGCATTCTTATTGTCTTTGTCTTCCTCCATGCAGTAGAAATTTTCACTTGAGATTGGTAGTCAGATCTTCCTCTTGACATAAACCACTAAGTTACTGGAAATTTGTTATAGCAGCAACAGGAAACAGATACTATAACAATAATAATACTGATAGTAATTAACATTTATTGAATGATTGTTATGAGCCAAAAACCATTTAAGATTAAATGAAGAATGGGGTGTCTGAGTGGTTCAATTGGTTAAGCATCTGCCTTTGTCTCAGGTAATGATCTCAGGGTCCTGGGACCAAGCCTTTAGCAGAGTTCCTGCAGGGAGTCTGCTGCTCCCTCTTCCTCTGCCGCTCTCCCAGGTCATGCTCTCTTCTCTTCTCTCTCTCTCTCTCTCTCTCTCTCTCAAATAAACAAAATCTTTGAAAAAAAAGATTAAATGAGGAATAATAAATAATGATGACATTGATAAAAATCATAATACTTAATTTTCATTGAGTCCTTGATATATGCCAATCATTATTCTAAGATTTACACGTGGTTTATTTCACATGGGTGGTTCAGTGGATGAGCATCTGCCTTCAGCTTCTTATCATAAGCCAGTGAGATTGTTGTTGTTGTCACCATTTTGTACACAAGGAAAATGAATCAAAATTTCAAAATTTGCTCGATTACCAACTATTATGATACATAGATGAAATTAGATCCAAAATAGTCTTACTGTAGAACTTATATTTTTAACCTAAGTATTTTTTAATTTTTAATAAGTTGGGTTTCTCATTTATTACAAGGTGCAAGGTTTGTTTTTTGTTTTTTTGTTTTTTTTGTTTTGTTTGTTTGTTTGTTTGTCAGACAGGGAATCTCTTTCTACTCCAGGCAGAAATTGCCCAAGGTGGAGGAAGGGGAGAGAAGAGAAGGAAGGAGTGAAGGTCAGAGCAGGAAGCATGTGGTATCTATACCTAATAGTAACTCATGTGACCTTTTAAATTCTTATCCCAATGGCTAGTGTGGTATCAGTCACACAATGAATACTCCATCAGAAAAAATTATTATTATTAACATCAATGCAGTATATACTACATGATAGTTACTATGCTAAATTCTTGACATGTATCAAATCAATTCACACCTCTTATAATCCTTGTTTTATCTATGAAGGATGGAGCCACAGAGCAATAAAGTGACTTGTCCACATTTACATCTAAAAGCCAAAGCTGGCATTCAAATCCAGACCAGTGGAAACTCAAGTCTGTGCTCAAGGGTCAGCCCGGGTGGCTCAGTGGTTTAACATCCCTTCAGCCCAGGGCATGATCCTGGAGACCCAGGATGGAGTCCCATGTCGGGCTCCCTGCATGGGGCCTGCTTCTCTCTCTGCCTCTCTCTCTCTCTCTGTGTGTGTGTGTCTCTTGTGAATAAATAAATAAGATCTTTTTTAAAAAGTCTGTGCTCAAGAACTCCTGATTGGTTGATGGTTACTCTATCACTTGAATTTAAGCATAGTGAAGGTGGAATGGCAGTGCACACAAATAACCTTGTAATGCTGGATTGGAAATCTGTTGTGGTCATTTTGTTGCTGCTACTGCCATCCTGTATGACCCAAGAGCAATTGTTTAACCATTCTGCTTAGAGGTTAGCCAACTCTGTAATGCAAACAGTTCTTTATGTCCTCCTTGTGCTATGGTTATAGGGAGAACAGGAAAATAATTTAGGAGGATAAATGCCATGATATTGAAAAGAAAAATACTAGATAGATAATTCAAGGAAAGGCTAAACTTATAGGGTTTTATGGCTTTTTAAAAAGGATTTATTTATTTATTTATTTATTTATTTATTTATTTATTTATTTATTTATGAAAGAGAGAGAAAGTGTGCATGTGTGGGGGTGGAGGGGCAGAAGGAGAGGGAGAAAGTGATAATTTTAAGCAGGTTCCACATTTAGTGTGGAGCCTGACATAGGGCTCGATCTCATGATCCTGAGATCATGACCTGAGCCAAACCTAAGTCTGATGTTTAACCAACTGACCCTCAGGCACTCCAGGGTTTTAGTTTATTGTGTAATTTATTTGTATCCAGAGTGATCCTTTCCAAACACATTCTCATTAAGAAACAAGTTTTCCTGCTTAAAGTGGTTCTATTTTAGTGGAAGACACTGTCATGTCTTGAATAATGCAAAATAATAATTTCTGTTATCAGAAAGGAGCTGGTAGACAAATGCAGGGCCTATTTGTATTTTTTTCACTCTCAGCTGCCAAAATTTGTTTTTAACTAATCAAGATGTATTCCTAAATCTCACTGATTTATCAGCTTTTGTGAACAAAACCACAATGCTTATAATATCTCATCAAGTTAATATCAACTTCTGGAAATCAGCCTTGGGGCCCAAGCAAAGATATCCCTCAAAAACACTCTGCAATGATAAGTGTCTTTGGAGGATGCTAATGTGTATTTCAGGAGATAGGAATCCTATATTGGGCCTGCTAAAGACTCACAAGATATCCTTAGGTAAATCTTATCTCTTTTGTTCCTCCCCCTTAATTTACCTATGCAATGGACATAATGAAAACTTCCATTGGGTACCATCTGAACTTCTATAAGGCCAATGGGGCAATCATCAAAGAAACATATTGCTGATTAAGTCACTCACTTAATAAATATTTATTAAGGAACTACTTTGTGTCTGGTACTGCTCTTGGTGTTGGAGCTATAGCAGTGAATAAGTCAGACAAAACTTCTGATCTCATAAATACTATAAAGAAAAATAATATATTAAGAAGATGGTAGGGCACCTGGGTGGTTCAGTGGATGAGCATCTGCCTTCAGCTCAGGTCATGATCCCAGAGTCCTGGGATTGAGTTCTGCAGCAGGCTCTCTGCAGGGAGCCTGCTATTCCCTCTGCCTATGTCTCTCCTCCTCTCTGTGTTTCTCATGAATAAATAAATAAAATATTTTTTAAAAAGAAGATGAAGTATGGTTGGAGAAGGCTTAATGTTTTATATAGGATGGCTGGGGAAAGCCTGTTTGAGGAGAACATATTTAAGCAGACAGATGAATAAAGTGAGGAAGTGATATCTGGGAGAAAATTATGCCATGCAGAGACAATGGTACTTAAAAGACCCTGCAGTGGTGCCATATACAGGATGTTCAACAAACAGCCAAAGAGGACAGAGTGATTGGTATAGAGTGAGTAAGGTCAGGGAAAAGGTAAGATGTCAGGCGAGAGAGGTTTCCAGGTTTCCATGCAGATACCTACAGGTAATGGTAAAGGGTTCAGATTTAATTCTTTTTTTTTAATGTTGATAGTGGCTTTATTCATCACCTCCAGTAATTGTGAACAACCCAAATGTCTTTCAATGTGTGAATTTTAGAATAGTGATACAAGGACTTAATGGACCAACAACTGACAAGAACCGTGAATTTGAGCACATCCAGTAATATTATGCTCAGTAGCATACTGTCTAGAACGTTCAGAAAAAGCAAAAACACAGAACAGAAATCTAATCAGGAATTGCCAGGAGTGGGAGCTGATTTTATAATCCTGAGGAAACTTTTAAGGTGGGGATAACATTTAACTAAACCACACAGATGTCACAGAACTACACTCTAATTATGAATCTCACCTAATGTGAATTGTTAATAAAAGCAGCTTCAAAAAGTCCACAGGGGCCATCTTTCATATTTGCAGATTTTTTTTTCAAATTTGCAAATTTGATAACCCAATGTTTAAGGGAGCTTATAGAGAAACGGACACTCTTGTACAAGAGCATAAACTGGCTCAAACCCCACAGAAGGCCGTTTGGCACAATCTACTAAAATTAAATTGCAGAAACTTACTCAGCCAAAAATAATTCTTACCTGATACTCATCTGTGTGCAGACTTGAGCTTATTTACTACTTTGTATATACTTACAAATGATGTAAACCCAAATACCATATAACGGCACACTAGCCTCTACATCAATGAAGATGGACTTCATGGAAGGACCAGAACACATTGTTATCTGTGTAACAGTATATACAGTATACAAGGTTTTTGGCTTTAAAAAATGGTGAATCATTATACTCATTTGCTGTGTACACTTCAAAAAAACTAGATACACAAGACTAATGGCAATGATTATGGGGGAAGGACTTAGAGTTGGGCCAATGGGGGAGAAATGGAAGTCTGTGGCCTAAAGAGCAGGGCGGTTTCCTGTCCTCATAGTCCAGTATTATCTGGTTCAACGATGACCTGAGAAAAAATGCAGGTGGGTGCTGGGTGACAAGCCAGACACTAAGGGAGCTAAATGCTAGTCCAAAGCCGACAAAAAGAAGGTTCCACTACAGCTGGTACCACCCATTCAGCTCCCACTCCTCTTAGCAGAGGCTAAGATCCCACAAGCTGGCCGAGTCAAACCACACTTCCAGGCAGATAAAAATTTAAAAAGACACAAAAGAAATGGATCAGTTGTTTAATTAGGTTCTTTTGTAAGAAATTTAGAACACCAATTTGTGAGGGTAAACTCCATTTGTGAGAGAAAACACAGAGTGGAGGTAGCCCTGAAGCTGAGGAACAGCTTTGATTTTTGGCAGAATTTGCGAGTCCACAGCTTTCTGATCAACCTTACGCTGCTCTGTAATCTCGTATTTCTCCTTCTCTGTGTCAAAAATCTCTCCTTCCTGGTGTCTGGGTTTACGCAGCTTCTTCTTCTTGAAATAAGCATCAGTGAGATGTTTGGGGATTTTCACACTGCTTATATCAATTTTGGTGGAAGTGGCAATGACAAATTTCTGGTGTGTTCTACGCAGAGGAACTCACTTGGTTGAGGGCCAGAGGTCCAGTCACAAGTACCAAGCCACTGCTCAGTTGCTTCAGGTAAACTACCCTCTTGCCTCTGTGGCGCCCAGTGAGGATGATCAAAATGGTCCCAGGAGTGACGGTAGCTCGCAACTTTTTCACATACTGACTGAAAGGTTTTTTGCCATGGCTCAACAGCTTGCGAGGCACATCTTCAGTAGGATAATAACTAGGCATTTTGTGAAATTTAACCACTCGGGTACCACCATTCTTGTCACCACCAACTGGTTTTGTAACGGTAGCAAGAACCTTCTCCATCTTTTTCTTTTCAATCCTGGATTTAGCTGCCGAATACTTCCTCTTGTACATGGCTTTTATGGAATACATAGCCGATCAGGAATATCTGCCAATTCCTCTGACTAGGACAGGGTTTCGGCTGCAGTGGGGCTTCCCCTTCTTTGGCGTTTTAGCCTTTAGATTACCCTTCTTTGCCTTGCCACCAGCATTAACCTTCTTGGCTTTAGGTTTCTTCTCCTTAGTATCCGGCTTCTCGGCTTTTTCGCCCGTCATCTTGCAAGATGGAAAAATCAGATTTAATTCTGAGGGAGATGGGAACCACTAGAGATTTATCAACAAAGGAGTGATATGATCTATAATTTTAAAAGATCACTCTAGTGGTTATATGGGGAATAGACTTAGGGTAATAAGAGACAGAGATGAATTATGGGTCAATTTCTATAGTCTAGGAAATGATGATTTGGTCTTATGGTGGTAGAAGTGGAATTGGAGAAAAGTGTCATGATCCAGAATATATTTTGAATAAATAGTTGACAGGATTTGCTGATGTATTGGATGTAGTGTATAAGAGAGATATTACAATTTCTGGTCTGCAGTTGTATGAATTATGTTGCTAAATGAAGAAATGTCAACCTTACTAGAAGTCAAATGAATAGAAATTAAATAAGTATTTTGGACTATCAAATTAGCCAAGAAAAATTTAACCATTATAACCAAATGAGTGTTCTGTTCTCATGGGGACTATGGTCCTTAGGCCTCTGGTATGAAGGACATTTGTGACTGTGCCCATAAGTTGACCACCTGCCTTCTGGTGTGTACACTGCCAGTGTGAATTGAGAGGTCCTCGAGCCTAGGGTCTAGTCTAGGCTTTCTTAATGAGCCAATGAACTAGTCTCTGTCTCTGACCTTTAGTCTCTCCATATGATAAGTAAGAAGCTTAGGGTAAGTAACTTAGCAGCCCTGACATTCTGTGATACTTTCCAATTAAAATATGCTTAGAAAATTTAAGAAGCATTCTACAGCATAGAACCAATTCCTCCAAGATATGATGATACTAGCAAATGCCAGGAATAATACATTTGCTGCCTACTGAACAGAAAAATCCAGAAGCTTCCATTTTCTCTTGGGAAATGCAAATATTAAGGTCTTACTGGAAAACACAATGGCTTTGGAATTGAGACAGACATGGAATCTAATCTCATCTACCATGCCACTTCATTTCTCTGAAACTGTTTATTCATCTGTAAAATGGAAGTGATACTAATCTCAACATTGCAAGACTCTAATGTATGTAAACCACGGAGCACATTGCCTGACCCATAGTGGATCAAAATGGTATTTTCTTTTCTTCCCCTTGTCTTCCTTCTCTCTACTATATTCATTCTCTTCCTAGCACCCAATATAATGCCTAGTGCATGTTAGAGATAGCTGAGGTGGTAGACTAGTAAAAATACATACTACTACCAAAGTTCATATCAGACACTTCTGGAGACTTTGTAAAAACTGATCTCACTTTCCGACCTTCCCCACTGATAGAAATCACATAAGTCTGGACATTAGACCAAACAATAAGAAATCAAAAACTTGAGAAAATAGAGTACTGGCCTAGGAACCACTTGTATCCCTTCAGATTTATAAGATTTGTTTCATCTCCTTAGTGGGAAGATATTTAAATTCAACTAATCAAGTTTAATAGCATAAGGGTAGCCTCAAAAAACATACCAATCTTGCTGGTTCACATTGCCAGTTTTTCAGTCTGGCTCAGAGAAAGGTACTGAGAGCCCTTCAATTCTAGTCACTGGCTAGAATTGCATTTTTATGACTTTTTTTATCATTATAGTCTCAGATTGGAATAGGACTGAAGACAGATGTGTACATTATCAGAACTAGAAGGTATTACAGAGATTTGTTGGATCAACACCTAAAATTCTCCTTGCTCATCTCAATGAAACAAACAAGGAAGCTGACAAAGATAATTGTCCAAAGTTACTTCATAGGAATAGAACTGAGATTAGAACACAGCTCACTAAGATTCTCAGTCCAGGGTGGTTTCAACTTCCCTTCTTCCGAGGTCATCTAAGCTATCTCTCAGTGAGAAATAAGTGTGGATATTTCCAGAGCCAGAGACATGAATTATTAATTGTTACTGGCCTTTTTGGATGTCATTTCAGCACATTTTCAGCTAATAGTGACCAACAACTCAGTAGCATTTCTTAAAATATTCTACAAAAGAACTCATAAAGCTAAAGTCAAGCTCCTCCAATTTAAAAAAATGCTCCTTTGAAGGGCAAGAAAATCAGCACTAAAAAATCGACTTACTCAAGATCATATTGCTATTCAGCAAAGCTAAAAATTGAACCAAAGTCATCTAATTCCAAATTCAGTGTTATTTCTACCCCACTGGGCTACAAATCAACATTATTTGATAAATTTTTACTGATAATCAAGTATTTTTTAAAGAATACATGCTCATGTGTATACATGGATACACACACCATACCTGTGTCTGCTCTTTGAATATGGAAAACAATACAATGGGTTTGACTTGTATTTCCCTGATGGCAAGTGATGCGGAGCATTTTCTCAAGTGCTAGTGGCCATGTCTATGTTTTACTCTGTGAAATTTCTGTTCATGTCTGTTGCCCATTTCATGATTGGATTGTTTGTTTCTTTCCTGTTGAGTTTAATAAATTCTTTATAGATCTTGGATACTAGCCCTTTATCTGATATGTCATTTGTAAATATGTTCTCCCATTCTGTATGTTATCATTTAGTTTTGTTGACTGTTTCTTTTGCTGTGAAGAAGATTTTTATCTTGATTAAGTCTTTTGGGTTTTCTATGTACAGTACCATGTCATCTGGAAAGAGGGGATTTTGACGTCTTCTTGGCCAATCTGAATGCCTTTTTATTTCTTTTTGTTGTCGACTGCTGAAGCTAGGACTTCTAGTAATATGTTGAATAGCAGTGGTGAGAGTGAACATCCCTGTTGTGTTCCTGATCTTAGGGGAAAGGCTCCCAGTGTTTCCGCATTGAGGATGATATTGGCTGTGGGCTTTTTGTAGATGGCTTTTTGCTGAGGAGTGTTCCCTCTATCCCTACACTCTGAAGAGTTTTGATCAGGAATGGATGCTGTATTTTGTCAAATGCTTTCTCTGCATCTATGGAGAGGATCATATGGTTCTTGTTTTTCTCTTGTTGGTATGATCTATCACGTTGATTTTTGTTATGAGTGTTGAACCAGCCTTGTATCCTGGGGATAAATCCCACTTGGTCATGGTTAATCATCTTCTTAATGTACTATTGGATCCTATTGGCTAGTATCTTGTTGAGAATTTTTGCATTTGTGTTTATCAGGGAGATTGGTGTATAATTCTCCTTTTTGGAGGCGTTTTTGTCTGGTTTTGGAATTAAGGGGATGCTGGCTTCATAAAACGAGTTTGGAAGTTTTAAGTCCTTTTTATCTTTCGAAACAGCTTTAGTAGAATAGGTATTGTTTCTTCTTTAAAAGTTTGATAGAAATCCCCTGGAAGCCATCTGGCCCTGGACTTTTGTGCCTTGGGAAGTTTTTGGTGACTGCTTCAATTTCCTCCCTGATTAATGGCCTATTTAGGTTTTTTCTCCCCATATAAGTTAGGGATCTCTTGTCTCTTGCTGCTTTAAGGATTTTCTCTTTATCATTGGAATTTGCAATTTTACTATTAAATGTCAAGCTGTTGAAGGGTTTTTGTTGATTTTAGGGGGGTCGCTCTATCTCCTGGGTCTGAATGCATGTTTCCCTCCCCAAATTAGGGAAGTTCTTAGCTGTAATTTGTTCAAATATGCTTTCTGGTCCTCTGTTCCTTTCAGCACCATCTGGAACCCAAATTAAACATAGATATTTCCTTCTGAGACTGTCATTTATTTCCCTTAGCCATTCTTCATGGTCTTTTAATTATTTTTCTCCTTTTTCCTCAGCTTCCTTCCTTGCCATCAATTTGTCTTCTATGTCACTCACTCTTTCTTCTACCTCATTAACCCTCATCATTAGGACCTCCAGTTTTGTTGCATTTCCTTTAAATGATTTTTAATTTTGGCCTGATTAGGTCTAAATTTTGCAGTCATGAAGTCTCTTGAATCCTTTATGATTTTTTCCAGAGCACCAGTAGCTTTATAATTTTGCTTCTGAATTGGTTTTCTGGCATCGAATTGTAATAGAAATTCTGTAACTCTGTAGCAGGGAGTACTGTTTCTGATTCTTTTGTGGTGAGTTCTTCTTTCTAGTCATTTTGCTTAGTGCAGAGTGGCTGTATGAGCGGGCTGAGTCAATAATATCAACCATGAGCTAAGTAAATTTCACTCTAGATGATTCTGAGTGGTTCTAGAGGGTGATCCTCTTGTTTCTGAGTATATTAAGTTCTGTATGTTAGAAGATGCTCAGTCCCAAATTTATATAAACCAGAAATACTTGTAGAAGGCCCTAACCTTGACCATCAAAACAGAAATGAGATAAAAGAGGTGGGCAGAATGGGAATGAGGAATCTCAGAGAATGAACCAGCATGGAACCCAGAATGGCTCTGAGTTTATGCTGATCATGTTTTAGAAGGTATTAACTTCTGCCATTGTAGAACAAAATGAGGCAGAAAACACAAAACAAAAAAATCATATCTTGTATATCTCGCAAAATTGAGTATGTTGAAGGGAATCTAGAAGTGGAAAATATATCTAGGACCTGTAATGGTAGAAATATGAAAATAAAAATGGAAGAATCTTAAAAATGAAGAGGTAGTAAAATATTGTAGCTAAGTTGGGAAAGGAGAAAAATACTGGAAATTTACAGTCTGATATAAAAATGAGTTGTTCTTGAAAAATGAAGAAAAAATATATATAGAAAAAAATAGGAGGGGTACCCTCTGTTTCTATATACTGTAAATCCCTTGACTTCCCCTGGAGCTTTCCAGGGCTGCTTGGTCAAGAACCTGCTTTCCCTGTCTTCCAGCTGGTCTTCTGGGGGAGGGCCCTGCTGTGCTGATTCTGAGGTGTGTGCACCTGGAGGAACTGCCAGGCCACCTGCCAGGTGCTGGGCTCAGTGGGAAACAAACATTTACCCGGTGAGGCCTCTGTTCCCTGGTGGCCACACCCGTCCCAGGCACAGGGTGATACAAGGAGGAACAACACCACTGGCGGTGGCCAGGTCTCCAGCTCTAGAGTCAACTCCCTGCGGTAACTACTGCAGACACCCAGTCTGCACTGGCCTAGATGCTCCTTGGGTGGCACGGGGACGCTGACCTGCACTGCTTGGGGGGCGCCGGGTGGCAGGAAAGTCCTCACTGTCCTGTGCCCTCCCCACCTCTGCCTGTCCAGGGGGGAGTACAGGATCTCTGGCTTTGTCCACCCAGTGCCCTGGGATCCGGGGCCTGTGCTGCTGGAATCACGCTCCTGGGGCCTTGGCTCATGAAGGCAGCAGTGTGCAGACCCCTCCATCTGGAGCCACCGCCTTACCGACAGGCTTCTCCCTGATGCCCCGCCGGGTGCACACTCCAGCCCTTTACCAAGATTGGCCCGCAGTTTGTGGGGCACTTTACCCGGTGCGTACTTCCTCTATTTAGTAACTCTGGGAAACTGGAGCCTCCAATGCCCTTCCTGCAGTTCTGCTCCATTTCCCTGCTAAGCATTTTTCTGTCCTGGAAGAATCTGGTGCGGATTTTTTAAAGTTCCTGCTTCTCCAGGGCTGGGTTTTCTTATCCTGAGGCTCCCTCCACCCGGCTTTAGCTGGCTCCTCATGGGGCCCCTCCCCCACTTGATTCTTTTTTTATTCCCCCCCCTTTCCTACCTTGTTAGAAATGAAAACCCTTCTCTCTGTAGTACTCTGGCTGTTCTCTCTTTAAATCTCAGGTCAGAGATCCCTGGGTGGCTCAGCGGTTTGGCGCCTGCCTTTGGCCAAGGGCGAGATCCTGGAGTTCTGGGATCGAGTCCCATGTTGGGCTCCCGGCATGGAGCCTGCTTCTCGCTCTGCCTGTGTCTCTGCCTTTCTCTCTCTCTCTGTCTATCATGAATGAATGAATAAATAAATAAATCTTAAAAAAAAATCTCAGGTCAAATTTGTAGGTTTTCAGGATGGTTTGAAAGTAATCTAGGTAAGTTGGTGGGGCCAGGTGAGTTGGGGATCCCTAATCCTCTGCCATCTTCTCCAGCCTCTCTTATTATGTTCTTTATTCTTTCTTCCTCTCCTTTGAGGACTCCTGCTACCAAGAGTGAGTCTAGAGCAAGCTAGGTCTTGCATGCTCATTGCATATTATCAGTGTTGGAAGGCTCTTAAAGATCATGGAGTCTAATCTCCTTTGTGCAGCCAGGGAGAAACTGAAGCCAAAGAAAGGATAAAAGATCTTAATCTGTCTGGGGAATGATGAAGGTAAAATAAGAACTCAAATTTCCAGGATGCTCTCTCAATGATAGCATTGTAGCCAATAAGATAGCATGATCAATGTGGTCATTCTGATAATATGGAAATGATCATCATGAGTTGATAATATTTTGACACCTTTGTGTAATTCTTAGAAACTCCCAGGGAGACTCTTTGATGTAACCTTCTAAACTGCGAACTATGAGGAATTCAGTGGGAATTTCATGTGGAATAGGGTTGTCTTTTATGGGGTCTGTCTTAGGGAGGTAGTTGTGGCAGAGTGGGAAATGCTTGTGCCTCAGAGTCAGACAGACTTGGGCTGGAATTCAAGCACAGCACTTACTGCTGTATCGAGATAGAAAGCATTAAATATGCTTGAGCTTTTTTGTGAAATAAAAGTTATAAAGAACATAAGCCACTTAGGAACATCATGAGGATTTAATGAGGCAAACTATGAAAGTGAGAAAGCACATGAGAGGTTATGTGTAAAGTTCAAAATGAAAAAGAACTAAATAGGACTCAGGTTCTATCTCTTTATTTCGTCCTGAATTGAGTAATTGGGTGGTATGTATGTCTGTGTTTGTGTGAGAGTGTGTATGTTGGAGTGAGGGAGGGAGGGAAGGAAAGATTGAGATTGTTTTAAATTATTTCTGGCAATGCAAGTGTTTGGAAAGTAATCACACTGGCAAACACAAGTCTACTCATAAATCAGTGATCATAGAATATTTTAAAAAACAACTTTATTGAGGTATATATTACATATTATAAAATTCATTCACTTTGAGTGTACATTTCAATGATTTTCATTAACTTTACTGAGTGTTGCAGCCATAATCATCATAACTCAATTTTCATCCTGAAATAAGGACATTTTCATCCTCAAATAAGAATCATCATGCCTATTTACATTGAATATTTTTTTCTCTCCCCCAGCCCCAAGTAACCACTAGTGTACCTTCTGTCTCAATTAGCTTGCCTTTATGGACATTGTATAGAAATTGAATTACACAATATGTGGTCTGCTGTTTCTGGCTTTTTTACTTAACATTCTTTGAGGTTCATCTATGACCCTGTATGTCAGTCCAATCATTTTTTGTGACTGAATAGTATTCATATATAACAATTTGTTTATCCATACACCAGTTGATAGACATTTGGGTTGTTTATACTTTATGGGTGTTATAAATAATGCTTCTATAAACACACTTCTTATTTCCCTGCTGTACTCACCAAGCAAAGATACACCAGCCAAAGGAAGCATCTTGGTTCTTTGAAAGTAGAATAAAAAATGTATTTGGAAGTATTTCTGTTTACTGGCTAATAAGAATTATTTCCAGAGGATCAAAAATAAAACACAACTCTGCTATCTGCCAGTAGCCACATATATATGGTTCAAGATCTAACAAAATTTCTGTAAATGACCAATTTATGATGGAAAAGTAATCAAAATGTACCTACATTCAATGTAAAACACCAAAAATCTTGATAGTGAGGTAGGCAGGGAATTAGGGGCATGAGAGATTATCTTCCCAGTATAGTAGGACTGTGTGTTGAGGACAGTACTGCAGCATTGACACTCTTACCTAACCTGTGTCTGAGAACTTTGGAGAAGAAAGTTGCTCTCCCAGATTCTTCACTGTCAAAATTAAAATCCAGGTATACAGAGAGGAAAATGGTGAGCCAAACAGCAAACTCATTCTTGGCAAACACCTCTCTTCCCTTACAAATAAAAACAACTTATTTTGTTAGTTCAAATATGGACAACTATTATGTATGCTCAGGGACATGTTGAAAATGTTTTTATCAAGTGCCCTTTATGCTTCCACTGACTGAGAACTCTCCAGTAAAACAAAAATACACAAAAACAAGGTGCTCAAAGAAAGATGTCCACACTTTAAAAGCAATGTAAAGGAAATCTTTAAAGGCACTCTCCAAAAGCAAACAATTGAGTGTAATATTTGCCATGACCAAATAACAATTCCAAAGAAGGAAAATATATTTCACCTCACCTACATAAGATCCTTTAAAAAGCAAAGTAAAATTTCATTTCCCTATTTCAATGGCCAACTCCAATTTTTGAACTTTAGAAAGGAAGTTAGAACCAAGGTGATTCTGGGTATGGCTTAGGGATTGTCACGTAATGTTCACACCATGAGGACTTTGCTCTTGACTGGCACGCCTATGCACTGAGATTGCCCTAGAAACCAAGGCTAGTATTTGCATTGCCACAGAAAAATTCAGTGCCAAGAAGCTATTCTGGACTAGGTATTCCAGCCAGGAAGTTTATTTTCTTGGGTGGGGCTCACACTGAACTTTGCAGTTAATGAGTTTATAAACACACTACTGGGGGACTACTACCCGGCTGCGGTTTTTTTATTGCAATGTTGCCCCCAGTTCCTCTATGGTAACTGTAACACCCTAAAGCAGTTGTTAAGGGGAAGCCTTGAGGCAGTGAAGAAAGCTTTGCTCTGGGAATTAGAAGACTTCAGCCAGATTGACCTCTGGCCTAACAAGCCATATATCTAATCTGAGCTGGTTTCCTCTTCCTTAAAAAGGGATAAAAATAACACCCAATTCAGGGTCTTAGGAGGATGAAATGGGTGTAAATGAGCTTCATAAATTATAAAGTCTAGATCAGGCACAGTGAAGAGGGGACTATGTCATTTTTATCATTGTATTATTGTTATTATTATTCTGTTACAATCACTATCTTTCCCATAGAGCAGCAGTGTTGGATTTGAACCACTTCCAGGTGCATGGTGACCTTTGAACACCTCAGGGAGATCTGCTGAAGCTGAATCATCATCTGTTTGGGTGCTAGTTCTTACCCTACCAGAAGGTGTAGACATGACTAATTAAAGCCAGTGAGAAGAATAAACCATCCCAGAAATAAAAGAACAGAGATGTGCAAAAGCTTCTTATCTTGATGAAGTCCCAATAGTTCATTTTTGCTTTTGTTTCTTTTGCCTTCGTGGATGTATCTTGCAAGAACATACTGTGGCCGAGTTCAAAAAGGGTGTTGCCTGTGTTCTCTAGGATTTTGATGGAATCTTGTCTTACATTTAGATCTTTCATCCATTTTGAGTTTATCTTTGTGTATGGTGCAAGAGAGTGGTCTAGTTTCATTCCTCTGCATTTGGATGTCCAATTTTCCCAGCACCATTTATTGAAGAGACTGTATTTCTTCCAGTGGGTAGTCTTTCCTACTTTATCGAATATTAGTTGACCATAAAGTTGAGGGTCCACTTCTGGATTCTCTATTCTGTTCCATTGATCTATGTGTCTGTTTTTGTGCCAGTACCACACTGTCTTGATGACCACAGCTTTGTAGTACAACCTGAAATCTGGCATTGTGATGCGCCCAGATAGGGTTTTCTTTTTTAAAATTCCCCTGGCTATTCGGGGTCTTTTCTGATTCCACACAAATGTTAAAATAATTTGTTCTAACTCTCTGAAGAAAGTCCATGGTATTTTGATAGGGATTGCATTAAACGTGTAAATTGCCCTGGGTAACATTGACATTTTCACAATACTAATTCTGCCAATCCATGAGCGAGGAATATTTTTCCATCTCTTTGTGTATTGCTCAATTTCTTTCAAAAGTGTTCTATAGTTTTTAGGGTATAGATCCTTTACCTCTTTGGTTAGGTTTATTCCTAGGTATCTTATGCTTTTGGGTGCAATTGTCAATGGGATTGACTCTTTAATTTCTCTTTCTTCAGTCTCATTTTAGTGTATAGGAATGCCACTGACTTCAACAAAACTAAAAGACAACCTACAGAATGGGAGGAGATATTTGCAAATGACGTATCAGATAAAGGACTAGTTTCCAAGATCTATAAAGAACTTATTAAACTCAACAGCAAAGAAACAAACAATCCAATCATGAAATGGGCAAAAGATATGAACAGAAATCTCACAGAGGAAGACATAGACATGGCCAACAAGCACATGAGAAATTGCTCTGCATCACTTGCCATCAGGGAAATACAAATCAAAACCACAATGAGTATACCACCTCAGACCAGTGAGAACGGGAAAAATTAATAAGGCGGGAAACCACAAATGTTGGAGAGGATGTGGAGAAAAGGGAACCCTCTTACACTGTTGGTGGGAATGTGAAATGGTGCAGCCACTCTGGAAAACTGTGTGGAGGTTCCTCAACGCGTTATAAATAGACCTGCCCTACGACCCAGCAATTGCACTGTTGGGGATTTACCCCAAAGACAGAGATGCAATGAAATGCCGGGACACCTGCACCTCAATGTTTATAGCAGCAATGTCCATAATAGCCAAACTGTGGAAGGAGCCTCGGTGTCCATCGATAGATGAATGGATAAAGAATGTGGTTTATGTATACAATGGAGTATTACTCAGCCATTAGAAATGACAAATAGGGCAGCCCAGGTGGCTCAGCTGTTTAGTGCCTGCCTTCGGTCCAGGGTGTGATCCTGGAGACCTGGGATCGAGTCCCACGTCGGGCTCCCTGCATGGAGCCTGCTTCTCCCTCTGCCTGTGTCTCTGCCTCTCTCTCTCTCTCTCTCATAAATAAAAAATAAAAAAAATAAAAAAAAAAGAAATGACAAATACCCACCATTTGCTTCAACGTGGATGGAACTGGAAGGTATTGTGCTGAGTGAAGTAAGTCAATCGGAGAAGGACAAACATATGTTCTCATTCATTTGAGGAAAATAAAGAATAGTGAAAGGGAATATAAGGGAAGGGAGAAGAAATGTGTGGGAAATATCAGAAAGGGAGACAGAACATAAAGACTCTTAACTCTGGGAAACGAACTAGGGGTGGTGGAAGGGGAGGAGGGCAGGGTGTGGGGGTGAATGGGTGACGGGCACTGAGGGGGGCACTTGACGGGATGAGCACTGGATGTTATTCTATATGTTGGCAAATTGAACACCAATAAAAAATAAATTTATTATAAAAAAAAGAAATGTGAGAACTAGTCCATAAAATTAAGCCAGTCTTTTACAGGATATGAGTTATTGATATCATTTTTTTGTCTTTTTTTAAGGATGCCCAATAAAAAGAAGAGACATATAAGACTTGGCAGGGTAGTGGGGGAAAGGCAAGACAACAAGAAGCCCATGATCTCCTATGTAAACACACATTCTATAAGACAATTTTCAGAATTCTACAATCTTAGAAGGAAGTTTAAAACTCTTCTAAGCTACAACTGCCTTTTGCCCAGTAAAGAAATACCATCTAGCTGTACTTGACTTATTTTTTTTTTAAGAAATAGGTATCTCAAAAAAAAATAGGTATCTCAGTATTCACATGGTAGCATCTTCCACTATTCTTTTCTTTTTCCTTTTTGGCAACTGGTTAAAACTTCAAACCACCAGATAATTGAAAACATATCATGGAACCCCAAAAGGTAACCTAACCCCATTACTTGATTATCTAGATGGGGAGACTGAGTCCCAGAGAAGGGATATAATTTTCCCAAAGTCACATAATTGGCTAGTGGCAGAGATAGGACTAGACTCCAAGTATCCGACTTCAGGGCCCAGTGGCTTGTCTATTTCTCATACTTAAAGGAGTGGGCCCAGGTTTAAGACTAACTACTCAAATAATTAGATTGTAGCTTTTATTTCTTCCCCCCACTCCCACTGACTAATATTGGCTCATTTTATCCTCAACAGAAAAAATTCCAAAATACCTTCCTGAGTCAGGAAGGTGTGGCCCTTTTGGCTTACTTATTCACCTTACTCACCGTGGTGACTAATAATCTCCTGTAAGTGAAGTCATCTTAGTCTTTGATTCCACCATATATGTTACATGACAATTCCTTTATTTTTGAGAATGTCATGATATCTTTTGGGATATTTAAGCGGTATCATAACTATAGTCACCTTGGGAAGGATAGAATGGATTTCTGGTCACTCAAAAAACACTTAAGTGTCTTCTATGCTAGGGATTCTGTTAGGTCATTGTGTCAAGAGGATAAACCAGAGGTGAATAAAACATCTTTTCTACCTTTAAGAAATCATAATCTTGTGAGGAACACAGAAAACATGTATATTTAACTCTAATCCAAGACAAACTATAGCCATCCTCCTATTCCCCATGAACACAGAATAATACCTTCCATTTTAAGGACTGATGGTGAGGCTGACTCACATCCCTCCTGTTATGCACTCAATAGTAAAATTGATAGATAGAGCTAGTATCCAGAATAGAAGCAGAGAAGAATAGCTTCTGCCTCAATCTCCAGCTTCAGCTCTGAGGAACAGCTCCAAAAAACACCTCACTCTCTGCAGAAGGCATTCAAGTAGAGCAGATCAAGAAGACATCTAAAGGAAAGTTTTAAGGCCTAGCTTGTGGTCCCAGGTAGATGCATTGCTTACCCACTGGCACTAGGGGCTTTTTCTCCTAAAAAGATTCTCTAAATGAAGTCTTTTAAAGAAAGAATAACTAATTGCTCAGCCTATATTTTAAACAGACACAACTGTGTAAAATGAAAAAACAAAGAATGACACTAACATTGGAGTAAGAAAAATTTAACTTCGAATTGTGGCTCAGACTCTAACTAAATCTCTAGACAGTTTTATTTTCTTTGGGCTTATTTGGCCACCTGTACAATTAAAAGAACACCTATACCTTTCCTAGTTGGGGTGAGGAGTCAGTGACATGATGGATTCAAAAGCATCTGGCACATAGTGGGAACTTAAGAATTAATAAATTATAAAGGAACTTGTCACAGCAACCCATCCTGCTCCTTATGTAGTGTTTCTCATCACTTTGGAGGAACCACCATTGTCCCAAATTATATAGCTAAAAATGTCACGATCTTATTTAACTTGACAACATGCCATGTGAGAAATGGTAGACAAAACAGGCTGTTTTACCTGAGATCAGAAGATGCAGGAGGATCTGGTCTCCAGCCTTCTGATCTATAAAGAACTATCATGAAAGAGAATAAACAGACTGCTTTGAGTGGCCCCAGGGAGAATGAGTAGGACCTCAGAGTGGAAACCATAGGGAGAATGAGTTCAATTTAACAAAAGGAAGAATTTTTGTAGAGTCAAGGCTTTCCATGAAGGGAATGGACTCTCTCAGAGATCATTAAGTTCATTCCCTCTGGAAGTGTTCAAGCAGAGACTAACAAGGATGTTTTAAGGTGAAGTCAATTGCAATGAAAGAAAATTATGATTCATGAAAGCCTACAGTATGTCATACATTGTGCTAGTACTTTATCGGATTTATCTTCTTTCATCCTCCCAATAAAACTAGTATGTAAGTACTATTCTCCCTGTTTTTCAGAGTAGAAAACTGAGGCTCAGAGAAATTCAATATTTCTCACTGGACTTATAGCTGGTATTATAAGTGGGTGGAAAGAACAACTCTTTCTTGTTGGCACTAAATGCTGTAGTATCATATATATATATAGTTAAGCCTCTGTGTTCAGCTCAGGTTATGATCCAGGGAACCTGAAATGGAGCCCCACATGGGGGCTCCCCGTTGAGCAGGGAGCCTACTCCCTCTCCCTTTGCCTGCCACTCCCCCTGTTTGTGCTCTCTCTCTCTGTCAAATAAATCAATAAAATCATTTTTAAAACATAAAAAGAAATTATGCTCCCCATATATTTCTAAATGCTCTATAGAAATAAAATCCTGACTAAGAATGATGGATAAATAATATGTTAAAATCACAGACAGCAAACAAGTAGCAGACTCAGGATTTGAATAGAGCTATTTAACTCAGAAAGTGGATATACTTTCTATTGTACCATTCAGAGAAGTAGACAGAACTGAGATTGGAATGTACAACCTTTTAAATTTTAAGCCAGTCACAAAAGATTCTGATTCTTTTCATCCCTCCTTTTTAAATCCCATATAATTTACCAACTTTTAATTCTGTAGATTCAACTCTGTGATGTCTTATTAAATTTATTCACTCCTTTCTATTCCCAAAGCCACTACCTCAGCTCCAGGGTCTCATCCCCTCTCTGTATCTGGTTTATCCACCTCTTGTGCTTTCCTATTGCAATCGAGCTGACTCATATTTACCAGATTATTCTTCCCAAAATATAAATTTGACTTTTTTCTTTAGTTCTGAAATCTTCAATGGCTTTCCAATGTTTGTACAAACAGAAACTCTAGCAACTAAGTTTTCTTTCTTTTTTTTGCAACTAAGTTTTCAAGTTTGCCACCAATCTACCACAGCAAACTTAATTTCACTTTTCCCTAATTGTACTCTAAAATCCAGTTCAGCCTGTGTTCTTTTCACATACCCTGATCTTTGCTGCCTCCAAAGAGTTGTTCCTGTTTTTTTTTTCCTGCATTGATTGCCTTCTCTCCTATCTCCACCTGTTGAAATCCTATCTGAAAAAAAAAAAAATCCTATCTGTGCTTCATGATCCATCTTTAACAATAATAATAATAGTCAAAATTTATTGAGTGCTTATTTTGGTGCAGTCACTGTGCTAAGTTTGTACAAATATTTTACCTGGATTATCTAATTTAATCTTCACAAAAACTTGAGGAAGTAAGCACTATTATTGTCTATTTTAGCCTGGAGCAAATCAGAGATCTGAAAGGAGGGAAGTAATTCTACTTGTCCAATGCCACACAAGTTAATAAGTGGTGGGGATGGGATTTGAACTCAAGTAGTCTGTCTCTGGAGCCCTAAAAAGTGTGATAATGTCAAAAATGTCTTTATGAGGGGATCCTTGTGTGACTCAGTGGTTTAGCGCCTGCCTTCGGCCCAGGGTGTGGTCCTGGAGTCCTGGGATCGAGTCCCACATCCGGCTTCCTGCATGGAGCCTGCTTCTCCCTCTGCCTGTGTCTCTGCCTCTCTCTCTCTCTGTGTGTCTCTTTCATGAATAAATAAAATTTTAAAAAATGTCTTTATGATTATCCTTGACACAACTTGAAGTGATCTTTATTTGACAATCTCAAATCATTTTGATTAAACCTTTAAAAGACTATCTTGTGTCATATTTATTTGTTCTTACACCCATAATGAAACCATCAGGTCCCAGTGCACCTTAAGCATCTCCTTATCTCACACAGTGGTGACAAAGAGTAGGTACTCAGTGAGCCTGTTACGTAGAATTGAAGGTATATTGGGGTAAAGGAGGGGATAGGAGAGTTATATAGAGGAAGATGTTCCACTGTCTCTTGTCTTAACCACCGTACATGACACAACACTGGCCAACACTGCTAATACCAGTCCAAACCAGACTTTGTAGTCTCTGCTGTCCCAGGGTTCTGGTGGGTCTCTTTTTATCCCCTAGTTCTCATAGCTGTGTTAGCCTCTGCCAGTGTTTGAGGTAAAGCAGGATCAAAATATCACTGTTCTGGGCTTGGCTTTCTGGAGCGAGGGATCAAGTAAAAACCCAGTCAGTGGGTGAGGGGGCAGGCTTAAAGCCTCCAAATAGAACCTGAGTGTTCTTTACACAAGCCCTGACTTGCCTAGGGATCACGTGGGTGGACTGGCAGCTCAACTTCCCTCGGGATGCTTCACGTGTCTGATCCAACCCCCCACACCTCCCCTAAGCTCCCAGCCTCCTTCTTTTCCTTAGCTCTAAATCCCAAGTGCTCAGGGTGTTTGGAAACGTCCAGGCATGTTCCCAGAGGCCATACAAGTCCAGGAAAAGCCTACACAGGTTCGCACTGGCCCTCCAAAGTCATTGGGGTATTAACCCAGGTCCTAGGCACCTTAGCATTCTCCGGACACAGATGGATGGACAGACCCACCACCAGAATGCCTTCACAGACATTCCGCTTTTGTAGCTCCTTAGTAGGGTCACCCTAATCTGATCCTGAACCTCCACCCTTATGTCCCATAGGTCTGGGCAGCCTTGCCATGCCAGGGAGTGTTCCTGCACTTACCCTGTAAATACATGGATGGATGAATCTTGCTTCAGCAACAGAATTCCTGGACAAACATGCCTCAGCACAGGCCACACATACCCCCAAGCCCCCACCCCTCAGCCCCCAGCCTACATACCACACTCACAGTAGATAAAATCCGTTGCAATCACTCAGGCTAATTTCACATCCCTGTGTAGAAATAACAGCCTAAACCCATTCTCCTTTTCTTTTATAATAAACCTACTTCTCTGCCCCCATTAGGCTCCCAAAGCAGCGACTAGACTACTGGAGTGTCTAGGCATGTCTATGCAAAGAAATCCCACCCCTGAGAGGGACACAGTGCTGCTGGGAGGCGGGGAAGGGGAGGTAAACAGAGACCAAGCCACTCCTATGGAAGGAATCGAAAAGCTTCAGGGACTGTGGGCAGACTGGGAGTTAGATTTTTGCCTGGTTTGTGGGAACAGACAGAGGGTCAAGTAGTCAGAGGCACTATGCAGACTTCTCTTGTAACTCTTGCACAGTAGGATGCAGCTAAGCTCCTCAAAGTTCTGTACATGAATGTTAGCAGGGCTGGAATTTTTCAGAAAATTATGTTGGAAAGGTAACAATTTTCAGACACATGGAAAAGCCCCTTCTCAGCTCCTGACCTCCTTTTTTCCCTCCTTTGTTCAGAAAAGTAGATAGGATTTGGAGAGGAAGAGAGGAGACATAAAACAGGGGAAAGACCACTCAAAATCAAGGAGAATTTGATTGTGGAATCACCTTCTCTGGAACCCAGAGTCTCTGTACAAATAAGGGGTTATACTAAATAGACTTTAAGGGTTTTTTTTTCCAGCAATGAGTCTCTGGTGGTTTAGAAGTTTATAATAACAGAGGCATCAGTGGATAAGTACTGGAATGTTACTAATCCCTGACCTTGAAGAACTTCCAGAGGAAGAGGGGAGATAAGAAAGACTGGACATAGTCAAAGAACTGCATACAACACTGAATGAGTGGCCATACTATGAGGTACAGGCTAGAAGGGCAGCAAGGGAGCAGAGAAAATGGAAAAACATAAGAGAGAAAATATGGCCAAGGAAGGGAAATGCTCTTCAATAGAGTGAGGGGGCCTAAAAAAATGCAGAGGATCAAGTTGCATTATGGGTAAAGAGAAAGGAAGCTTAAGCCAAGGCATGGGAGAGGGTCCAAGCAATGTGTCATAATCTGACTCTGAGGGGCCTCACCTGGTGTGGGCAGAAGCCGTATGCTAGTTTAAGGTAAGGTCTCAGTACGTAGGCTGCAATCAATGCCTTTGGTAGAAAAAAAAAAGAGGATGAATAGGCTCTGAGGTGACTTTGAATTGGTCCTGAGTGAACTCCAAACATGGCCCCTGATTAAAGCTAGGACCAGAATGGGGCCTCTTAGACTGCTACTGTGGGCTAAGGCCTAGAAGGAGGGTAAACTGAGTTAGAATCCTAGATCTGCTGCTCAGTAACCTCCTCTGTAAAATGAGAACAATTGTAATCCCTTCTTCAAAGGGTTGTTTTGAAGATTGAATGAAGTAATACATGTAATAGTACCTGGAGCATGGAAAATGCTATATAAGTATATGTTATCATTATTTCCTTGGGTCTACAGTCATTACCCAATAGGTAAAATGCAAGTTTAGGAAGGCATCATGAAGGAATAAAAACTCTAGAATCCACAGATCTCTATTCCGACTCTGGTTCTAATACGTAATAGCTATTGGCTATTTAGCAGAGAACTTATCCTCTCTAAGCCTCAGTTGTCCCATCTGCAGATAGAGATTTATATTTTGTTTATGAATTTGTGAATTTAAAGTGAGCTAATGTTCATAAAGCAAGGAGAATACAATAGGTGCTCAAAGGATATTCTAGATCCTAGAGTTTTAAAAAAATGGGTTTGGCTGCAGGGTAGGAAATAAATTGGTGGAGTAAAGGCTGGTTATAGATACTAATTAGGAGATTATGAAGAGGTTGGTCTATGGTGATGATAAAAAGGGAATGGAAGCAGGAGAAATTGCAAAGGTAAAGTTAAAATCTGTGGTGTCAAGGGAGGATCTTAGTTATTATGGCAGAGTGTCACATCTTGATATAAGCTTCACTTGGCCTGTCTTGCCCCTGTCCCCGGCACCCTGTTTATTTCCTTATTGGCACTAACTTAAACCCATAATCATTTAATTAATTTTCTTACTTGCTTAATGTCTGTCCTTTCCCTCCAACTGGCCATCATCATGAGGGAACAATAATTCTTGGAAATAATTTATTATTTGCCAGGCACTCTTCTCAATATTTTGCATATATCAACTCATTTAATACTTGTAACTACTCTAGTACTAGTCACAATGTAGAGATGAGAAAACTGACACATAGACTGACTTGTACAATGTCAAACAGCTAGGAAATGGCAAGGCTGTGAAGGAGCCTGATACATAGTAGGAGGAACAAAACAAATTACGAGAGGACTAAGATGCAAAAGACAAAATGGAAGAGGCCAGGAAGACTTTGAACATATTGAATTTCAGTTGCCAAGGAGCCCCACATGTTAAAATGTTTTCCAGATGAAGAAATGTTAGTTCGGAGCAAGAAAGACCCTTTAGCCTGGGGACATTCACCCACCTGGCGCAACCATGCTGTCTTTTATTTATTTATTTTTAATAATAAATTTATTTTTTATTGGTGTTCAATTTGCCAACATACAGAATAACACCCAGTGCTCATCCCGTCAAGTGCTCCCCTCAGTGCCTGTCACCCATCCACCCCTACCCCCTGCCCTCCTCCCCTTCCACCACCCCTAGTTCGTTTCCCAGAGTTAGGAGTCTTTATGCTCTGTCTCCCTTTCTGATATTTCCCACACATTTCTTCTCCCTTCCCTTATATTCCCTTTCACTATTATTTATATTCCCCAAATGAATGAGAACATATAATGTTTGTCCTTCTCTGATTGACTCATTTTGCTCAGCATAATACCCTCCAGTTCCATCCACGTTGAAGCAAATGGTGGGTATTTGTCATTTCTAATGGCTGAGTAATATTCCATTGTATACATAAACCACATCTTCTTTATCCATTCATCTTTCGATGGACACTGAGGCTCCTTCCACAGTTTGGCTATTGTGGACATTGCTGCTATAAACATCAGGGTGCAGGTGTCCTGGCGTTTCATTGCATCTGTATCTTTGGGGTAAATCCCCAACAGTGAAATTGCTCATGCACATGAGAAAATGCTCTGCATCACTTGCCATCAGGGAAATACAAATCAAAACCACAATGAGATACCACCTCACACCAGTGAGAATGGGGAAAATTAACAAGGCAGGAAACCACAAATGTTGGAAAGGATGTGGAGAAAAGGGAACCCTCTTACACTGTTGGTGAGAATGTGAAATGGTGCAGCCACTCTGTCTTTTATTTTTTAAACACAAGTACCTTCTAGCTAAGATGGGAAATTCATCAGGTCAGGATTAGGGGCCTATCTACAACCTCAGCCTCAAGGGCTCACCCAACTTTTGTGCTGTCAACTGCATTGCTCTACCTCTTTTGATCCTACTTAGAAAACTGAATATAAGGACAGGGAGCCATGTTAGGCCATTGGCAGCACTTACCTGAGTAAACTGAATTAAAAGGACATTTGCTGGTACATTAGCTAGGGGACAGCATAATCAAAATTATTCATTGAAGAAAATATGGAAAGGAACACTTACTGAGCATTTATAAATCATGCAAATATGCCCCTTTGTAGCTTACAACAGTCCTACAAGATAGGGATTACTATCCCCATTTTACAGATTAAGAGACTTGTATTCCATAATGCTTCCTCTCCTGGAGGATAGAAGGAAGCCTGAGATAAAGGTACTAAGGAAACTTCAGAGTCCACAAGCAGTCTCATTATTTGGAAAGTTATCTTAGGCAGCATTTATGAAACTACTGTCCTCTACCATAACTTGTCTGTAATAGTGACTAACCTTCACCAAGCACTTGCTAGGTACTATTCTAAATGTTTTACATGGATTAATTTATCTCATCTTCACAAAAACCCTATGAAGCTAAAAACATTGGAATCATCCTTGCCCCCTCTTTTTCTCACATCTCACATTCAATCCTTTAGCACAACTGATCAGATTTGTCTTCAAAATATACTATGAATCCCACAACTTCTCAGCACATCCACTGCAACTACTCTGTTGCAAGCCACCATCACCTTTCAGCTACATTACTGCCATAGCCTACTACAGGTCTTCTTGCTCTTGACCTTACTCCACCCTAGTCAGTTCTCAGCACAGCAGATAGAGTGATCCTTTGAAAATTCAAATCAGCTCAATTCTGTCCAAACCATTCCAATGGCTGGTTTCTAATTCAGAGTAAATCCAAAGTCCTTAATAATAGTCTACAATGGTCTACCTGACTCCATCCCACCTCCATCACCCTATCCTTATATCTCTAATCTCATCGGCCACTGCCCCTTGGCAAATCCATATCCAACCACATGGGGCCTCTTTGCTGTTTCTTCTCAAAGCATTCTCTAGACTCAGTCTTTGTACTTGTTCCTTCAGTCTGGGCAACTCTTCCCTCAGATATCTGCATGGATCCTTCCCTCACTTCCTCCTAGTATCTGTTCAAACTTCACCTTAAAAGAGAAGACTTTTCTAAAACCCTATGTAACAAAAACTAATGGAATTGCCAGGGTCTTTTGGACTTTTCCTCAGCACCAGACCCCCTACCAAGAACCTGAGGTGGGATGTGAGGGACAGTAGAGTTAAGGCTCTCAGCTCTGCTCTCTATGGGGGAGCCACTCTGGCCCCCATACCTGAGCAGTAGAAGTGAGGTTTAGTCAGCTCATCTCTTGGGGGATTTCTCTTTACTTACTCTTAAGATGGACAGGAGTCACTTCATGAACTCAAACCAAGTACTCCCAGGTAAAGGGTATCTCTGATTATACTTCATTGATGGAATCAGCCTGAACTGATGCAGAATGGATAGGAGCAACCTCCCCACTCCCTATTTCTGTAGCCAGAGATGTTCTACTGTGGCCCAGTGAGAGATTCAGGGCTCCCTAAAGCCACCCTCAGCTCCCTCTCAGAAGTTACCTAAGGTTACTTAGGGGAATGTTGGTCATTCCTCTAATTTCAGAGTTTGATGCAGGCAGAGTGACCTCTCATGTGATATATAGACATAATGGGGACCTTAAAGCCCCTCTGGAGACTAGGAACAGAGAGCAAAAGCAGAGAGTGAAGGCATCAGGGGATACTGGGGTGTATGGGGCAGTCCCTATGGAATCCAGCATCTATAGGGATGTACATGCCTGAGTACCAAGATCAGTTCCTGATGCCCTTTTGTCAGTCTATATGATATATGTAGATAAACATGGCCATAGATGTCTGAGGCAATGGCATATACAGTCTTGGATCTTCTGAATTTGAAAGGTAGGACATAAGAAAGAATGACTCATAGTCCTGGGATTTTTCAAAGTTCAGTTGGTCCATAGTTTAGTTGAACAGACTTTTCTTACATCCTTAATCATCTTTCTTTCCACCTGCCCAAGATGGCTATTTTTTAAATATTTTATTTATTTATTCATGAGAGATGCACAGAGACAGAGAGGAAGAGACATAGGCAGAGAGAGAATAAGGCACCATGCAGAGACCCACATATGGGACTCAATCCTGGGTCTCCAGGATCATGCCCTGGGCTGAAGGCAGACACTCAACCACTGAGCCACCCAGGTGTCCCATCCAAGATGGGTATTTCAAATTTGTTCATCTTACTTAAGTACCCAACACTAATATATCCTACTCAAAACTCCTAGCAGATAAGACTTCACCTATAGTTTCACTGAGACCATAATACAACATCAGGCTATAACCCTCTAAACAACTTCGGATGCCTCCACCTTAGAGCTTATTCTAGTCTTTTATATAAGAGTTTTTTTTTTCTATTCCAGACTAATCTCTTTATCTGTTCCCACTTCTCCCATCTACCCTACTTTGCTTTATCTGGTATCTCCAGATTCCCTCTTCCTCTGGATTATTCCCATAAACTCTGTCTTCCCTTTTTGAGTCAAAATTCTGGAAAGGGTTTTCCATAGCCATTGCTTTCATATCCTTACCTCCATCTCTATTTTCTAAACCCACTACATTCTGATCTCCTCAGGATCACCCATGAATTCCTTTACTATGAAAAACATGGCTTCTTCTTATCTCATTCGAGTTCTCAGAATCATCCAAAATTGTTTCTTTTTTTACTGGCTCTCTTGACTTCCATGGAACTTATATCTCCTGGTTTCATTCCTTTCTTTCTATTCCCAGATTATCCTTCTCGACATTGAGAAGATGGCTGAACAGTAGGGTCCCCAAGGCACCTGTCCCCACCAAATTACCTAGATAACCTTCAAATCATCCTGAAAATCTATGAATTCGGCCTGAGATTTAAAGAGAGAACAGCTGGAATGCTACAGTGAGAAGAGTTCACGCTTCTATCAAGGTAGGAAGACGGGAAAAAAGAAATAAACAAAAAGCATCCAAGGGGGAGGGGCCCCGCGAAGAGCCAGGCTAAGGCCAGGGCGAGTGTCCCCAAGACAGGAAAGCCCCATCCCGGAGAAGCAGGAGCTTCACCAATCTTCCCGGGCGGAAAGGCTCTCACAGGGAGTTAGAGCAGGATCCCAGGAGGGGCGGGGATGCCCTCAGGCTCCCTGGGACACTAACAGAGGAACTGCGCCGGGGGGAGGGGGGGGAGAGTGCCACACCCCGCGGCCGAGCTCCCTAAAAGGCTGCAGTGCGCGCCTGGCTGGACCCGGGAGTACTTGGAGGCAGCACGGGTGGAGGCTCCACGTGGAGGGGGTTGCGTGGCTCTGGGAGCTCAGGCGGCAGCTCCGCACAGAAGGGGCTGCGCGGCCGGGAGCGCAAATCCAACAGCGCAGGCCCGGGAGCACAGGGCACCGGGGACACAGCCCAGGATCCCGCACTCCCTCCAGGATAGGCAGAAGCCAGGAGGGCACAGGACAGCAGGGATACTCCTGCCCCAAGCTGAGCAGATCAGCTCCGCCCCCAGAGCATCCAGGCCCCCGCAGACTGAGAGCTCTGTAGTTACTGCAGGAGCTGAATCCAGGGCTCCAGAGCTGGCCAACGCCACTGTTGTTGTTCCTCCTGAGGCCTCACAGGATAAACAATCCCCACTGAGCCTCATAGTGCCCTAACCGGATAAACAGCTTAAACATCTTTCACTGAGCCCTGCACCAACCAGGGGGCTGAGCAGCTCCCCCAAGTGCTAACACCTGAAAATCAGCGCAGTAGGCCCCTCCCACAGAAGACCAGCTAGAGAGACAGGGGAAAAACAAATTGTTGACCAACCAGCACTGGAAAGTTACAGGGGAAATCGAGGAATTTACAGTATACAGAATCAGAGGATACTCCCCCTTATTTTTTGTTTTTTGATTTCTGTTTGCTTCTCCCTTTTTTTTCTTTTCTTCTCTCTTTTTTTCTTTTTTCTCTTTCTTTTTTTTCTTTTTTCTTTTTCTTTCCTTCTTTCTCTTCTCTCTTTTTCTCCTTTTCCCAATACAACGTGTTTTTGGCCACTCTGCACTGAGCAAAAGGACTAGAAGGAAAACCTCACCTCAAAAGAAAGAATCAGAAATAGTCCTCTCTCCCACAGAGTTACAAAATCCGAATTACAATTCAATGTCAGAAAGCCAATTCAGAAGCACTATTATAAAGCTACTGGTGGCTTTAGAAAAAAGCATAAAGGACTCAAGAGACTTCATGACTGCAGAATTTAGATCTAATCAGGCAGAAATTAAAAATCATCTCATATATAGAATAAGATGCAATCCAAACTAGAGGTCCTAAAGATGAGGGTTAACGAGGTGGAAGAATGAGTGAGTGACATAGAAGACAAGTTGATGGCAAAAGGGAAACTGAGGAAAAAAAGAGACAAACAATTAAAAGATCATGAGGATAGGTTAAGGGAATTAAGTGACAGCCTGAGGAAGAAAAATCTACATTTAATTGGGGTTCCTGAGGGCGCCGAAATGGACAGAGGTCCAGAATATGTATTTGAACAAATCATAGCTGAAAACTTTCCTAATCTGGGAAGGGAAACAGGCATTCAGATCCAGGAAATAGAGAGATCCCCCCGCCCCAAAATCAATAAAAACCGTTCAACACCTCGACATTTAATAGTGAACCATTTACAATGGCACCAAAAATAATAAAATACCTAGGAATTAATTTAACCAAGGAGATGAAAGACCTACATTCTGAAAACTATAAAAAAAATTGAAGATGGCACAAAAAATTGAGATATTGTACACTTGCGGTATGGAGGAATCAATTTTATTAAAATGTCCATACAATCCAAAGCAATCTACAGATTTTTTAAAAAGATTTTATTTATTTATTGAGAGTGAGAGACAGAATCTCAAGCAGACTCCCCACTGAGCATGGAGCCTGATGTGGGGCTCGATCTCACAACCTCGAGATCATGACCTGAGCCAAAATCAGGTCAAATGCTTAACCCACTGAGCCACCCAAGTGCCCCACAATGTATAGATTTAATGTAATTCTTATCAAAATGCCAAAAGCAATTTTCACAGAACTAGAACAAATTATCCCCAAATTGGTATAGAACCACAAAAGATCCCCAATAGCCAAAGAAATTTTGTGATAGAACAAAGGTAGAGGTACCACAACTCCAGATTTCAATATATACCACAAAGCTCAATTAATCAAAACCATATGGTACAAGCACAAAAAATTATGTTTCAGTGATTGATGTCAAAGTAATTGCTGGCTATGATTTCTTCTAGAAGTTTTATGGTTTCATGTTTCACATTTAGATCTTTAATCCATTTTGAGTTTGTATTTTTATGTATAATGTAAGTAAGTAATCCAGTTTTATTTTTTGCATGTACCTATCCAGTTTTCCCAGCACCATTTATTGAAGAGATAGACTTTTCTGTTTTGTACATACTTGCCTTGTTTGTCATAGACTAATTGACCATATAATTGTGGGCTTATTTGTGGGCTCTCTATTTGGTTCTATTGGTGAATGTGTCTATTTTTTCTGCCAGTACTGTACTGTTTTGTTTACTACATCTTTAATTACTACATATTGTATTAATCTGGAATTGTGATAACTCCAGCTTTGTTCTTTCTCAAGATTGCTTTGGCATTAAGGGATATATTTTTATTTTTTTAAGATTTATTCATTCATGAGAGACACAGAGGGAAGGAGAGGCACAGACATAGGCAGAGGGAGAAGCAGGCTCCATGCAGAGAGCCCGATGTGGCACTCAATCCCGGATTCTGGGATCACACCCTGAGCAGAAGGCAGATGCTCACCTGCTGAGCTACCAAGGCGTCCCAAGGGATATATTTTTCAATAAAACTTTTGAAATGAAAAAAATGTTTTGCATGAAATATCTTTCCTAAAAAGAATTAAAAATAGAAATACCATACAATCCAACACCACTACTGTTTATTTACTCATTGAAAATAAAAACATCAATTAGAAAACATATATGCACCTTTATGTTTATTTAAACATTTTTACAGTAGCGAAACTATAGAAGCAACCTAAGTACTCATCAATATATGAATGGATAAGGAAGATGTGACATATATATATATATATATATATATATATATAGCATATATATAGCATATGTATATCACATATATATTATATATATATATCATATTATGCGGCTATAAAAAATGGTGAAGTTAAGACATTGTGATGACATGAAAGGACCAAGATTGTATTATGCAAAGTAAAACAAGTCAGTTATAAAAAAACAAGTACCACACGATGTCACTCATATATGTAATGTAAAAAATAAATGAAAAACAAAAAAGTAGAATTACACCCATGAATACACAAAACTAAGAAATGGTTGCTTCAGAGGAGGGAGGGAGGCATGAGAAAATGGGAGAAGGGGAGTGTGAGATACAGGCTTCAAGTTATGAAATGAAGAAGTCACAGTATAAGATATATACTTAATGATATTGTAATAGCATTGTAGGCTAGGGTGACAGATGGTAGCAATGCTGGTGGTGAGCACAGAATAACATACAGAAAATTTGAATCACTATATTGTACACCTGGAACTAATGTAACACTGTGTGTCAAATACACGCAAAAAAATTTAAAAGTTCACTCATGGAATGAAGATGATATAGGTTCATCTGTCTTTTTTCTACTATGGTTTTTGTCATTTTTTTTCCCTTCTAGATTTTACTTGTTTGTTTGTTTAGAGCAGGGGGAGGAGCTGAGGCAGAGGGACAGGGACAAGCAGACTCCACACTGAGTGCAGAGGTTAACATGGAGCTTAGTCACACAACTGGGAGATCATGACCTGAGCCAAAAACAAGAGTCAGATGCTCAATTGACTGAGTCACCCAGTCACCCCTTCTATTTTTAATAAAATAATTCAGGGTTCTAACTTTGGCTACAGTACTTGAAGCATAATGGTCTAGGAGCAGAAAAGGGCAAGGAGTGTCAAGAAAAAATATTAATAAGATAGTACAGAGCCATACATCACAGAGGGCCTTGTACATGAAATCAGAAATCTTGACTTCATTCCATAGGTCATTCTTTTTTTTTAAATTTTTTAAAATTTATTTATGATAGTCACAGAGAGAGAGAGAGAGAGAGGCAGAGTCTCTGTAGCAGAGACACAGGCAGAGGGAGAAGCAGGCTCCATGCACCGGGAGCCCGATGTGGGATTCGATCCCGGGTCTCCAGGATTGCACCCTGGGCCAAAGGCAGGCACCAAACCACTGCGCCACCCAGGGATTCCCCCATAGGTCATTCTTCTCAAATATTAGCACAACTATTCCCAGCATAAATAGAAATGATAGGGGGGTGGGGCAAGATGCCGGAGGAGTAGGGTCCCCAAGTCACCTGTCCCCAAAAACTTACCTAGGTAACTTTCAAATCATCCTGAAAACCTACGAATTCGACCTGAGATTTAAAGAGAGAACAGCTGGAACGCTACAGAGAGAAGTGTTTGCACTTTTAATAAGGTAGGAAGGCGGAAAAAAAATAAAAAAAAGAGTCCAGTGGGGGAGGGACCCCACAAGGAGCCGAGCTAAAGCCGGGTGGCAAAGGACTCCAGGACAGGAAAGCCCAGTCCAGGAGAAGCAGGAACTTTAAAAATCTGCACCAGATTCTTCCTGCACAGAAAGGCACTTAGCAGGGAACTCGGGCAGAACTACAGGAGAGGCAGGGGAGCCTCCAGTCTCCCGGGGTCACTAACAGAACAAGTGCACCCCGGGGGAGAGTGGACCACAGACTGTGGGCCAGCTCAATAAAGGGCTGGAATGTGCAGCTGGCAGCTACTTGGGAGAAGCTCAGGCGGCAGCTCTGGATGGAGGGGACTGCGCTCTGCTGCCTTCGGGAGCTGCGGCCCCAGGAGCGCAATTCCAGCAGCACAGGCCCCGGAATCCAGGGTGCCAAGAGGACATAGCCCTGGATCTGCACTCCCCTGGGAAAGGCAGAGGCGGGGAGGGCACAAGACAAAGACGACTCTCCTGCCATGGGGCGCACCCAAGCTTTGCAGATCAGCACCCACAGGCCGTGGAGCATCCAGGCCAGTGTGGACTGGGAGACTGTGGTAGTTACTGTGGGAGCTGACTCCAGAGCTGGAGAGCTGGCCACCGCCTCTGTTGTTGTTCCTACTGGTGTCACCTTGTGCATGGGATGGAGCAGAGTGGCCAGGGAATAGGGGCCTCACAGAAAAAACAGATCCCACTGAGCCATGCACACACCTGTGAATTAGCACAGCAGGCCCCTCCCCAAGAAGACCAGCTGGAAGGACAGGGGAAGAGCAAGTTCTTGGCTGAGCAGCACTGGAAAGCTCCAGGGGATCCCTAACTTATATGGGGATAAATATGATATTTACAGTATATAGAACCAGAGGATACCCCTCCTTGTTTTTTACTTTATTTTCTTATATAAAAATAAGGTGTTTTATTTTTTTAGCAATATATATATATATATATATATATATATATATATATAATTTCTTTACATTCATGTCCGCTAAAATCCCTATGCACCCCAGCGGCCGGGCAAGGCTGCAAACATAAGGCCATGTGTAAGTGCACGAATGCACTTAAGACAGAGTCAGGGCACGAGCTTCACACAAGGGAGAACTGGCCAGCCCCAGAAACGGGCATATCACGGCAGGCACACTTGCCATTGTCCAGCCCGGGACTCCCATTGCATATTCACATGCCCTCTTGGGCAGAGCTCCTCCAGGCTAGGGGCAGGGGGAGGATCAGGGAGGAGCCATTGGGTGTCCCTGGGTGGATGGGAGAAGGGCAGCATGTGAGAGGCAGATGTGGATTGACACTGGATGTGAGAGATGTGAGTGGCCTCCAGGTGTACAGCATGAGATGTGTGTACCTTTATTGTTAGTTTCTTTTTTTTGTTAGTTGTTTTTTCTTTTTTCTTTTGTTCCTTTTCCAGTACAACTCATTTTTAGCCACTCTGTACTGAGCAACATGACTACAAAGAAGAACTCACCACAAAAGAAAGAATCAGAAACCATGCTCTATGCCACAGAGTTATAGAACTTGGATTACAATTTGATTTCAGAAAGCCAATTCGGAATCCCAATTATACAGCTACTGGTGGCTCTGGAAAAAAGCATAAAGGATTCAAGAGTCTTCATGACTTCAGAATTTAGATCTAATCAGGCTGAAATTAAAAATCAATTAAATGAGATGTAATCCAACTGTAGATCCTAATGACGAGGGTTAATGAGGTAGAAGAAAGAGTGAGTGACATAGAAGACAAGTTGATGGCAAGGAAGGAAGCTGAGTGAAAAATAGAAAAAAATTAAAAGACACTGAGGAAAGGTTAAGGGAAATAAATGACAGCCTCAGAAAGAAAACTCTACATTATTTGAGGTTTCAGAGGGCACCAAAAGGGACAGAGGACCAGAAAGCATATTTGAACAAATCAGAGCTGAGAACTTCCCTAATTTGGGGAAGGAAACAGGCATTCAGATCCAGGAGATAGAGAGATCCCCCCTGCTAAAATCAATAACAAACTGTTCCACACCTTGACATTTAATAGTGAAACTTGCAAATTCTAATGATAAAGAGAAAATCCTTAAAGCAGCAAGAGACAAGAGATCCCTAACTTATATGGGGATAAATATTAGATTAAAAGCAGACGTCTTCAAAGAGACCTGGCAGGCCAGAAAGGGCTGGCAGGATATATTCAGGGTCCTAAAGGAGAAGAACCTGCAGCCAAGAATACTTTATCCAGCAAGGCTCTCATTCAGTATATGAGGAGAGATAAAGAGCTTCCAAGATAGGCAGAAACTGAAAGAATATGTGACCACAAAACCAGCTCTGCAAGAAATATTAAGGGGACCCTGTAAAAGAAAGAGGATGCCCAAAGAAATAATCCACAAAACAGGGACCGAATAGGTATTATCATAATACACAAATTCATATCTTTCAATAGTAACTCTGAACGTGAATGGGCTTAATGATCCCATCAAAAGATGCAGGGCTTCAGACTGGATAAAAAAGCAAGACTCATCCATTTGCTGTCTACGAAAGACTCATTTTAGACCTAGGGACACCTCCAGCCTGAAAGTGAAAGTTTGGAGAACCATTTACCATGGTCCTCAAAAGAAAGCAGGGGTAGGAATCCTCATATCAGATAAATTAAAGTTTATCCCAAAGACTGTAGTAAGAGATGAAGAGGGACACTAAATCATACTTAAAGGACCTATCCAACAAGAGGACCTAACAATTATGAATATTATTGCCCCTAATGTGGGAGCTGCCAAGTATATCAATCAATTAATTACCAAAGTTAAGACATACATAGATAATACACTAAGACTAGGAGACCTCAACACGGTGATTTATGCAAATGACAGATCTTCTAAGCACAACATCTCCAAAGAAACAAGAGCTTTAAACGATACATTGGACCAGATGAATTTCACAGATATTTACAGAACTTTACATCCAAACGCAACTGAATACACATTCTTCTCAAGTGCACATGGAACTTTCTCCAGAATACACCACATACTGGGTCACAAATCAGGTCTTAACTGAAACCAAAAGTTTGGGATTGTCCCCTGCATATTTTTGGACCATAATGCTTTAACCTGGAGGTTAAAGACCATCCAAATAAAAGATGAAAGGGTCAACCAGGAAATTAGAGAAGAATTAAAAAGATTCATGAAAACCAATGAAAAATGAAAATGCAACCATTCAAAATCTCTGGGATACAGCAAATGGTGGGTATTTGTCATTTCTAATGGCTGAGTAATATTCCATTGTATACATAAACCACATCTTCTTTATCCATTCATCTTTCGATGGACACCGAGGCTCCTTCCACAGTTTGGCTATTGTGGACATTGCTGCTAGAAACATCGGGGTGCAGGTGTCCCGGCGTTTCATTACATCTGTATCTTTGGGGTAAATCCCCAACAGTGCAATTGCGGATGGAACTGGAGGGTATTATGCTGAGTGAAGTAAGTCAATCAGAGAAGGACAAACATTATATGTTCTCATTCATTTGGGGAATATAAATAATAGTGAAAGGGAATAGAAGGGAAGGGAGAAGTGTGTGGGAAATATCAGAAAGGGAGACAGAACATGAAAGACTCCTAACTCTGGGAAATGAACTAGGGGTGGTGGAAGGGGAGGAGGGCGGGGGTGGGGGTGAATGGGTGACGGGCACTGAGGGGCGCACTTGATGGGATGAGCACTGGGTGTTATTCTGTAAATTGGCAAATTGAACACCAATAATGAATGTATTATAAACAAAAAACAAAAAAAATAAACAAACAAACAAAAACAAAAAATATTTGGGATACAGCAAAGCAGTCCCAAGAGGGAAATACACTGCAATACAAGCATCTCTCAAAAATTTGGAAAAAACTCAAATACACAAGCTAACCTTTCACCTAAAGGAACTGGAGAAAGAACAGCAAATAAAACCTACACCAAGCAGAAGAAGTTAATAAAGATTCGAGCAGAACTCATTGAAGTAGAGACCAGAGGAACTGTAGAACAGATCAACAAAACCAGGAGTTGGTTCTTTGATATAATTAATAAGATAGATAAACTATTAGCCAGCCTTATTAAAAACAAAAGAGAATAGAATCTAATTAATAAAATCATGAATTAAAAAGGAGATATCCCAACCAATACCAAGGAAATACAAATGATTTTAAAACATATTATGAACAGCTACACGCCAATAAATTAGGCAATCTAGAAGAAATGGACGCATTCCTGGAAAATCACAACTACCAAAACTGGAACAGGAAGAAATAGAAAATCTAACAGGCCAAAAACCGGTGAGAAATTGAAGCAGTCATCAAAAACCTCCCGACACAAAAGTCCAGGGCCAGATGGCTTCTCAGAGGAATTCTATCAAACGTTTAAAGAAGAAACTATACCTATTCTACTAAAGCTTTTATGAAAGATAGAAAGGGATGGAATACTTCCAAACTCCTTATATGAGGCCAGCATCACCTTAATTCCAAAACCAGACAAAGACCCTACCAAAAAAGAATTATAGACAAATATCCCTATGAACACAGATGCAACAATTCTCAACAAGATACTAGCCAATAGGATCCAACAGCTCATTAAGAACATTATTCACCACGAACAACTGGGGTTTATCCCCAGGATGCAAGGCTGGTTCAACACCTGTAAAGCAATCGATGTGATAGATCATATCAACAAGAGAAAAAAGAATCATATAATCCTCTCAATAGAAGCAGAGAAAGCATTTGACAAAATACAGCATCCATTCCTGTTCAAAACTTTATATGTTGGCATATCGAACTCCAATAACAAATCATACCAATAGAAAGAAATGATAGAGAGTATTTTAGTTTACCTGCCACATCCTTTTTAAATAATAGTAATGTTCAATAATAATTTTAAGACTATTTTAATATTTTAGACTATATAAAGATATATAAAATTTAAAATTTTTTGACCAAATATAAGTTTTTAAAGAAATCTTATGCCTCTAAGTTTTTCGCTTAAGGTCATTTTTTAAAAAGATTTTTATTGGAGTTCAATTTGCCAACATATAGCATAACACGCAGTGCTCATCCCGCCAAGTGCCTCCCTCATTGCCCATCACCCAGTCACTTTAGGTCATATTATTATCCTTCTACAGGTAAGATTTCACAGTATTTTTCCAATACAGTTATTATCAGAGAAGTGTATGAAAATAACTTTGTAGAAGACTCAAGGCCATGGGAAAGTTTTAAGCAGGTGAATGATGACAAAATAAACATTTGGAAGTCAATTCTGGTAGGTGTTATTGAAGTGGAGGAGCCCAGAAATCAATTAGATGTTATTTTAATCATCAAGACAAGAGAAAAAAGGGATCTTACCTCTAAAGTAGTATGGATGGTCATCACAGATACCATATATGCCTGAATATAAGGTGACCCCTGAATATAAGAAATCCCTCATTCTCCTAATGGCAAAATACCCCCAGAATAGCTTTTTACTAGGATGAATAAATGTAAATTGTTAGAGATTATTTAACCTGACATCTTTCATTTATTTAAACACACACCTTTTAAGTTACATATTCTATGATCTAAATAGAATCCACAGGCAAGACGAATAAATGAATTAATGAATGAAAGGACAGCAGACATCTTGTGTGAATGGAGTGGAAGAGTATAGGAATTCTGGTTTGCATTAGAGGGTGACCAAAATCGTAATGTTGGCAATCGTTGAGTAGGGGAAAATAGGGGATGCCTGGGTGGCTCAGCGGTTGAGTGTCTGCCTTTGGCTCAGGGTGTGATTTCAGAGTCCCAGGATCGAGTGCCGTGTTGGACTCCCTGCATGGAGCCTGCTTCTCTCTCTGCATATGTCTCTGCCTCTCTGTGTGTCTCTCATGAATAAATAAATAATATCTTTCTAAAAATAAGGGAAAATAGAGTATCAGGATTTGGGGGAAAAAGTGAGGGTTGGAGATGTGGTAGTAAGTTTCATTTTAAACATACTTAGTTTGAAGTGCTTGGGGGAACATCAAGTGGAAATATTCAGTAGGCAGGTCAGTAGTTGACAATATAGATGCATATAGAAATGTTGTGTAGCTGACCCTTGAACAACACAGGCGTTAGAGGTGCTGATCTCTCAGCACAGTCAAAAATCCACATATAAACTTGACTTCCTGAAAACTTAACTACTAATAGCCTACTGTTGATAAGGAGCCATAAAAATAACATGAACAGTTGATTAACACATATTTTGTATGTCATATGCATTATATACTGTATTCTTACAATAATACCTAATTTTTTCTAATTTTTTTATTTTTTTGGTATTTCTAGGCTACACAGTTTCTGTGTGAGTTTTTTCAAATTGTTGCACATCTCCAATAATTCTTCCAATCTAATTGTTAAAAAAAGATTTGTGTATAAGTGGACCCATACAGTTCAAACCCATGTTGTTAAAGATTAAACTGTATTTATTGGTAAGCAGCCATGGTGATGACTGAGATCACTGAGGAAGTTAGTCATGTGAGTACCTCTAGGCAGAACCCTGAAAAATCCCAACTCTGAGCAGGGAAAGGGATGAAAGAAGGGAGCCAGTGAAGAAGCCTGAAAAGGAGTGGTCAGAAAGATTACACAGAAGCAAAGGAATGAGAAAGTTTGTTTACTTTATTATTTATTTATTCATTCATTCATTCATTCACTCACTCACTCACTTATTTATGGGATGTGAAATTGTATAATCAGGCAATCAATTACCAGTGATGTTAACAAAGAAGGCTTTCACCAAATTGGTAAAAGCAGAAGCCAAAGTGAAGGAAGTCTGGAATCACTGGAAAGGAAAGAAGGAGACAAAATGAAGTACGGACAAGTTTTCTTTTATTATTATTACTTTTTATTGGAATTCAATTTGCCAACATATAGAATAACACCCAGTGCTCATCCCATCAAGTGCCCCCTCATGCCCATCACCCAGTCACTCCCACCCCCCACCCACCTCCCTTTCCACCACCCCTTGTTTGTTTCCCAGACTTAGGAGTCTCTCATGTTCTGTCTCCCTCTCTGATATTTCCCACTCATTTCTTTTCCTTTCCCCTTTATTCCCTTTCACTATTTTTTATATTCCCCAAGTGAATGAGACCATATAATGTTTTGGACAAGTTTTCTTCTAAGTTTGGCTGTGAAGGAAAGGAGGATTTGAAGTAGAAAATGTAAAGGAAGGCGTTTCTTTTTTGACAGATAACATAATGATTAGAAAAATACCTTGTTATCAAGGAAAATTTCAAGCAAAAAAAGTGGAAGGAATACTATAGAGAACCAGTATGAAGACATCATCCACACCTCATGGACCCTTGTGTTTCATCCATATCCATTATCTACTTTCCCCTTTTCCAAAGTAATTTGAAATAAGTCCCAGAAATTAAATTCCTTCATCCACAAAATATTTCAGTATGTATTTCTAAACAAAAATTTTAAAGCATAACTATAATAACATCACATTACAATATTAATATATAAAATACATGCTCAGTGTTCAAATATCTCTCACTTTTGCCTGAGTTTTGCTTGTTGTTCAAATAAAGTCTATAGGTTGCTATTAACATGTCTCTTAAATCTCTTTATATATAGGGACTTAATTTTATTTTTATTAAATTGAAATGATACCTGAATTATTTCAATAGGAAATAGGATAATCTATTTTTTAATTTAAATATTAGTTAACATACAGTGCAATATTGGTTTCTGGAGTAGAATTTAGTGATTCACCACTTGTATGCAACACCCAGTACTCCTCACAAGAAGTGCCCTCTTTAATACCCATCATCCATCTAGCCCATTCCCTTCTCACTTCCCTCCATCAACCCTAAGTTTGTTCTCTATTATTAAGAGTCTTCTGGCTTGTCTCCCCCTCTCTCTTTTTTTCTTCTTCCCATTCCCATATGTTCATCTGTTTTATTTCTTAAATTCCACATACAAGTGAGATTATATGGTATTTGTCTTTCTCTGACTGACTTATTTCACTTAGCATAAAAATACACTCTAGCTCCATCTATATCATTGCTAATGGCAAGATTTCATTCATTGTGATGGCTGAGTAATATTTACATTACTCAGTAGGTAGATGATAGATAGATAGATAGATAGATAGATAGATAGATAGATAGAAAAACATCTTTTTTAAAGATTTTATTTATTTATTCATGAGAGACACAGAGAAAGGGAGAGAGTCAGAGACACAGGCAGAGGGAGAAGCAGGCTCTAGGCAGGGAGCCTAACGTGGGACTCGATCCCGGGTTTCCAGGATCACACCCTGGGCTGAAGGCGGGGCTAAACCACTGACCCACCGGAGCTGCTCACATCTTCTTTATCCACGCATCAATCAATGGAAATTTAGGCTCTCTCCATACTTTGACTATTGTTGATAATGCTGCTATAAACACTGGGGTGCATATATACTCTTTGAATTTGTACTTTTGTATCCTTTGGGTAAATACCTAGCAATGGAATTGCTGGATTGTAGGGTAGTTCTATTTTTTAACTTTCCGAGAAACTTCCAAATTGTTCTCTAGAGTGGCTGGACCAGTTTGCATTCCTACCAACAGTGCAAGAGGATTCCCCTTTCTTCACAACCTCACCAACACCTGTTGTTTCCTGTGTTGTTAATTTTAGCCTTTCTGACAGATGTGAGGTGGTATCTCATTATGGTTTTGTTTTTTTTTTTGTTTTTTTTTTTTGTTTTTTGTTTTTTTGTTTTTTTTTTTTTTTAATTTTTATTTATTTTTGATAGTCACACACAGAGAGAGAGAGAGGCAGAGACACAGGCAGAGGGAGAAGCAGGCTCCATGCACCGGGAGCCCGACGTGGGATTCGATCCCGGGTCTCCAGGATCGCGCCCTGGGCCAAAGGCAGGCGCTAAACCGCTGCGCCACCCAGGGATCCCCTCATTATGGTTTTGATTTATATTTCCCTGATCTTTACATGTGTCTGTTAGCCTGAGGATGTCTTCTTTGGAATAGTGTCTATTCATGTCTTCTTCCTATTTCTTAACTAGGTTATTTGTGTTTTGGGTGTTGAGTTTAGTATGTTCTTTATAGATTTTGGATACTAACCCTTTATCATATACATTGTTTGAAAATATCTTCTCTCATTCTGTAAGATGCCTTTTACTTTTGTTGATTATTTCCTTTACTGCAGATGATTTTTTCTTGATGAAATCCCAATAGTTCATTTTTCCTTTGCCTCCAGTGACGTGTCAAGTAGTAAGCTGCTATGGTCAAGGTCAAAGAGATTTCTGCCTGTGTTCTCCTTTAGGATTTTCATGGATTCCTGCCTCACATTTAGGTCTTTCATCCATTTGGAATTTATTTTTTTATGGTGTAAGAAGGTGGTTCAGCTTCATTCATTTCTCTTTGTCCCCTTCAAATTCTTTCATAAGTTTTCTGTAGTTTTCAGAGTACAAAATCCCTACTTTTTTATGATTAGTTTTATTATTAATTAATTAATTAATTAATAATAAATTTATATTTTTTGGTGTTCAATTTGCCAACATACAGAATAACACCCAGTATTCATCCTGTCAAGTGCCCCCCTCGGTGGCCGCCAGGCAGTCACACCAACCTCCCGACCTCCTCCCTTTCCACCACCCCTAGTTCGTTTCCCAGGGTTAGGAGTCTTCCGTGTTCTGTCTCCCTTTCTGACATTTCCTACCCATTTCTGCTCCAGTTCCCTCTATTCCCTTTCACTATTATTTAGGCTCCACAAGTGAATGAGACCATATAATGTTTGTCCTTCTCCGATTGACTTATTTCACTCAGCATAATACCCTCCAGTTCCATCCACGTTGAAGCAAATGGTGGGCATTTGTTAAAACTCATACAGCAATTTGGCAGGGTGGCAGGATACAAAATCAATGCCCAGAAGTCAGTGGCATTTCTATACATTAACAATGAGACTGAAGAAAGAGAAATGAAGGAGTCAATCCCATTTACAATTCCACCCAAAAGCATAAGATACATAGGAATAAACCTAACCAAAGAGGTAAAGGATCTATACACTAAAAACTATAGAACACTTCTGAAAGATATTGAGGAAGACACAAAGAGATGGAAAAATATTCCATGCTCATGGATTGGCAGAATTAATATTGTGAAAATGTCAATGTTACCCAGGGCAATTTACACATTTAATGCAATCCCTATCAAAATAACATGGACTTTCTTCAGAGAGAACAAATTATTTTAACATTTGTGTGGAATCAGAAAAGAACCCGAATAGCCAGGGGAATTTTAAAAAAGAACACCGTAGCCGGGGGCATCACAATGCCAGATTTCAAGTTGTACTACAAAGCTGTGGTCATCAAGACAGTGTGGTACTGGCACAAAAACAGACACATAGATCAATGGAACAGAATAGAGAACCCAGAAGTAGACCCTCAAATTTATGGTCAACTAATATTCGATAAAGGAGGAAAGACTATCCACTGGAAGAAAGACAGTCTCTTCTTTAAATGGTGCTGAGAAAATTGGACATGCACATGTAGAAGAATGAAACTAGACCACTCTCTTTCACCATACACAAAGATAAACTCAAAATGAATGAAAAATCTCAATGTGAGACAAGATTCCATCAAAATCCTAGAGGAGAACACAGGCAACACTCTCTTTGAACTCGGCCACAGGAACTTCTTGCAAGATACATCCACGAAGGCAAAAGAAACTGGAGTAAAAATGAACTATTGGGACTTCATCGAGATAAGAAGCTTTTGCACAGCAAAGGATACAGTCAACAAAACTCAAAGACAACCTACAGAATGGGAGAAGATATTTGCAAATGACATATCAGATAAAGGGCTAGTTTCCAAGATCTATAAAGAACTTCTTAAACTCAACAGCAAAGAAACAAACAATGCAATCATGAAATGGGCAAAAGACATGAAGAAGACCCCTACTTCTTTAATTAGGTTCATTCCTAGGTATTATTGTTTTTGGTGCAATTGCAAATGGGATCAATTCTTTGATTTGTTTTTCTGCTGCTTCATTATTGGTGTATAGAAATGCAACAGATTTCTTTTTTTAATAAATTTATTTTTTATTGGTGTTCAATTTACCAACATACAGAATAACACTCAGTGCTCAATCCGTCAAGTGACCCCTCAGTGCCCGTCAACCATTCACGCCCACCCCCCGCCCTCCTCCCCTTCCACCACCCCTAGTTCGTTTCCCAGAGTTAGGATTCTTTATGCTCTGTCTCCCTTTCTGATATTTCCCACACATTTCTTCTCCTTTCCCTTATATTCTCTTTCACTATTATTTATATTCCCCAAATGAATGAGAACATATAATGTTTGTCTTTCGCCGATTGACTTACTTCACTCAGCATAATACCCTCCAGTTCCATCCACGTTGAAGCAAATGGTGGGTATTTGTCATTTCTAATGGCTGAGTAATATTCCATTGTATACATAAACCACATCTTCTTTATCCACTCATCTTTCGATGGACACCGAGGCTCCTTCCACAGTTTGGCGATTGTGGCCATTGCTGCTATAAACATCGGGGTGCAGGTATGCCGGCGTTTCATTGCATCTGTATCTTTGGGGTAAATCCCCAACAGTGCAATTGCTGGATCGTAGAGTAGGTCTATTTTTAACTCTTTGAGGAACCTCCACACAGTTTTCCAGAGTGGCTGCACCAGTTCACATTCCCACCAACAGTGTAAGAGGGTTACCTTTTTTCCACATCCTCTCCAACATTTGTTGTTTCCTGCCTTGTTAATTTTCCCCATACTCACTGGTGTGAGGTGGTATCTCATTGTGGTTTTGATTTGTATTTCCCTGATGGCAAGTGAGGCAGAGCATTTTCTCATATGCATTTGGCCATGTCTATGTCTTCCTCTGTGAGATTTCTGTTCATGTCTTTTGCCCATTTCATGATTGGATTGTTTGTTTCTATGGTGTTGAGTTTAATAAATTCTTTATACATCATGGAAACTAGCCCTTTATCTGATATGTCATTTGCAAATATCTTCTCCCATTCTGTAGGTTGTCTTTTAGTTTTGTTGACTGTATCCTTTGCTGTGCAAAAGCTTCTTATCTTGATGAAGTCCCAGTAGTTCATTTTTGCTTTTGTTTCTTTTGCCTTCGTGGATATATCTTGCAAGAAGTTACTGTGGCCGAGTTCAAAAAGGCTGTTGCCTGTGTTCTCCTCTAGGATTTTGATGGAATCTTGTCTCACATTTAGATCTTTCATCCATTTTGAGTTTATCTTTGTGTATGGTGAAAGAGAGTGGTGTAGTTTCATTCTTCTGCATGTGGATGTCCAATTTTCCCAGGACCATTTATTGAAGAGACTGTCTTTCTTCCAATGGATAGTCATTCCTCCTTTATCGAATATTACTTGACCATAAAGTTCAGGGTCCACTTCTGGGTTCTCTATTCTGTTCCATTGATCTATGTGTCTGTTTTTGTGCCAGTACCACACTGTCTTGATGACCACAGCTTTGTAGTACAACTTGAAATCTGGCATTGTGATGCCCCCAGATATGGTTTTCTTTTTTAAAATTCCCCTGGCTATTCGGGGTCTTTTCTGATTCCACACAAATCTTAAAATAATTTGTTCTAACTCTCTGAAGAAAGTCCATGTTATTTTGATAGGGATTGCATTAAATGTGTAAATTGCCTTGGGTAACATTGACATTTTTACAATATTAATTCTGCCAATCCATGAGCATGGAATATTTTTCCATCTCTTTGTGTCTTCCTCAATTTCTTTCAGAAGTGTTCTATAGTTTTAAGGTATAGATCCTTTACCTCTTTGGTTAGATTTATTCCTAAGGATCTTATGCTTTTGGGTGCAATTGTAAATGGGATTGACTCCTTCATTTCTCTTTCTTCAGTCTCATTGTTAGTGTATAGAAATGCCACTGATTTCTGGGCATTGATTTTGAATCCTGCCACGCTACCAAATTGCTGTATGAGTTCTAGCAATCTTGGGGTGGAGTCTTTTGGGTTTTCTATGTAAAGTATCATGTCATCGGTGAGGAGGGAGGGTTTGACTTCTTCTTTGCCAATTTGAATGCCTTTAATGTCTTTTTGTTGTCTGATTTCTGAGGCTACGACTTCCAGTACTATGTTGAATAGCAGTGGTGACAGTGGACATCACTGTCCTGTTCCTGATCTTAGGGGAAAGACTCCCAGTGCTTCCCCATTGAGAATGATATTAGCTGTGGACTTTTGGTAGATGGCTTTTAAGATGTCGAGGAAAGTTCCCTCTATCCCTACACTCTGAAGAGTTTTGATCAGGAATGGATGCTGTATTTTGTCAAATGCTTTCTCTGCATCTAATGAGAGGATCATATGGTTCTTGTTTTTTCTCTTGCTGATATGATGAATCACATTGATTGTTTTATGAGTGTTGAACCAGCCTTGTGTCCCGGGGATAAATTCTACTTGGTCATGGTGAATAATTTTTTAATGTACTATTGGATCCTATTGGCTAGTATCTTGTTGAGAATTTTTGCATCCATGTTCATCAGGGATATTGGTCTGTAATTCTCCTTTTTGGTGGGGTCTTTGGTATTGGAATGAAGGTGATGCTGGCCTCATAGAACGAATTTGGAAGTACTCCATCTCTTTCTATCTTTCCAAACAGCTTTAGTAGAATAGGTGTGATTTCTTCTTGAAACGTTTGATAGAATTTCTCTGGGAAGCCATCTGGCCCTGGACTCTTGTGTCTTGGTAGGTTTTTGATGACTGCTTCAATTTCCTCCCTGGTTATTGGCCTGCTCAGGTTTTCTATTTCTTCCTGTTCCCGTTTTGGTAGTTTGTGGCTTTCCAGGAATGCGACCATTACTTCTAGATTGCCTAATTTATTGGCGTATAGCTGTTCATAGTATGTTTTTAAAATCATTTGTATTTCCTTGGTGTTGGTAGTGATCTCTCCTTTCTCATTCATGATTTTATTAATTTGAGTCTTCTCTCTCTTCTTTTTAATTAGGTTGCCTAATGGTTTATCTACCTTCTTAATTCTTTCAAGGAACCAACTCCTGGTTCTGTTGATGTGTTCCACAGTTCTTCTGGTCTGGATTTCATTGAGTTCTACTCGAATTTTAATTAACTCTTTTCTTCTGATGGGTGTAGGATCTATCTGCTGTTTTTTCTCTAGCTCCTTTATGTGTAAGGTTAGCTTTTGTATTTGAGTTCTTTCCAGTTTTTGAATGGATGCTTGTATTGTGATGTATTTCCCCTTTAGGACTGCTTTTGCTGCATCCCAAAGATTTTTCAAAATTGATAATGGTTGTATCTTCATTCTCATTAGTTTCCATGAATCTTTTTATTTCTTCCTTAATTTCCTGATTGACCCTTTCATCTTTTAGCAGGATGGTCCTTAACCTCCACGTGTTTGAGGTCCTTCCAAACTTCTTGTTGTGATTTAGTTCTAATTTCAAGGCATTATGGTCTGAGAATATGTAGGGGACGATCCCAATATTTTGGTATCGGTTCAGACCCGATTTGTGACCCAGTATGTGGTCTATTCTGGAGAAAGTTCCATGCGCACTTGAGAAGAATGTGTATTCAGTTGAGTTTGGATGTAAAGTTCTGTAGATATCTGTGAAATCCATCTGGTCCAGTGTATCATTTAAAGCTCTCATTTCTTTGGAGATGTTGTGCTTAGATGACCTATCGAGGGTAGAAAGAGCTAGATTGAAGTCACCAAGTATAAGTGTATTATTATCAAAGTATGTCTTTGCTTCGGTTATTAATTGGTTTAAATATTTGGCAGCTCCCACATTCGGGGCATATATATTAAGGATTGTTAAGTCCTCTTGTTGGATAGATCCTTTAAGTATGAGATAGTGTCCCTCTTCATCTCTCACTACAGTCTTCGGGGTAAATTTTAGTTTATCTGATATAAGGATGGCTACCCCTGCTTTCTTTTGAGGACCATTCGAATGGTAAATGGTTCTCCAACCTTTTATTTTCAGGCTGTAGGTGTCCTTCTGTCTAAAATGAGTCTCTTGTAGACAGCAAATAGATGGGTCCTGCTTTATTATCCAGTCTGACACCCTGCGCCTTTTGATGGGGTCATTAAGCCCGTTCACATTCAGAGTTACTATTGAGAGATATGAATTTAGTGTCATCATGATAACTATTCAGTCCTTGTTTTTGTGGAATGTTCCACTGAACTTCCTCTTAAAGGGGGAATTTTAAGAGTCCCCCTTAAAATTTCTTGCAGAGCTGGTTAGGAGGTCACATATTCTTTTAGTTGCTGCCTGTCTTGGAAGCTCTTTATCTCTCCTTCCATTTTGAATGAGAGCCTTGCTGGATAAAGTATTCTTGGTTGCATGTTCTTCTCATTTAGGACCCTGAATATATCCTGCCAGCCCTTTCTGGCCTGCCAGGTCTCTGTGGAGAGGTCTGCTGTTACCCTAATACTCCTCCCCATAAAAGTCAGGGATTTCTTGTCTCTTGCTGCTTTAAGGATCTTCTCTTTATCTTTGGAATTTGCAAGCTTCACTATTAAATGTCGAGGTGTTGAACGGTTTTTATTGATTTTAGGGGGGGATCTCTCTATTTCCTGGATCTGAATGCCTGTTTCCCTTCCCAGATTAGGAAAGTTTTCAGCTAGGATTTGTTCAAATACATATTCTGGCCCTCTGGCCCTTTCGGCACCCTCGGGAACACCAATTAAACGTAGGTTTTTCTTCCTCAGGCTGTCGTTTATTTCCCTTAATCTATCTTCATGGTCTTTTAATTGTTTGTCTCTTTTTTCCTCAGTTTCCCTCTTTGCTATTAACTTGTCTTCTATGTCACTCACTCGTTCTTCCACCTTGTTAACCCTCGTCGTTAGGACTTCCAGTTTGGATTGCATCTCATTTAATTGATTTTTAATTTCTGCCTGATTAGCTCTAAATTCTGCAGTCATGAAGTCTCTTGAGTCCTTTATGCTTTTTTCTAGAGCCACCAGTAGCTGTATGATAGTGCTTCTGAATTGGCTTTCTGACATTGAATTGTAATCCAGATTTTGTAACTCTGTGGGAGAGAGGACTATTTCTGATTCTTTCTTTTGAGGTGAGGTTTTCCTTCTAGTCATTTTGCTCAGTGCAGAGTGGCCAAAAGCAAGTTATATTGGGAAAAGGAGAAAAAGAGAGGAGAGAAAGAAGGAAAGAAAAGAGGAAGAGAAAAAGAAGAAGAAAAAAACGAAAAAAAAGAAGAAAAAGAGAAAGAAAAAGAAAGAAAGGAGAAAAAAGGGGGGTGGGGGAAGGAAACAAATCAAAAAGCAAAACAAAACAAAACAAAACAAAACAAAACAAAAAGAACCACGGGGGAGTATCTTCTGATTCTGTGTACTTTAAGTCCCTTGGCTTCCCCTGGAAGTTGTCAGTCAGTCTAGCTGGTCTTCTGGGGGAGGGGCCTGCTGTGCTGATTTTCAGGTGTTAGCAGTTGGGGGAGCTGCTCTGCCCCTGCCTGGTGCAGGGCTCAGTGGGGGTTGTTTACCCCGTGAGGCTCCAGGAGGAACAGCCCCCTTGGCGGGGCCAGCTCTGGAAACCTGGATTCAGCTCCGGTAGGAACTCCGGAGGTCTCGTCTGCAGGGCCTGGAGGCTCCGGGGCAGGGCCGCTGATCTGCTCAGCTGGGGCAGGAGCGTCCTTGCTGTCCTGGCCCCTCCTGGCCTCTGCCTGTCCCGGGGGAGGCCGGATCCTGGGCTGTGTCCTGGCGCCTTGTGCTCCGGAGCCTGCGCTGTTGGATTCGCGCTCCCGGGCCGCGCAGTCCTCTCCGCGGAGCCGCCGCCCCAGCCCCCTGAGCTGCTCCCGGAGCCGTGCAGCCCCCTCCGCACGGAGCCTCTTCCTCTGCCCGAGCCTCCCAAGCTGCTCCCGGGCCGCGCAGCCCCCTTTGCGGAGCCGCCGCCCGAGCCCCCCCCACAGCTGCTCCGGGTCCCTCCGGGTCCCTCCGGGTCCCGCCGGGTCCCGCCTTGCGCGCTGCAGCCCTTAGGGAGCTCGGCGCACTCTCCTGGGCGCGCAGTTGCTGTTACTGTCCCGGGGAGCCCGAGGGCATCCCCGCCCTCCTGGGTCCTGCTCCAACTCCCTGCGAGCCCCTTTCCGCCCGGGAAGGTTGGTGCAGCTCCTGCATCTCCAGGACGGGGCTCTCCTGTCCTGGGGACACTCGCCCCGGCCTCAGCCTGGCTCCTCGCGGGGCCCCTCCCCCTTGAAGGCCTTTGTTTCTTTATTTCTTTTTTCCCCATCTTCCTACCTTGATAGAAGCGCAAACTCTTCTCACTGTAGCATTCCAGGTGTTCTCTCTTTAATTCTCAGGCCGAATTCATAGATTTTCAGGATAATTTGAAGGTTTTCTAGGTAATTTGGTGGAGACAGGTGATTTGGAGACCCTATTCTTCCGCCATCTTGCCCCTCCAGTCTTTGTTTGTCTCTTTTTTCCTCAGTTTCACTCTTTGCCATCAACTTGTCTTCTATGTCACTCACTGGTTCTTCCACCTCATTAATCCTCGTCGTTGGGACTTCTAGTTTGGATTGCATCTCATTCAATTTATTTTTAATTTCTGCCTGATTAGCTCTAAATTCTGCAGTCATGAAGTCTCTTGAGTCCTTTATGCCTTTTTGTAGAGCCACCAGTAGCTGTATAATAGTGCTTCTGAATTGGCTTTCTGACATTGAATTGTAATCCAGATTTTGTAACTCTGTGGGAGAGAGGACTGTTTCTGATTCTTTCTTTTGAGGTGAGGTTTTCCATTTTGCTGAGTGCAGAGTGACCAAAAACAAGTTGTATTGGGAAAAGGAGAAAAAGAGAGGATAGAAAGAAGGAAAGAAAAGAGAAAAATAAAAAAGAAAAGAGGAAGAAATAAAAAAAAAGAGAAGAAAAGAGAAAGAAAAAGAAGGAAAGAAAAAAAGGGTGTGGGAAGCAAACAGAAATCAAAAAGCAAAAAAAAAAAAAAAAAACATGGGGGAGTATCTTCTGATTCTTTATACTTTAAGTCCCTTGACTTCCCCTGGAACTTGTCCGTCTAGCTGGTCTTCTGGGGGAGGGGCCTGTTTTGCTGATTTTCCGGTGTTAGCATTTGGGGGAGCTGCTCTGCCCCTGCCTGGTGCAGGGCTCAGTGGGGTTTGTTTACCCTGTGAGGTCCCAGGATGAACAACCACAGTGTCTTCGGCCAGCTCTGGAGCCCTGGCTTCAGCTCCAGCAGTAACTACGGAGCTCTCCATCTGCAGGGGCCTGGATGCTCTGGGGGCGGGGCCGCTGATCTGCTCAGCTCGGGGCAGGAGCGTCCTTGTGGTCCTGGGCCCTCCTGGCCTCTGCCTGTCCTGGAGGAAGGCCGGATCCTGGGTTGTGTTCTGGCACCCAGTGTTCCCGGGCCTGCGCTTTTGGAGTCGCACTCCCGGCCAGCCGCGCAGCCGCCTCTCCCAGGAGCTGCCGTGTGAGCCCCTCCGAGCTGCTCCCAGAGCCGGGCAGCCCCCTCTGCACGGAGCCTTTTCCTCTGCAGGGGCCGCCTCCGAGCTGCTCCTGGGATACGCAGTCCCCTCTCCGTGGAGCCGCCATCTGAGCCCCTGTGAGCTGCTCCCGGGTCCAGCCTTGCGCTGCAGCCCTTTAGGGAGCTTGGTGCACTCTCCTGGGCGTGCAGGTGTCTGTTAGTGTCCCAGGGAGCCTGAGGGCATCCCTGCCCTCCTGGGGTCCTGCTCCAACTCCCTGCGAGCGCCTTTCCACCCGGGAAGATTGGTGAAGCTCCTGCTTCTCCGGGACGGGGCTTTCCTGTCCTGGGGGCACTCACCCTGGCTTTAGCCCCACTCCTCGCGGGTCCCCTCCCCGTTGGATGCCTTTTGTTTCTTTAATTCTTATTTCCCTGTCTTCCTACCTTGATGGAAGCGTGAACTCTTCTCACTGTAGCATTCCAGCTGTTCTCTCTTTAAATCTCAGGCCGAATTCGTAGATTTTTAGGATGATTTGAAGGTTATCTAGGTAATTTGGTGGGGATAGGTGATTTGGGGACCCTACTCTTCCACCATCTTGCCCCTCCTCCTGCAACAGATTTCTGAATATTATTTTTATATCCTACAAATTTGCTGAATTTATGTATTTGTTCTAGCAATTGTTTGGTTGAGTCCTTTGGGTTTTCTACAGAGTATGTCATCTGCCAACGGTGAAAGTTTGACTTCTTCCTTGTTGAATTGGATGCCTTTTCTTTCCTTTTGTTGTATGATTCCTGAGGATATGACTTCCAATGCCATGTTAAATGGTAATGGTTAAAGTGGACATCCTTGTCTTGTTCCTGACCAAACGGGGATGGCTTTCAGTTTTTCTCCATTGAGGATGCCATTAGCTGTTGGTGTTTAATATATGGCCTTTATGATGTTGAGGTATTTTTCACCTATCCCTGATTTGTTGAGGGTTTATATCAAGAAAGATGCTGTATTTGTCAAATGCCTTTTTTGCATCTATTGACAGGATCATATGGTTCATATCCTTTCTTTTATTAAGGTGATATATCACGTTGACTGAGTTGTGAATGTTGAACCACCCCTGCAGCCCAGGAATAAATCCCACTTAATCATGGTAATTCTTTTAATGTACTATTGAATTTGATTTCCTAGTATTTTAATGGGAAATGGGATAATCCATTTAGAAAATCTCTGAGGATATTCAATTTGGAATCACAAAATTATTTATTGAGCACTTATTATGTGCCAGACACCATGCTAAACACTTAACCTACAAATCTTACAGCATTATAATCTACACCAATACCCTTAGAAGTCATTATTATAATCCTTGTAATGGTCAGAACTATTTCAGTTGAAGCGAAAGATATTTTAGAAAGCACAAATTAGTTTAAGTAGAGAAAGGAATTTATTGACTCATGTAACTAAGTGCAAAGGATCACATCTCTTTTGTTTCCTGCAGTATCACCATACCTAAAACAGTGCTTGAATGTAATATGCACTCAACAAATATTTGTTAAATAAATACACTGAAAAGAATGTAAAGTGGTAAATGACTTCAGGCATGGCTGTGTCTAGGGTTCAAACCATATCATCAGGATCTAATGTCTTTCAGCACTCCTTTCCACTATACTGATAGACCTGCCCACTATTAGTAATGATCTCTCTATAGGGCAGCCCACACTAGCAAGAGATTTATGTCTACCCTCATTGTAGTCCATAAAATGGAAATATCTTCCTCAATTGTTTAAAGAAAAATCTTTTTTATTTTGGAACAAATTAGGTCATGTGTTTATCTCTAAATCAGTCTTTATGGTACACAACTAATTAAACAAGGGTTCAGTATGCATGCATGGAAAAACCACTGTAGCTAAAGGAATACAATGCTGGATGGTTATGTGTGAGGAACAAACAAACTCCTCCTCACCCAACCATCTGGACTGGGAGTGGAGAAGACATGGTTTTCAGGGAGAAATATGCATTCTTCTACCAGGAGGAATAAAAGGCACTGGATAGGCAAAGGCAACAAATATCTTCATTTTATGAAAGAAGAAATTGAGTAATTTGCCTCAAACAGGCAATAAACAAGAATAGTCAGGGAAACAGTTTACAGAATCTGATGGTTCTGTATCAGATTCCTCATTTTCTATTTCCTGGTCCTGTAACATTGAGCAGGTTCCTCAGTCTTCCTAATTCTCAATTGATCATCTGTAAAGTGAGGGTAGTGGTAAAACCTATCTCATATATTTGGTGTAAGAATTAAATGAGATTAATGCTAGAAAAGCCCTTAGCACAGTTCCAAGAATCTAATAAGCACTGAAAGATAATAATTATTAATGTCATCTAGTGTGATACAGCTAGTATGGGACAGGATACTGTCCTAAAGTGCAGCAAAATGGAATGTGGATGGACACATTCCTTTTTATCATTCATATGTACTTGTTTTTTGACAAGAGTAAACATGGAAAAATATGATTGTACACACGAAAAAAAGGTGCTCCCACCATCAACACATGTTTGGATACTTTCTGCTATTGTCTGGAAGAGGAAATACCATTCAGTGGCAGTTCTCATTGACTTCTTAGTCTTCAAAATCTCTGTACCAAAGGCTTGTGACCTCACCTGTCACTGGCCATATTCTTTCTAAGACTCTACCTTCAAATCATTTATATCTATGGATACCAACACCACTGAGGTAACCTTTTCAGAAAACCCATGAATTCAGCCATCCTGACTTTGGAATCTAAAAGTTAACCTAGATGAAAAAATATGTTCTTCATTCATATAGTTATACAGTCATATATACCTGGGTTCAAATTTTGGCTCTACCACTTCATAGAATTGGGCATTTCAAGTCTCTCCAGAGAGTGTTACTGTTTATCCAAGTGGATAACAAGTCACGGCTCACAAGATTATTCTAAAGATGTTATGATATAAACATATACAGGAGTACCTCGGTGGCTTAGTTCATTAAGCACCCGAATCTTGGTTTCTGCTCAGGTCATGATCTCAAGGTCCTAGGATCAAGCCCCATGTCAGGCTCCACACTCAGTAAGGAATCTGTTTGAGTATTCTCTCTCCCTCTTCCTCTGCCCTTCCACCGACATGTGTGCACGCTCTTTCTCTTTCTTTAAAATAAATAAATCTTTTTAAAAACCATACAACCTAGTTGGTTCATTGTCTGCATAGAAAGTGCTCATAAGTGGAATTTTTCATCCCTACTACCAGCAGTCATTGGCCATTTCCCAAGGGAACCATGTTTGTTAACTTTCTTACACTCATACGTTCAATTCAGGGCCCCACCCCTTCTCTTGGTCTTAAAAAATACACTTATCAAGATTACTCTCTTGTTCCAGTCCACCAAATGCCAACGAAACTTTGACTCTTTCTGTAATAAACTTTTGACTCTATATTCCCTGAATCAAATAACTCAGATAGTGAACCTTGCAGACCTCTCTTTATGCATTTACATGCTTATATATGCACTTGTGGAAATACTGAAAATATGAGGGGTTTTGCTTATTTTCACATAAATGACACAATTCTGAACATGTTGTTCTTCAATTTTTTTTACACTTTTCATTTACCTCCTTACAAGGTCTTGGAGATATTTCCAGAGTATACATTATTTTACTTTTTGCATAGGACTGAGACTATGAATGAGAACCAAACTTTAACTATTTTTATATTCATAGATATTTAGATTTTCTCCAACTTTTCATTATTACAAACAGCATAATGGTAAAAGAACATCTACATATATGTCTCCTTGTGCATACTTTGTAGTTATTCTCTAGTGCAGATGTTAAGAACTGAAACCATTTTGTCACAGGGGACAATATCTAAAATATTAATAGATACCGACAAATTGTTCCCCAAAATATGGCCATAGCACAATTTGCACTCCTACCAGTAGTGTATCAGATTATTTGATTTCCCAGACTCTCCTCACACATGGTATTGAAAACTTTTAGAAGGTTTCCCATATCATGAGTAAAAATGGACTCCTAACTCTGGGAAACGAACTGTAGAAAGGGATGTGGGTGGAGAGTGGGGGTGACCGGGTGACGGACACTGAGGGGGGCACTTGATGGGATGAGCACTGGGTGTTATTCTATATGTTGGCAAATTGAACACCAATAAAAAATAAATTAATAAAAAAATGGACATCGCATGTTAGTCTTCATTACCCTTAAAATTGATGAGGTTGGACATATTTTCAAATGTTTATAAACCTTTTGTATTTCTTCTCCTTTGATTGATCTCTTTATTATATATGCAGTTTTACTGTCAGTTTGTCTTCTTATTGATATATTGATATATATGATATATATAAACATATATATTTATATTCTGGCCATTACTTTAAAAAAATTCTGAGCGGTTTAGTGCCGCCTTCAGCCCAGGGAGTGATCCTAGAGACCCGGGATCAAGTCCCACATCAGGTTCCCTGCATGAAGTCTGCTTACCTGCTTCTCCTTCTGCCTGTCTCTGCCTCTCTGTCTCTCTGTCTCTCTGTCTCTCTCTCTGTGTGTGTCTCATGAATAAATAAAATATTAAAAAATATGTATGTTAAAAATATTTTTCCTTGTCTGTTACTTGTCAATTGTCATCTGTCTTTGTTTATGGTGTCTTTTGACATGCATAAGTTTTTTTTTTTAATTTTTTTTATTTTATTTTTAAATTTTTTTGTGCATAAGTTTTTTAAAAAGTATATAATCAAATCTTTCAATCTTTACCCCTCTGGCTCTTTTTTTTCTGTGCTTAAGGATAACCACTTATCTCAAATTTATTATCATATTCTGATAATATCCTTTCATTTTTTTAAAAAAATATTTCTCTTACATTTAGATTTATAATCTATATGTAATTTATTTTTTGTGAATAATATGAGGTAGAGATTTTTCCCCTAAGATAGCTAGCCAATTATCTCAAAAACATTGTAAATATAGCTCACAGGTTCTTCATTTACTTGAACTGTCAAATTATATTCAATTCCCATATATACAAGGGTTTTTTTCCCTGGACTTTTCTATACATTAGTAATATTAAAAAAAACCTCCTGTATCTGTTGGTTATGTCTAAATATTACTTCTAATGTTATTTATCTGTGCCTTCTCTTATTATTTTTTGAAATACTTGTCAAAAGTTTGTCTATCTAATTGGTCTTTTAAAAAAACAGGGATCCCTGGGTGGCGCAGCGGTTTGGCGCCTGCCTTTGGCCCAGGGCGCGATCCTGGAGACCCGGGATCGAATCCCACGTCGGGCTCCCGGTGCATGGAGCCTGCTTCTCCCTCTGCCAGTGTCTCTGCGCCCCTCTCTCTCTCTCTGTGACTATCATAAATAAATAAAAATAAAAAAAAAATAAAAAAACAGCTTTTGGTTTTACTGACCAATTCCATGGTTTATTGTATGTTTTAGATTTCATTAATTTCTTTCAAATATATTAATCTTTTCCTATTATTTTCTTTTTCAGTTTTCAACATTTCCCACTATATATGGTGGAAGATCCTCAATCAAAACTGTGGTCTAACAGAACCCATCTTCCAAAGGCAGCAGGATTGAAATAAAGACTATAGCATTTTAGCAGTACTACTAGAATTGTGTTTAAGTCATATACTCGACTCTTGGAGAACCTGATGTTTTCCAGCACAATGCCTACCTAGCTCATGAATAAGTAGGAAGTTGTTCAGGAGACTCAAGGAAAATATTATTTGTCAAAGATTCATTATTGGCAGGATCCATTCCCTATCACATCTAGGATTTGATTTCATGGAGCCTGTTAGCTCAGAAATTTCCCATATTGTAGGTTCTGTGGTATAAAATTATGTAGTTAAGAGAAAAAGAAAAATTATAGTAGCTGCAGTTCATGAGCTAGGCAATTTATACATTCTACATGTCTACTTTAGAGGACATCATAGGACCTTAATACATTTGTTAACTGGGTGAATGAATCAGTGAATTAATGGTAATAGATTCAGAACTATAATTCAGGTTTCTCGATTCCAGTATTTGACTGACAACATACTTTGGGGAGTTTTCTACATGCACAGACACACAGACACACACACGCAGACACACACACAGACACAAACACTGCAATATCATTCAATGTTTCATGGAAAATAAATGATGAAACAACACAAGATATTTAACTTGGACACTTAACACTCCTCATAAACATAATTTTTGGCTGTAATAGTACTGGTAATAATAAATAAATAGATACATACTGACAGGAAAATGTAGCCTTCTGAGGTTCTTGTCTCTTCAATTGAGATCTGGAGTATTTGGAAGTTATGTATGCTAAAATGGAGGTAGATTTAGAACAAATAAGATAGAGACATAAATTCAGGTCCTTGCTCCCTCAGCAAGCTGGACAGGTGGTAAATATCAATTGGCTCAAGAAGAGTTGTGATAAATACAAGGATGATGGTTTCATATGACCTTAGGACAATCTGAGCAGATTTGTGGAATTGGAAAGCAATGCAGGGTGGCACCTGTCTCTGATGGAGCAGTTAGAAAAATCATAAGACTAATGAGAGGAAGGATGTTAAAAAAAAAAAAAGGAAAGGACTTCAGAAGTCCTCCCTGAGAGGGGCCTATTATAGAAATAGTTTAACTTATTTCATTTTGATTTCAATATATTGAAATTTCTCAATATTTTCCTCTAAATTTTCATGTTTGTGCCTTGAGAAAAATGATTTTTGTCTTGTTTATGTGCTTACTATGGGCTTAAGTACAGTGCATGGCACTGGAGATGGATGAAGGAACAAAAGACACAGCCAATACCTTGACATACTTACAGTCTATTAAGGGTGCCAGACATATCAGCAAATAATTACAATATAGTAAGTTTCATGTGATTATGGAAATATGTACAGAATACAGAAATAGTAGAAGAAAGTAATAAACTAAGAGAGTAAGAAAAGGTTTTAAAGAGGTGATGGCCTAAACAATCCAAACAGGTATTTACTAGGTAAACTAGGTGAGAACAGGCATTATAGGAAGAAGTAGTAGTCAAAGGCATAGAAACATGGAATATAATGGTATATTTAGGGAATTGCAAAGGGCAGGTGATAGGCAGGGCATCAAGGATATTGGACATTATCTTGTACCTGCTTCAGAACCATTCAAAGGCTTCAAGCTAGGGAGTTAAATGGTCAGATCTGGCTTGTAGATAGAACACTCTGCAAACAGTGTGAAGAATAGATCTGCAGGAGCAGATCCACAGAGGATGCTATTGCAATAGTTCAGGCAATAGGTAATATGGGCCTGAACCAACACAGCAGTAATGGGAAGTCAGAGGAAAGAAAACATTTAAGAGCTAACTAGGAAGTAAAAACAGGATTTCAAATCAACTCCCAGATGCTTCCCCATTTTTGTCTGCCTTTCACGACTAATCTTAAAAGGGCCATCTGCACTATCTGATAATATTTCCCCACCTTTCACATACTTTTCAATGTATTATAATATGATTTCTAAGTCCAAACCACTACCTGAGTTCAATTCTTGCAAGGTGCCCAATTATCTCCATGTCAAAAAAGCAAGTTATCTTTTCAAAATCCAAATTTGATCACGTCAGTTCTCTGATGAAAACACTTCAGTAGCTCCTCATTAGTCTTAATAAAATGTCCAAATTCTTCCTATGGCTTATAAAGCTTCTGCCCATATCCCAGCCTTGTTTCTTGCCACTCAGTTGTGTTCTCTAAGTGCAAACTACACAGTTCCCTTTTTAACTCTCAAATATGTCACCCTTCTCAGTAGCTCAGGACCTTATATACATGCTCTCTTCTCTGCCCAGACTCTCTTACTTCTCTTTATCTAAATCTTATCCATTCCTCATCCCTCAATTCAAATATCACCTCCTCAGGGAAGTCTTCCATGATTCCAGACTAGGTGCTTCCATAGCACACCACTCTTATCATCTTCAGGATTTAAAATTGTAATTAAGTGTGTAAATCACAGCTCAATATTGTGCTTTGCACTAGAATGAATGTTGCACGAAGACAGGGGCTGTGCTAGGGACTGAATTAGGTGCCATATCATCAGCACCTAGCATAATACTGAGAACAAAGTAGGTGTTCAGTTAGTACTTGTTAAATTGATGACAGGTGGGATGTAAGAGTTAAGGTAGAAAAATAATAAAGAATTATAGCCAAAGTTCTGGTTTTGGTGACTAAGTTGGGTGGCAGTATTTTGGATCTGAGGCAAGGGGAGAATAAGAAATTAGGTTTTTAAAGAAAGAGCTGGAGATGCTTGTAAGATATATGGTAGGCAGTTTGATATGTAGGTATTAATTTGAGGAAAGCAGGCTGCGCTATAGATGTAAATTTAATAGCCATTATTTCCATGTGTTGTTTGAAACTGAGTGAGGGGATGAGAGCACTCAGGAAATAAATGTAATAAAAAAAAAGGATCAAGGACATATCTCTATAGAGTATCAATAGTTAAGGGATAGGCAGAGGACAATAAACCATAAAAGGAGAGGGAGATGGTACCTTACAGATCAAGAGTCAACAGGGTTATAAGTAACACAGAGGTCAGAGGAGTGCCTATTGACATTGCCAATGAGAAGGACACTGACAAAAATGCTTAGGGAAGTTGATAGGTGAAGCAGAAGTGAAGATTTTGGAATCCTTAATACACAGCCCTTTTTTGAAGCCTGCTGAGAATAAAAGGAAAGAAGGTGACAGCTGAAGAGGGGGCAATGTCAAGGAAAGCTTTTACTTTATTTTAACATGTGAGAAACCTGGACAAATCTGAATATTAATAGGGCACATCACAATTAAGTTACTCTACTATAAATGAGTTGGGTTCCCGAAATGCTATTTGCTCCCTGTCACATCTGATCAAGCTCAGATTAAATACAGAAGCACCAGAGGATTTATTCTCAAGTACAAAATGAGAGTCATGGTTAGAAGATTTAACCCAAGTTTCTATAAGGTCCTTTGCACCAATCCATCACAGCATAATAGAAATTGCACTGGTAGAGGGCAGCATGAGAGCCACAGTCATTCTATTATGCAATAGAAATTGCACTAAGAACTTAGAATCTTAACTTTGTCACTGACTAGCTTTTCTCTGTCTCAGTTTTCCTTATGCGTAAACTCACCCTACAAAACCATAAGGAGGATCAAAAGAAAGAATTGATGTTTATAGAGTAACAATATAAGATCCTCTAATGCTGCCAAGGGTTATTAAACTTTCAGGAAAGTTATTAAATTATTTTTAGTTAATAAATGCTTATTATAACAATTTTAGTTAATAAACTCATTTTATAGCAGCCCTGAAAAGTAGTCACTGCTATTATCCTCATTTTACAGATAAGTAACTGAAGCACAGACGGGTTATGATGCTTGCCTAAGATCACACAGCTAGGGGTTAGTGAAGTATAGATGTGAAAACAGTGTATGGCTCTAAAATTCTACATAACCATTATAGTACCTTTTTCTTGGTGTAGAACCTCATCTTTCTAAAGGAAAGATTCGCCAATCTCTTCGAGAAAATCTAATGAAATCTTTAGACACTCTCTACCCCAAAATGCACAGAAACTTACACATGCATGTTTTTAATATACTATTTCAAAGCCTTCACTTACTGATCTTCACCACTGCCACAAAGTCCAACCATATGACTCACCCAAGTACCTCAGATTAAAACTCCTCGCTCTAAAGTCTAAATTCCACCAATCTCAAACTTTAATTCATCCTCAAATCCTGTCATAACAGCTCAGTTTTAGATAAAAATAATGACTGTGGCTCTCGTGCTGCCCTCTACCGCCGCCTACTGGACAGTCTGCTGTAATGACAACATCACCATACCTGTCACTTAGGGACTTCTACAGATTTTCGAAAGTGCTTTTGCAAGGAAGGTGCCGTCACAGCTCTGGGGTCCAAAACCCCAAATCCAGCGGTCTGCGCCTGGGGTCCATCCTTCTGTTATTGCTTCTAAATCCTTCCCATTATGCTATGATAGACACATCGTGTGCGGGCATCTCCGGCATTTTAGCTTTTTCTCTTACTGCCTGCTTCACTCAGAGATGAGTAGATAGCCTTTGGGATTCAGCAGAGGGCACTGGATTACGTCTTTCATAACTGAGGCTGTGGTTAGCAAAATAGGAAGTCGTAATGAGAACACTATACTGAGAATCAGGGCAGGCCTACAGATTCAAGCTTTGTTATGTTTTTAGCTGTATGACCAGTCACTTGACCTCTCTGGAATCTCAGTATATAAAATTGAATGAAGTTGGTTAATATTGGAGGATCTCTATGGACTTTCCTGACCTGCTAGAAATTTGGGAGTCTTTTCTGTTGTTTACATTCTATACTGTCTTTACATTTACAACTAGTCCACATCCATCTTTACTCTCAGAGCAACATTTCTAAAATTTAATCACATACATTTATTTATTTATTTATTTATTTATTTATTTATTATTCATGAGAGACACGCACACACACACACACAGAGGCAGAGACACAGCCAGAAGGAGAAGCAAGCTCCATGCCAGGATGTGGGACTCTATCCTGGAACTCCAGGATAATGCCCTGGGCCAAAGGCAGGCGCTAAACTGCTGAGCCACCCAGGGATCCCCACACTTAGGTGGTGGAAGGGGAGGAAGGCGGGGGGTGGGGGTGACTGGGTGGCGGGCACTTAGGGGGGCACTTGACGGGATGAGCACTGGGTGTTATTCTGTATGTTGGCAAATTGAACACCAATAAAAAATAAATTTATTATTAAAAATAATAAAATAAAATAAATCCTATAATTCTCTCCTTTGCCCCAAAGAAAGAGCTCAAACTTTCTACTGTGACATCAAAAACCTTCATAACCTGGTCTTTTTTTTTTCTCTGACTTCTACCCTTGTCATTTTACTCCTAAACATGACACAGTTTAGGTACCATGGCTCCCATTGACATAAAGACTAGGTTAGATGCTGATTTAATATTTATCCCAGGGACACCTGGGTGGCTCAGAAGTTGAGCCTCTGCCTTTGGCCAGGGGCATGATCCTGGAGTCCCTGGATCTGGTCCCACATTGGGCTCCCTGCATGGGGCCTGCTTCTCTCTCTGCCTGTGTCTATTTTAAAAAATTATCTTTATCCCAGCATTTGTCAAAATCTACCTTAATTATCTTTCCCCCTGTCTAGACTTTGAGCTTCTTGAAAGCAGGAACCACTGCTGAATCTCCAGCTCCTAGAACAATGCATGGCACTTTGTCATTGTTCAATAAATATTTGTTGATGAATGAATTATTATATGTTGCTGAATCTCCAAAGCCTATCACCACACCATACATATAGTAGATGGTTAATGAACATTGAGTGAATAAATGAATTTTCAAAATCTCATTAGCTTCTCCAATATTTCTTGCATCCTATCCTTCTTTCTTTAGTACCTTGTCAAGCACTAATCATCTCTACCTGGGTTATTGGAAAATCTCTTAACTAGTTTCCCAAACTTAGTCTTTCTCTAATTAAAACAATTAAAAAAACACCCACAATTCTACAATGCTATTTTTTGTTCCAAAATCATCCAGGACTCCCTATTGCTTTAAAGATCAAGTCTAAATTTTCTCACCAAGCAATGGAGAACCTTCTCTAACCCGGCCATTCATTAGCCTAATGATCCAGGCAAACAAGGTTGTTTCTTTTTCCTCAACTCATGCTCTACTTGTTCCATTCAATATACAATAAGACCAGGTGAGAGATAATAAGGATCCAAATAAGGTCCTGGACAGTGGAAATGAAGAGGAGGGGATGGATTTGAAAACATGCATACTTAAAAGTTAGGTTTCCCTTTATTTGTTCTGCCTCCCTCCTTTCACAGGGGCTACCAAATTTCTTTAAGCAAATATTTCTCTCATCTTGAAAATAATACAAGCCAACATTCATTGGGAGCTTCTTGTATGTCAAACATTGTTTGAAGTGCTTTGTATGTGCTAATGCATTTAATCATCCCAATATTCTTTGTGGTAAGTATTAATGGTGTTCTCTCTTTACATACAAAGACACTGAGGAAGATTTGGGATTACATAACCTGTTCAATGTCATGTAACCATTGAAAATAGCATAACTGGTACTTAACGTAGGTTAAGGCTGGTGGGGGTTGTGGTCTTAATTACTACATTACATTACCACATGCTTTTGTCAACTGTCATGATATTGCCTACTTATAATTCTTTTTTGCAATTTCTTCATAATAGCACCACCCTCTTTCTTTACTGGCTCCTATTACTCACAAGTATACAAATTGCACAAAGTTCTGTTTTTCTAAATGCTTTAATAGGTAACATTTATTGAAAACATTATGTCAGACGATCTTAGCATGCTTATATGCTGAATCTCATTGACTCCTTTCAGCAGCCTTCTGAGGTATGTGCTATTGTTATTTCTATTTAACAGATGAGAAAACCAAAGCACAAAGAAGCAAGGTATTTTGACCAATTTAACACAGCTGATAAATGTCAGAGCTTGAACTGGAACCCAGGCTCTCTGATTCCTGAGGCCACACTTGTGCAGTTCATACATTTGTGCTGTTGTATTTTGTGATTAAGAGCCAGACTCTAGAGCTAGACTGCTGTCTTCAAATTCCATTCTTCTTTCTAGCTGTGTGAAGTTGAGCAAGTGTCTTCACCTAGCTGAGCCTCAGTTTCCTCATCTGTAATATAGAATTATAATAAGGCTGATATGAAGATTAAATGAGCTCATTTTAAAAAAATAAAAAATAAAAATAAAAAATAAATGGGCTCATTTACAGAGAATATTGATACCAGGTAAGCATTACATAAATATTACCTATAATTATTACTTTATTTTATATCATCCTGATTTTTAAATTTTTTATATTGCTTTTATCTTTTTTCCTGCTTTACTGATATGTTATTAACATATAACATATATTAGTATAAGGAGAAGTTGTGATGCTTTAATGCACCTACATATTGTAAAATGATTACCACAATAAGACTAGTTAACACCCTCATTCCCTCATATAACTACCATTCTTTTGGTAGCACTAATATTTAATATCTACACGCAACAACATTCAAGTATATAATACAGTACTGTTAATTATAGTTGCAATGACATGAATTTGAGCCCCAGAACTTATTTATCTTATTACAGGAAGCCTGTGCCCTTGACCAATGTCTTTCCATTTCCCTCATCCCACAGTCTCTGACAATCATGGCTTTATTCTTTATTTCTATGAAATGCCAGCAGTATTTTTCACAGAACTACGACAAACAATCCTAAAATTTGTATGGAACCACAAAGTCCCTGAATAGCCACAGCATTCTTGAAAAAGAAAAAGCAGAGCTGGAGGCATCATAATTCCATACTTCAAGTTTTATTACAAAGCTGTAGAGATCAAAATTATATGGTACTGGCACAAAAATAGACACATAGATCAATAGAACATAATAGAAAACCCAGAAATGACCCCACAACAATATGCTCAATTAATTGTGGACAAAGCAAGAAAGAATACTCAATGGGAAAAATATAGTGTCTTCAACAAATGATGTTGAAGAAACCGGACAGCTACATGCAAGAGAATGAAACTGGACCACTTTTTTATATACCATATGCAAAAATAAATTCAAAATGAATTAAAGACCTAAATATGAGACCTGAAACCATAAAAATCATAGAAGAGAGCACAGGGAGTATTTTTTCTGACATCAGCTGTAGCAACATTTTTTTCTAGATGTCTTCTGAGACAAGGAAAACAAAATAAAAAGCACACTATTGGGACTACACCAAAATAAAAAGCTTCTACTCTGGGAAAGAACCTATCAACATAAGTAAAAGGCAACTTACCGAATAGGAGAAGATGCTTGCGAATAACATATCTGATAAAAAGTTAATATCCAAAATATACAAAGAACTTATAAAACTTGACAGTTCCCCAAATAATCCAGCTTAAAAATGTGCAGAAGTGGGCTATTTAGGGGGCTCAGTTACTTAAATATCTAACTCTTGATTTCAGCTGAGGTCATGATTTCAGTGTTGTGAGATTGACCCCTCTGTAGGCTCTGTGCTGGGCATGGAGCCTGCTTAAAATTCTCTCTTTCCCTCTCCCTTTGCCTCTGCCCCAGCCCATCCTTCTCTCTCAAAAAAAAAAGAAAGAAAGAAAGAAAGAAAGAAAGAAAGAAAGAAAGAAAGAAAAAAGGAAAGGAAAGGAAAGGAAAGAAGAAAGAAAAGAAAAGAAAAGAAAAGAAAAGAAAAGAAAAGAAAAGAAAAGAAAAGAAAGAAAAAAACATGAATAGATGTTTTTTCTGAAGAAGATATCCAGGTGACCAACAGACACATGAAAAGATGTTCAACATCACTCATCACCAAGGAAATGCAAATCAAAATTACAATGAGATATCACCTCACACTTGTTAGAATGGCTAAAATGAAAAACATAAGAGACAAAAAGTGTTGGTGAGGATATGGAGAATGAGGAACCCTCTTGCACTGTTGGTGGGTCTACACTGGAATTAAAATAAGAAACTTAATTTAGAAAGAAGATACATGCCAGTATCAGGTGCAAAGTAGTGTAATAAGGACTGTTATACTGAGAATTTAAAGTTCTCCACTGTCACACCATACAACCATTTGGCTGTGTGATCCTTGATCACTTCTTGCTCCTCTCTGAACCTCAGTTTCCTCATCTGTAAAATGAAGATTAACATGTTTAGCCTACAAGTTTGTCATAAGACTCAATGAAAGTGCTTTGACAAATGCAAAGTACTATCCAAATTAGAAATATCATTATAGAAGGGGGGCAAGATGGCAGAAGAGTAGGGTCCCCAAGTCACCTGTCCCCACCAAATTACTTAGATAACTCAAATCTTCCTGAAAACCTACGAATTTGGCCTGAGATTTAAAGAGAGAATAGCTGGAATGCTACAGTGAGAAGAGTTCACACTTCTATCAAGGTAGGAAGATGGAAAAAAATAAAGAAATAAAAAGCATCAAAGAGGGAGAGGTCCCACGAGGAGCCAGGCTAAGGCCCCCAGCGAGTGCCCCCAGGACTTTAAAGCCCCATCCAGAGAAGTAGGAGCTTCACCAATCTTCCCGGACGGAAAGGCGCTCGCAGGGAGTTGGAGCAGGATCCCAGGAGGGGCGAGGATGCCCTCAGGCTCCCAGGGACGCTAACAGAGGACCTGTGCCCCGGGGGAGAGCAGGTCACACACTGTGGCCGAGCTCCCTAAAGGGCTGCAACGGGTGCCCGGCTGGGCCCGGGAGCAGTTCAGAGGTGGCTCCACGGGGTTGGGGGGGGGCTGCGTGGTCCGGGGGTGCGATTCTAGCAGTGCAGGCCCCGGGCCCAGGGCGCCAGGGGACAAAGCCCAGGATCAAGTGCTCCCCCTGGGACAGGCAGAGGCCGAGAGGGCACAGTAAAGCAAAGATTCTCCTGCTGCAGGATGGCCCCGAGCTGTATAGATCAGTGGCCCCCCCACCCCGGAGCATCCAGGCCCCTGCGGACTGGGAGCTGCGGTAGTTACTACAGGAGCTGACTCCAGGGCTGGAGAGCTGGCCGTGGCCAATGTTGTCCCTCCTAGGGCCTCACAAGATAAGCAACCCCCATGGAGCCTCACAGTGGCCTCACAGGATAAACAACTCCCACTGAACCGTGCACCAGGCAGGGGGCTGAGCAACTCCCCCAGGTGCTCACACCTGAGAATCAGCACAGCAGGCTGAAGACCATCTAGAAGGACAGGGGAAAAGCAAGTAATTGACCAAGCAGCACTGGAAAGTTCCAGGGGAAGTCAAGGGCTTTACAGTATGCAGAATCAGAGGATACTCCCCCTTGATTTTTGTTTTCTGTTTGTTCCCCCCCCCTTTTTTTCTTTTTTCTTCTTCTTCTTTTTTTCTCCCTTTTTCTCCTTTTTCCAATATAACTTGTTTTTGGCCACTCTGCACTGAGCAAAATGACTAGAAGGAAAAACTCACCTCAAAAGAAAGAATCAGAAACAGTCCTCTCTCCCAGAGTTACAAAATCTGGATTACAATTCAATGTCAGAAAGCCAATTCAGAAGCACTATTATACAGCTACTGGTGGCTCTAGAAAAAAGCATAAAGGATTCAAGAGATGTCATGACTGCAGAAATTAGATCTAATCAGGCTGAAATTAAAAGTCAATTAAATGAGATGTAATCCAAACTAGAGGTCCTAAAGACGAAGGTTAATGAGGTAGAAGAACGAGTGAGTGACATAGAAGACAAGTTGATGACAAGGAGAGAAACTGTGGAAAAAAAAGAGAAAAACAATTAAAAGATCATGATATAGGTTAAGGGAAATAAATGACAGCCTCGGAAAGAAAAATCTACGTTTAATTGTGGTTCCCGAGGGCGCCAAAAGGGACAAAGGTCCAGAATATGTATTTGAACAAATCATAGCTGAGAACTTCCCTAATTTGGGGAGGGAAACAGGCATTCAGATCCAGGACATAGAGAGAGCCCCCCCACCCAAATCAATAAAAACTGCTCAACATCTCGACATTTAATAGTGAAACTTGCAAATTCCAAAGATAAAGAGAAGATCCTTAAAGCAGCAAGAGACAAGAAATCTCTTTTATGGGGAGAAATATTAGATTAACAGCAGCCCTCTCCACAGAGACCTGGCAGGCCAGAAAGGGCTGGCAGGATATATTCAGGGTCCTAAATAAGAAGAACATGCAGCCAAGAATACTTTATCCAGCAAGGCTCTCATTCAGAATAGAAGGAGACATAAAGAGCTTCCAAGATAGGCAGAAACTGAAAGAATATGTGACCACCAAACCCACTCTGCAAGAAATACTAAGGGGAACCCAGTAAAAGAAAGAGGAAGTCCAAGGGAACAATCCACAAAAATAGGGACTGAATAGGTATCATGATAACACTAAATTCAAATCTTTCAATAGTAACTCTGAACGTGAATGGGCTTAATGATCCCATCAAAAGATGCAGGGCATCAGACTGGATAAAAAAGCAAGACCCATCTATTTGCTGTCTACAAGAGACTCATTTTAGACATAAGGACACCTCCAGCCTGAAAATGAAAGATTGTAGAAACATGTACCATTCAAATGGTCCTCAAAAGAAAGCAGGGGTAGCTATCCTTATATCAGATAAACTAAAGTTTATCCTGAAGACTGTAGTAAGAGATGAAGAGGGACACTATATCATACTTAAAGGATCTATCCAACAAGAGGACCTAACAGTCATGAATATTTATGCCCCGAATGTGGGAGCTGCCATGTATATCAACCAATTAATAACCAAAGTAAAGACATACTTAGATAATAATACACTAACAATGGGAGACTTTAACATGGTGCTTTCTGCAAATGACACATCTTCTAAAACCAACATCACCAAAGAAACAAGGGCGTTAAATGATACACTGGACCATATAGATTTCACAGATATATACAGATCTTTCCAACTGAATGCAACTGAATACACATTCTTCTCAATGCACATGGAACTTTCTCCAAAATAGACCACATACTGGTTCACAAATCACATTTCAACGGATACCAAAGGATTGGGATTCTCCCCTGCATATTTTCAGACCACAATGCTTTGAAACTTGAAATCAATCACAAGAAGAAATTTGGAAGAAACTCAAACACGTGGAGGTTAAAGAACATCCTGCTAAAAGATGAATGGGTCAACCAGAAAATTAGAGAAGAATTAAAAACATTCATGGAAACTAATGAAAATGAATATACAACCATTCAAAATCTTTGCGATACAGCAAAAGCGGTCCTAAGAGGGAAATACATCACAATAAGCATCCTGGAAAAAAATTGGAAAAAAAGGCAAACATACAAAACTAACCTCGCACCTAAAGGAACTGGAAAAAGAACAAGTAAAACCTACACCAAGCAGAAGAAGAGAGATAATAAATATTGAAACAGAACCCAATGAAGGGATCCCTGGGTGGCTCAGCGGTTTAGCGCCTGCCTTTGGCCCAGGGCGCGATCCTGGAGACCCGGGATCGAATCCCACGTCGGGCTCCTGGTGCATGGAGCCTGCTTCTCCCTCTGCCTGTGTCTCTGCCTCTCTCTCTCTCTGTGACTATCATAAATAAATAAAAATTAAAAAAAAATTTAAAAAAAAAATTTAAAAAAAAAAAAAAGAACCCAATGAAATAGAGACAAGAAGAACTGTGGAACAGATCAACAAAACCAGGAGTTGGTTCTTTGAAATAATTAATAAGATAGATAAACCATTAGCCAGTCTTATTAAAAAGAAAAGAGAAAAGACTCAAATTTAAAAAATCATGAGGAGAGATCACAACCAATACCAAGGAAATGCAAACGATTTTTAAAACGTGTTATGAGCAGCTACATACCACCAAATTAGACAATCTAGAAGAAATGGATGCATTTCTGGAAAACCACAAATTACCAAAACTGGAATGAGAAGAAATAGAAAACCTGAACAGGCCAAGAACCAGGGAGGAAATTGAAGCAGTCATCAAAAACCTCCCAAGACACAAAAGTCCAGGGCGAGATGGCTTCCCAGGGGAATTCTATCACACATTTAAAGAGAAACACTACTTATTCTACTAAAGCTATTTCGAAGGATAGAAAGAGATAGTATATGTCCAAACTCATTTTATGAGGCCAGCATCACCTTGATTTCAAAACCAGACAAAGACCTTACCAAAAAAGAGAATTATAGACTAATATCTCTGATGAGCATAGATGCAAAGATTCTCAACAAGATACTAGCCAAAAGGATCCAACTATACATTAAGAATATTATTCACCATGACCAAGTGGTATTTATTCCCGGGACACAAGGCTGGTTCAACCCTGGTAAAACAATCAACATGATAGATCACATCAACAAGAGAAAAAACAAGAACCATATGATCCTCTCAATAGATGCAGAGAAAGCATTTCACAAAATACCCCATCCATTCCTAATCAAAACTCTTCAGAGTGTAGGGATAGAGGGAACAATTCTTTAAGATGGTAGCTTAAAAGCCATCTATGAAAAGCTCACAGCAAGTATCATTCTCAATGGTGAAAAACTAAGAGCCTTTCCCCTAAGATCAGGAATCCAACAAGGATATCCATTCTCACCACTGCTATTCAACATAGTATTAGAAGTCCTAGCCTCAGCAATCAGACAAAAAGAAATAAAAGGCATTCAAATTGGTAAAGAAGAAGTCAAACTCTCCCTCTTTGCAGATGACATGATACGGTACATAAAAAACCCAAAAGACTCCACCCCAAGATTGCTAGAACTCATACAGCAATTCAACAATGTGGCAGGATAAAATTCAATGCCCAGAAATCAGTGGCATTTCTATACACTAACAATGAGACTGAAGAAAGAGAAAATAAGGAATCAATCCCATTGACAATTGCACCCAAAAGCATAAGATCCCTAGGAATAAACCTAACCATAGAGGTAAAAACTAAAAAACTAAAACTAAAAACTATAGTACCCTCCTGAAAGAAATTGAGGAAGTCACAAAGAGATGGAAAAGTATTCCATACTCATGAATTGGAAGAATTAAAAGTGTGAAAATGTCTATGCTACCCAGGGCAATTTACACATTTAATGCAATCTCTATTAAAATATCATGGACTTTTTCAGAGAGTTGCAACAAATAATCTTAAGATTGTGTGGAATCAGAAAAGACCCTGAATAGCCAGGGGAATATTGAAAAAGAAAACCAGAGCCTGGGGCATCACAATGCTGATTTCAAGTTGTACTAGAAAGCTGTGAACATCAAGACCATGTCGCACTGGCACAGAAACAGACACACGTACCAATGGAACAGAATAGAGAGCCAAGAAATAGATCCTCAGCTCTATGGTCAACTAACATTCAACAAAGCAGGAAACACTGTTCACTGGAAAAAGTCTCTTCATTAAATGCTACTGGGAAAATTGGACGGCCACGTGCAGAAGAATGAAACTAGGCCATTCTCTTACACTATACACAAAGGTAAACTCAAAGTGGATGAAAGATCTAATCCTGAGACAAGAATCCATCAAAATCTTAGAGGAGAACACAGGCAACACCCTTTTCGAACTTGGCCACAGCAACTTCTTGTAAGATACATCTATGAAGGCAAGGGAAACAAAAGCAAAAATGAACTATTGGGACTTTAGCAAGATAAAAAGCTTCTGCACAGCAAAGGAAACAGTCAACAAAACTGAAAGACAACCTACAGAATGGATGAAGATTTTGCAAATGACATATCAGAAAAAGGGCTAGTATCAAAGATCAAATAACTTATGAAACTCAGCAGCAATGAAACAAACAATCCAGTCATGAAATGGGCAAAAGACATGAACAGAAATTTCATCAAAGAAGACATAGACATGGCCATCAAGCACATGAAAAAATGCTCCGCCTCACTGGCCATCAGGGAAATACAAATCAAAACTACAATGAGATACCACCTCACACCAGTGAGAATGGTGAATATTAACAAGACAGGGAACAACAAATGTTGGAGAGGATGTGGAGAAAGGGGAACCTTCTTGCACTGTTCGTGGAAATGTGAACTGGTACAGCCACTCTGGAAAACTGTGTGGAGGTTCCTCAAAGATTTAATAATAGAGCCATGCTACGACCCAACAATTGCACTACTGGGTATTTATTCCAAAGATACAGATGCAGTAAAAAGGCGAGACCGCTGCACCCCAATGTTTATAGCAGCAATGTCAACAATAGCCGAACTGTAGAAGGACCTTCGATGTCTTTCAAGAGATGAATGGATAAAGATGTGATCTATATAGATCTATCTATCATCTATCTATCTATCTATTTATATTCCATTATGGAACATTACTCATCTGTTAGAAATGATGAATATCCACCATTTGCTTTAATGTGGATGGAAATGGAGGGCATTATGCTGAGTGAAGTAAGTCAATTCGAGAAGGACAATCATTATCTGGTTTTACTTCTACGGGGAATATAAGAAATAGTGAAAAGGATTATAGGGGAAAGGAGGGAAAATAAGTGGGAAAAATTAGAGAGAGTGACAATACATGAGGGTCTCCCAACTCTGGGACATGAACAAGGGGTAGTGGAAAGGGAGGCGGGTGGGGGGATGGGGTGACTGGGTGATGGCCACCGAGGAGGGCACTTGATGGGATGAGCACTGGTGTTATACTATATGTTCACAAATCGAACTTCAATAAAAAAATAAAAATAATAAAGAAACATACTCTTTGTTTGCTACCTAAATCCTTCCTGTACCTTTCTAGTGACAAAAAGCTTCCTTTGAACAAACACAGTAGTATAATAAATTTGCCAGTTTCTTTAGGAAAACAATAGCCCGAGGCAGAATTAAAAGAATTCAGAGAATTCAAAAGCTGGACTTGTGGGAGATCTTCTGCAGGTGAGGCGGCGTCTGGCCTGCCCTGTCTGTGGCCTCTAACTCTTCTGGAGTCTTGGAGAAGTTGCACAAATGTTGAACTGTGTTGCCTTTTGGCAGTGTTGCACCAACTGTGTATCTCAGCACTCCTCCTCAGCACGCCAGCCAGGGTGGGGGGTAGGATGACAGAGAGCCACCCTAGAGGTCAAGGCAGGCTTGCTTACCCTGCTGTGGCTTTCAAGGTGCAGAGCTGTGTGTTATGGCTGCAATCAGCATTAGATAGGAGTCTAGGGAACTCTTAATTTCTTGGTATGGCTTTGGTGGCATTGCACTGTACGTGGAATTAGAAGGCTCTGGAAATAGGGCAGCCCAGGAGGCTCAGCAGTTTAGTACCGCCTTCAGCCCAGGGTGTGATCCTGGAGACCTGGGATAGAGTCCCACATCAGGCTCCCTGCATGGAGTCTGCTTCTCTCTCTGCCTGTGTCCCTGCCTCTGTGTGTATGTCCCTCATGAATGAATAAATAAATAAATAAATAATCTTTAAAAAAGAAAAGGTGGCTCTGGAAATATTGTTGACTTTTCTTAAAAAGCAATTATACCATCTTGCCTGTAGTCATTTGCTTGTTTTGTTTTGGAGGACATTGTGAAACACACCTTCAAATTTCCTGCTAGGCACAGTGTATGCATTAGATTTAAATTTTCAATTGACTAGTTAATTTAGGTTGGAAATTACCCATTGGATTCTTCAGTATGCATTTACCCTAAAAATAAAGCTTGTTACAGAAAACTTAGAGGTATTGTCCAATTAAAAAACATGCACCCTCCCACATTCTCAGGAACATTAGAAGATTAGATTTCCCCTTTCCAAAGAGCTAAGACAAATCTGGTTCATGCCCATCCAAAAGGATGATGAAGTGCAGGTTATGCAAGGACAATAGAAAGGTCAGCAAATTGGCAAAGTAGTCCAGGTTTACAGGAAGAAGTATGTCATCTACATTGAATGAGTACAATGTGAAAAGGTCAGTGGCACAACTGTCCATGTGGACATTCACCCTAGCAAGGTGGTTATCACTAGACTAAAACTGGACAAAGACTGGACAAAAGTGGCAGCAGGGATGGTAGAACTGAGCAGACAAATGTGGAGGCAACTTCTGATATTTGTAACTGCATTGCCATGTCTTATAGCTAGTACTCTCTACTTTCATGCAAATTATTTCTAACTGCACTTCATATAGCTTAACTGAGATAATGGAATGATGAACATAATCAACAGATGGCACATGAATCACTTGAGTATTTCAGGTGGTTTCTCCATTGAACATACCCACCTCAATGGATTGACTTTTTTCATTCAACATGACTCCCTGGAGATTCATCAAAGTTGTTTTGTGTATCAATAGGTATCAATAGTTCATCCCATTTTGTTGCTGAGTACTATTTCATAGAATGTACACAGCACATTAACCCCCTGAAGAAAATCGTGGTTGTTTCCAGTTTGGGGCAATTACAAAATGAAGCTGCTTGCTGTGAACACTTATGTACAAGTTTTTGAGTGGACAATTTTTATTTATGTAGGATAAATGTCCAGGTGTCTGACTATTTTGTCATATAATAATATATATTTAGATCTTTTTTTAACTATCAAACTATTTTTCAGAAAAGGTTCATCATTTCACCTTTTCACAAGCAATATATGAGTGATCCATATTGTCTATATTCTTGCTAGCATCCAGTATTATCACTATTTTTTATTTTGGACTTTTTCTTATGTGTATACTGATGTTACATTGTGAATTTATTTTGTATTTATCTGTTAGCCAGTTATACCATACATCTTTTTATGTGTTCATTTTACATCTGTTTATCTTTTTCAGTAAAATGTCTCTTCACGACTTTTGCTCATTTTCTAATTGAATTGTTTATGCTGTTTCTTAAGTTATTCATTTCATCAGTTTTATGGAGATATAATTGACATAGAGCACTGTATAAGTTTAAGGTGTATAGCATAATGACTAACATATATTATGGAATAATTAGCATAATTAGTTTAGTCAACATCTGTCATTTTATATAGATACAAAAAAAAGTTTTGTTTGTTTCTTTGATTTTTGCTTTTGAAGAGCACATTTAAAATCTAACTTTTTAGCAACTTTAAAATATACCATACAGTAGGGTTAATTATATCATAATGTTGTACATTACATCTCTAGTACTTATTTATTTTATAGCTGAAAGTTTGTCCCTTTTGACGACCTTCGTCCAGTTGCCCCACAATACACCCTAACTCTGGTAACCACAAATCTGATCTCTTTTTCAGTGAGTTAGGTTGGTTTTTTTTTTTTTGTATTTTGTAGTTTACACATATAAATGACCTCATATAGTATTTTTCTTTCTCTCTCTGACTCATTTCACTTAGCATAATGTTCTCAAGATCCATTCATGCTGTTGCAAATGGCAAAAGTTCCTTTTTATTTTTTAAAGATTTTATTTATTTATTCATGAGAGACACACAGAGAAAGAGGCGGAGACACAGGCGGAGGAGAAGCAGGCTCCATGCAGGGAGCCCAACGTGGGACTCCATCCCAGGGTCTCCAGGATCAGGCCCTGGACTGAAGGCAGTGCCAAACCACTGAGCCACTGGGGCTGCTCCAAAAGTTCCTTTTTAATGGCTGAAGAGTGTTCATTGCATGTGTGTATAGGGTATACATACATACACACACACACATATGTTTTGGAGGACATATGTGTGTGTGTGTGTGTATTAGGAACTTTCATACTGTTTTCAATAGTGGATGTACCAATTTCCAATCCCTCCAACAGTGTACAAAGGATATCCTTTTTCTACATTTTTTTAAAATAAAGATTATTTGAGAAAGAGAGAAAGTGGTGGGAAGGGCACAGGGAGATGAGGAGAGAGAGTGAGAATCTCCATCAGACTCCTTTGAGTGCAAAGCCCTACACAGGGCTCAACTTGGGGCTCCATCTCAACACCCTGAGATCAAAGCCAAAATCAAGAGTCGGATGCTTAACTGACTGAGCCACTAGGCCCCGTTTCTTTCTCTTTATATTTAACATTTATCTTTTGTCTTTTTGATAATAGTATTGTAACAGATTTAAAGTGATATCTCACTGGGTTTTGACTTGCATTTATTTAATGATTGCTTACGTTGAGAGCCTTTTCATGTATGTGTTGTCCATTTGTGTATCTTCATTGAAAAATGTCTATTTGGGTCCTTTGGCCATTTTTTAACTGGATTGTTTGTCTTGCTATCAAGTTGTAAAAAGTCTTCATATATTAATGCCTAATCACATATATTATTTGAAACTGGAATCCATAGGCTGCTTTTTCATTTTGTTGATTATATCTTTTGTTATGCAGGTGCTTTTTAAAGTAATTTCATTAGTTTACTTTTTTTTTTTTATTTATTTATGATAGTCACAGAGAGAGAGAGAGGCAGAGACACAGGCAGAGGGAGAAGCAGGCTCCATGCACCGGGAGCCCGATGTGGGACTCGATCCCGGGTCTCCAGGATCGTGCCCTGGGCCAAAGGCAGGCGCCAAACCGCTGCGCCACCCAGGGATCCCCATTAGTTTACTTTTTGATGTTGATTTTGTTGCTTTTTCTATAGGTGTCATAACCAAAAAAAATCTTTGTTAAGACCCATGTTAAGGGGCTTTTATTTCCATTCTAGGAGTTTCATGTTTTGGGATCTTACATGCAAATCTTTAATGCAATTCAAAGTGATTTTTGTAAATGGAATGGGATGGGGTCTTTTTCCATTCTTTTATGTATGAATATTCTATTTTCCCAGCATGATTTATTGAAGAGATTCTTGTCTCCATTGAGTATTTGTGGGACTCTTATTAAATGTTAGTTGACCATATGCTCATGGATTTATTCCTGGGCTCTAAATACTGTTCTATTGATCTATTTGCCTGTTTTTAGTTCAGTACCATACTTCTTTTTATTATTATAGCTTAATGATATAGCTTGAAATCGGGAACTGTGAAGCCTCCTACTTTGCTCTTTCTCAGGATTGCTTTGGCTTTTTGAGTCTTTTGAAGTTCTATACAAATTGTAAAATTGTTTTATTTCTTTTATATTAAAAAATGTCATTAGATTCTTCACAGGGATTGCATTAACTGTGTAGATGGGTTTGGGTTGTATGAGCATTTTAATAATAGTAATTTTTCCAATCCATGAATACTAGATACCTTGCCATTTATTTCTGTCTTCTTCAATTTCTTTCATCAATGCTTTATAGTTTTCAGTGTAGAGACCATTAACTTCCTTGGTTAAGTTTACTCCTAAGTATTTTTATTGTTTTTGGTGTTGCTATAAATGAGATTGTTTTCTTCATTTTTTCCAAATATTTTTTATTATTATATAAAAATGCTACTGATTCTTGTATGTTCGTTTTGTATCTATAAGCTTTACTGATTTTTTTATTGTTTGTTTTGTTTTGTTTTCGCTGTCCTGGGCCCTCCCGGTCTCTGCCTGTCCCGGGGGAGGCCGGATCCTGGGCTGTGTCCCGGCGCCCTGTGCTCCGGAGCCTGCGCTGGTGGATTCGCGCTCCCGGGCCGCGCAACCCCCTCCGCGGAGCCGCCGCCCGAGCCCCTCCGAGCTGCTCCTGGAACCGCGCAGGCCCCTCTGCACTGAGCCTCTTCCTCTGCCCGAGCCCCTCCGAGCTGCTCCCGGGGCCGCGCAGCCCCCTCCGCGGAGCCGCCGCCCGAGCCCCCCGAGCTGCTCCGGGTCCCGCCGGGTCCCGCCGTGCGCGCTGCAGCCCTTAGGGAGCTCGGCGCACTCTCCTGGGCGCGCAGTTGCTGTTACTGTCCCGGGGAGCCCGAGGGCATCCCCGCCCTCCTGGGTCCTGCTCCAACTCCCCGCGAGCCCCTTTCCGCCGGGGAAGGTCGGTGCAGCTCCTGCTCCTCCGGGACGGGGCTCTCCTGTCCTGGGGACACTCGCCCCGGCCTCAGCCCGGCTCCTCGCGGGGCCCCTCCCCCTTGGAGGTCTTTGTTTCTTTATTTCTTTTTTCCCGTCTTCCTACCTTGATAGATGCGCGAACTCCTCTCACAGTAGCATTCCAGCTGGTCTCTCTTTAAATCTCAGGCCGAATTCATAGATTTTCAGGATAATTTGAAGGTTTTCTAGGTAGTTTGGTGGAGACAGGTGATTTGGGGACCCTACTCTTCCGCCATCTTGCTCCTCCAGTCTTTGTTTGTCTCTTTTTTCCTCAGTTTTTGTTTTTGTTTTCCTCAGTTTTTGTTTTGTTTTTGGTGAAGCATTTAGGATTTTCTAAACATAAAATGTCAATTGCAGATAAAGACAATTTTACTTCTTAATTTCTAATTCATATTATTTTAACTTCTCTTTCTTGCCTGATTGTCTCATCTTTAAAAAAAAAAAACCTTTTAAACTTGGCCACTGAATATGATGGTAGTTACAGATTTGCCATATATGGCATTTACTATGTTGAGGCACACTCCACTATACCTAAAATATTAAGAGCTTTTATCCTGAACAGATACTGAATTCTGTCAAATGTTTTTCTGCAGCTATTGAGATACTAATGAAATCTTTTCTTTCATTTAATCAATGTTACACATTAAATTTATTGACTTAATATGTTGCACCATCTTTGAATCCCAGGAATAAATTCCACTTGATTTTGGTAAATGATCCTTTTAAAGTGCTTTTAAATTTGGTTTGTTAATAACTAGAATTTTCCATCTATACTGATCAGAGATATTTGGCCTATAGTTGTTTTCTTTTTTCTTTTAGTGTCTTCTCTGGCTTTGATATTAGAGTGATGTTGGTTTCATAAAATAAGTTTGGGAATGTCTCAATCTCCAATTTTTTGTAAGAATTTGAGAAAGTTTAGCATTAATTCAGCTTCAAGTGTTTGGTAAATTTTACCAGTGAAGCCATCTGGTTCTGTGCTTTCCTTTCTTTTTCTCTCATATTTAATTTAAAAATATTTTTTAACTATGCTTAAAATCAAGTTAGTTAACAAACAGTGTAGTATTGATTTCAAGTGTATAATTCACTGATTCAACAATTCAATAGAACACCCAGTGCTCATCACAAGGGCACTTCTCAATCCTCATCACCTATTTGACCCATCCTCCCATGGACCTCCCCGCTGGTAACAATCAGTTTGTTCTCTATAGGTTAAGAATCTATTTCCTGGGTTCCTGGGTGGCTCAGGTGGTTAAGCATCTGCCTTTGGCTTGGGTCATGATACTGGACATCTCAGGAGAGAGCCTGTTTCTCCCTCTCCCTCTGACACCCCCTCCCCCGCTTGTACTCTCTCTGCTCTTGCACTCTGTCAAATAAATAAATAAATAAATAAATAAATAAATAAATAAATCTTAAAAAGAGAATCTACTTCTTGATTTACTTCTCTCTCTTATTTTTGATTATTGATTGATTATTGATCAATAATCTTCGGTTTATTCAATTCCACATATGAGTGAAATCATATAGTATTTGTCTTTCTCTGACTTATTTTGCTTATGAGAGACACAGAGAGAGGGAGAGACAGGCAGAGAGAGAGAAGCAGGCTCCATGCTGGGAGCCCAATGTGGGACTCAATCCTGGGACTCCAGGATCACGCCCTGGGTCAAAGGCAGGCACTAAACCACTGAGCCACCCAGGTGTCCCAGTATTTTTATATTCTGTGGGTAAACACCTCGTAGTGCAATTGCTGGATCACAGGGTAGTTCAATTTTTTACTTTGTGAAGAACCTCCACACTGTTTTTCACAGTAGCTGTACCAGTTTGCATTCTGACCAACAGTGCACGAGGGTTCCTTTGTCTCCACATCCTCCCCAACACCTACTGTTTCATGTGTTCCTGATTTTAGCCATTTTCGCAAGTGTGAGGTGATATCTTATTGCAGTTTTGACTTGCATTTCTCTGATAATGAATGATGCTGAGCATCTTTTCAGATTTCTGTTGGCCATCTGTATGTCTTCTCTGGAAAAATGTCTATTCATGTCTTCCACCTATTTCTTGATTAGATTATTACTATTTATTTATTTATTTATTTTAATTATTTTTTGCTCTTGAGTTTGCTAAGTTCTTTATAGACTATGGATACTAATCCTTTATCAGAAATGCCATTTGCAAATATCTTCTCCCATTCTGTAGGTTGGCTTTTAGGTTTATTGATTGCTTCCTTCACTGTGTAGATTTTTATTTTGATGAAGTTCCAAATCTTTTATTTTTGCTTTTGTTTCAACTTGCCTAGGGAGACATATCAAAAAATAACCTGCTATTACTAAAGCCAAAGAAGTTACTGCCTCTGTTCTCTTCTAGGATGTTTAGGGTTTCAGGGATTACAGATAGGTTTTAATCCATTTATTTTTGTGTATGGTATAAGAAAGTTGTCCGATTTCTTTCTTTTGCATATTGTTCTCAATTTTCCTAATATCATTTGTTTTTTTGTTTTGTTTTTATAAATTTATATTTTATTGGTGTTCAATTTGGCAACATATAGAATAATGCCCAGTGTTCATCCCATCAAGAGCCGCCGTCAGTGCCCATCACCCAGTCACCCCCACTTCCCGCCCACCTCCCTTTCCAACACCCCTTGTTCGTTTCCCAGAGTTAGGACTCTCTCGTGTTCTGTCTCCCTCTCTGATATTTCCCACTCATTTTTTCTCCTTTCCCCTTTATTCCCTTTCAATATTTTTTATATTCCCCAAATGAATGAGATCATATAGTGTTTGTCCTTTTCCGATTGACTTCTTTCACTCAGCATAATACCCACCAGTTCCATCCACATCGAAGCAAATGGTGGGTATTTGTCATTTCTAAAGGCTGAGTAATATTCGATTGTATAAATAAACCACAACTTCTTTGTCCATTCACTTTTCGAAGGACACTAGGCTCCTTCCACAGTTTGGATATTGTGGACATTGCTGCTAGAAACATCGGAGTGCAGGTGTCCTGGCATTTCAAGGCATCTGTATCTTTGGGGTAAATACTCAGCAGTGCAATTGCTGGGTCATAGGGCAGATCTATTGTTAATTCTTTGACCAATCTCCACATAGTTTTCCAGAGTGTTTGCACCAATTCACATTCCCACCAACAGTGCAAAAGGGTTCCCCTTTCTCCACATCCTCTCCAAAATTTGTTGTTTCCTGTCTTGTTAATTTTACCCATTCTCACTGGTGTGAGGTGGTATCTCAGTGTGGTTTTGATTTGTATATCCCTGATGGCCAGTGATGCGTAGCATTTTCTCATATGCTTGTTGGCCATGTCTATGTATTCCTCTGTGAGATTTCTGTTCATGTCTTTGCCCATTTCATGATTGGATTGTTTCTTTCCTTGGTGTTGAGTTTAATAAGTTCTTTATAGATCTTGGATACTAGCCTTTTATCTGATAGGTCATTTGCAAATATCTTCTCCCATTCTGTAGGTTGTCTTTTAGTTTTGTTGACTGTTTCTTTTGCGGTGCAAAAGCTTCTTATCTTGATGAAGTCCCAATAGTTCATTTTTGCTTTTGTTTTTCTTGCCTTCATGGATGTATCTTGCAAGAGGTTGCCGTGGCCAATTTCAAAAAGGGTGTTGCCTATGTTCTCTAGGATTTTGATGGAATCTTGTCTCACATTTAGATCTTTCATCCATTTTGAGTTTATCTTTGTGTGTGGTGAAAGAGAGTGGTCTAGTTTCATTCTTCTGCATGTGGCTGCCCAATTGTCCAGCATCATTTTTGAAGAGACTGTCTTTCTTCCAGTGGATAGTCTTTCCTCCTTTATTGACTATTAGTTGACCATAAAGTTGAGGGTCCACTTCTGGATTCTCTATTCTGTTCCATTGATCTATGTGTCTGTTTTTGTGCCAGTACCACACTCTCTTGATGACCACAGCTTTGTAGTACAACCTAAAATCTGGCGTTGTGATGCCCCCAGCTATGGTTTTCTATTTTAAAATTCCCCTGGCTATTCTGGGTCTTTTCTGATTCCACACAAATTTTTAAATAATTTCCTCCAACTCCCTGAAGAAAGTCCACGGTATTTTGCTAGGGATTGTATTAAACATGTAAATTGCCCTGGGTAACATTGATATGTTCATAATATTAATTCTTCCAATCCATGAGCATGGAATATTTTTCCATCTCTTTGTGTCTTCCTCAATTTCTTTCAGAAGTGTTCTATAGCTTTTAGGGTATAGGTCCTTTACCTCTTTGGTTAGGTTTATTCCTAGGTATCTTATGCTTTTGAGTGCAATTGTCAATGGGATTGACTCCTTCATTTCTCTTTCTTCAGGCTCATTGTTAGTGTATAGAAATGCCACTGACTTCTGGGCATTGATTTTGTATCCTGCCGCACTGCCAAATTGCTCTATGAGTTCTAGCAATCTTGGGGTGGAGACTTTTGGGTTTTCTATGTGAGTATCATGTCATCTGCGAAGAGGGAGAGTTTGACTTCTTCTTTGCCAATTTGAATGCCTTTAATGTCTTTTTGTTGTCTGATTGCTGAGGCTAGGACTTCCAGTACTATGTTGAATAGCAGTGGTGAGAGTGGACATCCCTGTCTTGTTCCTGATCTTAGGGGAAAGGCTCCCAGTGTTTCCCCATTGAGAATGATATTTGCTGTGGGCTTTTCTTAGATGGCTTTTAAGATGTTGAGGAATGTTCCCTCTATCCCTACACTCTGAAGAGTTTTGATCAGGAATGGATGCTCTATTTTGTCAAATGCTTTCTCTGGATCTATTGAGAGGATCATATGGTTCTTGTTTTTTCTCTTGCTGATATGATCAATCACATTGATTGCTTTACAAGTGTTGAACCAGCCTTGCATCCTGGGGATAAATCTCACTTGGTCATGGTGAATAATCTTCTTAATGTACTGTTGGATCCTATTGGCTAGTATCTTGTTGAGAATTTTTGCATCCATGTGCATCAGGGATATTGGTGTATAATTCTCCTTTTTGGTGGGGTCTTTGTCTGGTTTTGGAAGTAAGGTGATGCTGGCCTCATAGAACGAGTTTGGAAGTATTCTATCTCACGAGAGCTTTAGTAGAATAGATACGGTTTCCTCTTTAAACATTTGATAGAATTCCCCAGGGAAGCCATCTGGCCCTAGCCTTTTGCGTCTTGTGAGGTTTTTGATGCCTGCTTCAACTTCCTCCCTGGTTATTGGCCTGTCCAGGTTTCCTTTTCTTCCTGTTCCAGTTTTGGTAGTTTGTGGTTTTCCAGAAATGCATCCATTTCTTCTAGATTACCTAATTTATTGGCATATAGCTGCTCATAATATGTTTTCAAAATCGTTTGTTTTTCCTTGGTGTTGGTAGTGATCTCTCCTTTCTCATTCATGATTTTATTAATTTGAGTCTTCTCTCTCATCTTTGTAATAAGGCTGGCTAATGGTTTATCTATCTTATTAATTCTCTCAAAGAACCAACTCCTGGTTTTGTTGATCTGTTCCACAGTTCTTCTGGTCTCTATTTCATTCAGTTATGCTCAGATCTTTATTAACTCTCTTCTGCTGTGTATAGGATCTCTTGCTGTTTTTTCTCTAGTTCCTTTAGGTGCAAGGTTAGCTTTTGTATTTGAGTTATTCCCAGTTTTTGAATGGATGCTTCTATTGCGATGTATTTCCCCCTCAGGGCTGCTTTTGTTGCATCCCAAAGATTTTGAATGGTTGTATCTTCATTCTCATTAGTTTCCATGACTCTTTTTAATTCTTCTCTAATTTCCTGTTTGACTCTTTCATCTTTTAGCAGGATGGTCCTTAACCTCCACATGTTTCAAATCCTTCCAAACTTCTTGTGATTTAGTTCTAATTTCAAAGCATTATGGTCTGAGAATATGCAGAGGACGATCCCAATTTTTGGTATCGGTTAAGACCTGATTTGTGGCCCAGTATGTCGTCTATTCTGGAGAAAATTCCATGTGCACTTGAGTAGAATGTGTATTCAGTTGCGTTTCGGTGTATAGTTCTGTAAATATTTGTGAAATCCATCTGGTCCAGTGTACCATTTAAAGCTCTTGTTTCTTTGGAGATGTTGTGCCTAGAACACCTGTCAATTACAGAAAGTACCATGTTCAAGTCTTTTCCACTGTCCATGTTCTTCTTGTGTATTACCCTGAGTATATCCTGCCAGCCCTTTGTGGCCTGCCAGGTCTCTGTGGAGAGGTATGATCTTAATCTGATATTTATCCCCATATAAATAAGAGTCACTTGTCTCTCACTGCTTTAAGGGTTTTTCTCTTTATTTTTGGAATTCACTATTAAATGTCGAGGTGTTGAACGGTTTTTATTAATTTTTGCAGAGGACCTCTCTATATCCTGGATTTGAATGCCTGTTTCCCTCCTCAAATTAGGGTAGTTCTCAGCTATGATTTGTTCAATATGCTTTCTGGCCCTCTGTTCTTCTCAGTGCTTTCTGGAACCCCAATTATATGTAGATTCTTCCTTCTGAGGCTATCATTTATTTCCCTTAGCCTTTCCTCATGGCCTTTTAATTCTTTTTCTCTTTTTCCTCATATTCCTTCCTTACTGTCAACTTGTCTTTTATGTCACTCACTCTTTCTTCCACATCATTAACCCTAGCAGTTAGGACATCCAGTTTCAAATGCATCTAATTTAATTTATTTTTAATTTGGCCTGACTATATCTCAATTCTGCAGTAATGAAGTCTCTACAGTCCTGTGTGCCTTTTTTCCAGAGCCACCAGTAACTTTATAGTTGTGCTTCTAATTTGTCTTTCTGACTTTGAATTGTAATCCGTATTTTGTAACTCTGTGGCATAGAGTACTATTTTTGATTCTTTATCTTGTGGTGAATTCTTCCTTCTAGTCATTTTGCTCAGTTCTGAGTGCCTGTATGATCAGGCTGACTCAAGTATATCAACCACGACCTAAGTATATTTCACCATAGATTATTCTGATGATTCAGAGATCAGAAAATGAAAAGGAAGATTAGAACAAAATAAAATAGGAGAACCAGTAAAGGGAAAAATAAATTTTAAAACAAAGTAGTAAAAAATAAAAGGGCAAAATCCCAAAGAAGAAGAAAAAAGAGAAAAAAGAAGAAAAAATAAAGAGGAAAAAAAGAAGAAAGAAAAAACGGGGGTGACTGGGAGATAGTGGTGGTGAAGAAGTTGTAAGGAGGGAGAATATAGTGTACCTGAAGGGTCCTTGAAGGTGATCCTCTTGGTTCTGAGTGTATTATGTTCTGTGTTTCAAATTGCTCAGTCCCAAATTTTTATAAACCAACAATACTTGTAGAAAGCCCCAACATTAACCATCAAAACATAAATGATATAGAAGATGGGGGGCAGAATGGGAATGAAGAGAGAATATAATTTCACAGAATGAACCAGCATGGTATTCCACTTGGTTCTGGGTGTATTCTAGTCATGTTTTAGAAGGTATTAATTTCCACAGTTGTAGAACATAACGAGTCAGAGAACAAAAAGAACACCAAACAACAACTCATATCTCGTCTATTCCCAAAATTAAATTGAGTATGTTGAAGGGAATCCGGAAGTGAAAAATGTATCTAAGACATGTAATTTTAGAAATATGAAAGTCAAAAAGGAAGAAACTTAAAAATGAAGAGGTAGTAAAATATTGTAGTTAAGGTGGGAAAAGTGAAAGAAAATATTGGATATTTTTAGTCTAATACAAAATTAAGTTGTAACGGAAAAAGAAAAAATTTAAAAATTGAAACAAAAATTTTAAAAAATGAATTTAAAATAAGAGGGGGGATCCTCTAGTTCTATATATTATATCCCCTCCATATTCCCTTGGTCCTGGAGCTTTCCATAGCTCCTTGGTCAAGAACTTGCTCTTCCCCTGTTCTTCCAGCTGGTCTTCTAGGTGAGGGGCCTAGTGCACTGGTTCTCAGGTGTGTGTGCCTGGGTGTAGATGCTGTGCCCCCTGCCAGCTCCTGGGCTCAGTGTGAGCTGATTATCCTTTGAGGCCTTTGTTCCCTGGCACCCTGGCCCTCCCAGGCATCAGGTTAAACAAGGAGGAAAAATAGCAATGGCTGCAGCCAGATTTCCAGCTCTGGAGTCAGCGTCCCACTAGTAACTAATGCAGTCTCCCAGTCTGCATTGGCCTAGTTGCTCCTGGGGCCTGCTCAGGTACACTGATCTGCACAGCTTGTGGCGCCCAGTGGCAGGAGAGTTCTCACTGACCTCCGTTCTTTCGCCTGTCCCAGTGGTAACCCAGGATGGCTGGCTTTGTCCACTTGTGCACCCTGGGATCTGGGACCTTGTGCTGCTGGAACTGCACTCCTGGGGCCCATGGCTCCCAAAAGCAATGATACAGAGCCACCTCTGTCTGGAGCTGGTCTGCCTAACCCACTGGCTTCTCCCAAATCCTCCGAGGGCTGCGCACTCCAGCCCTTTAACAAGATGGGTCTGTGGTTTGTGGTGAGCTTTCCCTGGGTGCACTTCCTCTAATAGTGACTCCAGGAACCTGGAGGCTTCTGCCCCTCCTGAGATTCTGCCCAAGTTCCTTGCTAAGCACTTTTTCCTCCAGGAAATATCTGGTGGGGATTTTTAAAGTTCCTGCTTCTCCAGGGCTGGGCTTTCCTGTCCGGGAGGCTTTCACCTCTGCTTTATCTGGGCTCCTCATGGTGCCCTTCCCCCCTTGATTCTTTTTTATTTATTTTTTTCTGCCTTCCTACTTTCATGGAAGCAAAAACTTCTCTCTCTGTAGCCTTCTAGCTATTCTTTCTTTAAATCTTAGGTCGAATTCATAATGTTTTGAAAGTTAGGTAAGTTGGTGGGACCAGGTGAGTTGAGGACTCCTACTTTTCTGCCATCTTGCCCTGCCCAAGAATATGTTTTAGAAGAGATTTTAGTAGCAGAAGAAAATATTTGTCAACTAGGTTATTAGTTTCTAAACATGGCTACCCCTTGGAATCTCTTGGAATAAGCATTCCAAGAACACAGATTCTTGTCCCATAGTGTATTAGTCAAGGTTCTCCAGAGGAACAGAACCAATAGGATGTGTATTTATAGAGAACAAGATTTATTTTAAGGAATTGACTCACATGATTGTGGAGGCTTTGTGCATTGAAAATCTAATATAAGATGCCAGCAGTCTGAAGAATCAGAGTTGCAGTTCACGTCCAAAGGCAGTCTGCTGGAGAAGTCCCTCTTTTTCAGGAGAGGTTAGCTTTTTGTCCTGTTTAGGCTTTCAATTGATTGGATGAGGCTTACCCACATTGTAGAAGGCAATCTACTTTACTCATAGTCTACCAATTTAAATGTGACTTTCATGTGAAAACACTGTCATAGAAACATCTAGAATAATGTTTGAACAAATAGTGTTTGACCTTGGCTTAGTCCAATTGACACATAAATGTAACCATAACACCCTTTCCCCTCTACCTCCAAACCACAGATTCCAATTCAATAGACCTGAAGTGGACCTCAGGAATCTATGTTTTAAAGAAGCTCATCAGGTGATTCTTATGCTTAGCCAGGTTTTACATCCACTGTACAAGATTAACCAAAAGATCTCTTCTAGCCTTGAGTCCTTAAATGTATGCAAAGCTGATGCTGAAATAATCTTGTGAAACTTCTTGTCACAAGCACCCCTACCAAGCTGAGTTTGACACTGGACTGGGACAGCAGAATGTTGATCCACCCTCAGCCCTGAAGAAAATCTTCTAGTTTTCACTCCTAGCTCAGTCCTTGTGACTCCAGTTTGTAAGGCCAACATTTCAGATGAACTTTTGGGCCAACAAGTTATTTCTCTGGCTGGTATCATAAATCTTGTACCAAAGCTGAGGCCCCTGAAATTTTTACTGTGATAAAAAGAAGTTTTTATTAAATACAAGATATTTTTATTCACCCAACCAAAGAGACTTGAGGTTTTCTTCTGTTAAACTAGGCCATAATCAGTCTTCTATCCTGAATACCAAATAACTTTTTTTGTTAACTTTTGCTATTTGAGCAATTGGAGAAAATAATTATAATTATAATTGCAAATGTTATGCATTTACTATGTAGTCTTCTAAATGCTTTAGAAGTGACTTAACATTTAAAACATCCCCATATGATATATGTTCTTATCATTCCCACTTTTCACTTTAGGCAATTGAGGGACAGGGAAGTGAAGTAGTTGTCCATAATTACAGAGCTAGTAAATTTCAAAACTGGGATTTGAATCCAGGCAACCAAGTTCTGAAGCCTGTGCTTTTAATTATTCTAAACCTTTTCTGCTTTTAGAGACCCACTTCTTCTGAAAGGAGATCTCCATAAGGAGTTGATCTAAGTTGTACAGGTTTCCACCAGCTTTACTCTATCAACTTCCATTCCCACGTATAATCTACAGATCTTGGAGACTCCCAGCAGCTCCATGATAAATTGTTTAGACAATCTTAATTGCCAGATCCACTAAAAAGAATCAGAGAACCATAGACCTTTTAGTATTGGAGTAATTTAGTACAGTAATTTAGTAGAGTAATTTAGTACAGTAATTCCAAGTCAGTAATTCCAAGTCAGTTAAAATGAGCAGTGAAAAAGTTAAAATACTGATTCTTGGACACCACCATAAGCCTACTGAATCACAATATTTGTAGATGGTGGTCTGGAACCTGTGTTTTTAACAAGCTGTTATGATGATTAACCAGGTTTAAGAATTGTTCTACTTTTACAGTTTCCATTTTAATTACCTCTAAAATACTACTACCACATATACTTTTACCTTGTTTGTACCCTTTGCCCTTTGCCACTCCCCACCCATGTGAATACACATAAATTCTTACTCACAAACACACCACAGATCTTATTAACCTCAGTCCTTTCTATTAGCAAGTCCCCACCACCATCCCACAACTCCCGCCTTAGGTTGACCTGAAATCTCCCTTTTTTAGCTTTCAACATTGGTCCTGTTTCTGCCATCAGAAGCCAGAGTTAATGTCTAATACATCTTTAATTAAATAGTCCTTTATGTATTTAAAGAGAACTATCTCATTTCCTTTTCTTCCTGATTTGGGGTAAATATCCTCAGTTCATTCACTGCTTCTCATACGACAGTTTTGAGACTGTGACTCCTTCTCACTCCCCTCTGAGCATGTTTCATTTTATAGTTAGGTCTCACGTAGAAAATGATATCTTTATCAGGACAAAATAATTCAGATGTATCTGACCATTGCTGACAACTCTCTCCTCCCACATTTTGAACATTCTATACCTATTAATTCAACCTAAAATTGTGTTTGTGTTTGTACCAGCCAATCACCTTCTGCACTCACAAGGGCTTGCAAACATCTATCCATTTCCATTCATGTCTTTTTCACTTTAGGACATGAGTATCATCTTCTACTATAAAGATGCTGTGGTGGGCTGAGTAATGGGCTCCAAAAGATGTCTGCATTTTAATTCCCAGAACCTGTAATTTTGTTAACCTACTTGGCAAAAGAGACTCTATGAATGGAATTAAGTTAAAGATCTTAAGGTAGGAAGATTATCCTGGATTATCTGGGTGGCTTTAATGTAAACACAAAATAGAGGCAAGAGGGCCAGAGTGAGATAAAGATTTGATGATTCTGTGCTTCTGACTTTGAAGACACAGAAAGTAGCTAATGTCAAGGAATGCAGATTTCCTTGTTCCCTGTTTCCTTGCAACCTGTTTCCTTGTCTTTTCCAGCAAAGGAATATCCAGAATATCCAGAAAGTAATTCAGCCCTGCCAACTCCTTGTTTTTAGTCCAATAAAATCTGTGCTTGATTTCTGACATCTAGAACTGTAAGGCAATAATTTTGATCCTTTTAAACCACTAAGTTTATGGCAACTTGCAGCAGCACTTGGAAACTAATAAAAATGCAGCAGTTCTTTTGTATGAACTTTAGACTTATGGAGTTGAAAGCATATCAATAGCTCATTTAATCCAACTAATGAATGAAGATAAAGAGGTTCAGAGAACGAAAGCTACTTACCCAAAGTCACAGAGACAGTAATTATTGTTCTGAGTCTAGAATCCAGGTAACCTGTCTGGAGATAGAAGTATTTTCCCTTTAGCTACCTCCATGGGATCCTTATCAGAGTTCAAAGGGCCCTATGAGAGAATTATGGGATTTAGAAGCCTAAATTTTTGAAGCATGAAAGTGTGGCCCAGGGAAAGAAGAGAACTAACCTGAGGTGCCACAATGAGTCAGTGCCAGAGCTAAGCCTGTCACCCAGGTCTCTAGACTCTTGTATCTCTCTGGTGTGCCACATTGCCTGTCTTTAAACACACATGTCTCATTTTCTTTAACCATTTTCAGGCATTTTCTTCCTTTTTCTGCATTTACCTATGTAAATGATTAGTGGAAGGAGTTGAGGAGTAAGAGAAAAAATCACTTAGCTGGTTTCTGTGCCAGCACAATTTTTTCAGTTACAGAGCACTTTACACTTAGAAGCATTTTACTTTGCAGATGACCTTTGTAAAAGTGTACTTTGTGTTAGTTTTGTTTAATTGGAAAATAAAATTTTAATTTAAACTCCCAAGTCTTCTTTAGCACATTTAGCTGGCAAAAAATCAATGCAAATAATTTTTCTATCTGCTCCTTTTCCAACCTACTGGCTCCTTGAAATCTGGTGGGAAATTAAGGTGGGGAGGTTGATGAGCATGTACAGATAATGCACTTATGAGGAAAGGGGACAAGACTGACAGATTTTCTTTGGAGGATTCTATCACAGGTTCTGGAGTGAGACAGTCCTAAATTGAAATGTCAGTTCCATGACTTATTGGTGTCTCAACTTTAACAAGTCACTTTACTTGTTGACGAGCTTCCTCATGTGTAATGACGGGATAGCAATGGCTTCTGCTTTTTATAGTTGTTGAGAGAATTAAATAGTGCACATGGGGAGGAGGGGCAAGATGGCGGAAGAGTAGGGTCCCCAAGTCGCCTGTCCTAAACAAATTACCTAGATAACCTTCAAATCATCCTGAAAATCTACGAATTGGGCCTGAGATTTAAAGAGAGAACAGCTGGAATACTACAGTGAGACGAGTTCACGCTTCTATCAAGGTAGGAAGACGGGGAAAAAAAATAAACAAAAGGCATCCAAGGGGGAGGGCCCCCGCGAGGAGCCCGGTTAATGCCAGGGCAAGTGCCCCCAGGACACGAAAGCACCGTCACCGGAGAAGCAGGAGCTTTACCAATCTTCCCGGACAGAAAGGGGCTTGAGGGAGTTAGAGCAAGACCCCAGGAGAGCGGGGATGCCCTCAGGCTCCCTGGGACACTAACAGACACCTGCGCCCCAGGGAGAGTGCGCCGAGCTCCCTAAAGGGCTGCAGCACGCACACAGCTTCACCCGGGAGCAGATCGAGGGGATCGGACGGAGGCTGCGCAGAGAGGGGGCTGAGCGGCCTCGGGAGCAGCTCGGAGGGGCTCGGGCGGAGGCTCCGCGTGGAGGAGGTTGCGCGGGTCCAGGAGCAGCTGAAAGGGCTACAGCGGCGGCTGCACAGAGAGGGGGCTGCCTGGCCCGGAGTGCAAATCCAACAGACCAGGCCCGAGGGCACAGGGCGCTGGGGACACAGCCCAGGATCCGACCTCCCCCTGGGACAGGCAGAGGTCAGGAGGGCCCAGGACAGCAAGGACGATCCTGTCCCCGAGCTGAGCAGATCAGTGGCCCCGCTCCAAAGAATCCAGGCCCCTGCAGGCCATAGTTACTGTGGTAGCTGAATTCAGGTTTCCAGAGCTGGCTGACACCACTGTGGTTGTTCCTCCTGGGGCCTCACGGGGTAAACAACCCCCACTGAGCCCTGCACCAGGCAGGGGGCAGAGCAGCTCTCCTAAGTGCTAACACCTGAAAATCAGCACAACATGCCCCTCCCCCAGAACACCAGTTAGATGGACAAGTTCCAGGGGAAGTCAAGGGACTTAAAGTATACAGAATCAGAAGACACTCCCCCGTATTTTTATTTATTTATTTTTATTTTTTTGCTTTTTGATGTTTGTTTGCCTCCTTCACCCGTTTCGTTTTCCTTTCTTTCTTTTTCTTCTTTTTTTCTTTTTTCTTCCTTTTTTCTTTCCTTCTTTCTCTCATCTATTTTTCTCCTTTTCCCAATACAACTTGTTTTTGGCCACTCTGCACTGAGCAAAATGACTAGAAGGAAAAACTCGCCTCAAAAGAAAGAATCAGAAATAGTCCTCTCTCCCAGAGTTACAAAATTTGGATTACAATTCAATGTCAGAAAGCCAATTCAGAAGCACTATTATAAAGCTACTGGTGGCTCTAGAAAAAAGCATAAAGGACTCAAGAGACTTCATGACTGCAGAATTTAGAGCTAATCAGGCAGAAATTAAAAATCAATTGAATGAGATGCAATCCAAACTAGAAGTCCTAACGAGGAGGGTTAACGAGGTGGAAGAACGAGTGAGTGACATAGAAGACAAGTTGATGGCAAAGAGAGAAATGGAGGAAAAAAGAGACAAACAATTAAAAGACCATGAAGATAGATTAAGGGAAATAAACGACAGCCTGAGGAAGAAAAACTACGTTTAATTGGGGTTCCCAAGGATGCCGAAAAGGACAGAGGTCCAGAATATGTATTTGAACAAATCATAGCTGAAAACTTTCCTAACCTGGGAAGGGAAACAGGCATTCAGATCCAGGAGATAGAGAGATCATCCCTAAAATCAATGAAAACCATTCAACACCTCGACATTTAATAGGTAAGCTTGCAAATTCCAAAGATAAAGAGAAGATCCTTAAAGCAGCAAGAGACAAGAAATCCCTGACTTTTATGGAGAGGAGTATTAGGGTAACAGCAGAACTCTCCAGAGAGACCCTGCAGGCCAGAAAGGGCTGGCAGGATATATTCAGGATCCTAAATGAGAAGAACATGCAGCCAAGAATACTTTATCCAGCAAGGCTCTCATTCAGAATGGAAGGAGAGATAAAGAGCTTCCAAGAGAGGCAGGAACTGAAAGAATATGTGACCACCAAACCAGCTCTGCAAGAAATTTTAAGGGGGACTCTTAAAATTCCCTTTAAGAAGAAGTCCAGTGGAAAATTCCACAAAAACAAGGACTGAATAGATACCATGATGACACTAAACTCATATCTGTCAATAGTAACTCTGAACGTGAACGGGCTTAATGACCCCATCAAAAGGCGCAGGGTTTTAGACTGGATAAAAAAGCAGGACCCATCTATTTGTTGTCTACAAGAGACTCATTTTAGACAGAAGGACACCTACGGCCTGAAAATAATAGGTTGGAGAACCATTTCCCATTCAAATGGTCCTCAAAAGAAAGCAGGGGTAGCCATCCTTATATCAGATAAACTAAAATTTACCCCGAAGACTGTAGTGAGAGATGAAGAGGGACACTACATCACACTTAAAGGATCTATCCAAGAAGAGGACTTAACAATCCTTAATATATATGCCCTGAATGTGGAGGCTGCCAAATATATCAATCAATTAATAACCAAACTTAAGACATACTTATATAATAATACACTTAAAAAAATAATACACTTATACTTGATGACTTCAATCTAGCGCTTTCTACACTCGATAGGTCTTCTAAACACAGCATCTCCAAAGAAACGAGAGCTTTAAATGATACACTGGACCACATGGATTTCACAGATATCTAAAGAACTTTACATCCAAACTCAACTGAATACACATTCTTCTCAAGTGCACATGGAACTTTCTCCAGAATAGACCACATACTGGGTCACAAATCGGGTCTGAACCGATACCAAAAGATTGGGATCGTCCCCTGCATATTCTCGGACCATAATGCCTTGAAATTAGAAATAAATCACAACAAAAAGTTTGGAAGGACTTCAAACACGTGGAGGATAAGGACCATCCTGCTAAAAGATGAAAGGGTCAACCAGGAAATTAAGGAAGAATTAAAAAGATTCATGGAAACTAATGAGAATGAAGATACAACCGTTCAAAATCTTTGGGATGCAGCAAAAGCAGTCATCAGGGGGAAATACATCGCAATACAAGCATCCATTCAAAAACTGGACAGAACTCAAATACAAAAGGTAACCTTACACCTAAAGGAGCTAGAGAAAAAACTGCAAATAGATCCTACAGCCAGCAGAAGAAGAGAGTTAATAAAGATTTGAGCAGAACTCAATGAAATCGAGACCAGAAGAACTGTGGAACAGATCAACAAAACCAGGAGTTGGTTCTTTGAAAGAATTAATAAGATAGATCAACCATTAGCCAGCCTTATTAAAATGAAGAGAGAGAAGACTCAAATTAAGAAACTCATGAATGAGAAAGGAGAGATCACTACCAACACCAAGGAAATACAAACTATTTAAAAACATATTATGAACAGCTATACGCCAATAAATTAGGCAATCTAGAAGAAATGGACGTATTTCTGGAAAGCCACAAACTACCAAAACTGGAACAGGAAGAAATAGAAAATCTGAACAGGCCAATAACCAGGGAGGAAATTGAAGCAGTCACCAAAAACCTCCCAAGACACAAAAGTCCCGGGCCAGATGGCTTCCCAGGGGAATTCTATCAAACGTTTAAAGAAGAAACCATACCTATTCTACTATAGCTGTTTGGAAAGATAGAAAGAGATGGAGTATTTCCAAACTCGTTCTATGAGGCCAGCATCACCTTAATTCCAAAACCAGACAAAGACCCCACCAAAAAGGAGAATTACTGATCTATATCCCTGATGAACTTGGATGCAAAAATTCTCAACAAGATACTAGCCAATAGGATCCAAGAGTACATTAAGAAAATTATTCACCATGACCAAGTAGGATTTATTCCCGGGATAAAAGGCTGGTTCTACACTCATAAAACAATCAATGTGATTCATCATATCAGCAAGAGAAAAAACAAGAACCATATGATCCTCTCGATAGATCCAGAGAAAGCATTTGGCAAAATACAGGATCAATTCCTGATCAAAACTCTTCAGAGTGTAGGGATAGAGGGGACATTCCTCAACATCTTAAATGCCATCAATGAAAAGCCCACAGCAAATATCATTCTCAATGGGGAAGCACTGGGAGCCTTTCCCCTAAGATCAGGAATATGACAGGGATGTCCACTCTCACCACTGCTATTCAGCATAGTACTGGAAGTCCTAGCCTCAGCAATCAGAAAACAAAAATACATTAAAGGCATTCAAATTGGCAAAGAAGAAGTCAAACTCTCCCTCTTCGCCGATGACATGAATCTCTACATAGAAAACCCAAAAGCCTCCACTGCAAGATTGCTAGAACTCATACAGCAATTTGGTAGCGTGGCAGGATACAAAATCAATGCCCAGAAGCCAGTGGCATTTCTATACACTAACAATGAGACTGAAGAAAGATAAATTAAGGAGTCAATCCCATTGACAATTGCACCCAAAAGCATAAGATACTTAGGAATAAACCTAACCAAAGAGGTAAAGGATCTATACCCTAAAAACTATAGAACACTTCTGAAAGAAATTGAGCAATACAGAAAGAGATGGAAAAATATTCCATGCTCATGGATTCGCAGAATTAATATTGTGAAAATGTCAATGTTACCCAGGGCAATTTACACGTTTAATGTAATCTCTATCAAAATACCATGGACTTTCTTCAGAGAATTAGAACAAATTAGTTTAAGATTTGTGTGGAATCAGAAAAGACCCCAAATAGCCAGGGGAATTTTATTTTTTTCTTTTTTTTATAATAATAAATTCATTTTTTATTGGTGTTCAATTTGCCAACATACAGGATAACACCCAGGGGAATTTTAAAAAAGAAAACCATAGCTGGGGGTATCACAATGCCAGATTTCAGGTTGTACTACAAAGCTGTGGTCATCAAGACAGCATGGTACTGGCACTAAAACAGACACATAGATCAATGGAACAGAATAGAGAATCCAGAAGTGGACCTTCAACTTTATGGTCAACTAATATTCGATAATGGAGGAAAGACTATCCACTGGAAGAAAGACAGTCTCTTCAATAAATGGTGCTGGGAAAATTGGACATCCACTTGCAGAAGAATGAAACTAGACCACTCTCTTTCACCATACACAAAGATAAACTCAAAATGGATGAAAGATCTAAATGTGAGGCAAGATTCCATCAAAATCCTAGAGGAGAACACAGGCAACACCCTTTTTGAATGGTAACTTCTTGCCACAGTAACTTCTTGCAAGATACATCCACGAAGGCAAAAGAAAGAAAAGCAAAAATGAACTATTGGGACTTGATCATGATAAGAAGCTTTTGCACAGCAAAGGATACAGTCAACAAAACTAAAGGACAACCTACAGAATGGGAGAAGATATTTGAAAATGACATATCAGATAAAGGGCTAGTTTCCACGATCTATAAAGAAGTTATTAAAGTCAACAGCAAAGAGACAATCCAATCATGAAATGGGCAAAAGACATGAAGAGAAATCTCACAGAGGAAGACATTGACATGGCCAACACGCACATGAGAAAATGCTCCGCATCTCTTGCCATCAGGGAAATACAAATCAAAACCACAATGAAATACCACCTCACACCAGTGAGAATGGGGAAAATTAACAAGGCAGGTAGCCACAAATGTTGGAGAGGATGCGGAGAAAAGGGAACCCTCTTACACTGTTGGTGGGAATGTGAACTGGTGCAGCCACTCTGGAAAACTGTGTGGAGGCTCCTCAAAGAGTTAGAAATAGACCTGCCCTACAACCCAGCAATTGCACTGTTGGGGATTTACCCCAAAGATACAGATGCAATGAAACGCCAGGACACCTGCACCCCGATGTTTCTAGCAGCAATGTCCACAATAGCCAAACTGTGGAAGGAGCCTCGGTGTCCATCGAAAGATGAATGGATAAAGAAGATGCGGTCTATGTATACTATGGAATATTACTCAGCCATTAGAAATGACAAATACCCACCATTTGCTTCAACGTGGATGGAACTGGAGGGTATTATGCTGAGTGAAATAAGTCAATCAGAGAAGGACAAACATTATATGTTCTCATTCATTTGGGGAATATAAATAATAGTGAAACGGAATAGAAGGGATGGGAGAATAGATGGGTAGGAAATATCAGAAAGGGAGACAGAACATAAAGACTCCTAACTCTGGGAAACGAACTAGGGGTGGCGTAAACGGAGGAGGGCGGGGGGTGGGTGTGTTCGGGTGATGAGCACTGAGGGGGGCACTTGACGGGATGAGCACTGAGTGTTATTCTGTATGTTGGCAAATTGAACACCAATAAAAATAATTTTTATTAAAAAAAAAGAAAAAAAGTAGTGCACATGGGGAATGCCTGAGTGGTTCAGTAGTTAAGCATCTGCCTTCGGCTTGGGGCATGATCCTGGGGTACTGGGATCGAGTCCCAGATCGGGCTCCCTGCATGGAGCCTGCTTCTCCCTCTGCCTATGTCTCTGCCTCTCTCTCTGTGTCTCTCATGAATAAATAAAATCTTTTAAAAAAGATATTGCACTTGGGACTTAAAATTTTAGTAAGTATTTGGCACAGAAGAAGCACTTAAGCTGTTAGGATTTTGTTGTTGCTGTTTTCATATTGAAAAAATAACAGTCTGGGATACTGAAAACAAGATGATAAGGGAAAGGAAATGGCCTAATTCTTTCTCTAGATCCACCAAGTGCCCAGTGTTATGGCCTTTATAGGCATCTGTGTTCACTGGATATTTGTTTCAAGGGTCAGCTTATGGCTAGAGAATACACTAGTTAGGTATCACTCTGGCATGGGAATCAAGAATCCGTGGTTTTAGTGTCATATTTGTCACTCTTTGTTGAATGACTGTTACCAAATTACAGCCTTGTCTGGGTTTCATTAGCCTCAGCCATAAAATTGGAGTGAAGACACATTGGTTATTGATTCATTATCTCATTTACTTATTATAGCATATCTCACAACTGACAACCACACCCTAGGTGAGAATATTTAGACAATGAGAATAACTTGGACAGGTTAGTGAAATGCTGAAATTCATATTTCCTTGATAGACTGGTAAATGTAAGGAATGGTCTGGAAGGAAAGAAAAGGGGAAGAAGAACATTTTAGAACACTGATGTGGTAGTCCAGGCAGGTAATTATGAAGACATGACCTAGGTCAAAGACAGGGCCACAAAAAAAGCCTACTAGCAACTATGTAAGCCCTTTGAATTATGACAGCATGAAGCCATGTAGCTGATTCCCCTAAAAGATAGTCGATCTCACTGTGTATATCTCCATATACCACTGTCACTTTGCACCGCTCATAAATGTTGTCGGTGGTAAGATACACACAGGGAAATCTTGTCTCAGAAGTGTGAAAAGCATGGAGTACTTCAGCTTGTGGCCAGTTGTAATCTTGGCTTCTCCTCAGAGGAATTCAAAAAGTACCATAATTCAAACAAACTTTTTGAGGAAGGCCAATGTCTGTCAGGTTGGGGGGGGGGTCAGTGGAAATCATGATGAGGAACATTTTAAATGTTGTTACTGTAGATTTCCATGCTAATAAACACCTAGACACACTTGTCACCAGCACATGGTGACAATTGTACTCTTCTTCAGGGATATATGAGCGTATTTTAATATTTATTATTAAGAATTTAAACATTTCATGATTATTAAAAGAATACATTTTCATTGTGGAAATTTTATAAGGCACAGAATACTAAACATTTATTTTTTTTTTAGATTTTATTTATTTATTCATGAGAGACACAGAGAGAGAGGCAGAGACACGGAGGGAGAAACAGGCTCCATGCAGGAAGCCTGAGGTGGGACTCGATCCCATGTCTCCAGGATCACAACCCTGGGCTGAAGGCAGCGCTAAACTGCTGAGCCATCCGGGCTGCCCCGAATACTAAACATTTATAACAAACATTTATTGAGTGCTAATACAACGTGCAAGGCTCCATGCTATGCACATTGCGTACATTACTTAGTTTAACATCATAATAGCTGTGTGAGGTAAATATTTTCCAAATTTAGGTGAGACAACTGAGATTCAAGTGACTTACTCAAGGTCTCACAGCTAATAAGTGGTGGATAGGGGATTTTAGGTGGATTCTCTCTGAATCTAAATTTTGCATAAATTTTTAACCTTTTTTAGTTTTGAAAATATTTCTTCAGCTTTTTGGGATGTAATTGCCAAGTAAAAGTTGTGTACAATTACACTGTACAACATAACATTCAGATATATGTATACATAATGAAATGATTACCACAATCAACCTAATTATCAAAATTTCAAGTACATGATACTATACTAACTATAGTCAACATGCTATGCATGAAATCTCCAGAATTTATTCACCCTGCAAAACTGAAACTTTGTATCCTTTGACCAACATCTCACCCTATCCCCCAGCCTCCAGAAACCACTTTCTACTGTTTCTATCAGTTCAACTTTCTTATTTTTATTTTTTAATCTTTATTTATTTATTATTATTGCTTTTTTTTATATTCAAGTTTTTATTTAAATTCCACTCACCTCACTTCCAACAATCCTCAGTTTGTTCTCTATAGTTAGGAGTCAGCTTCTTGGTTTCCTTTTTTTCCTATGTTGTTTCTCAAATTCCACATATGAGTGAAATAATTTAGTATTTATCTTTCTCTGACTTATTTCACTTAGTATAATACTCTCAGCTCCATCTACCTCATTGCAGATGGCAAGATTTCATTCTTATGGCCATTCTTATGGATATATATATATATATATAATAAGTGTATATTATATACAAATTATATCAAATTATATCCATTCTTATGGATATATATGTGTATATTATATACAAATATATACCGCCTCTTCTTTATCCATTTTTGTCAGTCAATGGACAATTGAGCTCTTTCTATAATTTGGCTATTATAGATACTGCTGCGTGGAGGGACCTGGAGGGTATTATGCTGAGTGAAATAAGTCAATCGGAGAAGGACAAACATTATATGGTCTCATTCATTTGGGGAATATAAAAATTAGTGAAAGGGAATAAAGGGAAAGGAGAGAAAATGAGTGAAAATATCAGTGAGGGTGACAAAACATGAGAGACACCTAACTCTGGAAAATGAACAAGGGGTAGTGGAAAGGGAGGTGGGTGGGGGGTTGGGGTGACTGGGTGATGAGCACTGAGGGGGGCACTTGTCAGGATGGGCACTGGGTCTTATGCTGTATGTTGGCAAATTGAACTCCAATAAAAAATTTTAAAATATATACTGCTGCTACAAACATTGGCATGCATGTTTCACTGTGAATTACTATTTTTGCATCCTTTGAGTAAATGCCTGGTAGTGCAATTGCTAGATCTTAGAGTAGTTTTAATTTTAACTTTTTGAGTAAACTCTGTACTCTTTTCCAGAGTGGCTGCACCACTTTGCATTCCCAGTACAAGAGTGTTGTACCCCTTTCTCTGCATCCACGCCAACAGCTGTTGTTCCCTGTGTTGTTAATTTTAGCCGTTCTGACAGGTGTGAGGTGATATCTCATTGTAGTTTTGATTTATATTTCCCTGATGATGAGTAATATTGAGCATCTTTTTGCGTGTATGTTAGCCATCTGGATGTCTTTTGTGGAAAAAATATCTATTCATGTCTTCCACCCATTGCTTAACTGGACATTTGGTTACTTGGGTGTTGTGTTTTTTAAGTTCTTTATAGATTTTGGATACTAACCCTTTAACATATATATCATTTGTAAATATTTTATTCCATTCTGAAGGTTGTCTTTTAGTTTTGTGGATTGTTTCCTTCGCTGTGCAGAAGCTTTTATCTTGATGACGTCCTAATAGTTTATTTTTGCTTTTGTTTCCCTTGCCTCAGGAGACATCTCTAGTAAGAAGTTGCTACAACTGATGTCAAAGAGGATACTGACTGTGTTAATCTAAAAGATTTTTATGATTTGCTGATTTAGGTCTTTCATATATTTTTAATGTATTTCTGTTTATGGTCTAGTCATTCTTTTGTATGTTGCTATCCAGTTTTCCTAATGCTATTTGTTGAAGAGATTGTCTTTTTTCCATTGGATATTCTTTCCTGCTCTATCAAAGATTAGTTGACCATGAAATTATGAGTTCATATTTGGGTTCTCTATTCTCTTCTATGGATCTACGTGTCTATTTTTGCTACCATATTCTCTTGATCATTATAGTTTTGTAATATAACTTGAAGTCTGGAATTGTGATGCCTCCAGCATTGTTTTTCTTTTACAAAATGACTTTGGCTATTCATGGTCTATTTGTAGTTCCATACAAATTTTAGGATTGTTTGTTCTAGCTCTGTGAAAAATGTTGTTGAGATTCTGGTATAGATTATATCAATTATATAGATTGTTTTGGGTAATATAGACAGTTTAACAATATTTGTTATTCTGATCTATAAGCATGGAATGTCTTTCCATTTCTTTGTGTCATCTTCGATTACTTTCCTCAATGTTTTATAGTTTTCACAGTATAAGTCTTTCACCTCTTTGGTTAGGTTTACCCCTACATATCTTATTGTTTTCGTTGTGACTGCAAATAGGAATGATTTTTTCATTTCTCTTTCCCCTGCTTCATTATTGTTGTATAGAAAAGCAACAGATTGCGGCTTGTTCATTATGTATCATGCTATTTTACTGAATTCTTGTATCAGTTCTAGCAATTTTTGGTGGAGTCTTTCAGGTTTTCTACATAGAGTATCATGTCACCTGAAAATACTGAAAGTTTTACTTCTTTGTTACTAATTCAGATGCCTTTTTGTTACTCTTTATTATCTGATTGCTGACACTAGGACTTCCACTATTATGTTAAATAACAGTGGTGAGAGTTCACATCCTTCTCTTGTTCCCGACAATAGAAGATGAACTCTCAGGTTGTTCCCATTGAGGATGATATTAACTGTGCGTTTTTCATATATGGCATTTATTATGTTGAGGTATGTTCTCTCTAAACCTACTTTTTGAGAATTCTTTTCATAAATAGATGTTGTACTTTGTTAAATGCCTTTCCTGTATCTAGTGAAAGGACCATATGGTTCTTATCCTTTCTATACTTAGTGTAGTAAAAAAATATATTCAAACAAACAAATGTCCCGGTCCATACGGCTTCAGAGGTGAATTCTACCAAATATCTGAAGAGGAGTTAATATCTATTCTCACACTATTCCAGAAATTAGAATAAGAAGGAAAAATTTCAATTTCATTCTATGAGCCCTGCATTACCCTGATACCAAAACCTGATAAAGACCCCACTACAAGCCAATATCCCTGATTAACATGGATGCAAAAACTCACAATAAAATACTAGTAAATAAAATCTAACAGTACGTTAAAAGAATTATTCATTATGATCAAGTGGGGTATATTCCCAGCCTGCAAGGGTGGTTCAATATATGCAAATCAATCTATGTGATGTATCACATTAAAGTCTTTTTTTTATATAGTTCCAATAGTGAAGTTTTTTAATGGATCACTCATTAGAGTAATTTCACTCACATCCTTTTTTTTAAAAAGATTTTATTTATTTATTCATGAGAGACACAGAAAGAGAGAGGCACAGACATAGGCAGAGGGAGAAGCAGGCTCCATGCAGGGAGCCTGATGTGGGACTCGATCCTGGTACTCCAGGATCATGCCCCAAGCCGAAGGCAGATGCTTAACTGCAGAGCCAACCAGGTATCCCAACCTAGATCATATTTTTTAATTGAGACAGATTTTCAGTCTGGCAGGTTAATGTTTCCAGACGTTCCAAACTACTTTTTTTCCCCAACATTTTTCACAGACCCTTCTAAGTTAGTATTTACATATAACCTACTTTGTTTAGCTATTGTAGTGTATTCCATAGGAAGGATATACTGTGACTCTTTTTTCATTCAGATTGCTCTTTTCCTCCTCCAACTTCCATTTCTCCCTTTCCCCCTTCCCCCCCTTTTTCTTTCTCTTTCTTTTTTTTTTTAGTTTTTATTTATTTATTTATTATTTATTTATTTATTATTTATTCATGAGAGACACAGAGAGAGAGTGGCTGAGACACAGTCAGAGGGAAAAGCAGGCTCCCTGCAGGGAGCCCGATGCAGGACTCGATTCTGGGACTCTGGGATTACACCTTGAGCCAAAGGCAGATGATCAACTGCCGAGCCACCCGGGCATCCACCTCTCCCTTTCTTTATTGCTTCTCACTTATCTCTTTATTTTTCCCTCTTAAAAATAATGCTAGATTAAGCATTAATTTGTACATCTGTTTATCTAGTGGTAAAGATAAATTTCTCTAGATATGAACATTTTAAATTTAAGTAAATACCATAAACTTACTTTGCAAAAAAAGCTGTGCTTTTACAAATGAACTACAGAGGTATTGATTTCTAACACCCTTAATAATAGAGGATGATTTTAAATTTTTATTTATTTATTTATTTATGATAGTCACACAGAGAGAGAGAGAGGCAGAGACATAGGCAGAGGGAGAAACGGGCTCCATGCACCGGGAGCCCAACGTGGGATTCGATCCCGGGTCTCCAGGATCGCGCCCTGGGCCAAAGGCAGGCACTAAACCGCTGCGCCACCCAGGGATCCCTAGAGGATGATTTTAGATTATTTTTAATTTTGCCAACTGAATAGTGATGCTTTAATCTACTTGAAGCAAAACACTTTTTTCATACATATTGGTCATTTGCATTTTTTCTTTTTCTTTTTTTAATCTCTATTATTTTATTATTTTATTATTTTATTTATTTTTTATTGGTGCTCAATTTGCCAACATATAGAATAACACCAGTGCTCATCCCATTAAGACCCCCCCTCAGGGCCCATTACCCAGTCACCGGCACCACCCGCCCACCTCCCTTTCTACCACCCCTTGTTCGTTTCCCAGAGTTAGGAGTTTCTCATGTTCTGTCTCCCTTTCTAATATTTCCCACTCACTTTTCTCCTTTCCCCTTTATTCCCTTTCACTATTTTTTATATTCCCGAAATGAATCAGACCATATAATGTTTGTCCTTCTCCGATTGGCTTATTTCACTCAGCCTAATACCCTCTAGTTCCATCCATGTGAAAGCAAATGGTGGGTATTTATCAATTCTAATGGCTGAGTAATATTCCATTGTATACATATACCATATCTTGTTTATCCACTCATCTTTCGGTGGACATCAAGGCTCCTTCCACAGTTTGGCTATTATGGACATTGCTGCTATAAACATCAGGGTGCAGATGTCCCGGCGTTTCATTACATCTGTATCTTTGGAGTAAATCCCCAGCAGTGCAATTGCTGGGTCATAGGGCAGATCTATTTTTAACTCTTTGAGGAACCTCCACACAGTTTTCCAGAGTGGCTGCACCAGTTTACATTCCCACCAACAGAGCAAGAGGGTTCCCATTTCTCTAGATCCTCTCCAACATTTGTTGTTTCCTGTCTTGTTAATTTTCCCCATTCTCACTGGTGTGAGATGGTATCTCTTGTGGTTTGGATTTGTATTTCCCTGATGGCAAGTGATGTGGAGCATTTTCTCATGTGCTTGTTGACCTCTTTCTCATGTGCTTGTTGATAGTTCACTCATCAAACAGTCAGCAGGAAGTTTCACTTTCCTTTAAAATTATTTGTTTCTCAAATATTTTAAAAAGAAAAAAAAAACACAGTAAGAAGGGGCACCTAGAATGCTCAGTGGTTGAGCATCTGCCTTTGGCTCAAGTCATGATCCCAGGGTCCTGGGATGGAGTCCTGCATCAGGCTCCCTGCAGGTATCCTGCTTCTCTTTCTGCCTATGTCTCTGCCTCTCTCTGTCTCTCATGAATAAATAAATAAAAATCTTAAAAAAAAATTATGAAGACTGGAAGTTTTTTCTTTGGGATACCTGGGTAGCTCAGTTGGTTAAGCATCTGACTCCTGATTTTGACTCAGATCATGATCCAAAGGTCATGAAATCAAACCCTATGTCAGGCTCAATGCTCAGTGGGGAGTCAGCTTGAGGTTCTCTCACTCTGCCCCTCCCCCATCCACGCTCTGTCTCTCTCACTCTCTAAAAAATAAATAAATATTTAAAAAAGAGAAGGTGTGAGATCCCTGGGTGGTTCAGCGACTTGGCAGCTGCCTTCAGCCAAGGGCATGATCCTGGAGTCCCGGGATCAAGTCCCACATCAAGCTCCCTGCCTGGAACCTGTTTCTCCCACTGCCTGTATCTCTGCCTCCCTCTCTGTGTCTCTCATGAATAAATAATAAAATAAAATATTTTTAAAAAAGATAAGGTGGCCTACACACACAAACACACACACACCAGAATATATTACTCAGCCTTAAAAAAAGAACTCTTGCCATTTACAAGGACATGGATGGAGTTATACAGTATTTTCCAAGTGAAATAAGCCAGCAAGTGAATGACAAATACCATTAGATTTCACTCATATGTGGAATTAAAGAAACAAAACTAATGAACATAGGAAGGAAAAAAAATGTAAAGGCAAACCAAGAAGAAACTCTTAACTATAGAGAACACAATGAGGGTTACTGTTGGGGAGATGAGTGGGGTGCCCACCACAAGTACCTTCCTTAATACCTATCAATTATTTAACCTGAGTGTTATATGTAAGTGATGAATCACTAAATTCTAAACCTGAATTAATATTACTTTGTATGTTAGCTAACTAGTATTTAAATAAAAAAATTTTTAAGGCATATCATATGCTATATGGCCTGAAACTGCAGCTCTAGGGCCTAGCTGCATTAATATGCTTCCTTTGCTACTTCCTCTCTGTGAACCTGAAGGCAATCTACTTAACTTCCCTGGGCTTCAATTTCCTCCTATATAAAATGGGAATAATAATGATAATAAACATAATCATAAAAATACTTTCCCACTATAGAATGCATGAGAAAGTAAATGGATTAATATATGTGAAATATGTAGAATGATATCTAGCATAGAATTATCCTTCCTTCAATGTTAGTTATTTATTATAAGTAGTTATAATAAAATTAGTTATTATTTGAAAAACATTGTTTTTTTTTATTGGAGTTAAATTTGCCAACATATAGCATAACACCCAGTGCTCACCCTGTCAACAGCCCCCCTCAGTGCCCCTCACCCAGTCACCCCAAACCCCGCCCACCTCCCTTTCAACTACCCCTTGTTCGTTTCCCAGAATTAGGTGTCTCTCATGATCTGTCTCCCTCTCTGATATTTCACACTCATTTTCTCTCCTTTCCCCTTTATTCCCTTTCACTATTTTTATATTCCCCAAATGAATGAGACCATATAATTTTTGTTCTTCTCTGATTGACTTATTTCACTCAGCATAATACCCTCCAGTTCCTCCATATCGAAGCAAATGGTGAGTATTTGTCATTTCTAATGGCTGAGTAATATTCCATTGTATACATAGACCACATCTTCTTTATCCATTCATCTTTTGATGGAAACAAGGCTCCTTCCAAACTTTGGCTATTGTGGGTATTGCTGCTATAAACAATGGGGGGCAGGGGTTCTGTGTTTCACTGCATCTGTCTCTTTGGAGTAAATCCCCAGCAGTGCAATTGCTGGGTCATAGGGCAGATCTATTTTTAACTCTTTGAGGAACCTCCACACAATTTTCCAGAGAGGCTGTACCAGTTCACATTCCCCTCAAAAGGGCAAGAGGGTTCCCATTTCTCTAGATCCCCTCCAACATTTGTTGTATCCTGTCTTGTTAGTTTTCCCCATCCTCACTGGTGTGAGGTGGTATCTCATTGTGGTTTTGATTTGTATTTCCCTGATGGCAAGTGATGCGGAGCATTCTCTCACGTGCTTCTTGGCCATATTTATGTCTTCCTCTGTGAAATTTCTGTTCATGTCTTTTGCTCATTTCATGATTGGATTCTGTGTTTCTTTGCTGTTGAGTATAATAAGGTCTTTATAGAGCTTTGATACTAGTCCTTTATCTGATACGTCATTTGCAAATATCTTATCTCATTCTGTAGGTTGTCTTTTAGTTTTGTTCACTGTTTCTTTTGATGTGCAGAAGCTCTTTGGGTTTTCTATGAAGAGTATCATGTCATCTGCGAAGAAGGAGAGTTTGACTTCTTCTTTGCCAATTTGAATACATTTTATTTCTTTTTGTTGTCTGATTGCTGAGGCTAGGACTTCTACTACTATGTTGAATAGCAGTGGTGAGAGTGGACATCCCTGTCTTGTTCCTGATCTTAGGGGAAAGGCTCCCAGTGTTTCCCCATTGAGAATGATATTTGATGTGGGTTTTTCGTAGATGGCTTTTAAGATGCTGAGGAATGTTCCCTCTATCTCTACACTGAAGAGTTTTGATCAGGAATGCTGTCTTTGTCAAATGCTTTCTCTGCATCTATGGAGAGGATCATATGGTTCTTGTCTTTTCTCTTGTTGATATGATCTATCACATTGATTGTTTTATGAGTGCTGAACCAGCCTTGCATCCCGGAGATAAGTAAGTCCCACTTGGTCATGTGAATAATCTTCTTAATGTATAGTTGGATCCTCTTGGCTAGTATCTAGTTGAGAATTTTTGCATCTGTGCTCATCAGGGATATTGGTCTATAATTCTCCTTTTTGGTGGGGTATATGGTTGTGGAATTAAGGTGATGCTGGTCTCATAGAAGGAGTCTGGAAGTATTCCATCTCTTTCTATATTTCTGAACAGCTTTAGTAGAATAGGTATGGTTTCTTCTTTAAACGTTTGATAGAATTCCCCTGGGAAGCCATCTGGCCCTGGACTTTTGTGTCTTGGGAGGTTTTGGATGACTGCTTCAATTTCCTCACTGGTTATTGGCCTTTTGAGGTTTTCTATTTCTTCCTGTTCCAGTTTTGGTAGTTTGTGGTTTTCCAGAAATGTGTCCATTTCTTCTAGATTGCCTAATTTATTGGCATATACCTGCTCATAATATGTTTTTAAATCGTTTGTATTTCCTTGATGTTGGTAGTGATCTCTCCTTTCTCATTCATGATTTTTTTAATTTGAGTCTTCTCTCTCTTCTTTTAATAAGGCTGGCTAATGGTTTATCTATCTTATTAATTCTTTCAAAGAACCAACTCCTGGTTTTGATTATCTCTCCACAGTCCTTCTGTTCTCTATTTCATTGAGTTCTGTTCGAATCTTTATTAACTCTCTTCTTCTGCTGGGTGTAGGATCTATTTGCTGTTCTTTCTCCAGTTCCTTTAGGTGCAAGGTTAGCTTTTGTATTTGAGTTCCTTCCAGTTTTTTGATAGATGCTTGTATTGCTATGTATTTCCCCCTGAGGACTGCTTTTGCTGTATCCCAAAGATTTTAAACTGTTGTATCTTCCTTCTCATTAGTTTCCATGAATCTTTTTAATTCTTCTCTCATTTCCTGGTTTACCCTTTCATCTTTTAGCAGGATGGTCTATATCCTTCACGTGTTTGGATTTCTTCCAAATTTCTTCTTGTGATTGAGTTGTAGTTTCATTATGGTCTGAGAATATGCAGGAGACAATCCCAATCTTTTGGTATCATTTAAGACCTGATTTATGACCCAGTATATGGTCTATTCTGGAGAAAGTTCCATATGCACCTTGAGAAGAATGTGTATTCAGTTGCATTTGGACGTAAAGTTCTGTAAATATCTGTGAAATCCATCTGGTACAATGTATCATTTAAGACTTTTGTTTCTTTGGAGATGTTGTGCTTAGAAGATCTGTCAATTACAGAAAGTGCCGTGTTCAAGTCTCCCAGTGTAAGTGTATTATTATCTATGTCTTTATTTTGGTTATTAATTGATTGATATACTTGGCAGCTCTCACATTCGGGGCATAAATATTCATGATTGTTAAGTCCTCTTGTTGGGTAGATCCTTTAAGTATGATATAGTGTCCCTCTTCATCTCTTGTTACAGTCTTTGGGATAAACTTTAATTTATCTGATATGAGGATGGCTACCCCTGCTTTCTTTTGAGGACCATTTGAATGGTAAATGGTTTTCCAAACTTTTATTTTCAGGCTGTTTGTGTCCTTATGTCTAAAATGAGTCTCTTATGGACAGCAAATAGATGGCTCTTCCTTTTTTATCCAGTCTGAAACCCTGAACCTTTTGATGGGATCATTAAGGCCATTCATGTTCAGAGTTACTACTGAAAGATATGAATTTAGTGTCATCATAATACCTATTCAGTCCCTGTTTTTGTGGATTGTTTCCTTGGACTTCCTCTTTCTTTTACAGGGTCCCCCTTAATGTTTCTTGTTGACCTGGTTTGGTGGTCACATATTCTTTCAGTTTCTACCTATCTCAGAAGCTCTTTATCTCTCCTATTCTGAATGAGGGCCTTGCTGGATAAATTATTCTTGTCTGCGTGCTCTTGTCATTTAGGACCCTGAATATATCCTGCCAACCCTGTTTGGCCTACAGGTCTCTGTGGAGAGGTTTGCTGTTAACCTAATACTTCTCCCAATAAATGTTAAGGATTTTTTGTCTCTTGCTGCATTAAGGATCTTCTCTTTTTCTTTGGAATTTGCAAGTTTCACTATTACATGTCGAGGTGTTGAACAATTTTTATTGATTTTAGTGGGGGAATCTCTATCTCTTTGATCTTAATGCCTGTTTCCCTTCCCCAAGTTAGGGAAGTTTTCAGCTATGATTTGTTCAAATACACTTTCTGGTCCTCTGTCCCTTTCGGCACCCTTGGGACCCCCATTTAAATGTAGATTTTTCCTTCTGAGGCTTTCATTTATTTCCCTTAACCTTTCCTCATGATCTTTTGTTTTTCTCTTTTTTCCTCAGCTTCCTTCCTTGCCATCAGCTTGTCTTCTATGTCACTCACTCGTTTTTCTCCCTCATTAACCCTCGTCATTAGGACCTCCAGTTTGGATTGCATTTCATTTAATTGATTTTTATTTTTCGTCTGATTAGATCTAAATTCTGCAGTCATGAAGTCTCTTGATTCCTTTACGCTTTTTTCCAGAGCCACCAGTAGCTTTTTAATTGTGCTTCTTAATTGGCTTTCTGACATTTAATAGTAATCCAAATTCTGTAACTCTGTGGGAGAGAGTACTGTTTCTGATTCTTTCCTTTTTGGTGTGTTCTTCCTTCTAGTCATTTTGTTCAGTGCAGACTGGTTAAAAACAAGTTGTACTGGAAAAAGGAAGGAAAAAGGGGAAAAAGGGGGGGAAACAAACCAAAAACAAAAAGGAAGGAGGGGTATTCTCTGGTTCTATATACTATAAATCTCATGTTCATCCTCATTTAAGTTAGGGATCCCCGAGAGCTTTCCAGCACTGCTTTGTTAAGAACTTGCTCTTCACCTGTGCTTCCATCTGGTCTTCTGCGGGAGGGGCCTGCTGTGCTGATTCTCAAGTGTGTGCACCTGGGGGAGCTTCCCGCCCCCTGCCAGATGCACGGCTCAGTGGGAGCTGTTTTTCCCGTGAGCCCCCTGCTCCCTGGTGGCCCCACTCAGTCCCAGGCACAGGGTGACACAAGGAGGAACAACCACAGTGGCTGGAGCCCACTCTCCAGTCCTGGCGTCAGCTTCAGCAGTAACTACTGCAGTCTCCCAGTCTGCAGGGGCCTGGATGCTCTGGGGGCTGGGGGGCCCTGGTCTGCATAGTTTGGGGCCACCTGGTAGCAGGAGTGTCCTCGCCGTCTTGTGTCCCCCTGGCCTCTGCCTGTCCCAAGGGGAGCACCTCATCCTGGGCTGTGTCCCCTGGCGCCTTGGGCTCTGGGGCCTGCACCACTGGAATGGTGCTCTTGGGGCCACACAGCCACCTCCACATGGAGCCGCCGCCTGAGCCTGCTCCTGGGGCTGTGCAGCGCTCTATGCTCAGCTGCTGCCTGAGCCTCTGCCTGGGCTACTCCCGTGGACCCGCCAGGTGCACACTCCAGCCCTTTAAGGAGCTCAGCCCGCTATGTGTGGCGTGTCCTCCCCCGGGGCACACTTCCTCTTTTAGTGACCCTGGGAACCTTGGGGCTCCACTGCCCTTCCTGGGATCCTGCCCGAGTTCCCTGAATGCATCTTTCCATCTGTGAAGATTGTTAAAGTTCCTGCTTCTCTGGGACTGGGCTTTCCTGTCCTGGAGGCTCTGGCCACCCGGCCTTAGCTGGGTTCCTCACAGGGGACCCTCCCCCACTGGATGCTTTTTTATTATTTTTTTTTCCGTCTTCCTACCTTCATGGAAGTGCGAACTCTTTTCACTGTAGCATTCCAGCTGTTCTCTCTTTAAATCTCAGGATGAATTTGTAGGTTTTCAGGATGATTTGAAAGTTATCTAGGTAAGTTTGTGGGAACAGGTGACTTGGGGGGCAGCCCTGGTGGCTCAGCGGTTTAGTGCCTCCTTCAGCTCAGGGCGTGATCCTGGAGACCCGGGATCGAGTCCCGCATTGGGCTCCCTTCATGGAGCTTCTGCTTCATGCTTCTTCCTCTATCTTTGTCTCTGCCTCTCTCTGTCTCTGTCTCTGTCTCTCATGAATAAATAAATAAAATCTTTAAAAAAAAAAACAGGTGACTTGGGGACCCTACTCTTCCGCCATCTTGCCCCCGTTTTATTTTTTATAATTTGTTACATTTGAGAATATAAGGTGCATGATGGATAGATAGATTGAAAGATATAGAAATCTGAAATATAGATATTAGAATTGAGGTAATTCTAGCCTGTCTAGTTTAACCAATGCTGGAGTTAGAGTGCATGAGAATGGAAAGGTAAGGTTGAGTGCAGATCACTAAGGTCACTATATTTATGCCACATAAAAAGTGTTTATATTTTACTCTATAGGACTGGGGAGCCATGGATTGATCTTAAGTAGAAGAGTGACATAATCAGATTTGTGTCCTTCGGCTACTCTGACTCCAGTGTGGAATATGGGCTGGTGGGGGGAGAGACTGAAGACAGGTGACCAAGTAGGAAGCTATTGAAGAGATCCTGGATAGAAATTATAATACCCAACCTCAGGCATTGGTAAAGTATCAATGAGGGGATGGGCTTATGAGGAAATAACACTCCATAAGACTTGCTTGTTTTTAAAGATTGATTTATTGATTTCTATCTTTCTTTCTTTCTGAGGGGACAGAGAGAGAGGGAGGGAGAGTACCAAGCAGACTCCCAATGTGGATGGGGTGGTACTTGATCTCAGGACCCTAAGATCACATCCTGAGTGAAACCAAGAGCCAGATGCTTAACAAACTTCACCACCCAGAAGCCCCCAGAAGACTTTTTTTTTATTTTTTTATTTTTTTAATAATAAAATTATTTTTTATTGGTGTTCAATTTGCCAACATATAGACTTGGTTTTTTTAAAATACTTTATGTATTTACTCTTAAGAGACACGGAGAGGGAGGCAGAGACATAGACAGAGGGAGAAGCAGGCTCCGTATGGAACTTGATGTAGGACTCTATCCCAGGACCCTGGATCACATGCTGAGACACAAGCAGACATGCAATCACTGAGCCACCAGGAGTCCCACAAGACTTTGTTTTTGATTGGGCATAAATAGTATTGGAGAAGTGTGAAAGAAAAGTGGAGGAACTCAGATCTAGAAATCTCTTAACTCTTCCAATGCTCTTAATCATTTATCTAAGCCATTTACTTTTCCCTGCTGCTGCCATTTGCTTGCACTAGACCTCTTCCATGGCACAGGGGCTTGTTCTTTCAGTGTAATATCCTATATATTCTATTTGTCTCTATTATTATATCAAGGGGCTCTAAGTTGGAAGGGCAATTTCCCTCTTTTCTCTATACCCAGAGATACTCATTTATAGAAATGTTCCTGGAAGTTGGCTGTCCCTTTCTCAGGAGCCTCCATGGCCCTTGTGTGGCCTGGGCCCAGGCTCAAGGATTGAGGAAGGTGCCTAGAGCTCTCTGATGACTAATGTTTGCAGTTCTCTGGGATTCACTTCTTGTCCTCATGGGAAATCTCTGCAAATACTGTGTGATCCCAGCCATCCTGGGGGCTTTACCCAAAGAATGATCTTGGCTGAGCCTCTTCACCTTCCATTTCTAAACTTTGTATATTTCAAGGGAAATCTGATCTGGACTGTTCTGATTCATTTATACTTAAATCATCCAAAAACTGTTGTAAGAGTGGATTCAGCTCCAAAAATGCCTTATAAGCTTTGGTTATAAAACTTCCTAAGATTTTGTGGGCTAGAATTCTTGTATTCCCTTTCTCTTTGAAACAATATGTTGTGATTTTGCCAAGAGTAAATGGATTTTCAACCTCAAAGAGATTGTGTTTTGTTCAAGAGTCGGAAATCATGAAACTCAAAGGTTCAAAAATACATCCTTCAGGAACTGGCAATAATGAACCCCAGGAGAATGAAATAAATGACAAATCTAAGAGTATCTGGATAAAGGGATGACAAGGGGCATGCATTCTTTCTTTTTGGCTCAGTGCTCAAAAGCCTCAGAATTTTTGTCCTGTAACTGGGGAAAGGGGCCATGAGACAGCACATTCCTACAAGGCACAAGCAAAATAAGGTAAAAACAAACAAACAAAAACTATAATTTTTAACAAGTGCCTGCCAGTTTGTGGTTATTTTTGCAGTTTTTCCACTCATTTAATCCTCAACATCCCTGTTGAAACGGGGCAACAGAATGAGGTTCAGAGGAAGTGAAGTGACATATCCAAGGCCATAGAACTTATCTACAGCCAAATTATGAATTTTCTTTAATTGATTTCAGACTAAAATAGACTGAGGAGAAGTAAGATGTAGACACTTACTGTGAGGAGCTGATGGTCAAGAAGGCAACTATGACAAGGTGTCTATCACACTAAAATTTCCTAAACAAAATGGGGTATATGAAGTAGAAATTCCAACAATGTGCATATTCTCTTGATTTTAAATTTACTTAAAAATTGCTTTCTACTCCCTTGTTCTTATTTCTTGAAATTTGTATTGACTCCCTCAGCCAAAGATAATGTCAGGTACAAAATAAGCATTTGGACAGTGGATGAATAAGTTAATGAATAAATGCATAGAAACACAGGTGATAGGTCACAGTGACTGACTTTTTCTCGAACAGTGTTTTTTTCAAACTTCCCTTGTGATAAAAATTACTTGGAACACTAGTTAAATATATAGACTACCATACCTCTTCTATGAAAATTCTGATTTAGTAGTTCTGGATTGGGACTCAGGAAAGTGAATTTTGACAATTTCCCCAGATGATTCTTGTTATCAGAGAAGTTGGGGAAACACTGGTCTAAAAAAGCCCCTGCTTCTATTTTACTTAACTAGTTCAGTTTTTCCTGTGTCCAACTCAGGGAAGATTGAGATACAGGCTCAGAGGAGGCTACAAGTTTAAAACTGATATGATGTCTCCTATTATTCATGGTTTCTCACTATTAACCAAGAACTTTTACATCAATGTCAGAGACTATTGGTACTCATGAATATCCATGTTTTTATCTTTTTTCCTGGGCATAAGTTTCCCAACTTCCCTTGCCCTTGGGTTCAGCCATATGACTGTATTTGACCAATACAACATAAGAAGTAATGCATATCATTTTGAAGTTTAACCATAACAAACTTCCCTGTGCAATCTTCTCCCACTTTTCCTTTCCAGCATATGAATGAGGAATACTTCAAGTACCAAAGGAGTGTACAGCTACAAGATGGAATGAGTCTGGACCCCTTGATGACTATGTAGAGCAAAGTCACCATCAATTAGATTGTAAAATAAATGGGAAAAAATATTGTTAAGTAACACATTTTTTTAAGGTTTTTGTAGTTTCTTATTAGAGTAATTTATTTACCTGAACTAATACGACATCCATCACTTCATATGAACATTCATTATCTTAAGTGAGCTTCACTGCAGTCTTGTGACATAGAGACATTCCTATTTCATAGACAAGAAAATTGAGTCTCAGGGAAGAGGCTTTTGCTTACCAAAGATGCTTAGCTAAAAACAATACAATTAGGATTAAAAACAAGTTTACCTGCCATGTGTTTGTGTTTTTAAGGAATGTCATTCAATTCAGAGTTATCCCAAATCAACTGGGAAAAGTGATGAAAATAAGAAAAACTATTGAAATCTTATCCTTTCTTTAGAGCAATGGTCCAGTGAAATCTCCAGCAAGATCTCTTCAATATCTACTGCTAAGAGTTGTCTTTTGCTTCATTGAAACTCCATGGGAAATATGTGCATACATATATTTTTTTTGTTCGTGCATATCTTAAAGCATACTTATATTCTTTCTCCAAATTTTTATTTAAATTCTAGTTAAACATACAGTGTAATATTAATTTGAGGTGTACACTTTAGTGATTCATCACTTACATATAGTGTTCATCATAAGTGCATTTTTAAATACCCATTCCCTATTTAACCCATCCCCCTCACCCACCTCAACCCCAGCAACCTCTTAGAGTATGTTTGATATTTCCTTTGCTTTACATTTATTTGTATATTCATCTTTTAACCTTTATACTCATTATTCTCCATACTTCACCAGAGTATGAACATCTCAAAGGTTGAAATGTGTCTTACTCATCTTTCTGTGCAACTTCCAGTTCAGCATCAGGTACATTAGTTTTATTTCCAATGTAGATGTAGAGTGTGAATGTGTGAGCATGCACAGGCATGAATATGTTTGTATGTCGGCATGCGTTTGTGTAGATGTGATAATGTATGCATTTTAGAGGTATATAGATCTTGTTGGGGCTGAGTGTGCATCTGTGCAAGTTTTAGAAAACTGTGGAGCTAACTGCATGCATGCATATCTGTGTGTGTATTGGTAAGATGCAAATCTGTACATGTGCTTATGGACAAGGCTTGGAAATTTTTGCCCTGGGCCTTGGTAGGAAAGAGATTTTGTGTTTGCTGAAATAATTCTTCAACAAAATCAAAGGATTTTATGGTTGCTGCTCAGCACTGAAGATACCAAAGGCCAGCTCTAAAGCCATTTCCAAAGTTTCTGTGGGTTCTCTCCCACAGGGAAATGGGTCACAAAACCAGGGATCAACAAAAATGAAGTCAGCAGAGTTCACATTTGAAGCCCTTACTTTCCGTTTCTATGACATTTTCTGTGCCCTCACTGTCTACAGCCAGTTCCTAGGACCTTCAATTGAAGCAGATCTCTTGGCAATAAGGAAGCTCTATGAGAAGTAGAATTGGGCAGACAGAAACCCAATTTTATTATCTAAGGCTAATTTTGTACTTGTATTTTGGATCCTAGCCCTTCCAACCTTACCAAAGATTCCACATATTCACTTTTTACCTATACACCAGTATCCACCTATTTGCTCAAGCCACAATATTATTTTTTTAAATTTTTATTTATTTATGATAGTCACAGAGAGAGAGAGAGAGAGAGAGAGGCAGAGACATAGGCAGAGGGAGAAGCAGGCTTCATGCACTGGGGAGCCCGATGTGGGATTCCATCCCGGGTCTCCAGGATCGCGCCCTGGGCCAAAGGCAGGCGCTAAACCGCTGCGCCACCCAGGGATCCCTCAAGCCACAATATTAAAAGCCATCCTTACTCTCTTTATCTCATCTCATACATCCAGCCCATTATTAAGTCCTGTTAGTTCAACCTCCAAATACAGTTCTCATTATTAAACCCATTTCTCTTTATATTTATCATCATCATAATCATCATCATCATCATCATCATCATCATCATCTCTTCTCTGGAATACTGCAAGGCTTTCTTCCAGGTTTTGTTACTTCCCACTATCCCAACCACATCTATTCTCAATAGAACAGCTGTAATGCAAATGTCACTCTCTCTGTCACTCATATAACTTCAAAAGCATCTCATTGTGTTCAAAATAAAGTCCAAATTTCTATCAAGGCACGTAAAAAACTCTATAATCTTCACCTTGGAAATCAATAAGAAAAAAAGAAAACACGGGGGAGTATCTTCTGTTTCTGTATACCTTAAGTCCCTTGACTTCCCCTGGAACTTGTCTGTCTAGCTGGTCTTCTGGGGGAGGGGCCTGTTGTGCTGATTTTCAGGTGTTAGCACTTGGGGGAGCTCTGCCCCCTGCCTGGTTCAGGGCTCAGTGGGGGTTGTTTATCCTGTGAGGCCCCAGGAGGAACAACCACAGTGGCAGCGGCCAGCTCTAGAGCCCTGGATTCAGCTCCCTCAGTAACTAACTATGGCTCTCCATCTGCAGGGGCCTGGATGCTCCGGGGGCGGGGCCGCTGATCTGCTCAGCTTGGGCAGGAGCGTCCTTGCTGTTCTGGGCCCTCCTGGCCTCTGCCTGTCCCGGAGCGAGGTCGGATCCTGGGCTGTGTCCCCGGCGCCCTGTGCTCCTGGGCCTGCGCTGTTGGATTCGTGCTCCCGGCCGGGCAGCCCCCTCTTCGCGGAGCCGCTGCCCCAGCCCCTCCGAGCTGCTCCCGGGTCCTGCTGTGCGCGCGCTGCAGCCCTTAGGGAGCTCGGTGCACTCTCCTGGGCGCGCAGGTGTCTGTTAGCGTCCCAGGGAGCCTGAGGGTATCCCCGCCCTCCTGCGGTCCTGCTCCAACTCCCTGTGAGCCCCTTTCTGTCCGGGAAGATTGGTGAAGCTCCTGCTTCTCCGGGGCGGGACGGGGCTCTCCTGTCCTGGGGGCACTTGCCCGGCCTTAGCCTGGCTCCTCGCGGGGCCCCTCCCCCTTGGATGCCTTTTGTTTCTTTATTTCTTCCCCGCCCCCCACCGCCCCCGTCTTCTTACCTAGATAGAAACGCGAACTCTTCGCACTGTAGCATTCCAGCTGTTCTCTCTTTAAATCTCAGGCCGAATTCGTAGATTTTCAGTATGATTTGAAGGTTATCTAGGTAATTTGGTGGGGACAGGTGACTTGGGGACCCTACTCTTTCGCCATCTTGCCCCTCCCTAGGATCGGGTATTTTCAATTGATTTTTCCTCAAGTTCACTAATTTCATCCTCCGCCATTTCCACTCTAGTATTGAATTTATCTAGCAAGCTTTTTATTGACATACAGTTTTCAAGTCTACAATTTTCATTTGATTATTGAGCATAAGTGTCACATTATTATTTGTTCTTTCTATCCTATTCCTTTAATGAGATTTTCTATTTTATCAGAGAATTATTATTTTTCTTTTATGATAACTGCTGTAAAAATACTTGGAAAATAATTTTAACATGGGATTTATATTTGTGTTGGCATCTGTTGGTTGTATTTTCTCCTTCAAGTTGTGATTTTTTTTGGTTGTTTTTTTTTTCTCCCACTTTTTTTTTAATTTTTTTTTTAAAATTTATCTACGATAGTCACAGAGAGAGAGAGAGGGAGAGAGAGGCAGAGACACAGGCAGAAGGAGAAGCAGGCTCCATGCACTGGAAGCCCGACGTGGGATTCGATCCTGGGTCTCCAGGATCGCGCCCTGGGCCAAAGGCAGGCGCCAAACCGCTGCGCCACCCAGGGATCCCCTCTCCCAGGTTTTATTTAAATTCCAGCTAGTTAACACATAGTGCAATACTAGTTGCATTTGTAGATTTAGTGATCCATCACTTACATACAATACAGGGTGCTTATCACAAAAACTACCCTCCTTAATACCCATCACTTGTTTAACACATTCCCCATCAATCCACCCATGACCTTTTCTACCTGAAAAGTTCTAGAATAAACCATTGGTTTATTCTCTATAGCTAAGAATCTGTTTCTTGGTTTGCCTTTCTTTTTTTCCTCATGTTCATTTATTTTTTAATCTTATTAATCATATGTTTGTATTATTTTTGTATACTTTATATTGCAGTTCGACTTGCCAACATATAGGTTAACACCCAGTGTTCTTTCCGTCAAGTGTCCTGCTAAGTGCCTGTGACATGATCACCACATCCCCCCACACACCTCCTCTTCCATTACTCCTTTTTCGTTTCCCAGAGTTAGGAGTCCTCTCATGTTTTGTCACCCTCTCTGATTTTTCTCGCTCATTTTCTCTCCTTACTCCTATGATCCCTTTCACTATTTTTTATATTTCCCTTATGAGTGAAACCATATGATAAATGTCTTTTTCCAATTGACTTACTTCACTCAGCATAATACCCTCAGTTCCATTCCTCAGAAAATGGTGGGTATTCATTATTTTTAGTGGCTGAGTAATATTCCATTGTGTATATATATATATATATATATATATATATATATATACCACTTTTTCTTTATCCATGCATCTTTTGATGGACACAGAGGCTTCTTCCACAGTTTGGATATTATGGACATTGCTGCTATAAACATTGGGATGCAGATGTCTCGGCTTTTGACTGCATCTGTATCGGTGGGGTAAATACCCAGTAGTGAAATTCATGGGTCGTAGGGTAGCTCTGTTTTTAACTCTTTGAGAAACCTTCACACAGTTTTCCAGAGTGGCTGTAACAGTTCACATTCCCACCAACAGTGCAAGAGGGTTCCCCTTTCTCCACATCCTCTCCAACATTTGTGGTTTCCTGTCTTGTTAATTTTCACCATTCTCACTGGTGTAAGGTGGTATCTCATGGTGGTTTTGATTTGTATTTCCCTGATGGCAAGTGATGCAGAGCATTTTCTCACGTGCTTGTTGGCATTGTCTATGTCTTCCTCTGTGAAATTTCTGTTCATATCTTTTCCCATTTCATGATTGGATTGTTTGTTTCATTGCTGTTGAGTTTCATAAGTTCTTTATATATCTTGGATACTAGCCCTTTATATGATATGTCATTTGCAAATATCTTCTCCCATTCTGTAGATTGTCTTTCAGTTCTGTTGCCTGATACTTTTGCTGTGCAGAAGCTTTTTATCTTGCTGGAGTCCCAATAGTTCATTTTTGCTTTTGTTTCCCTTGCCTTCATAGATGTATCTTGCAAGAAGTTGCTGTGGCCAAGTTCGAAAAGGGTGTTGCCTGTGTTCTCCTCTAGGATTTTGATGGATTCTTGTCCCACATTTAGATCTTTCATCCATTTTGAGTTTATCTTTATGTATGGTGTAAGAAAATGGTCTAGTTTCATTCTTCTGCACGTGGCTGTCCAATTTTCCTAGTGGCATTTATTGAACAGACTCTTTTTCCGGTGAACAATCTTTCCTCTTTTGTCGAATATTAGTTGACCATAGAGTTGAGGATCTATTTCTAGGTTCTCTATTCTGTTCCATTGGTATGTGTGTCTGTTTATGTGCCAGTACCACACTGTCCTGATGGTCACAGCTTTGTAGTACAACTTGAAATCTGGCATTATGATGCCCCCGGCTCTGGTTTTCTTTTTCAATACTCCCCAGGCTATTCGAGGTCTTTTCTGATTCCACTCAAGTCTTAAGATTCTTTGTTCCAACTCTCTGAAGAAAGTCCATGGGATTTTGATCGGGATTGCATTAAACGTGTAAATTGCCCTGGGTAACATTGACATTTTCACAATATTAATTCTTCGAATCCATGAGCATGGAATATTTTTCCATCACTGTGTGTCTTCCTCAATTTCTTTCAGAAGTGTTCTATAGTTTTGAGGGTATAGATCCTTTACCTTTTTGGTTAGGTTTATTCCTAGGTATCTTATGCTTTTGGGTGCAATTGTAAATGGGATTGATTCCTTAATTTCTGTTTCTTCAGTCTCATTGTTAGTGTATAGAAATGCCACTGACTTCTGGGCATTGATTTTGTATCCTGCCACGCTGCCAAATTGCCGTAGAAATCTTGCGGTGGAGTCTTTTGGGTTTTCTATGTACAGTACCATGTCATCTGTGAAGAGGGAGAGTTTGACTTCTTCTTTGCCAATTTGAATGCCTTTAATGTCTTTTTGTTGCCTGATTGCTGAGGCTAGGACTTCTAGTACTATGTTGAATAGCAGTGGTGAGAGTGGACATCCCTGTCTTGTTCCTGATCTTAGGGGAAAGGCTCCCAGTATTTTCCCATTGAGAATGATATTTGCTGTGGGCTTTTCATAGATGGCTTTTGATATGCTGAGGCATGTTCCCTCTGTCCCTATACTCTGAAGAGTTTTGATAAGGAATGGATGGGGTATTTTATCAAATGCATCCTCTGCATCTATTGAGAGGATCATATGGTTATTGTTTATATTCTCTTGTTCATGTGATCTATCACATTGATTGTTTTATGAGTGTTGAATCACCCTTGCATCCCAGGGATAAATCCCACTTAGTCATGTTTAATAACCCTCTTAATGTACTATTAGATCCTATTTTGTAGTATTTTGCTGAATATTTTTGCATCTCTGTTCATCAGGGATATTGGTCTATAATTCTCCTTCTTGGTGGGATCTTTGGTTTTGGAATCAAGGAGATGTTGGCCTCATAAAAATTATTTTGCAGTATTCTTCCCTTTCCATCCTTCGGAATAGCTTTAGTGGAATAAGTAGCATTTTTTGTTTAAACGTTTGATAGAATTCACCTGGAAAGCCGTCTGGCCCTGGACTTTTGTGTCTTGGGAGGGTTTTGATGACTGCTTCAACTTGATCTCTGGTTATTGGCCTGTTGAGGTTTTCTATTTCTTTCTGTTCCAGGTTTGGTAATTTGTGGTTTTGCATAAATGAATCTATTTCTTCTAGATTGCCTAATTTATTGGTGTATGGCTGCTCATAATATGTTTTTAAAATTGTTTGCATTTCTTTGGTATTGGTTGTGATCTCTCCCCTTTCATTCATGTTTTTATGAATTTGAGTCTTTTTTCTTTTTAATAAGACTGGCTAATGGCTATTTCATTAATTATTTCAAAGAACCAACTCCTGGTATGGTTGATCTGTTCTCTAGTTCTTCTGGTCGTTATTTCATTGGATTCTGTTCCAATCTTTATTATCTCTCTTCTTCTTGGTGTAGGTTTTATTTTCTGTTCTTTCTCCAGTTCTTTTAGGTTTGAGGCTAGCTTGTGTATTTGAGCTTTTCAATTTTTTTGAGGAATGATTTTTGCAATATATTTCCCTCTTAGAACTTCTTTTGGTGTATCTGAAAGATTTTGAATGGTTGTGTATTCATTTTCATTAGTTTCCATGAATCTTTTTAATTCTTCTCTAGTTTCCTGGTTGACCCATTCATCCTTTTAGTAGGATGCTCTTTAACCTCCACGTGTTTCAGTTTCTTCCAAAATTCTTCTTGTGATTGAGTTCTTTTTTTTTTAATTTATTTTTTATTGGTGTTCAATTTACTAACATACAGAATAACCCCCAGTGCCCGTCACCCATTCACTCCCACCCCCCACCCTTCTCCCCTTCCACCACCCCTAGTTCGTTTCCCAGAGTTAGCAGTCTTTACCTTCTGTCTCCCTTTCTGATATTTCCCACACATTTCTTCTCCCTTCCATTATATTCCCTTTCACTATTATTTATATTCCCCAAGTGAATGAGAACATATAATGTTTGTCCTTCACCGACTGACTTACTTCACTCAGCATAATACCCTCCAGTTCCATCCACATTGAAGCAAATGGTGGGTATTTGTCATTTCTAATAGCTGAGTAATATTCCATTGTATACATAAACCACATCTTCTTTATCCATTCACCTTTCGTTGGACACCAAGGCTCCTTCCACAGTTTGGCTATCGTGGCCATTGCTCCTATAAACATCGGGGTGCAGGTGTCCCGGCGTTTCACTGCATTTGTATCATTGGGGTAAATCCCCAGCAGTGCAATTGCTGGGTCATAGGGCAGGTATGTTTTTAACTGTTTGAGGAACCTCCACACAGTTTTCCAGAGTGGCTGCACCAGTTCACATTCCCACCAACAGTGTAAGAGGGTTCCCTTTTCTCCGCATCCTCTCCAACATTTGTTGTTTCCTGCCTTGTTAATTTTCCCCATTCTCACTGGTGTGAGGTGGTATCTCATTGTGGTTTTGATTTGTATTTCCCTGATGGCAAGTGATGCAGAGCATTTTCTCATATGCATGTTGGCCATGTCTATGTCTTCCTCTGTGAGATTTCTCTTCATGTCTTTTGCCCATTTCATGATTGGATTGTTTGTTTCTTTGGTGTTGAGTTTAATAAGTTCTTTATAGATCTTGGAAACTAGCCCTTTATCTGATATGTCATTTGCAAATATCTTCTCCCATTCTGTAGGTTGTCTTTTAGTTTTGTTGACTGTATCCTTTGCTGTGCAAAAGCTTCTTATCTTGATGAAGTCCCAGTAGTTCATTTTTGCTTTTGTTTCTTTTGCCTTCGTGGATGTATCTTGCAAGAAGTTACTATGGCCGAGTTCAAAAAGGGTGTTGCCTGTGTTCTTCTCTAGGATTTTGATGGAATCTTGTCTCACATTTAGATCTTTCATCCATTTTGAGTTTATCTTTGTGTATGGTGAAAGAGAGTGGTCTAGTTTCATTCTTCTGCATGTGGATGTCCAATTTTCCCAGCACCATTTATTGAAGAGACTGTCTTTCTTCCAATGGATAGTCTTTCCTCCTTTATCGAATATTAGTTGACCATAAAGTTGTGGGTCTACTTCTGGATTCTCTATTCTGTTCCACTGATCTATGCGTCTGTTTTTGTGCCAGTACCACACTGTCTTGATGACCACAGCTTTGTATTACAACCTCAAATCTGGCATTGTGATGCCCCCAGATATGGTTTTCTTTTTTAAAATTCCCCTAGCTATTCGGGGTCTTTTCTGATTCCACACAAATCTTAAAATAATTTGTTCCAACTCTCTGAAGAAAGTCCATGGTATTTTGATAGGGATTGCATTAAACGTGTATATTGCCCTGGGTAACATTGACATTTTCACAATATTAATTCTGCCAATCCATGAGCATGGAATATTTTTCCATCTCTTTGTGTCTTCCTCAATTTCTTTCAGAAGTGTTCTATAGTTTTGAGGGTATAGATCCTTTACATCTTTGGTTAGGTTTATTCCTAGGTATCTTATGCTTTTGGGTGCAATTGTAAATGGGATTGACTCCTTAATTTCTCTTTCTTCAGTCTCATTGTTAGTGTATAGAAATGCCATTGATTTCTGGGCATTGATTTTGTATCCTGCCAAGCTACCGAATTGCTGTATGAGTTCTAGCAATCTTGGGGTGGAGACTTTTGGGTTTTCTATGTAGAGATTCATGTCATCGGCGAAGAGGGAGAGTTTGACTTCTTCTTTGCCAATTTGAATGCCTTTAATGTCTTTTTGTTGTCTGATTGCTGAGGCTAGGACTTCCAGTACTATGTTGAACAGCAGTGGTGAGAGTGGACATCCCTGTCATATTCCTGATCTTAGGGGAAAGGCTCCCAATGCTTCCCCATTGAGAATGATATTTGCTGTGGGCTTTTCATAGATGGCTTTTAAGATGTCGAGGAATGTTCCCTCTATCCCTACACTCTGAAGAGTTTTGATCAGGAATGGATGCTGTATTTTGTCAAATGCTTTCTCTGCATCTAATGAGAGGATCATATGGTTCTTGGTTTTTCTCTTGCGGATATGATGAATCACATTGATTGTTTTACGGGTGTTGAACCAGCCTTGTGTCCCAGGGATAAATCCTACTTGGTCATGGTGAATAATTTTCTTAATGACTGCTGGATCCTATTGGCCAGTATCTTGTTGAGAATTTTTGCATCCATGTTCATCAGGGATATTGGTCTGTAATTCTCCTTTTTGGTGGGGTCTTTGTCTGGTTTTGGAATTAAGGTGATGCTGGCCTCATAGAACGAATTTGGAAGTACTCCATCTCTTTCTATCTTTCCAAACAGCTTTAGGAGAATAGGTATGGTTTCTTCTTTAAACGTTTGAAAAAATTCCCCAGGGAAGCCATCTGGCCCTGGACTTTTGTGTCTTGGGAGGTTTTTGATGACTGCTTCAATTTCCTCCCTGGTTATTGGCCTGTTAAGGTTTTCTATTTCTTCCTGTTCCAGTTTTGGTAGTTTGTGGCTTTCCAGGAATGCGTCCATTTCTCCTAGATTGCCTAATTTATTGGCATATAGCTGTTCATAATATGTTTTTACAATCGTTTGTATTTCCTTGGTGTTGGTAGTGATCTCTCCTTTCTCATTCATGATTTTATTAATTTGAGTCTTCTCTCTCTTCTTTTTAATAAGGCTGGCTAATGGTTTATCTATCTTATTAATTCTTTCAAAGAACCAACTCCTGGTTCTGTTGATCTGTTCCACAGTTCTTCTGGTCTCGATTTCGTTGAGTTCTGCTCGAATCTTTATTAACTCCCTTCTTCTCTTGGGTGTAGGATCTATTTGCTGTTTTTTCTCTAGCTCTTTTATGTGTAAGGTTAGCTTTTGTATTTGAGTTCTTTCCAGTTTTTGAATGGATGCTTGTATTGCGATGTATTTCCCCCTTAGGACTGCTTTTGCTGCATCCCAAAGATTTTGGATGGTTGTATCTTCATTCTCATTAGTTTCCATGAATGTTTTTAATTCTTTCTTAATTTCCTGGTTGACCCTTTCATCTTTTAGCAGGATGGTCCTTATCCTCCACGTGTTTGAAGTCCTTCCAAATTTCTTGTTGTGATTTAGTTCTAATTTCAAGGCATTATGGTCTGAGAATATGCAGGGGACGATCCCAATCTTTTGGCATCGGTTCAGACCCGATTTGTGACCCAATATGTGGTCTATTCTGGAGAAAGTTCCATGTGCACTTGAGAAGAATGTGTATTCAGTTGAGTTTGGATGTAAAGTTCTGTAGATATCTGTGAAATCCATCTGGTCCAGTGTATCATTTAAAGCTCTCGTTTCTTTGGAGATGTTGTGCTTAGAAGACCTATCGAGTATAGAAAGAGCTAGATTGAAGTCACCAAGTATAAGTGTATTATTATCTAAGTATTTCTTCACTTTGGTTAATAATTGATTTATATATTTGGCAGCTCCCACATTCGGGACATATATATTGAGGATTGTTAAGTCCTCTTGTTGAATAGATCCTTTAAGTATGAGATAGTGTCCCTCTTCATCTCTCACTACAGTCTTCGGGGTAAATTTTAGTTTATCTGATATAAGGATGGCTACTCCTGCTTTCTTTTGAGGACCATTCGAATGGTAAATGGTTCTCCAACCTTTTATTTTCAGGCTGTAGGTGTCCTTCTGTCTCAAATGAGTCTCTTGTAGATAGCAAATAGATGGGTGCTGCTTTTTTATCCAGTCTGAAACCCTGTGCCTTTTGATGGGGTCATTAAGCCCGTTCACATTCAGAGTTACTATTGAGAGATATGAATTTAGTGTCATCATGATATCTATTCAGTCCTTGTTTTTGTGGAATGTTCCACTGAACTTCTTCTTAAAGGGGAATTTTAAGAGTCCCCCTTAAAATTTCTTGCAGAGCTGGTTTGGAGGTCACATATTCTTTTAGTTGCTGCCTGTCTTGGAAGCTCTTTATCTCTCCTTCCATTTTGAATGAGAGCCTTGCTGGATAAAGTATTCTTGGTTGCATGTTCTTCTCATTTAGGACCCTGAATATATCCTGCCAGCCCTTTCTGGCCTGCCAGGTCTCTGTGGAGAGGTCTGCTGTTACCCTAATACTCCTCCCCACAAAAGTCAGGGATTTCTTGTCTCTTGCTGCTTTAAGGATCTTCTCTTTATCTTTGGAATTTGCAAGCTTCACTATTAAATGTCGAGGTGTTGAACGGTTTTTATTGATTTTAGGGGGGGGATCTCTCTATTTCCTGGATCTGAATGCCTGTTTCCCTTCCCAGATTAGGAAAGTTTTCAGCTAGAATTTGTTCAAATACATATTCTGGCCCTCTGGCCCTTTCGGCACCCTCGGGAACACCAATTAAACGTAGGTTTTTCTTCCTCAGGCTGTCGTTTATTTCCCTTATTCTATCTTCATGGTCTTTTAATTGTTTGTCTCTTTTTTCCTCAGTTTCCCTCTTTGCTATCAACTTGTCTTCTATGTCACTCACTCGTTCTTCCACCTCGTTAACCCTCGTCGTTAGGACTTCTAGTTTGGATTGCATCTCATTCAATTGATTTTTAATTTCTGCCTGATTAGCTCTAAATTCTGCAGTCATGAAGTCTCTTGAGTCCTTTATGCTTTTTTCTAGAGCCACCAGTAGCTGTATAATATTGCTTCTGAATTGGCTTTCTGACGTTGAATTGTAATCCAGATTTTGTAACTCTGTGGGAGAGAGGACTGTTTCTGATTCTTTCTTTTGAGGTGAGGTTTTCCTTCTAGTCATTTTGCTCAGTGCAGAGTGGCCAAAAGCAAGTTGTACTGTGAAAAGGAGAAAAAGAGTTGAGAAAGAAGGAAAGAAAAGAGAAAGAGAAAAAAAAGAAAGAAAAAAAACGAAAAAAAAGAAGAAAAAGAGAAAGAAAAAGAAAGAAAGGAGAAAAAAGGAGGGTGGGGGAAGGAAACAAATCAAAAAGCAAAACAAAAAAAGAAAAAAAAAAAGAACCACGGGGGAGTATCTTCTGATTCTGTGTACTTTAAGTCCCTTTGCTTCCCCTGGAAGTTGTCAGTCAGTCTAGCTGGTCTTCTGGGGGAGGGGCCTGCTGTGCTGATTTTCAGGTGTTAGCAGTTGGGGGAGCTGCTCTGCCCCTGCCTGGTGCAGGGGTCAGTGGGGGTTGTTTACCCCGTGAGGCCCCAGCAGCAACAGCCCTAGTGGCGGGGCCAGCTCTGGAAACCTGGATTCAGCCCCCGCAGGAACTCCGGAGCTCTCCATCTGCAGGGCCTGGAGGCTCCGCGGCGGGGCCGCTGATCTGCTCAGCTGGGGCAGGAGCGTCCTTGCTGTCCTGGGCCCTCCTGGCCTCTGCCTGTCCCGGGGGAGGCCGGATCCTGGGCTGTGTCCCGGAGCCCTGTGCTCGGGAGCCTGCGCTGTTGGATTCGCGCTCCCGGGCCGCGAAACCCCCTCCGCGGAGCCACCGCCCGAGCCCCCCCGAGCTGCTCCTGGAACCGCGCAGCCCCCTCCGGACGGAGCCTCTTCCTCTGCCCGAGCCCCTCCGAGCTGCTCCCGGGGCCGCGCAGCCCCCTTTGCGGAGCCGCCGCCCGAGCCCCTCCAGCTGCTCCGGGTCCCACCGGGTCCCGCCTTGCGCGCTGCAGCCCTTAGGGAGCTCGGCGCACTCTCCTGGGCGCGCAGTTGCTGTTACTGTCCCGGGGAGCCCGAGGGCATCCCCTCCCTTCTGGGTCCTGCTCCAACTCCCTGCGAGCCCCTTTCCGCCCGGGAAGGTTGGTGCAGCTCCTGCTTCTCTGGGACGGGGCTCTCCTGTCCTGGGGACTCTCGCCCCGGCCTTAGCCCGGCTCCTCGCGGGGCCCCTCCCCCTTGGAGGCCTTTGTTTCTTTCTTTATTTTTCCCCGTCTTCCTACCTTGATAGAAGCGCGAACTCTTCTCACTGTTGCATTCCAGATGTTCTCTCTTTAATTCTCAGGCCGAATTCATAGATTTTCAGGATAATTTGAAGGTTTTCTAGGTAATTTGGTGGAGACAGGTGATTTGGAGACCCTACTCTTCTGCCATCTTGCCCCTCCCTCCTGAGTTCTTGTTTCAAAATATTATGGCGTGAAAAAATTCAGAGGAAAATCTCAATCTTTTGGTATCAGTTGTGCCTTGATTTGTGACCCATTATGTGGTGTATTCTGGAGAAAGTTCCATATGCACTTGAGAAGAATGTGTATTCAGTTGCATTCGGATGCAAAGTTCTGTATATATCTGTGAAATCCATCTAGTTCAGTGTATCATTTAAAGCCTTTGGTGATTTTTTTTTGCTTAGAAGATCTGTCATTTGCAGAGAGTGTCATGGTCATGTCATGTCAATACTCTTATTGTATTATTATCTAAATATGTCTTTACTTTGAATATTAATTGATTGATATACTTGGCAGCTCCCACATTAAGGGCATAAGTATTCATAATTGTTAGATCTTCTTGATGGATAGACCCTTTTAGTATGACATAGTGTCCCTCTGCATCACTTTTTATAGTCTTTGGGATAATTTTTAATTTATCTGATATGAGGATTGCTACCCCAGCTTTCTTCTGAGGATCATTTGAATGGCAAATGGTTCTCCAACCTTTCATTTTCAGGCTGGAGCTGTACTTAGGTCTAAAATAAGTCTCTTGGGATCCCTGGGTGGCGCAGCGGTTTGGCGCCTGCCTTTGGCCCAGGGCGCGATCCTGGAGACCCGGGATCGAATCCCACGTCGGGCTCCCGGTGCATGGAGCCTTCTTTTCCCTCTGCCTGTGTCTCTGCCTCTCTCTCTCTCTGTGACTATCATAAATAAATAAAAATTTAAAAAAAAAATAAAAAAAAATAAAATAAGTCTCTTTTAGACAGCATATAGATGGGTCTTGCTTTTTTAATCTAGTCTGAAGCCCTGCATATTTAGATGGGATCTTTTAGCCCATTCATGTTCAGAGTAATTATTGAAAGATATGAATTTAATGTCATCACAATACCTATTCAGTCCCTGTTTTTTGTGGATTATTTCTTGGGGCCTCTTCTTTCTTTTACAGGTCCCCTGTAATATTTCTTGCAGAGCTGTTTTGTTGATCACATATTCTTTCATTTCTGCATGTTTTGGAAACTGTTTATCTCTCCTTCTATTCTGAATGAGAGCCTTGCTGGATAAAGTATTCTTGGCTGCATGTTCTTCTCATTTGGTACCCTGAATACACGACAGCCATTTCTGGCCTGTCAGGTCTTTGCAGAGCAGTCTGCTGTTAATCTAATATTTCTCCCCATATAAGTTAAAATCTCTTGTCTCTCACTGGTATAAAGATTTGGCCTTATGTTTGGAATTTGCAAGTTTCACTATTAAATGTCGAGGTGTTGAGTGGTTTTTATTGATTTTGTGGGGACCACTCTATCTCCTGGATCTGAATGCCTGTTTCCCTCCCCAAATTAGGGAAGTTCTCAGCTATTCAAATATGCTTTCTGTCCCTCTATCCCTCTTGGTTCTTTCCTGAACCCCAATTATACGTAGATTTTTCCATCTGAGGCTTTTATTCCGCTTAACCTTTCCTCATGGTCTTTTAATTGTTTTTATCTTTTTTCCTCAGCTTCCTTCCTTGCCATCAACTTGTATTCTATGTAGCTCATTCTTTCTTTCACCTCATTAACCATTGTCTTTAAGAAATTCAGTTTGGATTGCATGTTATTTAATTGATTTTTAAATCGGCCTGATTAGATCTAAATTCTGCAGTCATGAAGTCTCTTGAATCCTTTATGCTTTTTTCAAGAGCTACCAGTAGCTTTATAATTGTGCTTCTGAATTGGCTTTCTCGCTTCTAATTGCAGTCCAAATTCTGTAACTCTGTGGCAGAGAGTAGTGTTTCTGATTCTTTCAATTGTAATGAGTTCTTCCTTCTAGTCTTTTTTTGCTCAGTGCAGAATGGCTGTATGCGTGGGTTGAGTCAAGAATATGAACAACGACCTAATTAAAGTTCATCTAAGATGATTCTGATGAGGTTAGAGAGAAGAAAATAAAAACGAAGATTAAAACAAAACAAAATAAAACAAAAGGACCACTAAAGGGTAAAATAAATTTTAAAACAAAGTAGTAAAAAATAAAAGGCCAAAAAGCAAAAAAAAAAAAAATAATAATAAGGAAAAAAATAAAGAAGAAAAAGAGAAAAAGACAAAAAAAAAAGTGGGTGACTGGGAGATTGTGGTGGTGAAGAATTTGTAGTGGAGGGAGAATATAGTCAATATAGTCTACCTGAAAAGTTCTAGAAAGTGATCCTCTTGGTTCTTAGTGTATTATGTTCTGTATGTTTAGAGATGCTCAGTCCCAAATTTATAGAAACCAGCAATACTTATAGAAAGCCCCATGACTAACCATCAAAATATAAATGAAATAAAAGAGCGGGGCAGGATGGGAATGAAGAGAGAATATAATCTCACAGAATGAACCAGCATGGTATACTATTTGGTTCTGGGTGCATGCTGGTCATGTTTTAGAAGGTATTAACTTCTGCCATTGTAGAACAAAATGAGGCAGAGTAAACACAAAACACAAAACAAAACATTTCTCATATATCTCCCAAAATTAAATTGTGTATGTTGAAGGGAATCTAGAAGTGAAAAATATATCTAAGACATGTAATCGTATAAATATGAAAGTCAGAAAGCACAAAACTTAAAAATGAAGAGGTTGTTAAACATTGTAGTTAAGGTGGGAAAAGAAAAATATATGGGAAATTTTTAGTCTGATAGAAAAATGAGTTGTACTTGAAAAAGGGAAAAAAAGGAGAGGTACCCTCTAGTTCTATATACTATAAATCCCTTGACTTCCCCTTGGGCTTTCTAGAGCTGCTTGGTCAAGAATTTACTCTTCTGGTGTTCTTCCAGGTGGTCTTCTGGGGGAGGGATCTGCTGTGCTGATTCTCAGGTGTCTTTGCCTGGATTGAGATGCCTTACCCCCTGCTGGGTGCTGGGCTCAGTGGGAGCCGTTTATCCTGTGATGCCTTTGTTTCCTAGCAGCCCAGACCCCCCCAGGCACATGATGAAAGAAGGAGGAAGAACAATGGCAGCGGCCAGATTACAAGCTCTGGAATCAGTAACTAAGTCAGTCTCCCAGTCTGCACTGGCCTAGATGCTCCTGGGGCCTGCCTGGGTGCCCTGATCTGCACAGCTTGTGGGTGCCAGTGGCAGGAGAGTTCTCGCTGTCCTGGGCCCTCCCTGCTTCCGCCTGTCCCAGGAGGAGTGCAAGATCCTGGGCTTTGTCCACTCTGCACCCTGGGATCGGGGCCCGGCAATGCTGGAATCACACTTCCAGGGGGAACGGCTCCCAAAGGCAGCAGGGTACAGACACATCCCTCTGAAGCCGCCCACCTAACTGACTGGCTTCTCCCAAATGTCCCGCCAGATGGACGCTCCAGCCCTTTTCCGAGATAGGCCCACAGTTTGTGGAGTGCTTTCCGCTGGGATGCACTTCCTCTATTAGTGATTCCGGGAAACGAGGCTTCACTACCCCTCCTGTGATTCTGCCGGATTTCCCTGTTAAACACTTTTCCGTCCAGGAAGTATCTGGTGCAGATTTTTAAAGGTCCCGCTTCCCCAGGGCTGGGCTTTCCTGTCCCAGGGGCCTTCACCCAGCTTTAGCTGGGCTCCTCGCGGTGCCCCTCTCCCACTTGATTCTTTTTTATTTTGTTTTTTTCCACCTTCCTACCTTGCTAGAAGTGAAAACCCTTCTCTCTGTAGTGTAAAGAGGCTGTGGTCTCTTTAAATCTCAGGTCGAATTAGTAGGTGTTCAGGATGATTTGAAAGTTATCTAGGTAAGCTGATGGGTCCAGGTGAGTTGAGGGCCCCCGCTTTTCCACCATCTTGCCCCGCCCCATTTTTTGTATTATTTTTTAATTATTTATTTAAATTTTACTTAACTACAGTGCATTATTGGTTTCTGGAGTAGAATTCATTGAGTCATCACTTACAACACCTAGTGTTAATCAAATGGCATATATGTATATATATGTGTATATGTATGTATATACATGTATATATGTATATATATATATTATATATATATGATGGAATATTACCAGATGTTAAAAAGAATGCAATATTGCCATTTGTAATAACATGGATGGAGCTGGAGTATATTATGCTATGTGAAATAAGTCAATCAGAGAGAGACAAATACCAAGTGATCTCACATGTGGAATTTAAGGGGGGAAAATGACCATATTGGAAGTTGGGGTGAGGAGAAAGGGAAATAAAGCATAAGAGAAGCTTAATGATAGAGAACACACTGAGGGTTGATGGAGGGAGGTGGTTGAGGAGAAGGACTAAATGGGTGAAGTGTTTTAACGAGGTAATGGTTGTGATTAACACTAGGTGTTGATGAGGATCCTTGCCAAAATCCGCTGTTTCTTTTGTTATTAATTTTAGACATTCTGACAGGTGTGAAGAGATATCTCATCATGGTTTTATTTGTATTTCCCTGATGATAAGTGATGTTAAGCATCTTTCCATGTGTCTGTTAGCTATCTGATTGTCTTCTTCAGAAAAGTGTCTATTCAGGACATCTGGGTGGAGTGGTCAAGTGTCTGCCTTCAGCTCAAGTCATGAATCCTGGGACCAAGTCCCACATCAGACACCCAAAAGGGAACTTGCTTCTCCCTCTGCCTATTACTCTGCCTCTCCATCTGGGTGTCTCTCATGAATAAATAAATAAAACCTTAAAACAAAACAAAACAAAAAGAAAAAAGTGTCTATCCATGTATTCTTCCCATTTCTTAACTGGATTATTTGTTTTGGGGTATTGAATTTGATGAGCTATTTATAAATTTTGGATTCTAACCCTTTATCCAATATGTCACTTGCAAATATCTTCTCCAACTCTGTAAGATGAAGCTTTTTAGTTTTGATTGTTTTCTTCACTGTACAGATTTTAGTCTTGATGAAATCCCACTAGTTCATTTCTGTTTTTGTTCCCATTGCCTCTGGCAGTGTGTCTAGTTAGAAGTTGCTATGGCTGAGGTCAAAGAGACTTCTGTGTTCTCTAGGATTTTGATTGTTTCCTGTCTAATATTTAGGTCTTTCATCCATTTTGACTTTATTTTTGTGTATAGTGTAAGAAAGTACTCTAGTTTCATTCTTTTTCATATTGCTGTCCAGTTTTCCCAATGCCCTTTTTGGAAGATACTTTTTTTCCACTGGATATTCTTCCCTGCTTTGTCAAAGATTGGTTGACCATGGAATCGTGAGTCCTATTCTGGGTTCTCTATTCTGTTCCACTGATCTATGTGTCAATTTTTGTGCCAGTACCATACTATATTGATGACTACAGCTTTGTAATATAACTTGAAAATCAGGATGCATTCAAGTTCGTTTTTTTCAGGATTCTTTTGGATATTTGGGGTCTTTTGTGGTTTCATTCTAATTTTAAGACTGTTCTAGCTCTGTGAAAAATGCTGTTGTTATTTTTATAGGAGTTGCATTAAATGTGTAAATTTCTTTGTGTACCATAGGCATTTTTAACAATCTTTGTTCTTTCAATCCATGAGCATGGAATGCTTTTTCATTTCTTTCTGTTCTCTTCAATTTTGTTCATAAGTGTTCCACAGTTTTCAGAGTACATATCTTTTAACTATTTAGTTATATTTATTCCTATTTATCTCTTTGTTTTTGGTGCAATTGCAAATCGGATCAATTCCTTGATTTCTTTTTCTGCTGCATCGCTACTAGTGTAAAGAAATGTGACAGATTTGTGCACATTTATTTAATATACTGCAACTTTGCTGAATAAATATATTAGTTCTTGCAAATTTTTTGTGAATGCTTTTGGTTTCTCACAGACAGAATCATGTTGTCTGCAAATAGTGAAAGTTTTACTTCTTCCTTCCCAATTTGGATGCCTTTATTTCTTCTTGTTGTCTGATTACTGAGGCTAAGACTACCAGTACTATGTTGAATAATAATTATGAGAGTGGCATCCCTGTCCCATTCCTGACCACAAAGAAAAGATTCTGTTTTTTTGCCATTGGGGAAGATATTACCTATGGGTCTTTTTTATATGGCCTTTGTGATGCTGAGGTATATTCCATTCATACCTAATTTATTAAGAGTTTCCTTTTTGTCAAGAATGGATGTTGTATTTTTTCAAATGCTTTTTCTGCATATATTGAGAGAATCATATGGTTCTTATCTTTTCTTTTGATAATGTGGTATATCATGTTGATTGATTTGCAAGTTTTGAACTACCCCTGCAGCCCATGAATAAATCCCAATGGAATGTGGTGAATACTTCTTTCAATGTACTGTTAAATTCAACTTTCTGTTATCTTGTTGAGAATTTTTGCATCAATTTTTCTCTTTTTTATATATATTTTTTATTGGAGTTCGATTTTCCAACGTATAGTATAACACCCAGTGCTCATCCCATCAGATGCCCCCCTCAGTGCCTGTACCCCACCACCCCATCCCCCGGCCCACCTCCCCTTCCACTACCCCTTGTTCATTTCCCAGAGTTAGAAATCTCTCATGTTCTGTCATCCATTTGGATATGTGTCACTCACTTTCTCTCCTTTCCCATTAATCCCTTTCACTATTTTTTATATTCTCCGAATGAATGAAACCATATAATATTTGTCCTCTGATTAACTAAATTCACTCAGCATAATACCCTCCAGTTCTATCCACGTTGAAACAAATGGTGGGTATTCTTTGTTTCTAATGGCTGAGTAATATTCCATTGTATATATAGATCACATTTTCTTTATCCATTCATCTTTAGATGGACACTGAGGCTCCTTCCACAGTTTGGCTATTGTCGACATTGCTGGTATAAACATTGGGGTGGCTCTCTTTTTCCGACAGCTGCCGGGGAGCCCAGCGCAACTCATCCTGTCGCGTCGGTTCCCGTGGGTTGCCACGCCAAGTCCACCCAGCAGATCGTCCTCCAAGGCCCGGGGCTGTGGAGCTTCCACCTCGTGGGGGGCAAAGACTTCGAACAACCCCTGGCCATTTCCCGGGTCACTCCTGGAAGCAAGTTTGCGGGAGCTAACTTATGCATCGGAGATGTAATCACAGCCATCAATGGGGAAAATAGCAGTGGTATGACACACCTGGAAGCTCAGAACAAAATCAAGGGCTGCATGGACAACATGACCCTCACAGTCACCAGATATGAACAAAAAACCTGGTCTTCCCTGGTGACAGAGGAAGGGAAACGTCATCCGTACAAGATGAATTTGGCCTCGGAACCCCAAGAGGTCCTGCACATAGGAAGCGCCCACAACCGGAGTGCCATGCCCTTTACCGCCTCGCTGGCCTCCAGCTCTGCCCCCAGGGTCATCACAAACCAGTACAACAACCCAGCTGGTCTCTATTCCTCTGAAAACATATCCAACTTCAACAACACCTTGGAGTCAAAGACAGCAGCCAGTGGGCAGGAGACAAATGGCAGAGCCTTAGACCATTCTCAGCCTCTAAGTGGACTTGTCAACGACAAAGAATCTGAAGTTTACAAGATGCTTCATGAGAAACAGGAGTTAAATGAGCCCTCCCAAGCAATCCACTTCATTCCTGGTATTGCAGGAAATCTTAGAGTCTGAGGAGAAAGGGGATCCCAACAAGCCATCAGGTTTCAGAAGTGTTAAGGCTCCAGTCACCAAAGTGGCTGCATCTATTGGAAATGCCCAGAAGTTGCCCATGTGTGACAAATGTGGCACCGGCATTGTCGGCATGTTCCTGAAGCTCTGGGACCACTACCGTCACCCTGAGCGTTATGTGTGCACTGAATGTGGCCCCAATCTAAAACAGAAGAGCCACTTCTTCATGTAGGATCAGATCTACTGTGAAAAGCATGCTCGGGAGCGGGTCACACCCCCTGAGGGCTACAACGTGGTCACAGTGTTCCCCAAGTGAACCGGCAGGTCCACACCTGTTGCAACTCGATCTCTAAATGCTCTGGCCCTCTCCTCTTTTGAAAGTTCTTGCTGAATCTGGTTTTATCCCTGCCCATTAAACACCACGTCTCCCTGCCTCTGCTAACTGACTCACTGGCTGTGTGACGCCTGCTTTTACAATTAGCAGAGGATTGCTTTGTTCAGTGGCCCCCTTGCCAGCATCCTTGGGTCTTCTCTTTACTTCAGTTCATTTCTGCTGCAGATGGACATCAGCCACATTTGAACCAAACCGAATTGAACATGTCTGACATTGTTTCGTTTTTACTCAATAAATTTATAGACTCCAAAAAAAATTGGGGTGCAGGTGTCCTGCCGTTTCACTGCATCTGTTACTTTGGGGTAAATCCCCAGTGGTGCAATTGCTGAGTCATAGGGTAGCTCTATTTTTAACTCTTTGAGAAACTTCCACGCAATTCTACAGAGTGGCTGTACCAGCTCACATTCCTACCAAGAATGCAAGAGGGATCCCCTATCTCCACATCCTCTCCAATATTTGTAGTTTTCTGTCTTGTTAATTTTCACCATTCTCACTGGTGTGACATGGTATCTGAATGGCAGCCTTGCTGGATGTAGTATTATTGGCTTCATACTTCCCAATCAACATGTTGAATATATCTTGCCACCGTCTTATGGCCTGCTAATTTTCTGTGGCAGATCTGCTGTGGATGAGATCTGTCGTGTGTGTGTGTGTGTGTGTGTGTGTGTGTGTGTGTGTGTTCTGTCTTCTCTTATAAGTCTGAGACATTTTTTTCCTTTGCTGCTTTCAGGATTCTCTCCTTGCCTGTGTATTTTGTGAATTTGGGTATGACATGCCTTGACCTCAGTCAACTTTTGTTGAATTTAATGGGAGTTGTCTGTGCTTCTTGGATATTGATGAATGTATCCTTCCCCAGATTAGGACAATTTTTGGCTATAATTTGCTCAAATAAACCTTCTGCCCCCTTTCCCTCTTCATTTTCTGGAACTACTATAATACAAACGTTATCCATTGTAATATGTCACTGTGTTCCCTCAGTCTACCTTCATGATCCATTACCTTTGTTTCCCTTTTCTTTTCAGATTCATTATTTCCCATAATTTATCTTTTGTATCATTGATTTTTTCCTGTTTCATCCATCCTCATTTTTATAGCCTCTACTTGGTTTGCATCTCAGTTATAGCATTTTTTTTTTCAGGCTGACTAGATTTTAGTTCTTTTATCGCTGCAGTAAGGAATTTTCTAGTATCTTCTATGCTTTTTTCAAATCCAGCTAGTATGCTTATAATTGTTGTTTTAAATTCTCATTCAGACATCTTACTTATATCTGCATTGATTATATCTCTATTTATCATTTATTCTTGTTCTTTCTTTTGGGGTGAGTTCCTTTGCCTTGTCATTTTGGAGTGAAAAAAAAGACAAAAAGAAAAAAATAAAATTGAATGCTAATTTTGTGAAATGCACAAAGGGTTGCAGAAGGGGAGGTGCGCAGGGGGTTGGGGTAACTGGGTGACAGACACTGAGGAGGGCACTTGGGATGAGCACTGGGTGTTATACTATATGTTGGCAAATCAAACTTCAATGAAAAAATAAAAATAAAGACCAAAATAAAATTTAAAATCAAAATTGAAAGAAAACCATAAATAAAGCTAGGTCCTAGGTGTGTTTTGGTGTGCTTGTTAAGAAAAGTTTACACAGGATATTTTTCTGGTTTGCAGATGTGTAGCTTTGTTCTCTAAGACTTCTGATTGATTTATTGGGTGTTCAGAATGATTTTATATTTATCTAGCTGTGTTTGAGTGAGGAAGCCAACATAGGGTCATCTTACTACTCTGCCATCTTACCTCCCTCCTCATTTGTTTTGTTTCTTAAATTCCAGTAAAAAAGGGGCAGAAGACATTAATGGACATTTTTCCAAAGAGATATGCAGATGATCAACAGACATATAAAGATACTCAACATCACTCATCATCATAGAAATACAAATCAAACTACAATGAGATATCACCTCATAGCTTGCAGAATGGCTGAAACCAACAATACAATAAACAACAGGTGTTGGCAAGGATGCAGAGAAAAGGAACCCTCTTAGGTTTTTGGTGGGAATGCAAAGTGGTACAGCCACTCTGGGAAACACTATGGATGTTCCTCAAAAAGTTAAAAACAGAACTACCCTACAATCCAGCAGTTGCACCACTACATATTTACCCAAAGGATACAAAAATATCAATTCAAAGAGATGCACCCCAATGTTTATAGCATGATCTACAATAGCCAAATTATGGAGAAACCCTATCATCTAGCAATTGCACTGCTATGTATTTACATAAAGGATACAAAAAATCAATTCAAAGAGATGCACCCTAGTGTTTATAACATGATCTACCATAGCCAAATTATGGAAAAAGCCTAAACATCCTTCAACTGCTGAATGGATAAATATGTGGTATATATGTACAATAGAATATTAGTCCACCATAAATAGAATGAAGTCTTGCCATTTGCAATGACATGGATGGAGCCAGAGAGCATTATGCTTAGTGACATAAGTCAGTCAGTGAAAAACAAATACTTCATGATTTCACTCACATGTGGAATTTAAGAAACAACAAATGATTGTTGTTATGGTGGGCATTTTTATTATATATTAATTATACAAATATTTGACTATTATTTTAGAAGACTTTAAAGTAATTAAGAAGACTATTATTTTAGAAGATCTTATTTAAATATTTTGCTTTAGCAAGCAGTCATCCTGTTTATGTTTAGCATGTAAGTCCTGGCCTACTTTTTGACTGTGGTTTTGATGACAGCTTCATTTTCTGAGTCTTTGTGTTGTTGTTTTGGTGTTGGTCTGTATCTATATGGTCTTTATTGATGATTTCCAAGGTGATGGAATCAGCTTTCCCAGGCAGGGTTATTTGGTATCAATCTTTGGGAAAGGGGAGTCTCAAGATCAGGAAGTTTCAGGAACAAAAAGTTTCTAGCCCCCGAGCCCTTGTTTTATATGAAACTTGTGCCTGTGGGAGATGGATAGTATTTCCCAGGTAAGTTGCTCACTGAGCGAGGATCCTTCTTGCTATTTACCTCTGGCTTCTGTGGTAAAGATTGTGGAAATAAAAGACCTTCTGATCCAGGCTCTGCTTATGGTGGGGATGGGGTGGTAGAGGGCAGTGGTGAAGGGATTGTGTCAGTGCCCACCCCTCATCCCATTTCAGGAGACATTGACATTCAGTCTTGGTTAATAACCCCTGGGCTATGATTCCTGAGTCCCTCTTATCTGTGATTCTGTGAATGTTTGTGAGATGAATCCTGGCCCTCAAAAGGAGGCTCTGAGAAGTAAGAAGATTGATTTTGAAAAGGATTTCCTTTTCTCTCTCACTGTGTTTAGAAGCAAACAGGAGTACACAGGTTCACATGAGATGGAGGCTGTCACTCTGTCATCTGTACTGCAGACTGAGAAGGGACATATAAAAATCATGTGATATAATGTTTATATTGTTTAGAAGGTTGTCATGAGGTTGAATTGACATCAAAGGATATGAAAGTGTTTTGGGAATGCTCAGAGGAGAAGAAGAAGGTAATTGTAAAACAAAAATATTAAGTTCTATATCAGAATGGTGATGAGGATAAAGTTGTGTCATACAAAATTGCTGCCCAGGAATAAGAAAAATATAGAATGTGAGCACATATCACACAATGGTGAATAATCAGTTTTTTACTAAGGATTTGCATATAATGCTTCAAATTCGGGGATTCCTAAATGCCTCTGGGTATATTCTTTCAAAATGACTACACAGATGGTTACTGTGTAGTCATAAATTTGGTCACTAAATATGGAATCAGAACTGAAGAAGTTCTGTGAATTTATGAAACATTTCTGAAATAGTTATGGCACAAATTAAGATAGTTTTGCAAACTAAACCAAAATATGTGAAATTTGGGGGCCTGTGCATCCTTTCTCTATTTGGTTCCCATGCCAGCATTTGTGTCTCTTTGTTGTTATAATAGGCCCTTCCACACTCCAACCTGTATACCACTTTCTAATGGACATATTTTTAAAGGTAAATTTATACATTAAATTGCTCTCTTGTCCTTTAAGGCAGAAGATTTAGCCTGGAGTAAATGGTGAAATACACTTTTTTCCTGTCAATGTCTTTTTAGGGATCAGAAGCCTCAACTCTCAAAGGGTTCTGTAATCCATAAGGTTTAAAAACTACCAGTGTTGGGGTGCTTGGGTGGCTTAGTGGTTGAGCATCTGCCTTTGGCTCAGATCATGATCCCGGAGTCCTGGGACTGAGTCCCACATCAGGCTCCCCTCAAGGAGGCTGCTTCCCCCTCTGCCTATATCTCTGCCTTTCTCTGTGTGTCTCATGAATAAAACAAAACAAACTAACAAAAAAAAACCCACAAAACTACCAGTGTTAAGATGACTTAAAGTTTTTTTTAAGATTTTATTTTTCATTTGTTTGAGAGAAAGAGAGAGATCAAGAGAGCACAAGCAGGGGAAAGGGCAGAGAGACATACAGACTCCCCACTGAGCAAGGAGCCCAACATAGGACTAAATCCCAGACCCCAGCATCATGACCTGAGCTGAAGTCAGATGCTTAACCAACTGAGCCTCCAGGTGTCCTAAGATGACATCCAAGTTTTAAGGTAACAATTTTACTTGCTCCCATTTAGAGTTCTCAAAGGGCTTCTAACCAATGCCCAGGTCACATAGCTAGGAAATTAAGCTCCTGAGGTTTGGATCTAAATTTAATGGTTTTTTTAATGGGTTTAAATAAAGGTCAGATACCATTCTGGGGCAAAATTCCAGGTTACTTTCACAAAACACTGTTCTGGAATGACGTGGGGGCATATTGCCAACTACTGGATCATCCTTGCCCCTCCTCATCTAGAGTTAGGCCTGAGAAGCCCCAGGTTTCCTGAAATTCTTATCAGATTCCTGTCCTCTCAAACTGAAATGTATTTGACAGCTTGAATTATAGATATATCAGCATTTTAAGGACATTATTATATCTATTACCCCTGACATCAGGATTATATAAAAGATTCACAGACTTGTTTGAATATCAGATACATTCACAATTTTTCAATGGAAGTAACCAAAAAACATCAGGTATCCTAATTTATATTGGTTTCCTATGAGTTCAGCTGTAATATTCTTAGAATGTCAGAGCCAGAGGTGTCCTAAGCCAGAAAATACCCTTTTACAGGTAAAGATGAAAAAAACAAAGGCTTGTCCAGAATCATAGAATAAGTCGGTGGAATATTGGACTAGAAAACAGGATCCTTGACTCCCAGTCACATGCTTATCCCTAGTCAAAAGCTCATCAACAGATGAGTGGCACAGGTTCTCACAAATGCTCCCTCTTTCTTCTGCCCCATTACCCACCCCACCCCCCAAAACTTGTAACTTATGCCAGTTGCTGATGAAGGAAGCAGCATGAAAAGGGGTATAGGGAGGAGTAATGAGTACACAAGAATGGGCCAAGGATGGAGTCATGCTCTGGGCAGCAGGCTTTCATGGGGTGCTAGGCTCTTTTATGTCTCCCTTAAGCTCCAGGGATACTCTGACCTCACTGTAATCACACTGCCATCTTGTGGGAGTAGGAGAATGCAGTCACTCCACCCAGCTGGTTATGAAACTCATGGAGGCGTGTGAGCAAGGTACTGAAAAAGATTTTATAACAATTAGCATAGATATTCTCATTTATTAAACATCTACTATGCGTCATACCATGTGAGAAGTATTATATATATATGTATATATATAAATTTATTTTTTCCTACACCCTAAGAAACTAACTACTGTTAATGTCTCAATGAGAAAACTGAACTCCCAATTGATGAGCTGACTTGCTCATAGTTACACAGCCAGTAAATGCCAATGCTAGAACTAAAACCCAGAGGACTGACTGCAGTAAACATACACTTTTTTGATAATAATAGATATCATTGATTTAATTTTATACTATATGTCAGGCAGTGTACTAGGTTGTTGGATATAATACTAAAATCTTTACAATAAACATGTGGGTCAGATATTGTTACTCTTATTTTACATAGAAAGAAACAGAAGTTTAGAGAGTAAATGTAACTTGCCTAAGATTTATATAATTAGTCTGATCAGGATTTTAAGCCAGAACTATCTGACTTTAAAACCCATATTCTCCAACATGCTGCCTCTTTCAGAGATTTGAGAGCATGGCATGTAGAAAGCAAATGAAGCTTTCAAAGACAGCCTCCACTTGATGGCTTTGGGGGCAGCTTAAATATCTTACACACTCAGTCTAAGACATTGTACTTCTGGGAGGCAAGAGAAACTCAAGAAATAAGATTGGATAGCTGTGATGTTTGGATCCCAGAGAACTGACCAGCCCTCAAACTTACACCAAATTCTAGAAACATTTGTATACAGTGAAATTGGGACAAATTGGGAAACTGAAGGAATTCCCACTGAGATCAAAATGAGTTGGGACCTCTTAGGAGACTAAAGATTAACTCTTTCCCTGGAGAAATATGCCTCATTGTGCTTCTCAGGGTTACTGCCTTAAAGTGACTTGTTACAAATAGGAAACTTGGTGCTGATTTTCTGCTACTTCTATTCAACTGATTCTTTTCAGTCTGTAAAGTGCTATCACTTTACAGCTTGTATACAATCAGTCCAAATAAGCTATATATCGCCTGTGTTCTACCTCTCTAGTACTTAAGTTGAAAAGAGAGAGCTAAAGTATTGCTGCTGGCTCATAGTTTTCCATCCCTTTTCAATTTCTGCAGGAACCAGTATAATCCTCTCTAAAATTATGGGTGATTGTTTTATGGTACTCTTTACTGAATTTGCACCTTTGTGCCTCAGTAGCTTAGCATAGCACTTTAACCCAACTAGTGCTGATGAGATGTTAAATAAATGAAGAAAATCAACTTCACAAAGTACATCTATGTCTTTCATCCACTGGACAAGGAAGGAAAAACAGAGGCTTAAGACTTGATCAAATTTCCAAAATCAGCTCATCAAATCCCCATCCTGATTCTTTTTAAGCATCTCCACCCAACTGGTCTTTCAAGCCCTGCTTGCACATTTTCAGTTACAGGTACTCATGAGTAGGCCACTTACTTACTGAAGTCTTCCTTGTGTGGAATTAACTCTTACCCTTTGTGGCTTCTACCCATGGATTTTAGCTCCACACAGACTCTGTCCTTTCTGTCTGCCCTCCAAGACGTGAGCTCCAGTTCATTCAATTATTTTACACAGCACCTGGGCTCTTGCCTCTTCTTTATTCTACTTACTTCTCCTCTGTACCCAATCTACTTTTTCTCTATCATTTTTGAAGAATAAGGACCAGAGCTGGAAACAGAACACCTGCTTGGCAGTATAGACTAGAGAGTAATGTCACCTCCTCTGTTCTGAAAAATAATAAAGTGAAATCTGTTTTTTGGAAACCATGTCACCTTACTGGGGGTATGCAAACTATGGCATGTGGGTCAAATATGGCCCACTCTACTTGTTTGTATAAATAAGGTTATGTTGGTACACAGCCATGGCCGTTAATTTACATACTATCTTTGGCTGCTTTCATGCTGTAAGGGAAGAACTGAGTAGCTGCTACAAAAACCATATGCTTTGCAACACCTAAACTACTTACTATCTGTTCTTTAAAATTTTGCCACTCCCTATCCTTGATTCATTTTAAGCTCCCTGTTAAAAAACTCTTATCAATAATAACCTCATGGGTAAAAACAAAAATTAAAATCCAAACTGAGACTCAGAGAACTGAAATGATTTGCCTAAATTCACACAACTTGGGCACGACCAAAGATGGATTTTGAACCCGGGTCTGTTGGTTCACAATCCAGTGTTCCTCATGGTCTCCTCAGTGCTCACTGCAAGCCACTTCAAGCTAGAACATGTTGTGGTAGTGGCTCCATGGTTTATAACTGCCTTAGTTGAGTTCCCACTGTCAGCCAATATTTGCCTATGTCAGTTCCTCTTACTCAGGTCAGTTTTTCTCATCTACTCCTTTGTTCCGTTACTGGTCACCTTGCCACTAGAGTCATAGTCTCCTTGGTCAATGATCAGGATAAGCTTTCTAAAGAAAAAGCTATTCAGTAGCCTTTGCTTATAGGAGTAGGAGAACCAGGCTGGCTGAACCTCAAAGCCCAATAGGGCAAAAAGAAAGTCTCATCATCCCTCATGTCCTTGAATCTGGAAATATTTCTAAGAGAAAAAACATGAGGTACTGAGTGATGGAGATTAAGAGAGAGAGAGACAAACAGAGACAGAGAGAATAGGAATGAACATATACTTGATTAACAAGGACAACTACCTTTGATTTATTCCTTTTCAGATTAATCAATCCTGCTTTTTGTAGCTGGGCATTTACTTAGAACCTGGCTTCTGGATGGGTAAAGCTGCCCAGATATCCCTGTCCATACTTTGAGGGCAGTCCTAATCTAGTACACACAGGCTAGTGGGACAGTGGGTGGGTTGGGGGAGGTCAAAACAAGAAGTTTAGACTGCTATGAGGCTTTTCCTCAGCTCTGAGTCTCTCTCCTTGACCGTACATCCACCTACAAAAGGAAAACAAGGACTCCCAGGAATACTAGGAGCAAAACATTATAGGTACATATCTACCTTATAAACTTTATTACCAAAAAATATCAGAACTCAAGGGGTCTTTAGATGTCATATTGTCCAACCACCTAATTTTATAGGTAAGAAAACATCAGCTTGAAGAAGAAAAACCATCCATGTATGTTCACATAGCAGATGAGTTTACATGCACAGAGTCAATTCACTCTTCAATTTGGGAAAGTCCCTTGCCTAAATCATTCATTTTGGAAATGGGAAAACTCAGGCTAAATCTGCAGGACAAAATTGTACCTCATTCAATTATATATCCCCACACCTAACAAAGTGTCTTGAATAGACCAAAAACTGAAGACATGTTTTTATTAATAAAGAGGCCTCCAAATTTAAGAACATGTTATTAACAACTATGTGCCAACAAATTAGGCAATCTGAAAGAAATGGATGCATTCCTGCAAACTTTATAAGTTTGGTAATTTATAACTACCAAAAGTGAAACAAGAAGAAATAGAAAATCTGAACAGACCCATAACCAATAAAGAAATTAAAGCAGTAATCAAAAACCTCCCCCCGAAAAAAAAAACAACAACAAGAGTCCAGGGCCAGGTGACTTCCCAGGGGAATTCTATCAAACATTTATTTTATTCTATTTTTTATTTTATTTATTTATTCGTGAGAGACACACAGAGAGAGGCAGAGACACAGGCAGAGAGAGAAGCAAACTCCATACAGGGAACTCGATGTGGGACTCAATCCCAGGACTCTCGGGATCACACCCTGGATGGAAGGCAGGTGCTCTCTCTCTCTCTCTCATGAATAAATAAATAAATATAAAATCTTTTAAAAAAAGCGATACCACCTTACACAACTCAGAATGCCTAAAATTAACAAGATAGGAAACAACAAATGTTGGTGAGGATGTGGAAAAGGGAAACTCTCTTCCACTGTTGGTGGGAATGCAAACTGGCATAGTCACTCTGGAAAATAGTATGGAGGTTCCTCAAGAAGTTAAAAATAGTGCTACCCTATGACTCAGCAATTGCACTACTGCATATTTACCCCAAAGGTACAAATGTAGTTACCTGAAGAGGCACCTTCTCCCCAGTGTGTACAGAAGTAATGTCCACAATAGCCAAACTGTGGAAAGACTGAGATATCCATTGACAGAAAAATGGATAAGGAAGGTGTGGTATATATAATACAATGGAATATTACTTAGCCATCAGAAAAGGATGAATACTTGCCATTTACAGTGATGTGGATGGAACTGGAGGGCATTATGCTGAATAAAATATCAATCAGGAAACGACACTTATCACACAGTCTCACTAATATGTGGAATATAAGAAACAGCACAGAGGATCATATGGTAAGGGAAGGAAAAACTGATTGGGAAGTCATCAGAGAGGGAGAAAAACCATAAGAGACTCTGAACTATAGGAAACAAATTGAGGGGTGCTGGAGGGGAGGTGGGTGAGGGGATGGGGTAACTGGGTGATGGGCATTAAGGGGGGCATGTGATGTGATGAGCACTTGGTGTTATATGCAACTAATGAGTTATTGAACACTAAATTGGAAACTAAGTATGTAGTATGTTAGCTAATTGAATTTAAATTAAAAAAAATAAAAAGGAGAAAGAGACCTCAAATCTTAAGAAAGGATCTTTGACATGATCTTGTTAGCAGACATTCCAATTTATAGGTGAATAAATAGAGATCCACTTAGGGAAATGTTTGATCCTACATCCAGTAAAAAATAGAGTTGAGACAAGAATCCTGTCATCATCTAGTTAAGCAATGTGCCCAAAGTACAACAGTTAGTATATGACATTGCAAAATGAGTCTATTTTTTCCTTGCTGAAATTTTACATTTATACCTCCTTCCTTCCTATTTTCCTTCCTTCTTTTTCTTTCTTCTTTTTTGAAACATTTCCTGAACATCTGATATGCATGGAGGAAGACAGAAATGCATAAGATCCAGTTCATGCAAACAAGGGGCTCACATCCTTTGGAAGAGATAAAAATGCAAACATGCATTTACCAAATGCATGCAGTCAACAATTGGAAATAGGAGTGCCAAATCAGAATGGAAGAGTCATGGAATATTTCTCAGAGGGATTGACATTTCAGTTGGCTCCTGGTAAGATAGTAGGTCTTTACTGGGAATATAAAGTGGAAAAGATATATTTTAGAAAGAAAGAATAGCATTAGCAAAGATGTGGCATATTTAGAGAACATTGAATACTAAAGCATGGCTGGCACATAGCATAGCATGGTCAAAGGTGGAGGTAGCCTTTAAGGGGTAGGAAAATTGAGAAAGCAGATTGTAAAAGCTTTGAAAAACAGAATAAGAATCGCAGACTTTAGTCTGAAGGTCAACAGGAAAGGTTTTGAAGTAGGGTAATGACGTACTCAGTTTTCTGGCATAAATTGATCACTAGTAAGAGTACAGACAACTCTTACTTCTGTCATGAGATACCATTGACCCTACTTTTGTTTACTCTGCCCCAATTTGGGGTCCTCCAGGTCCTGCTGAATTTAATAGGCATTAAGAGCAAGATTCTCACTATGCTATTAAAGACTTCCCTAGCCACCTGGAAACAACTCTTCTTATAGTCTCTCCCTCTAATTTCCTCTTATCAGATTCAAAAGTCTGGGACAGTAAGTTCAACATAGGTACATTGACATGCACTGAAAATGTATGGAAGACCCAGTTTCTTTTTATTTTTTTACATCAAAAGACATTTTATTTTTAATTTATTTTTTAATACCATCTTTTCTTGTATATTTTTATTGGAGTTCAAATTGCCAACATATAGTATAACACCCAGTGCTCATCCTGTCAAGTGCCCCCCTCAGTGCCCATCACCCAGTCATCTCAACCCCCCACCTGCCTCCCGTTTCACTACCCCTTGCTCATTTCCCAGAGTTAGGAGTCTCTCATGTTCTGTCACCCTCTCTGATATTTCCCACTCATTTTTCTCCTTTCCCCTTTATTCCCTTTCACTATTTTTTATATTCCATGAATTAATGAAACCATATAATGTTTGTCCTTCTCCAATTGACTTACTTCATTCAGCATAATATCCTCTAGTTCCATCCATGTTGAAGCAAATGGTGGGTATCTGTTGTTTCTAATGGCAGAGTAATATTCCATTGTATATATATATATAGACAACATCTTCTTTATCCATTCATCTTTCAATGGACAACAAGGCTCCTTCCACAGTTTGGCTATTGTGGACATTGCTGCTATAAACATTGGGGTGCAGGTGTCCTGCCATTTCACTGCATCTATATCTTTGGGGTAAATCCCCAACAGTGCAATTACTGGATCGTAGGGAAGATCTATTTTTAACTCTTTGAGGAACCTCCACACAGTATTCCAGAGTGGCTGTACCAGTTCATATTCCCACCAACGGTGTAAGAGGGTTCCCCTTTCTCCACATCCTCTCCAACATTTGTGGTCTCCTGCCTTGTTTATTTTCACCATTCTCACTGGAGTGAGGTGGTATCTCATTGTGGTTTTGATTTGTATTTCCCTGATGGCCAGTGATGCGGGGCATTTTCTCATGTGCTTGTTGGCCATGTCTATGTCTTCTTTGGTGAAATTTCTCTTCATGTCTTTTGCCCATTTCATGATTGGATTGTTTGTTTCTTTGCCGATGAGTTTAATAAGTTCTTTATAGATCTTGGATACTAGCCCTTTATCTGATATATCATTTGCAAATGGAAGACCCAGTTTCTAATGCTGTTTCAATCATTTTGTTGTGGCCACGGAGGTTCAAAGGCAAAGAAAAACTTTGCAGAGGGCAAAGTCAGGGCCAATGAAGAAAATAGTTTCTCTCAAAGAAGAGAATCTCTGTGTCCAACCAAGGAAGCAAATTTATTCTCAGAGATTTTGTAATTCCTGCCCAGCAAGATTGTTACAGACAAGAGTCTATTGTGCATTTCTTATTTTTCTTTTCCTAAAGAAGGTATTTTGTTGTGATAATTTTATTTCTATTTAACCACTGTTTTTCGGGTGTGGGCAAGGGGCAAGTAACTTATCATTTAGTTTACAAGTTACTGTATTATGGGGAGCAATATCTGGAGTTGAAGGGGCTGTTTCTGGACTGTGAGTTGGATAGAGTAACTTATGACACTTCAGATTGTCTTCCTTGGGGATGAATTAAATATATTCTATGTGAATGAAGAAGTGTATGTGAGTGGGAATGGGGTGGACTTTGGCAGTCTTCTAGTTGTCCAACAATCTCCACTTTCCTCTACCTCGTGTAAGAAAAGAAACCCTAAGTTTTAGATGGGCATATAGCCACATGCTGAGAGACTATATTTCCTAGTGTTCCTGGGAAATTATCATCTTTATATTGCAGAAGAAGAAACAAAGGCTCTGAGAAGTTAAGTGATTTAACAAAAATAATCTAGCTATTAAATGGCTAATTTGGGATCCAAGATGAAAACTGTCTTGGTGTTGCTCTTATCTCCATAGATTTTTATTCACAATCACAGGCTAGTTTGAAAAAGCCGGGGGATGAGGTATAGGAATTAATCCAAGAGTGAAAAGTGAACTTTAATTTGTGACATACACAATCGTTTTCCAAGTCTGAATTGCTTTTTGTGTCAAGTTTTTTTTTAAGACCTCATTCATTTATTCAAGAGAGACACACAGAGAGAGTCAGAGACATGAGCAGAGAGAGAAACATGCTCCACGCAGGAAGCCCGATGAAGGATTTTATCCCAGGACCCCAGGATCATGCCCTAGGCCCAAGGCAGGCGCTCAACCACTGAGCAGCCCTGGTGTCCCTTGTTCCAAGTTTTTAAACTTAAATTCCAGTTAGTTAACATACAGTGTATTATTAGTTTTGGTAGAATTTAGTGATTCATTACTCACATACAATACCCAATGCTCATCACAACAAGTGCATTCCAAATACCCATCACTTATTTAACCTACCCCCCCTCCCCTCCCCTCCAGTATCCCTGTTTGTTCTCTATGGTTAAAAGTTTGTTTTCTGGTTTGCTTCTCTCCCCTCAACCATGTTCATCTGTTTTGTTTCTTAAATTCCACATATGAGTGAAATCATATTATATTTCTCTTTCTCTGATTAACCTATTTCACTTAGCATAATACTCTCTAACTCTATGCACATCTTCACAATCAGCAAGATTTAATTGTTTTTCATGGCTGAGTAATATTCATCAGGGACACACAAATGAAATCTACAGTGGCATATAACCTCAAACCCGGCAGAATGGCTAAAATTAACAATTGAAACAACAGATATTGGTGAGAATGCAGAGAAAAAGGAACTTTCTTACACTGTTGGTAGGAATGTAAACTGGTGCAACCACTCTGGAAAACAATATGGAGTCTCCTAAGAAAGTTAAGAATAGAATTACCCTACAACCCAGCAATTGCACTAATAGGTATTTACCCAAAGGATACAAAAATACTTATTTGAAGGGATACATGCACTCTGATGTTTATGGCAGCACTATCAAATAACCAAATTATGGAAAGAGCCAAAGCATTCAACAACTGATGAATGAATAAAGAATATGTGGCATCTAAATACAATGGAGTAATGGATAAAGAAGATGTGGTTTATGTATACAATGGAATATTACTCAGCTATTAGAAATGACAAATACCCACCATTTGCTTCAACGTGGATGGAACTGGAGGGTATTATGCTGAGTGAAGTAAGCCAGTCGGAGAAGGACAAACATTATATGTTCTCATTCATTTGGGGAATTTAAATAATAGTGAAAGGGAATATAAGGGAAGGGGGAAGAAATGTGTGGGAAATATCAGAAAGGGAGACAGAACGTAAAGACTGCTAACTCTGGGAAACGAACTAGGGGTGTTGAAAGAGGAGGTGGGCGGGGGTTGGGAGTGAATGGGTGACGGGCACTGGGGGTTATTCTGTATGTTAGTAAATTGAACACCAATAAAAAATAAAAAAATAAAAAAAAGAACAAAATAAATAAATAAATAAATAAATAAATAAATAAATAAATACAATGGAGTATTGCTCAAGTCAAAATTGCTTAACTCCATTTTTTTCCAGATAGCAATTTTCAGTTACATGCTATGAATTTCAGAATATAATGGCTTTCAAAATGCATTTAATTGTTCTTATATAGATGGAAACTCTGAGGACTAAAGAAGGAGAATGACTTGGCAAAGGCAGTTTTGGTAGAATAAGGACTATGGCAAAGTTTGATGTTCATTATCCTCCAGTTTAGTTGCTGTTCTTGGAATTCGAAAAGGACCCTCAAACCATTGAGCTTAGCATTACCAAAACTATGTTATATACACTTGATAGATGTCAAGCAAAAACAATTATTTACTTAGATAAGTTACTGAAATTCTAAATTAAACAAACATCTAGACAAATTTAAATAGGTTTTCTTTCCAATTCTGCTATGTTGCCATAGGGAAGTTACTTAAACTCTCTGTACACTGTTTTCTCAATTCTAAAAGGGGGCTAATGTACATTATTGCATGCTGTTCCCAACCTTACAGCCCTGACTGCCCTGGCATGCAGACCCCCAACTGCCACAGTGGTTCAGGGTACCTAGCATAGGACTAGTGGCCCATCACAAATTTTGCTAACACCCTGGTGCCACTCCAAAGTTCCCTGGTGGGCACACTCCCTTAGAGATGGCCTCTGTGAGTCCCACTAACACCACAGAGAGCAATCATGAGCAACAACAGGCAGAGAGTCACTGTAGATGACTGCGCTGAAAGGACAAGTTACCCAGACACAACAGAAGGGTGTAAGGAACACACATAGAATACTCTAATGAAGTACCATGTTCTGGTGAATAAGAGACACTACACAGCAGGACCTCTTCTTCATAAAGTCACTATTTCCAAGAGGAGAAGATGCAGCTGACTTTCTTAAGCACAGAAACAGAACAAACAAGCAGAAAAAATGGAGAGATGGAAATTTATTCCAAATGAAAGAACAGGACGAGGCCACAGCCAAAGACTATGCAAAACCAGATAGAAGTAACATCAAAGATAGGGAATTTAAAGCAATTAACACAAGGATATTCACTGAGTGTAAGAACAGAGTGGAGGACATGAGGGTGACCTTTAACACAGAGATAAGGAATAACATAGAGATAAAGGATTCAATAAATGAAATGAGAAACATGCTTGATGGATGAAGAGGAGAAGGAAGAAGCAAAAGAAGAAATGAGTAATCTAGAAATCAGAGTAATGGAAAGTAATCAACCTAAACAGAAGAGAGAGAAAATAATTATGCAAAACGAGAAGATTTAGGGAAATCAGTGACTCTATCAAAAGTAATAACATTCATATTATAGGAGTCCAAGAAGAAGAAGAAGAAGAGGAGGAGGAGGAGGAGGAGGAGGAGGAGGAGGAAGGAGGAGGAGAAGAGGGGGCAGAAATTTTATTTGAAGGAATTATAGCTGAAAACTTCCCTAATCTGGAAAAAAAAAAAAAACAAATATCCAGATTCAGAAAGCACAGAGAACTCCACACACAAAATCGACAAAATCAGACCCACACCAAGACATATTATAATTAAATTGGAAAAATATGGTAATAAAGAAAAAAACTAAAAGCAGCAAGTCAAAAGAAGTCCTTAAATTACAAGGAAAAACCCATAAGGCTAGTTGGAGCTTTCTCAACAGACTTTCCAAGTCAGAAGAGAGTGGCATGATAAATTGAAAGTGTTGAAAGGGGAAAATATGCAGGCAAGAATACTTTATCCAGCAAGTCTATCATTAAGAATAAAAGGATGGTTGGGACACCGGGGTGGCTCCACGGTGGAACATCTGCCTTTGGCTCATAGGATCCAGGATCGAGTCCCACATCCGGCTCCCTGTGGGAAGCCTGCTTCTCCCTCTGCCTATGTCTCTGCCTCTCTCTCTCTCTATCTGTATCTCTCATGAATAAATAAATAAACCTTTAAAAAAAGAATAAAAGGGGGGGCGCTTGGGTCGCTCGGTCATTTAAGACTCTGTGGAAAAATTAGAGAAGGAGACAAACCATGACAGATTTCTTACTCTGGGAAACAAACAATGGGTTGTGGAAGGGTGGGGGATGGGGTAACTGGGTGACTGGCACTGAGGAGGGCACTTGATGGGTTAAGCACTGGATGTTATACTATATGTTGGCAAATTGAATTTAAATTAAAAAATGTAAAAATAAAATAAACTCAATCATGTTAAATTCAAACAAAACAAAAGACTCTTCCTTCTGCTCAGGTCATGATCCCAGCATCCTGAGATTGAGCCTTGCATTAGACTCCCTTCTCAGTGGGGAGTCTGCTTCTCCCTCTCCCTCTGCCTGCTGCTCCATCTGCTTAGGCTCCCCTTCTCTGTCAAATAAATAAATAAAATATTTTTAGAAAAGAATAAAAGGAGAGATAAAGAGTTTCCCAGAGAAACAAAAATTAAAGGGATTATGACCACTAAACTAGCACTGCAAGAAATACTAAAGGGAACTATTTCAGTGGAAAGGAGAGATAAAAAATGATAGGATAGAGATAGGAAACACAAAAGCAGTAAAAATGAATATTTCTGTAAAAAGTCAAGGAACTCATAAAAAAGTATAAAATATGATAACATATACCTAAAACGTGAGGAGAGGAGAAAAAAAAAAACAGTTTCAAATGTAAATGAAACTTACTAAAAGATTGATTTACTAACTACCAAAACAAAAATAGGAAGAAATAGAAAAGACCAATAACATGTAACGAAACTGAATCAGTAATAAAAAAAATCCCAACAAACAAAAAGTCCAAGACCAGGTGGGTTCACAGAGGAATTCTTCAAAACATGTAAAGAAGCATTAATACCCATTCTTCTCAAACTATTCTAAAATATAGAAAAGGAAGAAGAATTTCCAAATTCATACTAAAGCTCAGCATAACTCTGTACCAAAACTAGATAAAGATGCCACAAAAATATGCTAATATTCTTGATTAATATAAATGCAAAATTCTCAAAAAAATACCAGTAAACCAAATTCAACGATACATTTAAAAAAAATCATTCACCAGGATCAAGTGGGATTTATTCCTTGGTTGCAAGGATGGGTCAGTATTCACAAATCAATCAATGTGATACACATAAACATGAAAAAGGTTAAGAACCATATGATAATTTGTATAGACATGCAAAAAGGTATTTGACAAAGTACCATATCCATTCATGATAAAAACTTTCAACAAAGTAGCTTTAGAGGGAATATATCTCAACATAATAAAGGCCATATATAAAAAACTGACAACTAACATCATTCTCATTGGGGAAAAACAGAGCTTTTCCTTTAATGTCAGGGACAAGACAAGGATGTTCCCTTTTACCACTTTTATTCAACATGGTACTGGAAGTTCTATCCACAGCAATCAGACAAAAACAAACAAACAAACAAACAAATAAATAAATAAATGACATTCAGGATCTTTTTTTTTTTTTTTTTTTTAGGTCACTGAAAAGGCTTCGGAGATGGAAGCCGAAAGCGTTGGTGCCCTCGGCCAAGAGGGTTCAGCCTCATGACCCCTCAGGACTGACATGGTAGGACTTGTTGATACCCTCCCTCTCCCCGGGTGCTGGCCTCCAGGCGCGGCTGCCGCTTCAAGACCCAGTTCAGGTGCGGGAGCGTGCCCTGCCTCCCCCAGGCAGCCCCAGGGCTCTGACGCTGGGCTCCCTCTGTTCTGGTTTTGAACTTGTCTGCTCCCCCCTGGCCTGGGAGCCTCAGAAGCCAGAGCGAAGCCTGACAGCCACAGCACACGAGCCTTGCCCAGAGCCTTTTGGGAACTGCGTGCTGAAGGACCAAGTCCCGACCACAACCCTGAGGCCAGGCTCTGGGCCCCTAGGACAGGGGCAGCTGGAGGCACCTCGGATGGGCGATGGGCTATGCATGCAGCAGCAAACGTGAACCCCTTGGTTTGCGAAGAGAACAATCCAGATGCTTCCGGACAGGAACGTCTGGCCCTGGGGCACAGTAAAACCACCCCTTCCCGCCCCGGGCCCGGAACAGCTGAGGACTCACGGCGGAGCTGGCCTGGGCACACCGGCCATCCGACAGCATGTCTGGCCCCTGTAGCTCCCGGAAATGCACATAGTGGTAAGGAAGGGCCTGCATCTTCCCCAGGCAGCACACCTTGCTCCTGGGCTGACACCACAGCAATGGCATCTGATTGCAGCACTGAACAAAGTCACACAAGGTGTCCAGTTTGCCCTCTATCTGTCTCATGTTGTTCTCCTGGAACCTACAAGAGGGGAGGGTCAGCCTGGTACATGTGTGTGTACACATGTTGGAGTCCCTATAAGGTAGAAGTAAAACTTTCAATATTTGCAAATGATATGATACCATAAACAGAAAACCTGAAAGACTCCACTAAAAATTGCTACAATTTATAAACTATTTCAGTAAGGTCATAGGATTCAATATAAATATACAGAAATCGGTTGCATTTCTATGCACCAAAAATGAAGCAGCAGAAAGAGAGATTTTTTTTTATTTTTATATTTTTATTGGAAATGTTTTTGTTATTTTGGGGAGAAGGATATAAAGAAATCGAGATCTCAAGGTGAAGTCAAAGGCTGAATACAGTGCACTGGGAAGCTTAGGGACAGGAGGAATTGTAAGAAATCTAGATGTAGCAATGGTCTGAGTGGAATCAAGATGCTTAGGGATGGGCTTGTGGCCTTTTAGGGTAAGGGGGAAGCTGGAAAGATGGCTAGGAAGAGACAGTATTCTTCGGGAAAGGGTATAGGCTAGAGGTATAAAGCCTTATGCCGATGGGACCTGTGGCAGTGGGGTCAGAAGACCATGGGGAAATTGGGTGAGTTCTTTCATATGCACTATCCTCAGATCTCCAAAGCCGATGCTGTCAGAGTCCTTACAGTGTGTCTTGGAACAAGTATAGGGGCAGAGAGCAGCTCAGAGCCCCTTCTTAGTAGGGATGGAGGCGACCCTGCTGCTGCCAATGCCACTGCTCGGCCCCTTCTACTAGGTGGCGAAGGCTGGAGGAAATTCCCAGCAGCATGTGGCCTAGGCCTTGCAGCAGTGCAGATGTCCAATGGAGGAGCTCCCTGAGTACTTTCTTTGGGCCAAGTCCTTGAAAATCACAACTCATGGAGTAGAGCCCGTAGAATGTGGCTTTGACATTGAGACTGCCAAAGAGGTCTCGAGGGTATTGCTTGTATACGTCGAAAGTGATGCGGGCGATGTCTTTGCTGTGCTTGGGCTTCTCCCGGCCCAGGCCATATGACAGTATCCCACTCCTGCTGGGGCTCCAGCTCTGCCCACACTCCAGCACCATCAGGCACGTGTCATCCTCCAAAAGCTGGAAGCAGTCCTCACTCTCCACAGCGGTCCCATCCTCCTCCAGCACCAATGTTAGCATCCCACTCAGCAGGAGGGCCTCTGTTGCCTTGTCCAGCAGTTCCTGGCGAGTGGCAGCTGTCAGACCGTCCGCTTGTGATCACAGACTCGGAAGGGTCGCTGGGGTGGTGGAGGTGAAGTCCAGACTTTCCGGCCAAACTCAGAGCTCATATTGGATACTGACCTGAGCAGGCCACTGGGGTTCAGGGCTGAGAAGCACTCCATGGTGGAGGGAAGGAGCAGGGGAGTTGCCTCTCCCGGTGAGTTCTAGGCTGGGTGGTTCCAGAAAGAGAGATTAAGAATCCAGAGTGGCAGGGCAAGATAGCAGAAGAGTAAGGTCTCCAAGTCACCTGTCCCCACCAGCTTAACCTAGATAACTTTCAAATCATCCTGAAAACCTACAAATTCCATCTGAGATTTAAAGAGAGAACAGCTGGAATGCTATAGTGAGAAGAATTTATGCTTCTATCAAGGTAGGAAGACAGAAAAAAATAATGAAATAAAAAAGCATGCAAGGGGGAGGGGCCCCTGCAAGGAGCCAGGCTAAGGCCCCGTGGCAAGTGCCCCCAGGACAGGAAAGCCCGACCCAGAGAAGCAGGAGCTTTACCCATCTTCCCGGATGGAAGGGCATTCGCAGGGAGTTCGGGCAAGATCCCAGGAGGGGCAGGGATGCCCTCAGGCTCCCAGGGGCACTAACAAAGGAACTGCGCCCCCAGGGGAGAGCACGCCACACCCCGCAGCTGAGCTCACTAAGGGGCTGCAGCATGCGACCGGCCGGGCCCCAGGAGCAGCTCTGCCCGGCTCAGGTGGTGGCTCCACGCAGAGGGGGCTGCGCGGACCCAGGCCCAGGAGCGTGATTCCAGCGGTGCAGGCCCTGGAGCCCAGGGCACTGGGGGACACAGGCAAAGGTCCATCGCTACCCTCAGGACAGGCAGAGGCCAGGACGGCCCAGGACAGCAAGGACGCTCCTGCCACTGGGCTGCCCCAAGCTGTGCAGATCGGTGCCCCCCGCCCATGGAGCATCCAGGCCCCTGTAGACTGGGAGCTGCGGTAGTTACTGAGGGAGCTGACTCCAGAGCTGGAGAGGTGGCAACCACCACTGTTGTTGCTCCCCCTGCTGTCACCTTGTACCTAAGACAGAGCAGGGGGCCTCACAGGATAAACAATTCACACTGAGCCACCAACCTAGCAGGGGGCTGGGCAGCTCCCCCAGGTGCACACACCTGAGAATCAGCACAGCAGGCCCCTCCCCAAGAAGACCAGCTAGAAGGACAGGGGAAAAGCAAGTTATTGACCAAGCAGCGCTGGAAAGTTCCAGAGGAAGTCAAAGCTTTGCAGTATATAGAATCAGAGGATACAACCCCTTGATTTTTGTTTTCTGTTTGTTCCCCCCCCTTTTTTTTCTTTTTCTTCTTCTTTCTTTTTTCTCCCTTTTTATCCTTTTTCCATTACAACTTGTTTTTGGCCAATCTACACTGAGCAAAATGACTAGAAGGAAAAACTCACCTAAAAGCAAAGAATCAGAAACAGTCCTCTCTCCCACAGTTAAAAAATTGGAGTACTTTTCAGTGTCAGAAAGCCAATTCAGAAGCACAATTATAAAGCTACTGGTGGCTCTAGAAAAAAGCATAAAGGATTCAAGAGATGTCATGACTGCAGAATTTAGATCTAATGAGTCTGAAATTAAAAATCAATTAAATGAGATGCAATCCAAACTGGAGGTCCTAACAAGGAGGGTTAACGAGGTAGAAGAATGAGTGAGTGACATAGAAAAAAAGTTGATGGCACGGAGGGAAACAGAGGAAAAAAGAGAAAAACAATTACAAGATCATGAGGATAGGTTAAGGGAAATAAATCACAGCCTCAGGAGGAAAAATCTACCTTTACTTGGGGTTCCTGAGGGCGCCAAAAGAGACAGAGGATGACAAAGTGTATTTGAACAAATCATAGCTGAGAAAGTCCCTAACATGGGAAGGGAGACAGGCATTCAGATCCAGGAAATAGAGAGATCCCCCCCTAAAATCAATAAAAACTGTTCAACACCTCGACATTTAAGAGTGAAACTTGCAAATTCCAAAGACAAAGAGAAGATCCTTAAAGAAATCAAAAGACAAGAAATCCCTAACTTATATGGGGAGGAATATCAGATTATCAGCAGACCTCTCCACAGAGACCAGGCAGGCCAGAAAGGGCTGGCAGGATATATTCAGGGTCCTAAATGAGAAGAACATGCAGCCAAGAATACTTTATCCATCACTTGAATACTTTATCCATCCATACTTTATCCATTGCCTGTCATTCAGAATAGAAGGAGAGATAAAGAGCTTCCAAGACAGGCAGGAACTGAAAGAATATGTGACCACCAAACCAGCTCTGCAAGAAATTTTAAGGGGGACTATTAAAATTCCCTTTAAGAAGAAGTCCAATGCAACAATCCACAAAAACAGGGACTCAATTGGTATCATGATGACACTAAACTCATATCTTTCCATAGTAACTGTGAACATAAATGGGCATAATGACCCCATCAAAAGGTGCAGGGTGTCAGACTGGATAAAAAAGCAGCACCCATCTATTTGCTATCTACAAGAGACTCATTTTAGACAGAAGGACACTTACAGCCTGAAAATAAAAGGTTGGAGAACCATTTACCATTCAAATGGTCCTCAAAAGAAAGCAGGGGTAGCCATCCTTATATCAGATAAACTAAAATATATCCCGAAGACTGTAGTGAGAGATGAAGAGGGACACTATATCATACTTAAAGGATCTATCCAACAAGAGGACTTAACAATCCTCAATATATATGTCCCGAATGTGGGAGCTGCCAAATATATCAATCAATTAATAACCAAAGTGAAGAAATACTTAGATAATAATACACTTACACTTGGTGACTTCAATCTAGTTCTTTCCACACTCGATTGGTCTTCTAAACACAACACCTCCAAAGAAATGCGAGCTTTAAATGATACACTGGACCAGATGGATTTCACAAATATCTACAGAACTTTACATCCAAACTCAACTGAATACACATTGTTCTCAAGTGCACATGGAACTTTCTCCAGAATAGACCACATACTGGGTCACAAATCGGGTCTGAACCAATACCAAAAGATGGGGATCGTCCCCTACATATTCTCAAACCATAATGCCTTGAAATTAGAACTAAATAACAACAAAAAGTTTGGAAGGACTTCAAACACGTGGAGGTTAAGGACCATCCTGCTAAAAGATGAAAGGGTCAACCAGGAAATTAAGGAAGAATTAAAAAGATTCATGGAAACTAATGAGAATGAAGATACAACGGTACAAAATCTTCGGGATGCAGCAAAAGCAGTCCTGAGGGGGAAATACATCACAATACAAGCATCCATCCAAAAGCTGGAAAGAACTCAAATACAAAAGCTAACCTTACACCTAAAGGAGCTAGAGAAAAAAACAGCAAATAGATCCTACACCCAGCAGAAGAAGAAAGTTAATAAAGATTTGAGCAGAACTCAATGAAATAGAGACCAGAAGAACTGTGGAAGAGATCAACAAAAGCAGGAGTTGGTTCTTTGAAAGAATTAATAAGATAGATAAACCATTAGCCAGCCTTATTAAAAAGAAGAGCGAGAAGACTCAAATTAAGAAACTCATGAATGAGAAAGGAGAGATCACTACCAACACCAAGGAAATACAAACGATTTTAAAAACGTATTATGAACAGCTCTATGCCAATAAATTAGGCAATCTAGAAGAAATCTAGAAGAAATGGATGTATTTCTGGAAAACCACAATCTACCAAAACTGGAACTGGAAGATATAGAAGACCTGAACAGGCCAATAACCAGGAAGAGAATTGAAGCAGTCATCAAAAACCTCCCAAGACACAAAAGTCCAGGGCCAGATGGCTTCCCTGGGGAATTCTATCAAACATTTAAAGAAGAAACCATACCTATTCTACTAAAGCTGTTCCAAAAGATAGAAAGAGATGGAATACTTCCAAACTTGTTCTATGAGGCCAGCATCACCTTAACTCCAAAACCAGACAAAGACCCCACCAAAACGGAGAGTTTTAGACCAATATCCCTGATGAACATGGATGCAAAAATTCTCGACAAGATACTAGCCATTAGGATCCAACAGTACATTAAGATTATTCACCATAACCAAAAAGGATTTATCCCTAGGATGCAAGGCTCATTCAACACTTGTAAAACAATCAGTGTAATTCATCATATCAGCAAGAGAAAAAACAAGAACCGTATGATCCTTTCAAAAGATGCAGAGAAAGTATTTGACACAATACAGCATCAATTCCTGATCAAAACTCTTCAGAGTGTAGGGATAGAGGGAACATTCCTCAACATCTTAAAAGCCATCTACAAAAAGTCCACAGCAAATATCATTCTCAATGTGGAAGCACTGGGAGCCTTTCCCCTAAGATCAGGAACAGGACAGTGATGTCCACTCTCACCACTGCTATTCAACATAGTACTGGAAGTCCTAGCCTCTGCAATCAGACAACAAAAAGACATTAAAGGCATTCAAATTGGCAAAGAAGAAGTCAAACTCTCCCTCTTCGCCGATGACATGATACTCTACATAGAAAACCCAAAAGCCTCCACCCCAAGATTGCTAGAACTCATACAGCAGGGATTTTTAAAAAAGAAAACCATAGCTGGGGGCATCACAATGCCAGATTTCAGGTTGTACTACAAAGCTTTGGTCATCAAAACAGTGTGGTACTGGCACAAAAACAGACACATAGATCAATGGAACAGAACAGAGAATCCAGAAGCGGACCCTCATCTTTATGGTCAACTAATATTCGACAAAGGAGGAAAGACTATCCATTGGAAAAAAGACAGTCTCTTCAGTACATGGTGCTGGGAAAATTGGACATCCACATGCAGAAGAATGAAACTAGACTACTCTCTTTCACCATACACAAAGATAAACTCAAAATGGATGAAAGATCTAAATGTGAGACAGTATTCCATCAAAATCCTAGAGGAGAACACAGGCAACACCCTTTTTGAACTTGGCCACAGTAACTTCTTGCAAGATACATCCAGGAAGGCAAAAGAAAAAAAGCAAAAATGAACTATTGGGACTTCATCAAGATAAGAAGCTTTTGCACAGCAAAGGATACATTCAACAAAACTAAAAGACAACCTACAGAATGGGAGAAGATATTTGCAAATGACGTATCAGATAAAGGATAGTTTCCAAGATCTATAAAGAACTTATTAAACTCAACAGCAAAGAGACAATCCAATCATGAAATGGGCAAAAGACATGTACAAAAATCTCACTGAGGAAGACATAGACATGGCCAACATGCACATGAGAAAATGCTCTGCATCACTTGCCATCAGGGAATTACGAATCAAAACCACAATGAGATACCACCTCACACCAGTGAGAATGGGGAAAATTAACAAGGCAGGTAACAAACGATTTTGGAGAGGAATGGAGAAAGGGGAACCCTCTTGCACTGTTGGTGGGTATGTGAACTGGTGCAGCCACTCTGGAAAACTGTATTAAGGTTCCTCAAAGAGTTAAAAATAGATCTGCCCTACGACCCAGGAATTGCACTGCTGGGGATCTACCCCAAAGATACAGATCTAATGAAACGCCGGGACACCTGCACCCCGCTGTTTCTAGCAGCAATGTCCACAATAGCCAAACTGTGGAAGGAGCCTCGGTGTCCATCGAAAGATGAGTGGATAAAGAAGATGTGGTTTATCTATACAATGGAATATTACTCAGCTATTAGAAATGACAAATACCCACCATTTGCTTCAACGTGGATGGAACTGGAGGGTATTATGCTGAATGAAATAAGTCAATCGGAGAAGGACAAAAAGTATATGGTCTCATTCATTGGGGAATATGAAAAATAGTGAAAGGGATTAAAGGGGAAAGGAGAAAAAATAAGTGGGAAATATCAGAAAGACAGACAGAACATGAAAGTCTCCTAACTCTGGGAAACGATCTAGGGATGGTGGAAGGGGAGGAGGATGGGGTGTGGGGGTGACTGGGTGGCGGGCACTGAGTTGGGCACTTGACGGGATGAGCACTCGGTGTTATTCTGTATGTTGACAAATTGAACACTAAGAAAAATAAATTTATTTATTTTATTTATTTTTTTTAAAAAAATAAAAGCCTATATTGGACCAGGCATGACTTCACTAAATCTTTGTAACAAACTAGCAATGTAAGTATTTTATATATAAGGAAACGGAGGTTCAAAGAGCTAAAATGACATGTCAAACATCACATGGGTTGTAGGTAGAAAAGCCAGAATAGCTGAAGTCTGTGTGAGTTCATAGCTTTCCAGTTGCTTATCATAAAGCTTTAGGAGTCCAGCTAGAGGAGGGTTTAGGGCTCAGGCAGAGCTACTTGAAGTGGGTGCCATAGAATACATAAAAGTTCCCTGTACTATAAATTCTTATAGGAGGGCTTAGGGCTCAGGAGGAGCTACATGAAGTGGGCCTCATAGAATAAATAAGATTTTCCCACACTATATAGTATTGTAGGCATTATATAACATAATACTGAGAGCATAGCTATAGATTCTAATAATTGCCTTGGTTCATTTCTTAGTGCTGTCACTTTCTGATTACATGGGTAGAATAATTAACCTGCTTTTGTCTTGCCTGTTATCATAATGGCAATAATAATATCTTCTGTTCAGGGTTGTGATAAGCATTAAGTGATTTAATATTCATAACTAATTTAGAACAGTACCAAGTGTAGAAAATAACTATACAAGTTCTTGTAAAATAACTAAATTAGAAATATATACATTCCAAAGTCACCTCACACCTCACACTCTTGATGCTACTGCTTGGAAAGACATGGTTCAGATTAGTATAAGTAGTGCAAAACAGAAGAAATGCCACTTAAAAACAACAACAAACACACACACACAATAAAATATAAGACTTGACAAGACAACCAAAAAAACAATGGCACTGAGCAGCTTCACACTTACCAAGTGGAAGTGAATAGGCAGAAAAGGTGGAAGAGGAGTTCTGCATGGGAGAGAAGGCATAAAGTAGAAACACTGAGCTTGTAAAGATTGAAGCCTGACTCTGTCACTGAGATTAAAGAATGAAATTACTAATATCATCTATTCCAAAGCCTTGGTTATCTAAGGGAAGTGAAGTAGAATTAAAGAATTAGAATCACAGATAAAAACTATTGGTGTTTATAACTAATGACATTTACAAAGAGCTTTATGACTCAAAATAATTACCCAGCGGAGGGGAGGGGCAAGATGGCGGAAGAGTAGGGTCTCCAAATCACCTGTCTCCACCAAACTACCTAGAAAACCTTCAAATTATCCTGAAAATCTATGAATTCGGCCTGAGATTTAAAGAGAGACCAGCTGGAATGCTACAGTGAGAAGAGTTCGCGCTTCTATCAAGGTAGGAAGACGGGGAAAAAGAAGTAAAGAAACAAAGGCCTCCAAGGGGGAGGGGCCCCGCGAGGAGCCGGGCTGAGGCCGGGGCGAGTGTCCCCAGGACAGGAGAGCCCCGTCCCGGAGACGCAGGAGCTGCACCAACCTTCCCGGGCGGAAAGGGGCTCGTGGGGAGTGGGAGCAGGACCCAGGAGGGCGAGGATGCCCTCGGGCTCCCCGGGACAGTAACAGCAACTGCGCGCCCAGGAGAGTGCGCCGAGCTCCCTAAGGGCTGCAGCGCGCACGGCGGGACCCGGCGGGACCCGGAGCAGCTCGGGGGGCTCGGGCGGCGGCTCCGCGGAGGGGGCTGCGCGGCCCCGGGAGCAGCTCGGAGGGGCTCGGGCAGAGGAGGAGGCTCCGTGCGGAGGGGGCTGCGCGGTTCCAGGAGCAGCTCGGAGGGGCTCGGGCGGCGGCTCCGCGGAGGGGGCTGCGCGGCCCGGGAGCGCGAATCCAACAGCACAGGCCCCGGAGCACAGGGCGCCGGGACACAGCCCAGGATCCCGCCTCCCCCGGGACAGGCACAGGCCGGGAGGGCCCAGGACAGCGAGGACGCTCCTGCCCCAGCTGAGCACATCAGCGGCCCCGCCCGGAGCCTCCAGGCCCTGCAGACGGAGTTCCTGCCGGAGCTGAATCCAGGTTTCCAGAGCTGCCCCGCCACTGGGGCTGTTCCTCCTGCGGCCTCACGGGGTAAACAACCCCCACCGAGCCCTGCACCAGGCAGGGGCACAGCAGCTCCCCCAACTGCTAACACCTGAAAATCAGCACAACAGGCCCCTCCCCCAGAACACCAGCTAGACGGACAACTTCCAGGAGAAGCCAAGGGACTTAAAGTACACAGAATCAGAAGATACTCCCCGGTGGTTCTTTTTTTGTTTGTTTGTTTTTGTTTTTGTTTTTGTTTTTGTTTTGTTTTGCTTTTTGATTTGTTTCCTTCCCCCACCCCCTTTTTTTCTCCTTTCTTTTTCTTTCTCTTTTTCTTCTTTTTTTTTTTCGTTTTTTTTTTTCTTCTTTTTCTTCCCTTTTTTTTTCTCTTTCTCTTTTCTTTCCTTCTTTCTCTCCTCTCTTTTTCTCTTTTTCCCAATACAACTTGCTTTTGGCCACTCTGCACTGAGCAAAATGACTAGAAGGAAAACCTCACCTCAAAAGAAAGAATCAGAAACAGTCCTCTCTCCCACAGAGTTACAAAATCTGGATTACAATTCAATGTCAGAAAGCCAATTCAGAAGCACTATTATACAGCTACTGGTGGCTCTAGAAAAAAGTATAAAGGACTCAAGAGACTTCATGACTGCAGAATTTAGAGCTAGTCAGGCAGAAATTAAAAATCAATTGAATGAGATGCAATCCAAACTAGAAGTCCTAACGACGAGGGTTAACGAGGTGGAAGAACGAGTGAGTGACCTAGAAGACAAGTTGATAGCAAAGAGGGAAACTGAGGAAAAAAGAGACAAACAATTAAAAGACCATGAAGATAGATTAAGGGAAATAAACGACAGCCTGAGGAAGAAAAACCTACGTTTAATTGGGGTTCCCGAGGGCGCCGAAAGGGACAGAGGGCCAGAATATGTATTTGAACAAATTCTAGCTGAAAACTTTCCTAATCTGGGAAGGGAAACAGGCATTCAGATCCAGGAAATAGAGAGATCCCCCCCTAAAATCAATAAAAACCGTTCAACACCTCGACATTTAATTGTGAAGCTTGCAAATTCCAAAGATAAGGAGAAGATCCTTAAAGCAGCAAGAGACAAGAAATCCCTGACTTTTATGGGGAGGAGTATTAGGGTAACAGCAGACCTCTCCACAGAGACCTGGCAGGCCAGAAAGGGCTGGCAGGATATATTCAGGGTCCTAAATGAGAAGAACATGCAACCAAGAATACTTTATCCAGCAAGGCTCTCATTCAAAATGGAAGGAGAGATAAAGAGCTTCCAAGACAGGCAGCAACTAAAAGAATATGTGACCTCCAAACCAGCTCTGCAAGAAATTTTAAGGGGGACTCTTAAAATTCCCCTTTAAGAAGAAGTTCAGTGGAACAGTCCACAAAAACAAAGACTGAATAGATATCATGATGACACTAAACTCCTATCTCTCAATAGTAACTCTGAATGTGAACGGGCTTAATGACCCCATCAAAAGGCGCAGGGTTTCAGACTGGATAAAAAAGCAGGACCCATCTATTTGCTGTCTACAAGAGACTCATTTTAGACAGAAGGACACCTACAGCCTGAAAATAAAAGGTTGGAGAACCATTTACCATTCGAATGGTCCTCAAAAGAAAGCAGGGGTAGCCATCCTTATATCAGATAAACTAAAATTTACCCCAAAGACTGTAGTGAGAGATGAAGAGGGACACTATATCATACTTAAAGGATCTATTCAACAAGAGGACTTAACAATCCTCAATATATATGCTCCGAATGTGGGAGCTGCCAAATATATAAATCAATTATTAACCAAAGTGAAGAAATACTTAGATAATAATACACTTATACTTGGTGACTTCAATCTAGCTCTTTCTATACTCGATAGGTCTTCTAAGCAAAACATCTCCAAAGAAACGAGAGCTTTAAATGATACACTGGACCAGATGGATTTCACAGATATCTACAGAACTTTACATCCAAACTCAACTGAATACACATTCTTCTCAAGCGCACATGGAACTTTCTCCAGAATAGACCACATATTGGGTCACAAATCGGGTCTGAACCGATACCAAAAGATTGGGATTGTCCCCTGCATATTCTCGGACCATAATGCCTTGAAATTAGAACTAAATCACAACAAGAAGTTTGGAAGGACCTCAAACACATGGAGGTTAAGGACCATCCTGCTAAAAGATAAAAGGGTCAACCAGGAAATTAAGGAAGAATTAAAAAGATTCATGGAAACTAATGAGAATGAAGATACAACCGTTCAAAATCTTTGGGATGCAGCAAAAGCAGTCCTAAGGGGGAAATACATCGCAATACAAGCATCCATTCAAAAACTGGAAAGAACTGAAATACAAAAGCTAACCTTACACATAAAAGAGCTAGAGAAAAAACAGCAAATAGATCCTACACCCAAGAGAAGAAGGGAGTTAATAAAGATTCGAGCAGAACTCAACGAAATCGAGACCAGAAGAACTGTGGAACAGATCAACAGAACCAGGAGTTGGTTCTTTGAAAGAATTAATAAGATAGATAAACCATTAGCCAGCCTTATTAAAAAGAAGAGAGAGAAGACTCAAATTAATAAAATCATGAATGAGAAAGGAGAGATCACTACCAACACCAAGGAAATACAAACGATTTTAAAAACATATTATGAACAGCTATACGCCAATAAATTAGGCAATCTAGAAGAAATGGACGCATTCCTGGAAAGCCACAAACTACTAAAACTGGAACAGGAAGAAATAGAAAACCTGAACAGGCCAATAACCAGGGAGGAAATTGAAGCAGTCATCAAAAACCTCCCAAGACACAAGAGTCCAGGGCCAGATGGCTTCCCAGGAGAATTTTATCAAACGTTTAAAGAAGAAATCATACCTATTCTCCTAAAGCTGTTTGGAAAGATAGAAAGAGATGGAGTACTTCCAAATTCGTTCTATGAAGCCAGCATCACCTTAATTCCAAAGCCAGACAAAGACCCCGCCAAAAAGGAGAATTACAGACCAATATCCCTGATGAACATGGATGCAAAAATTCTCAACAAGATACTGGCCAATAGGATCCAACAGTACATTAAGAAAATTATTCACCATGACCAAGTAGGATTTATCCCTGGGACACAAGGCTGGTTCAACACCCGTAAAACAATCAATGTGATTCATCATATCAGCAAGAGAAAAACCAAGAACCATATGATCCTCTCATTGGATGCAGAGAAAGCATTTGACAAAATACAGCATCCATTCCTGATTAAAACTCTTCAGAGTGTAGGGATAGAGGGAACATTCCTCGACATCTTAAAAGCCATCTATGAAAAGCCCACAGCAAATATCATTCTCAATGGGGAAGCACTGGGAGCCTTTCCCCTAAGATCAGGAACAAGACAGGGATGTCCACTCTCACCACTGCTATTCAACATAGTACTGGAAGTCCTAGCCTCAGCAATCAGACAACAAAAAGACATTAAAGGCATTCAAATTAGCAAAGAAGAAGTCAAACTCTCTCTCTTCGCCGATGACATGATACTCTACATAGAAAACCCAAAAGTCTCCACCCCAAGATTGCTAGAACTCATACAGCAATTCGGTAGCGTGGCAGGATACAAAATCAATGCCCAGAAGTCAGTGGCATTTCTATACACTAACAATGAGACTGAAGAAAGAGAAATTAAGGAGTCAATCCCATTTACAATTGCACCCAAAAGCATAAGATACCTAGGAATAAACCTCACCAAAGATGTAAAGGATCTATACCCTCAAAACTATAGAACACTTCTGAAAGAAATTGAGGAAGACACAAAGAGATGGACAAATATTCCATGCTCATGGATTGGCAGAATTAATATTGTGAAAATGTCAATGTTACCCAGGGCAATATACACGTTTAATGCAATCCCTATCAAAATACCATGGACTTTCTTCAGAGAGTTAGAACAAATTATTTTAAGATTTGTGTGGAATCAGAAAAGACCCCGAATAGCCAGGGGAATTTTAAAAAAGAAAACCATATCTGGGGGCATCACAATGCCAGATTTCAGGTTGTACTACAAAGCTGTGGTCATCAAGACAGTGTGGTACTGGCAAAAAAACAGACGCATAGATCAGTGGAACAGAATAGAGAATCCAGAAGTGGACCCTGAACTTTATGGGCAACTAATATTCGATAAAGGAGGAAAGACTATCCATTGGAAGAAAGACAGTCTCTTCAATAAATGGTGCTGGGAAAATTGGACATCCACATGCAGAAGAATGAAACTAGACCACTCTCTTTCACCATACACAAAGATAAACTCAAAATGGATGAAAGATCTAAATGTGAGACAAGATTCCATCAAAATCCTAGAGAAGAACACAGGCAACACCCTTTTTGAACTCGGCCATAGTAACTTCTTGCAAGATACATCCACGAAGGCAAAAGAAACAAAAGCAAAAATGAACTATTGGGACTTCATCAAGATAAGAAGCTTTTGCACAGCAAAGGATACAGTCAACAAAACTCAAAGACAACCTACAGAATGGGAGAAGATATTTGCAAATGACATATCAGATAAAGGGCTAGTTTCCAAGATCTATAAAGAACTTATTAAACTCAACACCAAAGAAACAAACAATCCAATCATGAAATGGGCAAAAGACATGAACAGAAATCTCACAGAGGAAGACATAGACATGGCCAACATGCATATGAGAAAATGCTCTGCATCACTTGCCATCAGGGAAATACAAATCAAAACTACAATGAGATACCACCTCACACCAGTGAGAATGGGGAAAATTAACAAGGCAGGAAACAACAAATGTTGGAGAGGATGCGGAGAAAAGGGAACCCTCCTACACTGTTGGTGGGAATGTGAACTGGTGCAGCCACTCTGGAAAACTGTGTGGAGGTTCCTCAAACAGTTAAAAATATACCTGCCCTACGACCCAGCAATTGCACTGTTGGGGATTTACCCCAAAGATACAAATGCAATGAAACGCCGGGACACCTGCACCCCGATGTTTCTAGCAGCAATGGCCACTATAGCCAAACTGTGGAAGGAGCCTCGGTGTCCAACGAAAGATGAATGGATAAAGAAGATGTGGTTTATGTATACAATGGAATATTACTCAGCTATTAGAAATGACAAATACCCACCATTTGCTTCAACGTGGATGGAACTGGAGGGTATTATGCTGAGTGAAGTCAGTCGGAGAAGGACAAACATTATATGTTCTCATTCATTTGGGGAATATAAATAATAGTGAAAGGGAAAATAAGGGAAGGGAGAAGAAATGTGTGGGAAATATCAGAAAGGGAGACAGAACGTAAAGACTGCTAACTCTGGGAAACGAACTTGGGGTGGTAGAAGGGGAGGAGGGCGGGGGGTGGGAGTGAATGGGTGACGGGCACTGGGTGTTATTCTGTATGTTAGTAAATTGAACACCAATAAAAAAAAAACAAAAAAAAAACAAAAAAAAACAAAAAAAAAATAATAATTACCCAGCATGTAGTGAAACCTCAGTAAATGAGAATTTTACTGTTGCTGCTGTCACGATTTTATTATATAATATATATAAGCTATATATAGTTTAATACATAAAGCGGTATATATATATTTCATATATATTATAAATTTAGGGCTGTATTTATAAATAATATATAATATATAAATATCATATTATTTATATTATATATATGTGTGTGTGGATAGATGATAGATAGATGATAGATAGATAGATAGATAGATAGATAGATAGATGATAGATAGATATTTGTGTGTATTTACAGATGGAAGGGAAATCTCAGAGATGTATAGAGATTTTGTTCAAGTTGAATTAACTGGGCAACAAGAGCTGGAAGCTAGTTCTTCTATCTAATTTCAAATCTCATTCTTTCCACCATAACCTTTTCTTATGATATTTTAAAAGCACTGAAACAGACCAAATATGTAACTAATATTCCTAAAATCGTAATATGTTACAGGATTTTCATAGATATTCTATGATAAACAAAATGTTTTCTTGGCCAGATAAGCTTGTAAGTACTGTTAAACATTAAACACATTTCTTCCTGAGAACACTCCTCAGAGCCATTAAAATGTGTTATTGGTTGTTCTGAATCTCCACAGAAGGAATAAACAATGGAGGCCTTTTCAGACATATTTGACTATGGAACACTTTTTGTGTTCATGGAACACTTTTTGATACTCTCCTGAGTTCTAGTGTTCTACTGAATGAACTTTGGGAAATACCTATACAACAAATGCTTTCAGATTTACTAAGGGAAATTCTTCTAGGCTTTTCTCAGCCCTCACTGGTGGGCACTAGGGAGGGAGGGCCAGAAACTTCAGGATTGGACTGGGTTCCTAAAAAGTAACAGTCAGTAATATAAAAAAGCCCAGGGTCACTCCAAAAGCTGGATCATTGGAGACAAGAAAAGGTGATCATGAAATAATTCCAAGTCCAAGCAAGTAAGGTATCCAACATCTAAGGTAGTCATGGTTAGCAGATCTTAGGAAAAGGAGCAGACCCAGGGGTGGGTTAAGAATGCTTCCAGAGCCAACATAAACCATAGTTATATAATTGTTTTAATTTAGCCTTACAGTCAAGCTTGATGGGAGCACAGTTGACTTGACTGAGAGGGGACTTCTCAGATTAGGGAATTTTTGTTTGAGGTTTCTATTGATTCTAAAAATTCCAAGAAACTCTGACTGGTAGGTGATATAAGAACACAAAATAAAATTGGGTGGATGGAATTATGAAATTTCCCTTTATAATTTCTATGATATCTGAAATTCAATGGACACAATAAAGTGTTTTGTCAACTTTGTGCTCATATAACCTGGCAGCTAAGTTTTTGGTTGTAGATACTGCAGGGAGCTACTCCAACTACATCAGCTTCTGCTATGGCTTGGTTTAGGCTCACATTTTCTTACCTGGACTCTAACTAATCTCCTTGTTGTTTACTTATGTCTCACAAATGCACATACTACACTTCTACCAGGATATGCTTGCCCATCATATATTTTATTACCATATTCCTGTTTAAGCATCTCATCATTGCTCTCTGGATTTCTTGGTATGTGTTTCAAGTATCTTATTTATCTGGACCTTGCCTTCCTCCTGGTATATTTTTACTTCATCTTGTTGTGGCTTTTACTTTAGTATTTCTTTTTCAGAGAGAAAGGGGGAGGGGCCAAGGGAAAGGGAGCAAGAATCTTAGGCAGGCTCCATGGCCAGTGTGGAGCCTAATGGGGCCTTGATCTCAAAACACTGAAATCACAACCTGAGCCAAAATCAAGACTCAGTAGCTTAATGGAATGAGCCATCCAGGTACCCCTTAACTTCAATATTTCTATTTTATTTGTGCCTTTGTTTAGATTCTCCAAATGCCCCTACCTCACCCTAGTCTGAACTGCCTATTGTTTTTGATAACTTCTGCTCATCTTTCGAAGTGATTTCTGTGTCATTTCTGAAACCTTCACTCAAAACTCTTTTCCTCCCACTCCATCTGTACTGGGTTGTCCCAAATCTTCATCTTTGCATTTATCACCCTGTATGAAGTATTTTTATCTGTTTTTATCTTATTCATCACAATGCCTTCTTCATTAGACTGAGTGTAGGGACATATGATTTGAGCCAGTAGGAAAACTTTATCCTCCTCATTCCCCTTGGTATCAGCATCTACCATCACCAAGCCTACTATAACTTTGTTTTAATTTAACCAGCACATTGTGCATCTTAAAGGCCATCAAATTTCTTCCTTTTGGAGGGAGACAGGATGATAAATTTTGTAGCAAGAAGCAGAACATTGTGTTCATCAGAATTCTAAGAAGGTTAGGGAAGGCAGATTGGCCTAGCAGGGCTACTGCCAGAGACAGGAACAATCATAGTGAAAGTGATATATGTACGTTTCCTAGGAGGCTGTGTCTGGTAGAGAAGGTAAATGTTTCATATCTATAAACCAGCTGACAAAGAGCCAAACCAACACAGAATGAATGGTACAGGAGGGGAGAGAGGAGTGAATTTCAGGGACACTTTTTTTCGTTTATATTTTAAGAATAAATATGGAATATTCAATATATTTCCACATATAAAATATGCTCTATATTTATATAAATATATATAAAATATTATATGTTTAATAAGTACATATTAAGGTATTCTTATATAAAATATGACTAAGAAGTATAATTCATATTTTTGGAAAATCCATATTTGATTTCAGTTTTCCTGGAAAATGACTGCCTATTTCTGAAGTGTCTCCAGGCAATACCAAAGAGAATTTCAAGCACACTATGAACCTATATTTTAAGGTGGACTATCCTGAATCTGTCCTCAAAATTTGATGAAAATCTGGCTCACATAATTTTTCCCAAATTTAGTTGCCAACAGAGATTAAAAGTTCTTCTGATTTATATAGATAATCCTCACAAAGGAACCATTGAAAATACATGTATCATCTGCTTTTTACACATGAAGGAACTCAGACTCAGAGAAGTGAAAGGACAGAATTTGAACCCTGGTATATTTGAATTCTGCATCCATGATCTTTCAATGGCAATTTGTTGTATCTTCAAGTATATTTATCAATTTTTTTGTCTTATGCTGCACAATATTTCCATGGAGTTTTTTCAAAGCTTAGCTGCTTGAAAATATTATGTAATCTTTTTCTGTGGTGTCTCCCATTTCCCTGTTGAATTAGATAAGACTCGTTCCATATAAACATCAATAGTTTGGTGTCTACTACTGTGAATCTAATCTTAGGTTTTCTAGACTTTCTTAGAAGTCTGGGATTGTTAGACCCTAAAAGGAAATTCTTCCCCTACCCTGCTTTTGGATGTAGAATTTGCCATTTTATGTATTCTGCATTTTCAGAGACTATTATTTTCTTTCCCTTTTTTTCATGCTCTAATACCTGTCTCTATCCTACCCCAATACTTACCTTCATCCCCATTCCCACCCTCAAATTACTGTAGAAGTATCTCAGACACAAGAGTATTTAGTTTGCACTTCTTAACATGCAAAATCTTTCATAATTTGTTTCAAGTTTATCTGACTAGCCTCATTTTCCACCACTCTTTTCCTCCACACACCATACCCCTCAGCCATACTGAGCTCATTTTTCTCAAAACATACCAATTCTTTTCATGCGTCTGCTAGGAATGCTATTTCTTTCTTTATTGTGTGAACTACTACTCATCATTCAGAGTCCAACTCAAAGATTGATCTCTCTGCCTCCGGTCCCTCCTGCACTCCATCATGTATCATGGATCTATAATCCCTTGTCTGCAACAGCTGGAGCCAAATTGTTTCAGAATTTAGTGTTTTAAATTTTAGAAATGTAACATGATGACTTCATTGTTTATGCAACCTTCAGAAAGCATTGGATATTCAAACAATTTAATATCTCAGAAGCCAAATGTATAAAGTGTAACAATAACTAAAATCAATAAAATCTATAATCTTGAATCAGTTCAGATCAGGTTTTAACTGCCAGATGTGTGGATTTTTGGGGTTTTGGGGCTTTGATTTTTGCCTTTTCTGTTTTTCAAACTTTTCAACTTTGCAATTGTGAATAAAATCTGTAGACTTTTATTGCTGGATTAATTATATTATGATAAAGTAAAGCAGTTCATTCCACAAAGGCAGTAATGGTTTAATGGTAAGGAATACATTATATGATGTACTATATTAATAGCCAGAGAGGAAAACTTGTGATATCGCATCAGTCGCATCAGTTTCCAAAAAGGCACTTGACAAATCTTAGGCATTACGGAAAAAAACATATATATGGATCTATACCGTGTGTGTGTGTGTGTGTGTGTGTGTGTGTGTGTGTGTGTCTAGATCATCCTTAATGATAAAACATTAAAACTAACTCCATCAAATGGAACAAGGCTTGAATGCAACTTATCTACAATATTATTTAATATTTACAATATTATTTTTGTGTTCTGAAAGTATTAGCCAAACCAATTAGATAAAAGAAAGTTACAAACATTAGAAAATTACCTTGATTTCATTTGCAGATATTGCATACCCTGAGAAGATAAATTATTAAAAACTATTCAAAGTAGTAAGGTAATTCACTAAGACGGTTGGTTACAAATTTATTACATAACTTCTGTAGCTTCCCAGTTGTCAATTAGATAGAAAATATAATTGCACTATCTTATTTATAATAACTACCAAAAGGATAAAATTCTTAGGAATAAACACAAAATGCACATCACCTACACAAAGAATAAAAAGGTCTTAAAAGAAGACATAAGTAAATGGAAAGATACTGCTATATGCTGTTCAAGATTTTAATCAAATATGAAATATTATTTACAATAGAAATATTGGTAAAGATGTTGGAGGAAACTTGGAAAAAGTGCTACTAAATTTACAGGCAAAATGTCCAGAAAAATTCTAGAAGAGTAACATGATGATGGACATGAGCAGTGAGGGATAGAGAACAGTATGAGGTCAACTCTATCAGATATTTTTAAAAGAGAATATCATAAGGTTATATAGAGTAAAATAGTTTGGCACTGGGAAAAAAAAGTACAGAGAGAAATGGAACAAAATAGAGTTCTGAAATAGATCCAACTATTTCTTAAAATTTAGCGTATTGTAAGAACTTTATTCCTGATCAATCCCAAATGTATTAAATATAAAAAACCCACAGAAATTATATAAGAAAATATTAGCAAATATGTTTACAATCTTGGCATGGTAAAGAATTTTGTAGCAAGAACAAAATCTAGAACCCATAAGTAAAACAATTGATACATTAGACCATGTTAAAATAATAATTTATCTCCTTTGTATGGCCAAAACAATAATCTAGAAACAAAGTTTAAAAAGACAAATGATGAACTAGATAAATAGAAATAGTAAACTAGAAAGAGTATTTGATAATATTCACTGTAGTTATAGTCTACAAATGTCATACATCAGTAAGAAAATGGTAATCTTTCCAAAAACCAAAAATGGATAAAACGAATGAACAGGAGATTCATGACAAAGGAAAGCTAAATGGTCAATAAACATTGAAAATGGTGTTATAATTGTTATAATGAAAATCATTCAAATTGAAATGGGAAGATATCACTTTCACCTCTCAGACTGGCAAAAAAAATTATATTCAGTGGTTGCAATAGTCTGAAGATACAGATAACCTCTTGCCCTGGAGATCTTTAGACTTGGGTAATATCTTGCCAGGGAGAAACATAAGGGTTTTATTGTAGAATGAAATCCAACATTTATCTATAGGTTAATGGTTTCAAAGTGTGCCTTCATTTAATCATTATTATGATCCATCATATCAGTATTAGAAAACTGAGATCCATAAAAACTATTATGATTTATTCAACTTAATCTAGCTAATGAGTGATAGAGTCATAATTTAAACTCAGGTTTTCTGATACTAAATCCAAGGTTTTTCTCATTGACCCAGACCAGAGGTTGAATTGGATTGAAACCTAAGGGTTTTTCAAATCTAAACCCCAGACAGTCATTTAACAAGTATTTTCTGAGCATCTGCTGTGTGTCAGGCACCGTTTTAGTTACTGGGGATAGAATAGTGACCAAAAGAATGTCTTCACCCTCACAAAACCTATATTCTAGTGGAAGGAGAGAGAAATAAATAAGTGAATATAAAGTAGGTATGTTGGTGATAAATTTGATTAAGAAAAATGAAGCAGGAATAATAAGAAGTGCTAGTAAGTGTGGGATGTTTCAATTTTAAGTAGAGTGGTCAACAATATCAACTAGAAAGAAGTAGTTAAGCAAATATTGAAGGAAGTGAGGTAATGAGCCATGTGGATATTTGGGGAAGGAGCCTAGCACTGATGTGGGACCATAACTAGTGTGTTTGAGGAACAGGAAGAAAACCAGGTTGAAAGGAGTAAGAGGGAGAGTAGCAGAAGATAAAATCAGAGAGTAAGGGGGTAGGAGATGCAGACAGTATAAGATCTTTGGCTTTTGCTCTGAGTGCAATGGTAGGTCATTATTTGTTATTTCTATATAAGATAACTTGTAGGCAGGAAGAATCACCATGTTGGTGGCCCTTGAGGATCTATGCAGTCATGGAAACCAATGACAACCTACTTCTCACTTTCCAGTATGCCTCATTACTTCTCTTCCAGTGCTCGCTGGATGCTGCCACCCAGAAACAGTCAGTCTGGTCCTTTTACTCCCATGACCTAGAGCTCACCACCTGGTGACACGAAGGAATCCACTTAGCATTCAGGAAGTCACAAGCAGATGGCAGCAATTTGATAGCAGGAAATAGATTTTAGAGAAATGAACTGGTGAAAGGAAAGGATGACTGTCACACTCATAAAGTGGGGGACTTTATGTCACACTTTAAAGTGGGGGGAAAGGTGTTAATTTTCATCGCAGCTGGTGTTCAATGATTGCATATGAAGATTTTACTTGTGCCAGAGAGCTACCAGTGTAGAAGAGGCAGCAAAGATGTACATTGCTGAGACAGTGGTATTCATCTGTAGGCACCCTGCTTTGTGGAGAGTTTTGCAGGGTCATAACAAAGAAATCCTTGGGATCTGTTGGCACAAGTATCACATTGGAGCTACTGACAAATTTGCATCTAGTTTGCACCAATTCATTTGGTAAGTTTCAGAACTGGTGGTGATTATCTGCTCTGAAAGATGTAGAAAACTGAGCCCACTACCTGGCACAGTAAGACTTAGCTTCTATCATTGCCATTACTACTTTTGTTATTAGAGGTGAAAGTAACCAGTAAAAAACCATGTAAGCCTATTGATTTTCTTTTTCTTTTTGTTAGTTTGCTTTGAGGATGGGAGTGGTTATAAAACTTCTGTGTTCCAAATAATTACTACATAGAATCCAAATATATACATGGAAATACATTTTTATTAGTACAAATGTACTCTGTAAATGTAAATTTATAATGCTTACTTATAAAATCTATCAATTGCAATTAGTTTCTTTTGATGAGCCAACAGAGTGAACATATAATAATTTGATTATGTGTTGCTTTTTTAATGGTTCACTTATTATCAATTTTATTCATGTATGTGTGTTGTTTTCTTTCTTTTAAATTAAATTAGCCAACATATAGTACATCATTAGTTTTAGATATAGAGTTCAATAACTCATCAGTTGCATATAATAGTGCTCATCACATCACGTGCCCTCGTTAATGCCCATCACCCAGTTACCTCATTCCACCACCCACCTCCCCTCCAGCAACCCTGTTTGTTTCCTACAATTAAGAGTCTCTCATGGATTCTCTCTCTCTCTGTTACTTCTCATTCAGTTTTCCTTCCCTTGACCTGTGATCTTCTGTGCTGTTTCTTTTTTTAAAATATTTTATTTATTTATTTATTTATTTATTTATTTATTCATGAGAGACAGAGAGGCAGAGACACAAGCAGAGGGAGAAGCAGACTCCATGCAAGGATCCCAATATGGGCCTCAATCCCAGGACTCCAGGATCACTCCCTGGGCTAAAAGCAGGCACTAAACCACTGAGCCACCCAGACATCCCTTCTGTGCTGTTTCTTATGTCCCACATATGGGTGAAGCCATATGATAATTGTCTTTCTCTGATTGACATTTTTGCTCAGTATAATACCCTCCAGTTGCATCCATGTCACTGTAAATGATAAGTATCCATCCTTTCTGATGGCTGAGTAATATTCCATTATATATATATATATAATCATTTATCTGTCAAGTGTTATTTTCATTACAGCTTTTTAAATAGTCAAAAACATAAAAGTACATATTTTAAAAATGAATTCTGAACCAAGTATTTGCAAATCTCTTGATTCAGTCCCAGCATGGCTGGCCCCTCTCCTAGAACACCAGCACAAACTCCTACCTGTACCATATCTCCTGGCCAGAGAGTTCTGCAGGGCCTCAGTTCCAGTGGAGGTGGTGTCACATCTCATTTCACAAGCTGACCAGAGCACACCTACCTAGTTAAAACTCACTGCATTCAGGCCAGGGACCAAACACTTCTCACAGTAGCAGGGTGAAACTTCTGCCGATGACTGGTCTGAAGGATAGAGCAGCCAAAATACACAACAGTAGAGTACAACAAGCACACACTGGAGACACTTCCTGACGTGTTAGGCCTTGGGCAATACATGACTTCTTCTTCATAAGGCTGTTATAGTCAGGAGCAGGAGATATAACCTTCTTTACTAACACACAGAAGAAGACAGAGACTTAGACAAAATGCAAAGATGGAGGAATTTATCCAAAATGAAAGAACAAGATAAGGCCATGGCAAGAGATAAGAGCAAAACAGATATAAATAACATTCCTGATGGACAATTTAAAGCAACAGTCAGAAGGATACTCACTTTACTTGAGAAAAAAATATAAGACATCAGTGAGACTCTTACCACAGAAATAAAAGAGTTAAGAAAGAATCAGAAATGAAGGATACAAATAAATGAGATTAGAAACGCACCTGATGCAGTGAACAGGAGGCTGGAAGAGGCAGAGTAATGAATTAGTGACCTAAAAGACAGGGTAATGGAAAAATTACTGAAGCTGAAAAAGAAGAGAGAAAAAAAGAATTATACAACATGTGAATAGACAGGGCACTCAGTGACTCCATCATACATAATAAAAATTGTATTATGGAGATCCCAGAAGAAAAGAAAGGGAGCAGAAAAAAGTTTTGAAGAAACAAAAGCTAAAATCTTTCCTTTTTTAAAAAAAGATTGATTTATTTATTCATGAGAGACACACAGAGAGAGAAGCAGAGATACAGGCAGAGGGAGGTGCAGGGTCCTCACAGGAATGCTGATGCGGGACTGGATCCTGAATCCTAGGATCACACCCTGAGCCAAAGGCAGATGCTCAACTGCTGAGCCACCCAGGCATCCCAGCTAAAATCTTTCCTAATCTGGGGAAGAAAATAGACATCTAATCCTAGGCACAGAGAACTTCCATTAAAATCAACAAAAGCAAGAAAAAAACAACACATATTGTAATCAAATTTGCAAATATAGTCATAAAGAAAAAATCTTAAAAGCAACAAGACAAAAGTCCTTACCTTAGAGTAAATCGGGGGCGGGGCAAGATGGTGGAAGAGTAGGGTCCCCAAGTCCCCACCAAATTACCTAGATAACCTTCAAATCATCCTGAAAATCTATGAATTCGGCCTGAGATTTAAAGAGAGAACAGCTGGAATGCTACAGTGAGAAGAGTTCACGCTTCTATCAAGGTAGGAAGAGGGGGAAGAAAAAGAAATAAAGAAACATAAAGGCATCCAAGGGGGAGGGCCCCCGCGAGGAGCCCGGTTAATGCCAGGGCGAGTGCCCCCAGGACAGGAGAGCCCCGTCCCGGAGAAGCAGGAGCTTCACCAATCTTCCCAGGCAGAAAGGCCCTCGCAGGGAGTTAGAGCAGGATCCCAGGAGGGCGGGGATGCCCTCAGGCTCCCAGGGACACTAACAGCTCACCTGCGCCCTGGGGAGAGCGCGCCACACTCCGCGGCCGAGCTCCCTAACCGGCTGCAGCGCGAGCACTGCTGGATTCAGGAGCAGCTCGGGGACGGTTCTGGCGGAGGCTCTGCGCCAAGGGGGCTGCGCGGCCCCGGGAGCAGCTCGGGGGCAGCTCTGGCAGAGGCTCCGTGTGGAACCCGCTGCGGGGCCAGGAGCGGGAATCCAACAGCGCACGCGCTTGAGTACAGGGCGCCCGGGACACAGCCCAAGATTCGGCGCTCCCCCCGGGACAGGCAGAAGCCAGAAGGGCACAGGACAGCAAGGACGCTCCTGTCCCAAGCTGAGCAGATCAGCGGCCCCGTCCCTGGAGCATCCAGGCCCCTGCAGACTGAGAGTTTTGTAGTTACTGCAGGAGCTGAATCCAGGGCTCCAGAGATGGCCACTGCCACTGTTGGCTGTTCCTCCTGGGGCCTCACGGGATAAACAACTCCCCACTGAGTCTCACAGTGGCCTCACCGGATAAAAAGTTAACATTCTTCACTGAGCCCTGCACCAGGCAGGGGGCTAATCAGCTCCCCCAAGTGCTGAAAATCAGCACAGCAGGTCCCTCCCCCAGAAGACCAGCTAGATGGACAGGGGAAAAACAAATTATTGACCAACCAACACTGGAAAGTTCCAGGGGAAGCCGAGGGATTACAGGGTACAGAATCAGAGGATACTCCCCCTTGTGGGGTTTTTTTTTTTTTGCTTTTTTATTTCTGTTTGCTTCCTCCCCTATTTTTTATTTTTTTCTTCTTTTTTTCTTTTTTTCTCTTTTTTATTGCATTTTCTTTTTTCTTTTTGTCTTTTTCTTTCCTTCTTTCTCTTCTCTCTTTTTCTCCTTTTCCCAATACAACTTGTTTTTGGCCACTCTGCACTGAGCAAAAGGACTAGAAGGAAAACGTCACCTCAAAAGAAAGAATCAGAAACAGTCCTCTCTCCCACAGAGTTACAAAATTTGGATTACAATTCAATGTCAGAAAGCCAATTCAGAAGCAATATTATAAAGCTATTGGTGGCTCTAGAAAAAAGCATACAGGACTCAAGAGACTTCATGACTGCAGAATTTAGATCTAATCAGGCAGATATTAAAAATCAATTGAATGAGATGCAATCCAAACTAGAGGTCCAAACGACGAGGGTTAACGAGGTAGAAGAAAGAGTGAGAGACATAGAAGACAAGTTGATGGCAAAGAGGGAAACTTAGGAAAAAAGAGACAAACAATTAAAAGATTATGAGAATAGATTAAGGGAAATAAATGACAGCCTGAGGAAGAAAAATCTACATTTAATTGGGGTTCCCGAGGGTGCCGAAAGGGACAGAGGTCCAGAATATGTATTTGAACAAATGATAGCTGACAACTTTCCGAATCTGGGAAGAGAAACAGGCATTCAGATCCGGGAAATAGAGAGATTGCCCCCCTAAAATTAATAAAAACCGTTCAGCACCTCAACACTTAATAGTGAAGCCTGCAAATTCCAAGGATAAAGAGAAGATCCTTAAAGCAGCAGGAGACAAGAAATCCCTAACATACGGGGAGGAATATCAGATTAACAGCAGACCTCTCCACAGAGACATGGCAGGCCAGAAAGGGCTGGCAGGATATATTCAGGGTCCTAAATGAGAAAAACATGCAGCCAAGAATACTCTATCCAGCAAGGCTCTCGTTCGGAATAGAAGGAGAGATAAAGAGCTTTCAAGACAGGCGGGAACTGAAAGAATATGTGACCTCCAAACCTCCTCTGCAAGAAATTTTAAGGGGGACTCTTAAAACTCCCCTTTAAGAAGATGTCCAATAGAACAATTCACAAAAGCAGGGAATCAACTGGTATCATGATTACACTAAACTCATATCTTTCAATAGTAACTCTGAACATGAATGGGCGTAATGACCCCATCAAAAGGTGCAGGGTTTCAGACTGGATAAAAAAGCAGGACTCATCTATTTACTGCCTACAAGAGACATATTTTAGACAGAAGGACACCTACAGCCTGAAAATGAAAGGTTGGAGAACCATTTACCATTCAAGTGGTCCTCAAAAGAAAGCAGGGGTAGCCATCCTTATATCAGATAAACTAAAATTTAACCCGATGACTGTAGTGAGAGATGAAGAGGGACACTATGTCTTACTTAAAGGATCTATCCAACAAGAGGACTTAGCATTCATTAATATATATGCCCCAAATGCGGGAGCTGCCAAATATATCCATCAATTAATATATCAATTTCTGTGGAAGACACAAAGAGATGGAAAAATATTCCATGCTCATGGATTGGAAGAATTCATATTGTGAAAATTTCAATGTTACCCAGGGCAATTTACACGTTTAATGCAATCCCTATCAAAATACCATGGGCTTTCTTCAGAGAGTTGGAACAAATTATTTTAAGATTTGTGTGGAATCAGAAAAGACCACAAATAGCCAGGGGAATTTTAAAAAAGAAAACCATAGCTGGGGGCATCACAATGCCAGATTTCAGGTTG